>NC_066293.1:15000-1215000 GCF_905404315.1 Leptidea sinapis
GGAGACACGCAGAGGACATCTCAAGAAGGGAGTCAAGCCACGCGGAGCAGATTCTGCTGTTAACACAACGGGTGGAGAAGGCAGATGTGGGCGGGCAGACGGCGGTGTTGCGGAAGGAGTTGGAGGCACTCCGCCGTGTTGTTGAATTCGATGTAATTCAACATATTAACACGAGGCTGCCCGCTCATCCACCCGATGTGGAGCTGGGCTCCCTTCTAGGAGAACTTAAGTCCATGCGACGGGAGGCTATGGATATGCTTAGTGAGGTGCGAAGTCTGGGAGCTACAACAACTAAGCTCCTGGAGGAGCCTGCACAGGCCAAAGGACCACCTTCGTATGCGGCTATGGCCGCCAAGGCGCCGGCTAAGTCCGGCCACTCTATCGTGGTGACTAGCAAGTCACCCGATGATTCGAGCGACAATGTTGTCGCCAAAATTAGAGTGGCCGTAGACGCCACTAAAACCGGCGCTAAGGTGGACAGTGTTCGCAAAGTGCGTAACAGGAAGGTGGTGCTCACTTGCGGCACAAGAACCGAGGTCGAGGCTGTGAAGACGCGACTCGGGGCTAATGCGGGCCTTCAAGTCCAAGAGGCGAGGGGGAAAAACCCGATGTTGATCATCCGAGACGTCCTCGCTTGCCTCAAGGATGAGGAGGTCATTGCAGCCCTAAGAGCGCAAAATAAAGAGCTCTTCACAGGCCTGCAGAAAGACCAACAAACGACGGAAACATGTTTCCGTCGGAGGTGCCGCAATCCGCACCTCACACATGTCGTCCTGCGAGTGGCCCCTCCGCTGTGGCGTCGCATGACGGACGAGGGGTCCGTCCATCTTGACCTTAAGCGGTCGAAGGTCGAGGACTTCTCGCCCCTCATTCAGTGCTCGAAATGCCTAGCCTTCGGGCACGGACGGCGCCACTGCAAAGAGTCTTCGGACCTTTGCAGTCACTGCGGGGGACCACACGTAAGGAGCGAATGCCCCGACTATGTCGTGGGGGAGACGCCCAGCTGCATTAACTGCCGTCACGCGAAGCTGGACAAGACGGATCACGGTGCGTTTAGCAGTGACTGTCCGGTGAGGCGGAAATGGGATGCCATTGCCCGCCTCGGCGTGTGCTACTGCTAAGGGCACCGCGGTTGTAAATCCAGGAGGTCGCGGGCCCAGGGATACTGCTTCAAGGCACATGATACAGGTAAACCTGCAGCGGAAGCGATTGGCGACCGATGAGCTGATGGCAGAAGCTGTCAGCCAGAAGGTGAGCCTGGCACTGCTGCAGGAACCCTATACAGGTAATCAAGGTGCCTTGAAGCGATACCCAGGGGTTCGCGTCTATCAAATGGACCAGGGGATAAATAGGACCAATCCAGCAAAGGCCGCAATAGTGGTCTTTGATAAAGACCTCCAGGTAACGTGTGATCCGAGCCTTCAGTCGGAGAACATAGTGGCAATTACCATTGAGTTCTCCGACTGGACACTTGGATTAGTATCCGTTTACCTGGAAGGAGACAAACCCCTGGATCCATACCTGGAACGTCTCTCCAGCGTCCGATCAAAATTGGGAACCTTGAGTGTTGTGATTGGAGGTGACTTCAATGCGTGGAGCCCATGGTGGGGTAGCACGGATGAGGACCACCGGGGAGCCGAATTGGCAGGATACTTTGACGACCATCAGCTGCACATCCTGAATACAGGTACCGAACCCACTTTTCAAGTGGTTCGAGGAGGTCGGCTCTGTACAAGCAGAGTCGACATTACGGTGTGCAGCCAAAGTATCCTGTCAAGGATGGAGTCCTGGTGGGTGGACCCTGACATGGTAAGCTCCGATCACAACGCTCTAAGGATAGGACTCCGCGCTGGTCGTGCAAAAGCACCTGGCCCAGCACCAACCACTCGGATATATAACACACGCAAGGCAGACTGGGATAAGTTCCGAAAGGAACTAATCTTACAGCTCCAAAAGCGCCAGATCCGAGTGGAAAGAGTGTCGGCCGTAACCGCCCCCGAGGACATCGAAAACGTTGTCCTCGAATATCAGGAGGCGGTTCGACAGGCGTGTGAGGCCGCGATCCCAAAGCTGAAGCGACTACTGAAGTATGAACCCCCGTGGATGACCTCCGAACTTCGGGTCCTGCAGCGAGATGCGGTCACCAAAAAGAGACGCATACGCTGCGCGGCCCCAACAAGGAGGGAATTCGTCATCCGCCAGTACCTCGAAGCCAGGGAGAAATATGAGTCTGCCGCGCAAGCGGCGCAGACCCATAGCTGGAAGGAGTACTGCACCGCGCAAACAGGCGAAAGCCTTTGGGACGGAATCTACAGAGTCCTCCGTCAAACCTCGAAAAAGCAAGAAGACAAACTTCTTGTGAGAGACGGAGTGACTCTTGATCCCAAGCAAAGTGCAGAACTCCTTGCAGCTACGTTCTTCCCGGACGACAGGCTGGAGGATGACACTCCCGTACACTCCGCAATGAGGAGGGGGGCGGACCGTCCGCTGTGCGAGTTATCCTGTGCAGCGGATGATCCGCCCTTCACCATTGCGGAACTCAGGGAGGCGGTTCACGACTTCAGTGCTCGCAAAGCACCTGGATCGGACGCGTTTACGGCAGATATCAGTGCCAAAAGCATTGAGGCAGATGAGCGGCTCTTCCTAGAGATAGCCAACAGGTGCCTCGCTGTGGGATACTTCCCGAAGCCGTGGAAGCGTGCGGCAGTCGTGACACTTCCCAAACCGGGAAAATCCGACTACCATCACCCAAAGTCTTACCGTCCGATTGGACTTTTGTCAGTCCACGGTAAGACTTTGGAAAAGATGATGGTACGCCGGATAAAGTGGCACGTACTGCCGACGCTAAATCCGGCCCAATTCGGATTTATGCCACAGCGAAGCACTGAAGATGCCCTCTTTGCTTTGATCGAGCACATCAGAGCTGAGGTCAGGGCAAAGAGGGTAGTATTGATGGTGTCTCTAGACATAGAGGGGGCATTCGATAGCGCCTGGTGGCCAGCTATTAAACATCAGCTGGCCGCCAGGAAATGCCCCCGAAATCTGTACTCCACCGTGTGCAGTTACCTCAATGACCGCGAGGTCATTATTCGTTATGCGGGCGCCGAGTGCGTGAGGCCCACGACCAAGGGGTGCGTTCAGGGATCGATTGGGGGGCCCATATTCTGGAACCTCCTGATCGATCCATTGCTGGGCGCCCTCGAGGAAGAGGGCCTACGCGTGCAAGCCTTCGCCGACGACGTAGTGCTCGTCTTCTCGGGCTCCTCTCCGGAGACTATCGCGCGGACCGCTAACTCCGTCCTCCGGCGGGTCTACGACTGGGGCTTGGACAACAAGCTGCGATTTGCTCCACACAAGACCAACGCCATGGTGATTACCAAGAAACTGAAAATAACACCTATTCAGATCACCATGGGCGGCGAAAGTATAAAGATGGTCACAGAAACCAAAATCCTGGGTCTTATTATTGACCACAGGTTGTCTTTTAAGCCGCACGTCGCTGACGTTTGCCGAAAGGCAACGGCCATTTATGGCCAATTGTCAAGGGCGGCCAAGACAACCTGGGGTCTGAACCCAGAGGTGGTGAGGACCATCTACATCGCCGCTGTGGAGCCAATCGTACTTTACGCTTCAAGCGTCTGGGTCCCAGCCGTAGATCAAGTCGGAGTGCGGAAATTGCTGGACGCAGTTCAGCGAGGGTTCGCGCGGAAGATCAGCCGGGCCTACAAAACCGCCAGTTTGGGTGCGGCGCTGATCCTGTCAGGTATCTTGCCACTCGACCTGAGGATCCGAGAGGCGGCAGAATTGTACCGATATAAAAGGGGTGAGGACATTGATGATATGGCAGACAGGAAGGCTGAACAGCGGGTTAGCTTCCTGGATGCTCCCCATCCAGCCCTCGCTCCTGAGGTAGAGTTCTGTTGTCTCGAGGAAACTCAGGCCGAGACCGACGTGGTAGAGGTGCAGGATGACCCAGGAGAAGGAGAGGGTTACCTGCAAGTCTACACCGACGGCAGCAAGATACAGGGCAGGGTTGGAGCCGGCATCTCATACAGGCGGCGAGGCTTGGAAGTCAGAGCAAGAAAACTCAAATTGGAGAATTTTTGCTCTGTCTTCCAAGCCGAAATGTGCGCAATTTCGAAAGCTATCGAGGACATCTTGAAGATGCCCGACATGAAGGTCGAGATCCTTAGTGACTCCAGGTCGTCGCTGGAGCTGCTAAGGGATCGATCTTCGTTCCACCCGATAGCCTTCGAAATTAAAAACTTGATCCGGCGGGCTCGAGAAATGGGTAAAACCATTCGGTTCCGCTGGGTTCGGGCGCATGTAGGTATTGAGGGGAACGAGAGGGCTGATCACTTGGCGAAGGACGCGGCGCTCCATTCGAAATTGAGGGCTGCATACGATGGAGTACCGATTTCTACTCTCCGCCGCAGAATTAGAGCCAAGACCCTCGACGTCTGGCAGGAGCGGTACACCGCGGGTCAAACCGCAAGTGTCACAAAGGCGTTTCTGCCAGACGTCGCGGCGTCTTACAAGCTGGTTAGGGAGGAGCCCTTCTCCGCATTGATGGCCCAGGTTATAACGGGCCACGGCGGCTTCGCGGCGTATCTCCACCGGTTCGGACTAAGGGATAGCCCAGTGTGCATTTGCGATGGTCAAACTGACGAAAGCGCAATGCACCTGGTGCTCGAATGCCCCAGGTTCGGCCGGTGGAGATGCGACCTAGAGGTGGAAAGCGGAGTGGCCGTTGCTGAGGCAAACCTCCCAGTTTTTGTCGAAAAGCCATTGAGGAAGTCCTTTGAAAGCTTCTGTTTAAAGATTCTGTCTGACGTGCTGCCGCGGAATGGCAGCAACATAAAATTTAAAACTTAATAGCTTAAGAATTGTAAATAATACGTGTCTCTTTAATCATAAAATATATTAGTTTTAAAAATGTGTTGTAAACTTAATTAGAAAACTAAGTTATGGAAATTAAAATTAAATTTTATTGTAAATAATGTACAGAAAGGTTCCCTATATTAAGTATAGGGACCTTGATACAACACAGCGACTCTCTATAAAAATGTATGTGGACTTAGTTTAAGATAGATTGTAAGAATAAATAATTAGTTGATTTGAGTAGGTTAATTGTAATTTTGTAGTAATTTGTAGTTAATAATAAAAATTGTGTATTTAGTCTTAGGTGTAAGGTAGTTGGGTGTAATTATATATAGTTCTTTACTTTTAAATAAAGCATTACCCACCTCCAAACCCTGCCGATCAATGGTAGGGAGGAAGTAGCCGTAGTAGCTCCTCGGCCCTGGGACGCGAGTTGCCAGGGAGGTAGGCCACTAGAATATAAAAAAAAAAAAAAAAAAAAAACCTAACCTAACCTAACCTAACCTAACCTAACCTAACCTAACCTAACCTAACCTAACCTAACCTAACCTAACCTAACCTAACCTAACCTAACCTAACCTAACCTAACCTAACCTAACCTAACCTAACCTAACCTAACCTAACCTAACCTAACCTAACCTAACCTAACCTAACCTAACCTAACCTAACCTAACCTAACCTAACCTAACCTAACCTAACCTAACCTAACCTAACCTAACCTAACCTAACCTAACCTAACCTAACCTAACCTAACCTAACCTAACCTAACCTAACCTAACCTAACCTAACCTAACCTAACCTAACCTAACCTAACCTAACCTAACCTAACCTAACCTAACCTAACCTAACCTAACCTAACCTAACCTAACCTAACCTAACCTAACCTAACCTAACCTAACCTAACCTAACCTAACCTAACCTAACCTAACCTAACCTAACCTAACCTAACCTAACCTAACCTAACCTAACCTAACCTAACCTAACCTAACCTAACCTAACCTAACCTAACCTAACCTAACCTAACCTAACCTAACCTAACCTAACCTAACCTAACCTAACCTAACCTAACCTAACCTAACCTAACCTAACCTAACCTAACCTAACCTAACCTAACCTAACCTAACCTAACCTAACCTAACCTAACCTAACCTAACCTAACCTAACCTAACCTAACCTAACCTAACCTAACCTAACCTAACCTAACCTAACCTAACCTAACCTAACCTAACCTAACCTAACCTAACCTAACCTAACCTAACCTAACCTAACCTAACCTAACCTAACCTAACCTAACCTAACCTAACCTAACCTAACCTAACCTAACCTAACCTAACCTAACCTAACCTAACCTAACCTAACCTAACCTAACCTAACCTAACCTAACCTAACCTAACCTAACCTAACCTAACCTAACCTAACCTAACCTAACCTAACCCAACCCAACCCAACCCAACCCAACCCAACCCAACCCAACCCAACCCAACCCAACCCTTTTTTTTTTTTTTTTTTTTTTTTTTTTTTTTTTTTTTTTTTTTTTTTTTTTTTTAACGAGGAGGAAATACATTTACGTACTACCCCTGTGCACTATGTGGCACAGGGAGTGTGGGACTCAACCACTTAGACCATCTTCTACGTAGCTAGAAGTTGGCCAAGTTTGGTAATACCCACTAAAACCTCCTCGAAAGCAGAGAGTTCCCCTTTTTGAGAGGTTCTCCGGGATCTTTGCAGGGCATTTCACCGGAGAACCTCGGGGAAGAGGCCATCAGTGGCCCTCTACTGGCTGCTAGGGGCTGGGGTTGAGAGGTCTTCTTGGACCCCTCTCCCCCTCCTGCCCCGCCCTGCTGCCCTCTGAAGGGCAACTGATGCCCTCTCTCTGTTTCTTTCGGCTTCCTCCTTCTGTAGCATTACGTGCTCGCAGAAGGAGGAAGCCGCCTTCCAGGACTCCTCGCTGTCCAGCATGCTCTTGACCATGCCAGGCAGCGAGAGGTCCTGGCCGATCACTGTCCTCAGGTCTTGACGCCTCGTTTCCCACGCGGCGCAATTCCGGAGGGTGTGATCGGCCGTATCCTCCTCGGTGTCATCACAGTGATGACACCGAGGCGACACCTCCTTCCTCACAACCCGGCACAGATATCGTCCAAAGCAGCCATGGCCCGACAACACCTGTGCCAGGCGGAAGGAGATCTCTCCCTTTCGTCTTTTCTTCCAGTCACTTAGGACTGGAAGAATGGCGCCTATAGTGCGCGCGCCCACTTGGGAGGACTCAAGTTCCTCCCGCCACTGCCGCATAATGGCAGCGTCAGCCGCGCGCCTTACAGACGCCTCGCGCTCCCTCCAAATTTCGCCGCCCATTTCCGCCTTAAGGCGATATAGGGCGGCGCTCATGCGAGCCTCCAAGGCCCAGGGCGGAGTGCCCGCAATAACGCAAGCCGCATCAAATGATACCGTCCGATAGCACCTGGCTATGCGGTTCGCTATCACTCGCTGCGGCCTGCGGAGGAGTGACCCATTGCCTTTTCTTTTTAAGGCATCTGCCCAGATGGGGGCCCCATACAGAGCCATGCTCTTCAGGACCCCGCTATACAGCCTCCTGACGCTTTGGGACGGCCCCCCCGCGTTTGGTAATAAACGCGCGAGAGCTCCAGCCGCCCCAACCAATCTCTCTCCGAGGTGCCTGAAGTGCGCCTCAAAGCCCCAACGGCCATCCAGCACAAGGCCTAGGTACCTCATGCAGGGGGCCACCGGGACACGCACTCCGTTCACCTCGATGAAAGCGCCAGGAGGTGGGCCCCTCCTTGGACCGTGGAACAGGATGGCGTCCGTTTTACTTAACGCCACCCTGAGCCCCAACAGCCTGATCCGCTCAACAACAAGGGAGGTCCCGACCGAGGCCAGTAAGCCTGCCTCCTCAAAGGACCCCCCCTGGGCCACCACCAGGGTGTCGTCTGCATAGCAGAAGATGCGCATCTTGGGTAGAAGCGCACCTCGCAACACCCAGTCGTAGCCCATGTTCCAGAGGAGCGGACCCAGCACCGACCCCTGCGGGACTCCGCACTCTACGGGACGCCGCCTCATCCTCCCGTCTCCCGCCACGTAGGCCACCCGGCGCCCAACCAGGTAGTCCTTCACTATTCGGCGCAAGTACCAGGGCACCTCGAAGAAGTCGAGCGCCTCAGCAATTACGCCGAATGGGAGACTGTTGAAGGCGTTGGCTATGTCCAGGGAGACCGCCAACGCCCTCTCACCATCCGCCACCACACTCTCAACATGAGCCCTCAGCTCAGTGAGGGCGTCAAGCGTCGAGCGGCCCTTCCTAAAACCGAACTGGTGTTCGGACAGGTCCGGGCCCTCGGCAGAGAGGTGGCGACTTAGGCGTGAGGCCACTATCCATTCCAGCAGCTTCCCAACCTCATCCAGCAGGACTATAGGTCGGTAAGCCGCTGGAGAATCAATTGGCCTACCCTCCTTTTTGATGAGGCATAGGCGTCCCTCCTTCCATACTTCCGGGAACCGCCCGACATTAAGACATTTGTCGAACAGTCCCCGGAGTTCCCCCTCGACATGTGGGAAGGCCAGGGCCAGGACACGGCCGTGGATACCGTCCGGGCCCGGAGCCTTCTTCCTTGTCTTGAGGCGATCAAGGCAGAGGCCCAGTTCCACATCTGTCACGCCCTGGACCTCCCCTGTCGCCTCTTCCACAACCTCCCCCTCCCGCATCCTGGGCGGGATCAGGTCCACTGCGGTGGGGAAGAGCCCCGCGACCACTTCCTCTACGAGCGCTGGCTCCAAGACCTCGGTGAGCGGAGCCCCCCCACCCTTCAGCTTGTTTCGAGCTGAATGGTAAGGGCGCCCCCACGGGTCCCTCTCCAGGCCATCGAGAAGGTCCTCATAGGCCTTCTCTTTAGCCTGCCTGATCGCAGACTGGAGAGCCCTCTTTCGGTCATAATATACCGTTCGAAGGCCCTCCATTACTTCAGGCGTATCGCCTCTCCGACGCCGACTCCGCAGATAGGCCCTACGGGCCCCTATGCTTTCGGTGCGTAGGACGGCTAGCTCCTGTGACCACCAGAAAACAGCCGTCCTGCGCGGGGCCCTCTTCCAACGTGGCATCGAAGAGTCCGAGAGGGACTTCATCGCCCTCTTAAAGTCAAGAGCCAGCGCTTCCACGTCGTCTGTCATAGCTGGGCCTCCGGGCCTCAGCCACGATCTTATGATCGCCGCCTCCTCGGCCAATTCCCGATCAAGGTGAGTAATCACCCATCTCGGGAAGGCCGAGTTCACCCCCTCCGGTGGGATCCCAGGAGCCGGGCAGCAGCTAGATGTGAGGACCCCCAGTCGGATGTACCTATGGTCCGACAGGGTCTCCACATCCTCCACCACCCGCCAGCCAGTGACCCTGCACGACGCCTCAGGGGAGGCGAGGGTAATGTCAACTATCGATGCCCCCTGAGGCCTCACGCACGTCGCTACTCCCCCGGTGTTAAGAACGACGAGACCCAGCTCAGCCGCCCATGCCACCAAGGGAGCACCCCGCACTCCGGTCATGGTGTCGCCCCAACTGCGTGAGCGACAGTTGAAGTCCCCCATGACCAATATGAGGCGGGACCTGGCCCTCCTGATGGCCGGCCCAAGGCAGCCCAGGAAGCCCTCAAACTCCCACAGAGGTCTGTTAGGGGAAAAATATACCCCCACCACTGTTAGAGGGCCCCAGTCTGCTACGACAAAGCCATCCCCCCTTTCCCGAGCTATCAGGGGCGGACCCCCTGACCGTGCAACAATTGCGACCAGGCCATGAGAGTCCGCCGCCCAATTACTTCTCTCGGGAGGACTATATGGCTCCGCCGCTACCGCCACATCCACACCCCACTCGGCCATTGACTGCAGGAATAAGTCCTGTGCCCCAGCCGAGTGATTGAGGTTCCCCTGAAGGAGCTCGAACAGTGTCGTACCGTCCATTACGACGACATTTGTTCAAGCTCCCCCTGAGGAGCAACCGTACCCTCCAAACTGGTGGGCGCGCTCGGTGCGCTCGGTTCCATGGACATGGCGGGGGCCGGCACCCCCGTTCTCGATGTGGACCTTTTAACTAGCGGGGGGTGGCACCTCCGTCCCCCCATGCGGTGTCCTGCGGGTGCTCCGGCATCGGCACAGACGTCGCACCTTGGCTCCTCGGTGCAACTTATAGCGAGGTGCCCTGCCTTACCACAGCGACAACATAGGCCGCTGCGGTCCTTAGCAGTACACGTTGCACTGCCATGTCCGATGCCGTAGCACCGGAAGCACCGTAAAGGCCTAGCCTCAAGGAGGGTGACCCGTACGGTGCTCCATCCGATGCAAAGGCGATCCTGCGTGATCGCCTTTGCTGCTGTGGTGGGGCACTTTACTATCGTGCTGCCCATGGAGATACGCCCCGCACGCACATGTTCGCGGGGAACATTCCCCCTGGCAGCAACGGCCCCCACCACGTCTTCTGGCGTCACGCTGTCTTCCAGCCCGCTGATCCGTATATCCACGGATTTCACAGGCCGGTTGACAGTCGCGATCCCTGCTAGTACCCCCCGTATTTCCTCAGCAAGCCTATCAGCTTGCTGAGACCGCTCGGGCCCCCCGATTTCGAGAATTCGGCTCCCCAGGGCCGTTTTCCGCGTGCGGACCTCCTTCACCCCTATGTCCGCCAAGCTGACCCGCTGCTTAGCAGCGGTGAGTGCCCAAGCATACGTCGCGCCCCCTGCTACCGCATCCTTCGACAGGGTGATGACCACCGCAGCAGTTGAAGGCGGCTTGAGGCTCACCTTTGCTTTGGGTGGTCCTGTCAGCCCATCACCCTTGGTCGGCTTCACCGGCTTCACCGGCTCCACTGGCTTGGTGGACTCAGTCGCGCGTATCCGGCGGACACCAGCACGCGCACACGGAGCCGGATTAGCTGGCGCGGTCAACGTCGTGTTGGCCGTTGGCGGAGCAGGCTGCGTTACCTTCTTCTTCCCCCTAGCCGCCACCTTGGTCCAAGAATCGGCTTGAGCATTTGCCGCTGGGACTTTAGGGGGGCCCTGGGGAGCTTCCACTGAAATAAGCACTGAGGTGTCCGCTCTAGTGCTCCGCTCGACCTGCCTGAGGGCAGCTGCCAGGGGCGGCCGGACCACCGGTGCCGGCAGCAACCGGTCTTCGATACCGGCCAGCTTGGCGTCCATCATCTCGCCGATGGTTCGCGCCAGGTCACCCTTCAGACCTTCGACCACCTTTTTGATGGTGGCTGCCTCCGAGGATGGAGCCTCCGCCACCACTGTGTCCTCCACAGCTTTGCGTTCCGAGAACTCCCTGCGCATGGCCTTCAGGTCATTCTCAAGGTCGGTGACCCGCGCTCTCAGGCGATTGTTGTCGTTTGACAACCGCCGCGCTTCATCGCGGAGCTGCCGCGACTCCTCTTCTGCGGTCCTTAAAGTCAGGACCTCAACCATCTCCGCCATATCTTTGGCGGCAATCTTAAGGTCGCGCACGTAACCACCCTTCAGGTTGCCCGACTTTAAGGCGATGTCCACAATCTTTTGGGACCGCTTATTCGCACGTTGCAGGATTTCAAACCCCGCCATCCTCTCCAGGTCCTTGCCTAGAATCTCATCTGAGATTCCAGGCTCGGCATCAAGCTCAACAGCAGCAGGCTTCCGGAAAGCCTGGCTCCTGAGCTTCTTCTCTAACTCGTCTTCTACTTCTTTCTCCCTACTTTGTTTTACCAATCGTTTGGCCTGAGCCAACCCTGCTGTATGACCAGCAGCCTTTTTTTTGGCCTTATTGGCCCTCCTCTCCACGGATTCCTCGGTCTCAGTAGCCGAGGCTTGGTCGGAATTACTCGACCGCTTATAAAACGACCGTTTCCGGCCAGCACCGTATTCAGAGCAACTCGACTCATTTAAGCTATCCGTGTCCATTGTTGCAGGTTTACAGATTACAAGCAACAACGGAAACAGATAAACACACAAAAAATTTTATAACATAACTTATACACTATCAAAATATTAATTAGTAAATAAACTATCTCTAAGCACTAACCTACAATAGAGTATCTAACCACACAGTTCTTAATAACTACTTATATCTATTACGCTAGTGTCCTCTAAGTCTTCGACCTGTCGGCGTCACTGCTCGGCGTCACAGAGAGAAGCGCGAGCCGCGCTCGCCGCGCTCGCCACGAGTCTCGCGCGGGCGCGACACTAGCGACACCGCGACGCTCTGCGGAGCGTCACCCACAACTCGGAACAAAGGAAATGGCTATTTCCCTTTGTATGGGTCCGATATTAACAAACGATATATCGTTGGATTCGTCTTAAAACGGCGATCTCAACGATATATAACACTTAACTGATTAATTGATACACAGTGAAGTAAAAGCATATAAAATTTACTTCAAATTAAAAATTCTCACGGCCGTATATGTGGTCCGATTTCGAATTTGAAAGCACTCACGTGTCTACCAGAGCCTGGTGCACCACACAAACACTAAAAACAGGGGGGTTACCGCGACTCCCAGCGAGTAAACCACACCCAAACTATGTGTCACTATCACTTCAGATGTCGAGGTCGATAGATAATTTACCGAACACTCGAAAGAAAAACTAATAACACCACTGTATTCGCCGTAAAAAGGCGCGTCTTTTGATATATAGCAAGTATATACATACAAGCTATAATCACACCAAAAGCCGTCGTGAACGCGGAGCGAGGTGAAAACGATGTTGCCACTACAACCGCACAACGACTTCAACCCAACCCAACCCAACCCAACCCAACCCAACCCAACCCAACCCAACCCAACCCAACCCAACCCAACCCAACCCAACCCAACCCAACCCAACCCTTTTTTTTTTTTTTTTTTTTTTTTTTTTTTTTTTTTAAACGAGGAGGAAATACATTTACGTACTACCCCTGTGCACTATGTGGCACAGGGAGTGTGGGACTCAACCACTTAGACCATCTTCTACGTAGCTAGAAGTTGGCGAAGTTTGGTAATACCCACTAAAACCTCCTCGAAAGCAGAGAGTTCCCCTTTTTGAGAGGTTCTCCGGGATCTTTGCAGGGCATTTCACCGGCGAACCTCGGGGAAGAGGCCATCAGTGGCCCTCTACTGGCTGCTAGGGGCTGGGGTTGAGAGGTCTTCTTGGACCCCTCTCCCCCTCCTGCCCCGCCCTGCTGCCCTCTGAAGGGCAACTGATGCCCTCTCTCTGTTTCTTTCGGCTTCCTCCTTCTGTAGCATTACGTGCTCGCAGAAGGAGGAAGCCGCCTTCCAGGACTCCTCGCTGTCCAGCATGCTCTTGACCATGCCAGGCAGCGAGAGGTCCTGGCCGAGCACTGTCCTCAGGTCTTGACGCCTCGTTTCCCACGCGGCGCAATTCCGGAGGGTGTGATCGGCCGTATCCTCCTCGGTGTCATCACAGTGATGACACCGAGGCGATACCTCCTTCCTCACAACCCGGCACAGATATCGTCCAAAGCAGCCATGGCCCGACAACACCTGTGCCAGGCGGAAGGAAATCTCTCCCTTTCTTCTTTTCTTCCAGTCACTTAGGACTGGAAGAATGGCGCCTATAGTGCACGCGCCCACTTGGGAGGACTCAAGTTCCTCCCGCCACTGCCGCATAATGGCAGCGTCAGCCGCGCGCCTTACAGACGCCTCGCGCTCCCTCCAAATTTCGCCGCCCATTTCCGCCTTAAGGCGATATAGGGCGGCGCTCATGCGAGCCTCCAAGGCCCAGGGCGGAGTGCCCGCAATAACGCAAGCCGCATCAAATGATACCGTCCGATAGCACCTGGCTATGCGGTTCGCTATCACTCGCTGCGGCCTGCGGAGGAGTGACCCATTGCCTTTTCTTTTTAAGGCATCTGCCCAGATGGGGGCCCCATACAGAGCCATGCTCTTCAGGACCCCGCTATACAGCCTCCTGACGCTTTGGGACGGCCCCCCCGCGTTTGGTAATAAACGCGCGAGAGCTCCAGCCGCCCCAACCAATCTCTCTCCGAGGTGCCTGAAGTGCGCCTCAAAGCCCCAACGGCCATCCAGCACAAGGCCTAGGTACCTCATGCAGGGGGCCACCGGGACACGCACTCCGTTCACCTCGATGAAAGCGCCAGGAGGTGGGCCCCTCCTTGGGCCGTGGAACAGGATGGCGTCCGTTTTACTTAACGCCACCCTGAGCCCCAACAGCCTGATCCGCTCGACAACAAGGGAGGTCCCGACCGAGGCCAGTAAGGCTGCCTCCCCAAAGGACCCCCCTTGGGCCACCACCAGGGTGTCGTCTGCATAGCAGAAGATGCGCATCTTGGGTAGAAGCGCACCTCGCAACACCCAGTCGTAGCCCATGTTCCAGAGGAGCGGACCCAGCACCGACCCCTGCGGGACTCCGCACTCTACGGGACGCCGCCTCATCCTCCCGTCTCCCGCCACGTAGGCCACCCGGCGCCCAACCAGGTAGTCCTTCACTATTCGGCGCAAGTACCAGGGCACCTCGAAGAAGTCGAGTGCCTCAGCAATTACGCCGAATGGGAGACTGTTGAAGGCGTTGGCTATGTCCAGGGAGACCGCCAACGCCCTCTCACCATCCGCCACCACACTCTCAACATGAGCCCTCAGCTCACTGAGGGCGTCAAGCGTCGAGCGGCCCTTCCTAAAACCGAACTGGTGTTCGGACAAGTCCGGGCCCTCGGCAGAGAGGTGGCGACTTAGGCGTGAGGCCACTATCCATTCCAGCAGCTTCCCAACCTCATCCAGCAGGACTATAGGTCGGTAAGCCGCTGGAGAATCAATTGGCCTACCCTCCTTTTTGATGAGGCATAGGCGTCCCTCCTTCCATACTTCCGGGAACCGCCCGACATTAAGACATTTGTCGAACAGTCCCCGGAGTTCCCCCTCGACATGTGGGAAGGCCAGGGCCAGGACACGGCCGTGGATACCGTCCGGGCCCGGAGCCTTCTTCCTTGTCTTGAGGCGATCAAGGCAGAGGCCCAGTTCCACATCTGTCACGCCCTGGACCTCCCCTGTCGCCTCTCCCACAACCTCCCCCTCCCGCATCCTGGGCGGGATCAGGTCCACTGCGGTGGGGAAGAGTCCCGTGACCACTTCCTCTACAAGCGCTGGCTCCAAGACCTCGGTGAGCGGAGCCCCCCCACCCTTCAGCTTGTTTCGAGCTGAATGGTAAGGGCGCCCCCACGGGTCCCTCTCCAGGCCATCGAGAAGGTCCTCATAGGCCTTCTCTTTAGCCTGCCTGATCGCAGACTGGAGAGCCCTCTTTCGGTCATAATATACCGTTCGAAGGCCCTCCATTACTTCAGGCGTATCGCCTCTCCGACGCCGACTCCGCAGATAGGCCCTACGGGCCCCTATGCTTTCGGTGCGTAGGACGGCTAGCTCCCGTGACCACCAGAAAACAGCCGTCCTGCGCGGGGCCCTCTTCCAACGTGGCATCGAAGAGTCTGAGAGGGACTTCATCGCCCTCTTAAAGTCAAGAGCCAGCGCTTCCACGTCGTCCGTCATAGCTGGGCCTCCGGGCCTCAGCCACGATCTTACGATCGCCGCCTCCTCGGCCAATTCCCGATCAAGGTGAGTAATCACCCATCTCGGGAAGGCCGAGTTCACCCCCTCCGGTGGGATCTCAGGAGCCGGGCAGCACCTAGATGTGAGGACCCCCAGTCGGATGTACCTATGGTCCGACAGGGTCTCCACATCCTCCACCACCCGCCAGCCAGTGACCCTGCACGACGCCTCAGGGGAGGCGAGGGTAATGTCAACTATCGATGCCCCCTGAGGCCTCACGCACGTCGCTACTCCCCCGGTGTTAAGAACGACGAGACCCAGCTCAGCCGCCCATGCTACCAAGGGAGCACCCCGCACTCCGGTCATGGTGTCGCCCCAACTGCGTGAGCGACAGTTGAAGTCCCCCATGACCAATATGAGGCGGGACCTGGCCAACCCAACCCAACCCAACCCAACCCAACCCAACCCAACCCAACCCAACCCAACCCAACCCAACCCAACCCAACCCAACCCAACCCAACCCAACCCAACCCAACCCAACCCAACCCAACCCAACCCAACCCAACCCAACCCAACCCAACCCAACCCAACCCAACCCAACCCAACCCAACCCAACCCAACCCAACCCAACCCAACCCAACCCAACCCAACCCAACCCAACCCAACCCAACCCAACCCAACCCAACCCAACCCAACCCAACCCAACCCAACCCAACCCTTTTTTTTTTTTTTTTTTTTTTTTTTTTTTTTTTTTTTTTAACGAGGAGGAAATACATTTACGTACTACCCCTGTGCACTATGTGGCACAGGGAGTGTGGGACTCAACCACTTAGACCAACTTCTACGTAGCTAGAAGTTGGCCAAGTTTGGTAATACCCACTAAAACCTCCTCGAAAGCAGAGACTTCCCCTTTTTGAGAGGTTCTCCGGGATCTTTGCAGGGCATTTCACCGGAGAACCTCGGGGAAGAGGCCATCAGTGGCCCTCTACTGGCTGCTAGGGGCTGGGGTTGAGAGGTCTTCTTGGACCCCTCTCCCCCTCCTGCCCCGCCCTGCTGCCCTCTGAAGGGCAACTGATGCCCTCTCTCTGTTTCTTTCGGCTTCCTCCTTCTGTAGCATTACGTGCTCGCAGAAGGAGGAAGCCGCCTTCCAGGACTCCTCGCTGTCCAGCATGCTCTTGACCATGCCAGGCAGCGAGAGGTCCTGGCCGATCACTGTCCTCAGGTCTTGACGCCTCGTTTCCCACCCGGCGCAATTCTGGAGGGTGTGATCGGCCGTATCCTCCTCGGTGTCATCACAGTGATGACACCGAGGCGACACCTCCTTCCTCACAACCCGGCACAGATATCGTCCAAAGCAGCCATGGCCCGACAACACCTGTGCCAGGCGGAAGGAGATCTCTCCCTTTCGTCTTTTCTTCCAGTCACTTAGGACTGGAAGAATGGCGCCTATAGTGCGCGCGCCCACTTGGGAGGACTCAAGTTCCTCCCGCCACTGCCGCATAATGGCAGCGTCAGCCGCGCGCCTTATAGACGCCTCGCGCTCCCTCCACATTTCGCCGCCCATTTCCGCCTTAAGGCGATATAGGGCGGCGCTCATGCGAGCCTCCAAGGCCCAGGGCGGAGTGCCCGCAATAACGCAAGCCGCATCAAATGATACCGTCCGGTAGCACCTGGCTATGCGGTTCGCTATCACTCGCTGCGGCCTGCGGAGGAGTGACCCATTGCCTTTTCTGTTTAAGGCATCTGCCCAGATGGGGGCCCCATACAGAGCCATGCTCTTCAGGACCCCGCTATACAGCCTCCTGACGCTTTGGGACGGCCCCCCCGCGTTTGGTAATAAACGCGCGAGAGCTCCAGCCGCCCCAATCAATCTCTCTCCGAGGTGCCTGAAGTGCGCCTCAAAGCCCCAACGGCCATCCAGCACAAGGCCTAGGTACCTCATGCAGGGGGCCACCGGGACACGCACTCCGTTCACCTCGATGAAAGCGCCAGGAGGTGGGCCCCTCCTTGGGCCGTGGAACAGGATGGCGTCCGTTTTACTTAACGCCACCCTGAGCCCCAACAGCCTGATCCGCTCGACAACAAGGGAGGTCCCGACCGAGGCCAGTAAGGCTGCCTCCCCAAAGGACCCCCCTTGGGCCACCACCAGGGTGTCGTCTGCATAGCAGAAGATGCGCATCTTGGGTAGAAGCGCACCTCGCAACACCCAGTCGTAACCCATGTTCCAGAGGAGCGGACCCAGCACCGACCCTTGCGGGACTCCGCACTCTACGGGACGCCGCCTCATCCTCCCGTCTCCCGCCACGTAGGCCACCCGGCGCCCAACCAGGTAGTCCTTCACTATTCGGCGCAAGTACCCAACCTAACCTAACCTAACCTAACCTAACCCAGTCTGTGTCGCACCTCTGACGAGTAAGCAGCAAAAACGCTTCGCTCCGTACTCGTAAAATATCATAAGTGGTAAATTTGTTACTTCAGTACCAGTGTTGTATATCCAACGACGCGTCTCGCGACGGCAAATCTAGTGGTGTAACTCCCACTAGGATATACCGTGAAAAAGTGGAAAAAAAGTGGAAATTGTTAAAAAACTGTGCACAAAAGTGTGAACGCTGCCTAAACTAGATCTTTTCCCCACCTTTTTCTTGATTGCGCACGGTGCGCGTTAGCGAGTTGCACATTTTGAGGCCTCTCCCGGATTTTTCCGACTACGGGTTCGGGAGATAACCGGGATAGAGTGAAATTGGGTGTGGCTCGAGGTACCTCAAAACGTTGTTGCCCCCACAAGTGCGATATACCGTTGAACGCGCCGTGAAAATACCTGCTCAACGACACATCGCGTTTCGAAATCAAACGTGGGGAAAAAAGTTAATCAAGAAAAACCACCATAACCATAAAAAGGCAGCGTTCCCTCTTAAATAACTTAAAAACTAAAGCGGTGACATATAAGTTTCTGTACACCAAACGATAGGTCTCAATGAGACGCATCTTTTGACCCATCATTCAGATTTTTCCGGCCATCGGTGGCGCTACAATCGCCAATTTTCACCGAAACCGCGTGGCACGAGGTCGGAGATCCCGAGGGAGCAGCTCAGCGTGCGATACGTCTCTGGATAGTTCTCAAGACAAGGAACTAGCCGCCGCTTCGAGCAGCTCAATCGGACCACTCCACGCGACACCAGCCCGCCGGGAAGATCTGGACAGAAAAACCGGGATATCTCGGGAACGGTGCGTCCTAGCCCATTTTTGACCCCGGGCCTGGATATACACGGTGTGTATATCTGGTCTTTTTTCCCTTTTCATGCCCTACTAGATCCTTTTTTCAAAATTTAAAAATTCCTGATTTTGTAAATATCCCAAAAAATTTGCTAACTTTCGAAATTATCAAAATTTTAAAATTAAATAACTCCGGAACGGATTAAAATTTTGTAAATTTGACACCGGATCCAGGTACAGTTTGTTAAGAAGCATTTGGCTCATCTATAAAAAAACTTGATCCCATACCCAACCCCCCCTCCTACTTACCCCCCCCCACCCCAAATTCCTTCTCTCACCGTTCCCAGATTAACTAGAATTAGAGAAATTAGTTATAGTTGTATATATATTTCAAAGCTGTAATTTAATTGTGTATTTTACCTAAATTTTGCTGCCGTTTTCGATGTCATCCACATACAAATCGACACGAACCTTACGGTGCACCGACCGAGAAACGATTACCGCGACGACCGCGAAACGCCCATCGTCAGACCCCGGAAGGGTGAAAGCAGTCCCATGCCGTCGCATCGAGGCTGGGGAGGGTTCCTCCTTCTCCGGAAGTGAATTTGGGGCGGGGTCGGGTTCACGACCTGAAAGTGGCACCCTGGCGCAAGCGCTCCAAAGAGAGGCGGATGCGGCTTTCCGCACCCCGCCATCTGGAGATCGGCGTGGTAGCGTCGGGGGGCCCGAGAGCCCGACCGCAACCCTTTTAAAAACGGCGAACGGAGTTTACCAGCGGGCCAAAGAGGAACTGGAGAAATCCGGTAACTTGAAGGGTTCTATAAGGGCGACCGTACTGGACGGCCTGAACTTTTTATACGAGGCCACCCTCCAGGTAAACAGTGCGCGACGTGACGTCCTACTGCAAGTCGAGCACCTGCAGCGAAGGCACGCGGAGGACGTTGCAAGGAGGGAGTCCAGTCACGCGGAGCAGATCTTGCTCCTTACGCAGCGGCTGGAGAATTCAGATGTGGGGGGGCAGACGGCGGAGTTGCGAAAGGAGTTGGAGGCACTCCGCCGTGTAGTCGAATTCGACGTTATTGCCGAGATGGGGAAAATCAAGCTCCCCCCTCCACCCGCTGCGAAACTGGGCCCCCTTCTCGAAGAGTTAAAGGGAATGCACATGGACGCTGTGAAGATGTTGGATGAGGTGCGCGACCTAGGAGCCAAAACGTCTAAGCTCCTAGAGGAGCCCGCGAGGGCTCAGGCGCTGCCTTCCTACGCGGCGATGGCTGCAAAGGCACCTGTCAAGTCCGGCCACTCGATAGTGGTGACCAGCGAGTCACCAGAAGACTCGAGTGACAATGTGGTCACCAAGATCAGGAAGGCCGTTGACCCAACAAGGACCGGCGCCAAAGTGGACAGCGTACGCATGGTCCGAAATAGGAAGGTGGTGCTGACATGCGGCACTAAGGGTGAGGTGGAGGCCGTGAAGACGCGGCTCGGGGCTAGTTCGGGCCTCAAAGTCCAGGAGGCGAGAGGAAAAAACCCGATGATTATCATCAGGGACGTCCTCTCTTGCCTCAAGGACGAGGAGGTCATTGCGGCCTTACGAGCTCAGAACAAAGAGCTCTTCGCCGGCCTCCATAAAGACCACCAAACGGTGGAGGCATGCTTCCGCCGAAGGTGCCGCAACCCGCACCTCACACATCTTATCTTGCGGGTGGCCCCTCCGCTATGGCGCCGCATGGTTGACGGGGGATCTGTCCACCTCGATCTTAAGCGATCAAGGGTGGAGGACTTCTCGCCGTTGATCCAGTGCTCAAAGTGTCTAGCCTTTGGGCACGGGCGGCGCCACTGCAAAGAGTCTTCGGACCTCTGCAGCCACTGCGGGGGGCCACACGTGAGAAGTGAGTGCCCCGATTATGTCACAGGAGAGCCGCCCAGCTGTGTCAACTGTCGACACGCTAAGCTGGACAAGACGGATCACGGTGCATTCAGCGGAGACTGTCCGGTGAGGCGGAAATGGGATGCCATTGCCCGCCTCGGCGTGAGTTACTGCTGAGGGCACCGCGGTCATAAATCCAGGTGGTCGCGGGCCCAGGGATGCTGCTTCGAGGCACATGATACAGGTAAACCTGCAGCGGAAGCGATTGGCAACCGATGAACTGATGGCGGAAGCTGTCAGTCAGAAGGTGAGCCTGGCACTGCTGCAGGAACCCTACACAGGTAATCAAGGTGCCTTGAAGCGGTATCCGGGGGTCCGCGTCTTTCAGATGGACCAGGGGATTAGTAAGACCAATCCCGCAAAGGCCGCAATAGCGGTCTTTGATAAAGACCTCCAGGTTGGGTGTGACCCGAGCCTCCAGTCGGAGAACATAGTGGCAATTACCATAGAGTTCTCCGACTGGACACTTGGAATAGTGTCCGCCTACCTGGAAGGGGATAAACCCCTGGTTCCATACCTGGAACGTCTGTCCAGCGTCCGATCCAAGTTGGGAACTTTAAGTGTTGTGATCGGAGGTGACTTCAATGCGTGGAGCCCATGGTGGGGAAGCGCAGACGAGGACCACCGGGGAGCCGAATTGGCAGGGTACTTCGACGACAACCAGCTGCACATCCTCAACACCGGAACCGAGCCAACATTCCAAGTGGTTCGGGGAGGTCGGCTCTGTACAAGCAGAGTCGACATTACGGTGTGCAGCCGAAGTATCTTGTCAAGGATGGAGTCTTGGAGGGTGGACCCCGACATGGTCAGTTCCGATCACAACGCTCTAAGGATAGGACTCCGCGCTGGCCGTGCAAAAGCACCCGGCCCAGCACCAACCACTCGGATATATAACACACGCAAGGCAGACTGGGATAAGTTCCGAAAGGAACTAATCTTACAGCTCCAAAAGCGCCAGATCCGAGTGGAAAGAGTGTCGGCCGTAACCGCCCCCGAGGACATCGAAAACGTTGTCCTCGAGTATCAGGAGGCGGTTCGCCAAGCGTGTGAGACCGCAATCCCAAAGCTAAAGCGAATGCTGAAATATGAACCTCCGTGGATGACCTCCGAACTTCGGGCCCTGAAGCGCGATGCGGTTACTAAGAAGAATCGCATCCGCTGCGCGGCCCCAATTAGGAGGGAATTCGTCGTCCGCCAGTATCTCGACGCCCGGGAAAAGTATGAGTCTGCCGCACAAGCGGCACAGACCCATAGCTGGAAGGAGTACTGCACCGCGCAAACAGGCGAAAGCCTGTGGGACGGCATCTACAGAGTCCTCCGTCAAACCTCGAAAAAGCAAGAAGATAAACTTCTTGTGAGGGACGGAGTGACTCTTGATCCCAAGCAAAGCGCAGAACTCCTTGCAGCTACGTTCTTCCCGGACGATAGAGTGGAGGACGACTCTCCCGTACATTCCACAATAAGGAGAGAGGCGGACCGCCCTCTGTGCGAGTTATCCTGCACAGAGGACGATCCGCCCTTCACCCTTGCGGAACTCAGGGAGGCGGTTCACGATTTCAGCGCTCGTAAAGCGCCTGGATCGGACGCGTTCACAGCTGACATCAGTGCCAAGAGCATTGAGGCAGATGAGCGGCTCTTCCTAGAGATAGCCAACAGGTGCCTCGCTGTGGGATACTTCCCGAAGCCGTGGAAGCGTGCGGCAGTCGTGACACTTCCCAAACCGGGAAAATCCGACTACCATCATCCAAAGTCTTACCGTCCGATTGGACTTTTGTCAGTCCACGGTAAGACTTTGGAAAAGATGATGGTACGTCGGATTAAGTGGCACGTACTGCCGACGCTAAACCCGGCCCAATTTGGATTTATGCCACAGCGAAGCACTGAAGATGCCCTCTTTGCCTTGATCGAGCACATCAGAGCTGAGGTCAGGGCAAAGAGGGTAGTTTTGATGGTATCTCTAGACATAGAGGGGGCATTCGACAGCGCCTGGTGGCCAGCTATCAAACACCAGCTGGCCGCCAGGAAGTGCCCCGGGAACCTGTACTCTACCGTGTGCAGCTACCTCAACGACCGGGAGGTCATTATTCGATACGCGGGCGCCGAATGCGTAAGGCCCACGACCAAAGGGTGCGTTCAGGGATCGATTGGGGGGCCCATATTCTGGAACCTCCTGATTGATCCGTTGCTGGGCGCCCTAGAGGAAGAGGGTCTGCGCGTGCAAGCCTTCGCCGACGACGTAGTGCTCGTCTTCTCGGGCTCCTCTCCGGAGACTATCGCGCGGACCGCTAACTCCGTCCTCCGGCGGGTCTACGACTGGGGCTTGGACAACAAGCTGCGATTTGCTCCACACAAAACCAACGCCATGGTGATCACCAAGAAACTGAAACTAACACCAATTCAGATCACCATGGGCGGCGAAAGCATAAAGATGGTCACTGAAACCAAGATCCTGGGTCTTATAATTGACCACAGGTTGTCTTTTAAGCCGCACGTCATTGACGTTTGCCGAAAGGCAACGGCCATCTATGGCCAATTGTCAAGGGCGGCAAAGACAACCTGGGGTCTGAACCCAGAGGTGGTCAGGACCATCTACATCGCCGCTGTGGAGCCAATCGTACTTTACGCTTCAAGCGTCTGGGTCCCAGCCGTAGATCAAGTCGGAGTGCGGAAGCTGCTGGAGGCAGTTCAGCGGGGGTTCGCACGGAAGATCAGCCGGACCTACAAAACCGCCAGTTTGAGTGCGGCGCTGATCCTGTCAGGTATCTTGCCACTCGATCTGAGGATCCGAGAGGCGGCAGAACTGTACCGATATAAAAGGGGTGAGGACATTGATGGTATGGCAGACAGGAAGGCTGAACAGCGGGTTAGCTTTCTGGATGCTCCCCATCCAGCCCTTGCTCCTGAGGTAGAATTCTGCTGTCTCGAGGAGACACAGGCCGAGACCGACGCGGTAGAGATGCAGGATGACCCAGGAGAAGGAGAGGGTTACCTGCAGGTCTACACCGACGGCAGCAAGATACAGGGCAGGGTTGGAGCCGGAATTTCATACAGGCGGCAAGGCTTGGAAGTCAGAGCAAGGAAACTCAAATTAGAGAATTATTGCTCTGTCTTCCAAGCCGAAATGTGCGCAATTTCGAAGGCTATCGAGGACATCTTGAAGATGCCCGATATGAGGGTCGAGATCCTTAGTGACTCCAGGTCGTCGCTGGAGCTGCTAAGGGATCGATCCTCATTCCACCCGATAGCCTTTGAAATTAAAAACCTTATCCAGCGGGCTCGAAATATGGGTAAAACCATTCGGTTCCGCTGGGTTCGGGCGCATGTAGGTATCGAGGGGAACGAGAGGGCTGACCACTTGGCGAAGGACGCGGCGCTCCACTCGAAGTTGAGGGCTGCATACGATGGAGTGCCGGTTTCGACTCTCCGTCGCAAAATCCGAGCCGAGACCCTTGACGTCTGGCAGGAGCGCTACACTGTGGGTCAAACTGCAAGTGTTACAAAGGCGTTCCTGCCGGACGTAAAGGCGTCGTATAAGCTGGTTAGGGAGGAGCCCTTCTCCGCACTCATGGCCCAAATCATCACGGGCCATGGCGGCTTCTCGGCGTATCTCCACCGGTTCGGACTGAAGGATAGTCCAGTGTGCATATGCGACGGTCAAACGGACGAAAACGCATTGCACCTGGTGCTCGACTGCCCTAGGTTCGGCCGGTGGAGATTCGACCTGGAAGTGCAAAGCGGAGTGGCCGTTCTTGAGGCCAACCTTCCTTTGCTTTTAAACGAGCCAAATAGGAAGCTGTTTGAGGCGTTCTGTATAAGGATTCTTGTGGATGTGCTGCCAAGAAACGGCAGCAACATAAATGTTAATAAGTTTAGATTGTAAATAGTTAGATGTAAAAATTTAAACTGATGCAAATAGGCTCTAATAGTAGACAATGTTCAAGTCTACTATTTACACAAGCCACAAGATAGTATTAGGTTAAATCAAATATAGGTCATAATGTAATTAGTATTAAAATATGTATAATATGGTTCCCTATGCCAATGCATAGGGCCCATAATACATCCCTAGTCTGTAAGTGAATGTGCCTAGAATAAGATAGTTTAAGTAATCAAACTGTAAATAGTATAGATAGCTGTAAGATATTTGCAATAGTATATAAGTAATTGATTAAAAATGTTAGTAGGTAAGCGACAAATATAAATAAAGGTGATTATTATAAGTGATAAGAAAACCCACAACCCCTACGGTCTCATGGTAGGGAGAAATTTGTTATATATAAGTAGTAGCTCCTCGGCCCTGGAGCGAAAGCTGCCAGGGAGGTAGGCCTACTAGGAAAAAAAAAAAAAAAAAAAAAAAAAAAAAAAGAAAAAAAAAAAACCTAACCTAACCTAACCTAACCTAACCTAACCTAACCTAACCTAACCTAACCTAACCTAACCTAACCTAACCTAACCTAACCTAACCTAACCTAACCTAACCTAACCTAACCTAACCTAACCTAACCTAACCTAACCTAACCTAACCTAACCTAACCTAACCTAACCTAACCTAACCTAACCTAACCTAACCTAACCTAACCTAACCTAACCTAACCTAACCTAACCTAACCTAACCTAACCTAACCTAACCTAACCTAACCTAACCTAACCTAACCTAACCTAACCTAACCTAACCTAACCTAACCTAACCTAACCTAACCTAACCTAACCTAACCTAACCTAACCTAACCTAACCTAACCTAACCTAACCTAACCTAACCTAACCTAACCTAACCCTTAAAACACTTCCATAGGCTGACTCCCGAAACCTTCCCCCCCCCCACAAATTTTCGACCTCACCCCCTCAGGGCCTAACTTTTGTCCCCTTCATCCTATACCCCCCGAATTTGGGCTCAAACTGTCTGTCCTTTCAAAAGGAACATTTTGGCCCCGACAAATTTCCCCTCAGACCTCCCCCTCCCCTAAAATCCCAAAAAAATCCTTAACTTTCGTCCCCCTTATCCTAGACCCCCCGAGTTTGGGCTCAAACTGTCTGTACTCTCACGAGGAACAGTTTGGCCGCAACAGACTTCCCCTCCAACCTCCCCCTCCCCCAAAAACTTCAAAAAATCCCTAAAACCACCTCCAAAGGTTACCTGATTAATTAGGAATAGATATTGCAAATCAACTCTAATTTTGCTGCCGTTTCACCAGCACAACTATGTCGTCTATGAGCAGACCAACACGAACGCTCCGAAACACTGATCGGGAAGCTATCTCCGCGGCGACAGCGAGGCGGCCATCTTCGGAGCCCGGAAGGGCCAAAGTAGTACCTTGTCGCCGAATTGAGGCGGAGGAGGGTTCTTCCATCTCCGGGAGCGAGTCTGGGGCGGGATCGGGTTCTCGGCTAACAGAAAGTAACACCCTGGCGCAGGCGCTCCAAAGAGAAGCAGATGCGGCTTTCCGTACTCCGCCATCCGAGGTGCGTTGTGGTAGAATCGGGGGACCTGAGAGCCCGACCGCGACCCTGTTGAAGACTGCTAACGGAGTGTACCAGCGAGCGAAGGGGGAACTGGAGAAATCTGGTAATTTGAAAGGCTCCATAAGGGCGACAGTGTTGGATGGCCTCAATTATCTCTACGAGGCCACCCTCCAAGTAAATAGCGCGCGACGTGACGTCCTACTGCAGGTCGAGCACTTACAGCGACGACACGCAGAGGACGTCGCAAGAAGGGAGTCCAAACATGCGGAGCAAATTGTGCTTCTAACGCAGCGGCTGGAGAAAGCCGATGTTGGGGGACAGACGGCGGAGTTGCGTAAGGAGTTGGAGGCACTCCGCCGGGTAGTCGAATTTGATGTTATCGCGGAAATGGGTAAGATCAAGCTCCCCCCTCCACCCGCTGCAAAAATGGGCCCCCTTCTTGAAGAACTAAAAGGCATGCATAAGGAAGCTGTCAAGATGCTAGATGAGGTGCGCAACCTAGGAACGAAAACGTCCAAGCTCCTAGAGGAGCCCGCACGGACTCAAGCGCTGCCTTCCTACGCAGCGATGGCTGCTAAGGCACCGGTCAAGTCCGGCCATTCGATTGTGGTGACCAGTGAGTCACCAGAAGACACGAGCGATAATGTGGTCACCAAAATCAGAAAGGCCGTTGACGCAACAAAGACCGGCGCCAAAGTAGACAGCGTACGCATGGTACGGAATAGGAAGGTGGTGCTGACATGCGGCACAAAGGGTGAGGTGGAGGCCGTGAAAACGCGGCTCGGGGCTGCTTCGGGCCTCAAGTTCCAAGAGGCGAGAGGGAAAAACCCGATGGTTATCATCAGGGACGTCCTCTCTTGCCTCAAGGATGAGGAGGTCATAGCGGCCCTAAGAGCTCAGAACAAGGAGCTCTTCACTGGCCTCCATAAAGACCACCAAACGGCGGAGGCATGCTTCCGTCGAAGGTGCCGCAACCCGCACCTCATGCATCTCGTCTTGCGGGTGGCCCCTCCGCTGTGGCGCCGCATGGTCGACGGGGGGTCCGTCCACCTCGATCTAAAACGGTCAAGGGTGGAGGATTTCTCGCCGCTCATCCAGTGTTCGAAGTGTTTAGCCTTCGGACACGGGCGGCGCCACTGCAAAGAGTCTTCGGACCTTTGCAGCCACTGCGGGGGGCCACACGTGAGAGCAGAATGCCCCGATTATGTCACGGGAGAGCCGCCCAGCTGTGTCAACTGTCGACACGCTAAGCTGGACAAGACGGATCACGGTGCATTCAGCGGCGACTGTCCGGTGAGGCGGAAATGGGATGCCATTGCCCGCCTCGGCGTGAGTTACTGCTGAGGGCACCGCGGTCATAAATCCAGGTGGTCGCGGGCCCAGGGATGCTGCTTCGAGGCACATGATACAGGTAAACCTGCAGCGGAAGCGATTGGCAACCGATGAACTGATGGCGGAAGCTGTCAGTCAGAAGGTGAGCCTGGCACTGCTGCAGGTACCCTACACAGGTAATCAAGGTGCCTTGAAGCGGTATCCGGGGGTCCGCGTCTTTCAGATGGACCAGGGGATTAGTAAGATCAATCCCGCAAAGGCCGCAATAGCGGTCTTTGATAAAGACCTCCAGGTTAGGTGTGACCCGAGCCTCCAGTCGGAGAACATAGTAGCAATTACCATAGAGTTCTCCGACTGGACACTTGGAATAGTGTCCGCCTACCTGGAAGGGGATAAGCCCCTGGATCCATACCTGGAACGTCTGTCCAGCGTCCGATCCAAGTTGGGAACTTTAAGT
The DNA here is from genome assembly GCF_905404315.1 of Leptidea sinapis. NCBI lineage: Eukaryota > Metazoa > Arthropoda > Insecta > Lepidoptera > Pieridae > Leptidea > Leptidea sinapis. Next base: position 42,791 of record NC_066293.1, read on the forward strand.
GTTGTGATCGGAGGTGACTTCAATGCGTGGAGCCCATGGTGGGGAAGCGCAGACGAGGACCACCGGGGAGCCGAATTAGCAGGATACTTCGACGACAACCAGCTGCACATCCTCAACACCGGTACCGAGCCAACATTCCAAGTGGTTCGGGGAGGTCGGCTCTGTACAAGCAGAGTCGACATCACGGTGTGCAGCCGAAGTATCTTGTCAAGGATGGAGTCCTGGAGGGTGGACCCCGACATGGTCAGTTCCGATCACAACGCTTTAAGAATAGGACTCCGCGCTGGCCGTGCAAAAGCACCCGGCCCAGCACCAACCACTCGGATATATAATACTCGCAAGGCAGACTGGGATAAGTTCCGAAAGGAACTAATCTTACAGCTCCAAAAGCGCCAGATCCGAGTGGAAAGAGTGTCGGCCGTAACCGCCCCCGAGGACATCGAAAACGTTGTCCTCGAGTATCAGGAGGCGGTTCGCCAAGCGTGTGAGACCGCAATCCCAAAGCTGAAGCGAGTACTGAAATATGAACCTCCGTGGATGACCTCCGAACTTCGGGCCCTGAAGCGCGATGCGGTTACTAAGAAGAATCGCATCCGCTGCGCGGCCCCAATTAGGAGGGAATTCGTCGTCCGCCAGTATCTCGACGCCCGGGAAAAGTATGAGTCTGCCGCAGAAGCGGCACAGACCCATAGCTGGAAGGAGTACTGCACCGCGCAAACAGGCCAAAGCCTGTGGGACGGCATCTACAGAGTCCTCCGTCAAACCTCGAAAAAGCAAGAAGATAAACTTCTTGTGAGGGACGGAGTGACTCTTGATCCCAAGCAAAGTGCAGAACTCCTTGCAGCTACGTTCTTCCCGGACGATAGAGTAGAGGACGACTCTCCCGTACATTCCGCAATAAGGAGAGAGGCGGACCGCCCTCTGTGCGAGTTATCCTTTACAGAGGACGATCCGCCCTTCACCCTTGCGGAACTCAGGGAGGCGGTTCACGATTTCAGCGCTCGTAAAGCGCCTGGATCGGACGCGTTCACAGCTGACATCAGTGCCAAGAGCATTGAGGCAGATGAGCGGCTCTTCCTAGAGATAGCCAACAGGTGCCTCGCTGTGGGATACTTCCCGAAGCCGTGGAAGCGTGCGGCAGTCGTGACACTTCCCAAACCGGGAAAATCCGACTACCATCATCCAAAGTCTTACCGTCCGATTGGACTTTTGTCAGTCCACGGTAAGACTTTGGAAAAGATGATGGTACGTCGGATTAAGTGGCACGTACTGCCGACGCTAAATCCGGCCCAATTCGGATTTATGCCACAGCGAAGCACTGAAGATGCCCTCTTTGCCTTGGTCGAGCACATTAGAGCTGAAGTCAGGGCAAAGAGGGTAGTTTTGATGGTGTCTCTAGACATAGAGGGGGCATTCGACAGCGCCTGGTGGCCAGCTATTAAACACCAGCTGGCCGCCAGGAAGTGCCCGGGGAACCTATACTCCACCGTGTGCAGCTACCTCAACGACCGGGAGGTCATTATTCGATACGCGGGCGCCGAATGCGTATGGCCCACGACCAAAGGGTGCGTTCAGGGATCGATTGGGGGGCCCATATTCTGGAACCTCCTGATCGATCCGTTGCTGGGCGCCCTCGAGGAAGAGGGCCTGCGCGTGCAAGCCTTCGCCGACGACGTAGTGCTCGTCTTCTCGGGCTCCTCTCCGGAGACTATCGCGCGGACCGCTAACTCCGTCCTCCGGCGGGTCTACGACTGGGGCTTGGACAACAAGCTGCGATTTGCTCCACACAAAACCAACGCCATGGTGATCACCAAAAAACTGAAACTAACACCAATTCAGATCACCATGGGCGGCGAAAGCATAAAGATGGTCACTGAAACCAAGATCCTGGGTCTTATAATTGACCACAGGTTGTCTTTTAAGCCGCACGTCATTGACGTTTGCCGAAAGGCAACGGCCATCTATGGCCAATTGTCAAGGGCGGCTAAGACAACCTGGGGTCTGAACCCAGAGGTGGTCAGGACCATCTACATCGCCGCTGTGGAGCCAATCGTACTATACGCTTCAAGCGTCTGGGTCCCAGCCGTAGATCAAGTCGGAGTGCGGAAGTTGCTGGACGCAGTTCAGCGCGGGTTCGCGCGGAAGATCAGCCGGGCCTACAAAACCGCCAGTTTGAGTGCGACGCTGATCCTGTCAGGTATCTTGCCACTCGACCTGAGAATCCGAGAGGCAGCAGAACTGTACCGCTATAAAAGGGGCGAGGACATTGATGGTATGGCAGACAGGAAGGCTGAACAGCGGTTTAGCTTCCTGGATGCTCCCCATCCAGCCCTCGCTCCTGAGGTAGAATTCTGTTGCCTCGAGGAGACACAGGCCGAAACCGGCGTGGTAGAAGTGCAGGATGACCAAGGAGAAGGAGAGGGTTATCTGCAGGTCTACACCGACGGCAGCAAGATACAGGGCAGGGTTGGAGCCGGAATTTCATACAGGCGGCGAGGCTTGGAAGTCAGAGCAAGAAAACTCAAATTAGAGAATTATTGCTCTGTCTTCCAAGCCGAAATGTGCGCTATTTCGAAGGCTATCGAGGACATCTTGAAGATGCCCGATATGAAGGTCGAGATCCTTAGTGACTCCAGGTCGTCGCTGGAGCTGCTAAGGGATCGATCTTCGTTCCACCCGATAGCCTTCGAAATTAAAAACCTTATCCAGCGGGCCCGAAATATGGGTAAAACCATTCGGTTCCGCTGGGTTCGGGCGCATGTAGGTATTGAGGGGAACGAGAGGGCTGACCACTTGGCGAAGGACGCGGCGCTCCGTTCGAAGTTGAGGTCTGCATACGATGGAGTGCCGGTTTCCACTCTTCGCCGCAACATCCGGGGCAGGACCCTTGGGGTCTGGCAGGAGCGCTATACCGCGGGTCAAACTGCAAGTGTTACAAAAGCGTTCCTGCCAGACGTCAAGGTGTCTTATAAGCTGATACGGGAGGAGCCCTTCTCCGCTTTTATGGCCCAGGTCATCACGGGCCACGGCGGTTTCGCAGCGTATCTCCACCGGTTTGGCCTGAAGGATAGCCCAGTGTGTATATGCGACGGTCAAACGGACGAAAGCGCATTGCACCTGGTGCTCGACTGCCCTAGGTTTGGCTGGTGGAGGTTCGACTTGGAACTGCTGAGCGGAGTGGCTGTACTAGAGGCAAACCTACCCCACCTTATAACGCGACCCACTAGGCAGCTGTTCGAGTCGTTCTGCTATAAAATCCTAGCGGATGTGCTGCCTAGGAACGGCAGCAATATTAATATCAAGCAGCTTAAATTATAATTATATTAGTTTCGTGTTTTGTCTTATATTTATAATTAGTATGGAATAGGCTGTATAGTGTAAATAATGTATACATTGTACAAAAGCCACAATATAGTGTTAGGTCAATTTATGTAATTTTATTATTAGAAGTAGCATTAATTGTATAAAACGGTTCCCTATGCATAAGCATAGGGGCTGTTATACAACCTTAGCCTTTAAGTAGACGTGCCTAGAATAAGATAGTATTAAGTAATTAAAACTGTAAATATTTCATGTAATAGCAGATATGTATTAGATTCATAAGTGATAATGAAGGAAAATGTTGAGTAGGTAAACTCGTAGCTGTAAGATCATATGTTTAGTAAATAAGGAAAAATTTAAAAAAAAATATTGTTAGTTTGTAAGCGATAAAATAAATAAAAACTTAATAAATTAGTAACCCACCCACAACCCCTACCGATCAATGGGAGGGAGAAAGTAGAGTCTTAGTTGTTCCTCGGCCCTGGAGCGAAAGCTGCCAGGGAGGTAGGCCTACTAGGAAAAAAAAAAAAAAACCTAACCTAACCTAACCTAACCTAACCTAACCTAACCTAACCTAACCTAACCTAACCTAACCTAACCTAACCTAACCTAACCTAACCTAACCTAACCTAACCTAACCTAACCTAACCTAACCTAACCTAACCTAACCTAACCTAACCTAACCTAACCTAACCTAACCTAACCTAACCTAACCTAACCTAACCTAACCTAACCTAACCTAACCTAACCTAACCTAACCTAACCTAACCTAACCTAACCTAACCTAACCTAACCTAACCTAACCTAACCTAACCTAACCTAACCTAACCTAACCTAACCTAACCTAACTCCGAAATCCGAGACGGCCGCCGCTCAAAAGTATCATAACTAGATTAAGGGTATCGTTTCCTAGGTTCTCGAGGGTGCAGAGAACAATTTTGTGATCAGTTTTCAAATCCAAGATGGCCGCCGCTCAAAAGTATGATAACTACATTATGGGTATCGTATCCAAGGTTCTCGAGGGTGCAGAGAACGATTTTGTTATCATTTTTAAATCCGATACGGCCGCCGCTCAAAAGTATGACAACTACATTAAGGGTATCGTATCCTAGGTTCTCGAGGGTGCAGAGAACAATTTTGTGATCAGTTTTCAAATCCAAGATGGCCGCCGCTCAAAAGTATAATAACTACATTATGGTTATCGTATCCGAGGTTCTCCTGGGTGCTGAGAACGAATTTGTGATCATTTTTCTAATCCAAGATGGCCGCCGCACAAAATTATGATTTCAGCAACATGGATATCGTACCCGAGATTCTCGAGGGTGCAGAGAACGATTTTGTGATCAGTTTTCAAATCCAAGATGGCTGCCGCTCAAAAGTATGATAACTACATTATTGGTATCGTATCCGAGTTTCTCGAGGGTGCTGAGAACGATTTTGTGATCATTTTTAAATCCAAGATGGCCACCGCTCTTAATTATGATAACTTCATTATGGGTATCGTATCCGAGGTTCTCGAGGGTGCAGAGAACGACTTTGTGATCATTTTTCAAATCCAAGATGGCCGCCGCACAAAATTATGATTTTAGCAATACGGATATCGTGTCCGAGGTTCTCGAGGGAGCAGAGAACAATGCTGTGATCATTTTTGAAATCCAAGAGGGCTGCCGCAAACAATAATGTTTTCTGCAATATGGAAATCGTGTCCTAGGTTCTCGAGGGTGCAGGAAACAATTTTGGGATCATTTTTAAATCCGAGATGGTCGCCGCTCAAAATTATGATAACTACATTATGGGTATCGTATCAGAGGTTCTCGAGGGTGCAGAGAACGATTTTGTGATCATTTTTCAAATCCAAGATGGCCCACGCTCAAAAGTATGATAACTACATTATGGGTATAGTATCCGAGGTTCTCGAGGGTGCTGAGAACGATTTTTAGATCATTTTTTTAATACAAGATGGCCGCCGCACGAAATTATGTTTTCAACAATATGGATAACGTGTCCGAGGTTCTCGAGGGTGCAGAAAATTATTTTGGGATCATTTTTAAATCCGAGACGGCCGCCGCTCAAAAGTATGATAACTAGATTAAGGGTATCGTATCCTAGGTTCTCGAGGGTGTAGAGAACAATTTTGTGATCAGTTTTCAAATCTAAGATGTCCGTCGCTCAAAAGTATGATAACTACATTATGGGTATCGTATCCGAGGTTCTCGAGGGTGCTGAGAACGAATTTGTGATCATTTTTCTAATCCAAGATGGCCGCCGCACAAAATTATGATTTCAGCAATATGGATATCGTACCCGAGGTTCTCGAGGGTGCAGAGAACGATTTTGTGATCAGTTTTCAAATCCAAGATGGCTGCCGCTCAAAAGTATGATAACTACATTATGGTTATCGTATCCGAGGTTCTCGTGGGTGCTGAGAACGAATTTGTGATCATTTTTAAATCCAAGATGGCCACCGCTCTTAATTATGATAACTTCATTATGGGTATCGTATCCGAGGTTCTCGAGGGTGCAGAGAACGACTTTGTGATCATTTTTCAAATCCAAGATGGCCGCCGCACAAAATTATGATTTTAGCAATACGGATATCGTGTCCGAGGTTCTCGAGGGAGCAGAGAACAATGCTGTGATCATTTTTGAAATCCAAGAGGGCTGCCGCAAACAATAATGTTTTCTGCAATATGGAAATCGTGTCCTAGGTTCTCGAGGGTGCAGGAAACAATTTTGGGATCATTTTTAAATCCGAGATGGTCGCCGCTCAAAATTATGATAACTACATTATGGGTATCGTATCAGAGGTTCTCGAGGGTGCAGAGAACGATTTTGTGATCATTTTTCAAATCCAAGATGGCCCACGCTCAAAAGTATGATAACTACATTATGGGTATAGTATCCGAGGTTCTCGAGGGTGCTGAGAACGATTTTTAGATCATTTTTTTAATCCAAGATGGCCGCCGCACGAAATTATGTTTTCAACAATATGGATAACGTGTCCGAGGTTCTCGAGGGTGCAGAAAATTATTTTGGGATCATTTTTAAATCCGAGACGGCCGCCGCTCAAAAGTATGATAACTAGATTAAGGGTATCGTATCCTAGGTTCTCGAGGGTGTAGAGAACAATTTTGTGATCAGTTTTCAAATCCAAGATGTCCGTCGCTCAAAAGTATGATAACTACATTATGGGTATCGTATCCGAGGTTCTCGAGGGTGCTGAGAACGAATTTGTGATCATTTTTCTAATCCAAGATGGCCGCCGCACAAAATTATGATTTCAGCAATATGGATATCGTACCCGAGGTTCTCGAGGGTGCAGAGAACGATTTTGTGATCAGTTTTCAAATCCAAGATGGCTGCCGCTCAAAAGTATGATAACTACTTTATTGGTATCGTATCCGAGTTTCTCGAGGGTGCAGGGTATCTTTCTGAGAACGATTTTGTGATCATTTTTAAATCCAAGATGGCCGCCGCTCTTAACTATGATAACTTCATTATGGGTATCGTATCCGAGGTTCTCGAGGGTGCAGAGAACGATTTTGTGATCATTTTTCAAATCCAAGATGGCCGCCGCACAAAATTATGATTTCAGCAATATGGATATCGTGTCCGAGGTTCTCGAAGGTGCAGAGAACAATTCTGTGATCATTTTTGAAATCCAAGAGGGCTGCCGCAAAAAATTATGTTTTCAGCAATATGGATATCGTGTCCGAGGTTCTCGAGTGTGGAGAAAACAATTTTGGGATCATTTTAAAGTCCGAGATGGCCGCCGCTCAATAGTATGATAACTACATTATGGGTTTCGTATCCGAGGTTCTTGAGGGTGCAGAGAACGATTTTGTGATCAGTTTTCAAATCCAAGATGGCCGCCGCTCAAAAGTAAGATAACTACATTATGGGTATTGTATCCGAGGTTCTTGAGGGTACTGAGAACGATTTTGTGATCATTTTTCTAATCCAAGATGGCCGCCGCACAAAATTATGATTTCAGCAATATTAATATCGTACCCGAGGTTCTCGAGGGTGCAGAGAACGATTTTGTGATCAGTTTTCAAATCCAAGATGGCTGCCGCTCAAAAGTAATATAACTACATTATTGGTATCATGTCCGAGGTTCTCGAGGGTGCAGAGAACAATTTTGGGATCATTTTTATATCCGAGATGGTCGCCGCTCAAAATTATGAAAACTACATTATGAGTATCGTATCCGAGGTTCTCGAGGGTGCAGAGAACGATTTTGTGATCATTTTTCAAATCCAAGATGACCGCCGCTCTTAATTATGATAACTTCATTATAGGTATCGTATCCGAGGTTCTCGAGGGTGCAGAGAACGATTTTGTGATCATTTTTCAAATCCAAGATGGCCGCCGCACAAAATTATGATTTCAGCAATATGGATATCGTGTCCGAGGTTCTCGAAGGTGCAGAGAACAATTCTGTGATCATTTTTAAAATCCAAGAGGTGCAGAGAACAATCCTGTGATGATTTTTGAAATCCAAGAGGAATGCCGCAAACAATAATGTTTTCAGCAATATGGATATCGTGTCTGAGGTTCTCGAGGGTGCAGAAAATAATTTTGGGATCATTTTTAAATCCGAGATGGCCGCCGTGCAAGATCATGATCACAAAAATATGGGTATAGTATCCGAGGTTCTCGAGAGTGCACAGAACGATTTTGTGATCATTTTTAAATCCAAGATGGCCGCCGCACAAAATTATGATTTTAGCAATACGGATATCGTGTCCGAGGTTCTCGAAGGTGCAGAGAACAATTTTGTGATCATTTTTGAAATCCAAGAGGGCTGCCGCAAAAAATTATGTTTTCTCCACACTCGAGAACCTCGGACACGATATCCATATTGCTGAAAACATAATTTTTTGCGGCAGCCCTCTTGGATTTCAAAAATGATCACAGAATTGTTCTCTGCACCTTCGAGAACCTCGGACACGATATCCATATTGCGGAAATCATAATTTTGTGCGGCGGCCATCTTGGATTTAAAAATGATCACAAAATCGTTCTCAGCACCCTCGAGAAACTCGGATACGATACCAATAATGTAGTTATCATACTTTTGAGCGGCAGCCATCTTGGATTTGAAAACTGATCACAAAATAGTTCTCGGCACCCTCGAGAACCTCGGGTACGATATCCATATTGCTGAAATCATAATTTTGTGCGGCGGCCATCTTGGATTAGAAAAATGATCACAAATTCGTTCTCAGCACCCTCGAGAACCTCGGATACGATACCCATAATGTAGTTATCATAATTTTGAGCGACGGACATCTTGGATTTGAAAACTGATCACAAAATTGTTCTCTACACCCTCGAGAACCTAGGATACGATACCCTTAATCTAGTTATCATACTTTTGAGCGGCGGCCGTCTCGGATTTAAAAATGATCCCAAAATAATTTTCTGCACCCTCGAGAACCTCGGACACGTTATCCATATTGTTGAAAACATAATTTCGTGCGGCGGCCATCTTGGATTAAAAAAATGATCTAAAAATCGTTCTCAGCACCCTCGAGAACCTCGGATACTATACCCATAATGTAGTTATCATACTTTTGAGCGTGGGCCATCTTGGATTTGAAAAATGATCACAAAATCGTTCTCTGCACCCTCGAGAACCTCTGATACGATACCCATAATGTAGTTATCATAATTTTGAGCGGCGACCAACTCGGATTTAAAAATGATCCCAAATTAATTTACTGCACCCTCGAGAACCTCGGACACGATATCCATATTGCAGAAAACATTATTGTTTGCGGCAGCCCTCTTGGATTTCAAAAGTGATCACAGCATTGTTCTCTGCTCCCTCGAGAACCTCGGACACGATATCCGTATTGCTAAAATCATAATTTTGTGCGGCGGCCATCTTGGATTTAAAAATGATCACAAAATCGTTCTGTGCACTCTCGAGAACCTCGGATACGATACCCATATTTTTGTGATCATGATCTTGCACGGCGGCCATCTCGGATTTAAAAATGATCCCAAAATTATTTTCTGCACCCTCGAGAACCTCAGACACGATATCCATATTGCTGAAAACATTATTGTTTGCGGCATTCCTCTTGGATTTCAAAAATCATCACAGGATTGTTCTCTGCACCTCTTGGATTTTAAAAATGATCACAGAATTGTTCTCTGCACCTTCGAGAACCTCGGACACGATATCCATAATGCTGAAATCATAATTTTGTGCGGCGGCCATCTTGGATTTGAAAAATGATCACAAAATCGTTCTCTGCACCCTCGAGAACCTCGGATACGATACCTATAATGAAGTTATCATAATTAAGGGCGGCGGCCATCTTGGATTTGAAAAATGATCACAAAATCGTTCTCTGCACCCTCGAGAACCTCGGATACGATACTCATAATGTAGTTATCATAATTTTGAGCGGCGACCATCTCGGATATAAAAATGATCCCAAAATTGTTCTCTGCACCCTCGAGAACCTCGGACACGATACCAATAATGTAGTTATCATACTTTTGAGCGGCAGCCATCTTGGATTTGAAAACTGATCACAAAATCGTTCTCTGCACCCTCGAGAACCTCGGGTACGATATCCATATTGCTGAAATCATAATTTTGTGCGGCGGCCATCTTGGATTAGAAAAATGATCACAAAATCGTTCTCAGTACCCTCAAGAACCTCGGATACAATACCCATAATGTAGTTATCTTACTTTTGAGCGGCGGCCATCTTGGATTTGAAAACTGATCACAAAATCGTTCTCTGCACCCTCAAGAACCTCGGATACGATACCCATAATGTAGTTATCATACTATTGAGCGGCGGCCATCTCGGACTTTAAAATGATCCCAAAATTGTTTTCTCCACCTTCGAGAACCTCGGACACGATATCCATATTGCTGAAATCATAATTTTGTGCGGCGGCCATCTTGGATTTGAAAAATGATCACAAAATCGTTCTCTGCACCCTCGAGAACCTCGGATACGATACCCATAATGAAGTTATCATAATTAAGAGCGGCGGCCATCTTGGATTTAAAAATGATCACAAAATCGTTCTCAGCACCCTCGAGAAACTCGGATACGATACCAATAAAGTAGTTATCATACTTTTGAGCGGCAGCCATCTTGGATTTGAAAACTGATCACAAAATCGTTCTCTGCACCCTCGAGAACCTCGGGTACGATATCCATATTGCTGAAATCATAATTTTGTGCGGCGGCCATCTTGGATTAGAAAAATGATCACAAATTCGTTCTCAGCACCCTCGAGAACCTCGGATACCATACCCATAATGTAGTTATCATACTTTTGAGGGACGGACATCTTGGATTTGAAAACTGATCACAAAATTGTTCTCTACACCCTCGAGAACCTAGGATACGATACCCTTAATCTAGTTACCATACTTTTGAGCGGCGGCCGTCTCGGATTTAAAAATGATCCCAAAATAATTTTCTGCACCCTCGAGAACCTCGGACACGTTATCCATATTGTTGAAAACATAATTTCGTGCGGCGGCCATCTTGGATTAAAAAAATGATCTAAAAATCGTTCTCAGCACCCTCGAGAACCTCGGATACTATACCCATAATGTAGTTATCATACTTTTGAGCGTGGGCCATCTTGGATTTGAAAAATGATCACAAAATCGTTCTCTGCACCCTCGAGAACCTCTGATACGATACCCATAATGTAGTTATCATAATTTTGAGCGGCGACCATCTCGGATTTAAAAATGATCCCAAAATTGTTTCCTGCACCCTCGAGAACCTAGGACACGATTTCAATATTGCAGAAAACATTATTGTTTGCGGCAGCCCTCTTGGATTTCAAAAATGATCACAGCATTGTTCTCTGCTCCCTCGAGAACCTCGGACACGATATCCGTATTGCTAAAATCATAATTTTGTGCGGCGGCCATCTTGGATTTGAAAAATGATCACAAAGTCGTTCTCTGCACCCTCGAGAACCTCGGATACGATACCTATAATGAAGTTATCATAATTAAGAGCGGTGGCCATCTTGGATTTAAAAATGATCACAAAATCGTTCTCAGCACCCTCGAGAAACTCGGATACGATACCAATAATGTAGTTATCATACTTTTGAGCGGCAGCCATCTTGGATTTGAAAACTGATCACAAAATCGTTCTCTGCACCCTCGAGAATCTCGGGTACGATATCCATGTTGCTGAAATCATAATTTTGTGCGGCGGCCATCTTGGATTAGAAAAATGATCACAAATTCGTTCTCAGCACCCACGAGAACCTCGGATACGATAACCATAATGTAGTTATCATACTTTTGAGCGGCGGCCATCTTGGATTTGAAAACTGATCACAAAATTGTTCTCTGCACCCTCGAGAACCTAGGATACGATACCCTTAATCTAGTTGTCATACTTTTGAGCGGCGGCCGTATCGGATTTAAAAATGATAACAAAATCGTTCTCTGCACCCTCGAGAACCTTGGATACGATACCCATTATGTAGTTATCATACTTTTGAGCGGCGGCCATCTTGGATTTAAAAATGATCACAAAATCGTTCTCTGCAACCTCGAGAACCTCGGATACGATACCCATAGTGTAGTTATCATACTTTTGAGCGGCGGCCATCTTGGATTTGAAAACTGATCACAAAATTGTTCTCTGCACCCTCGAGAACCTAGGATACGATATCCATATTGTTGAAAACATAATTTTGTGCGGCGGCCATCTTGGATTAAAAAAATGATCTAAAAATCGTTCTCAGCACCCTCGAGAACCTCGGATACGATACCCATAATGTAGTTATCATAATTTTGAGCGGCGACCATCTCGGATATAAAAATGATCCCAAAATTGTTCTCTGCACCCTCGAGAACCTCGGACACGATATCAATAATGTAGTTATCATACTTTTGAGCGGCAGCCATCTTGGATTTGAAAAATGATCACAAAATCGTTCTCTGCACCCTCGAGAACCTCGGGTACGATATCCATATTGCTGAAATCATAATTTTGTGCGGCGGCCATCTTGGATTAGAAAAATGATCACAAAATCGTTCTCAGTACCCTCAAGAACCTCGGATACAATACCCATAATGTAGTTATCTTACTTTTGAGCGGCGGCCATCTTCGATTTGAAAACTGATCACAAAATCGTTCTCTGCACCCTCGAGAACCTCGGATACGAAACCCATAATGTAGTTATCATACTATTGAGCGGCGGCCATCTCGGACTTTAAAATGATCCCAAAATTGTTTTCTCCACACTCGAGAACCTCGGACACGATATCCATATTGCTGAAAACATAATTTTTTGCGGCAGCCCTCTTGGATTTCAAAAATGATCACAGAATTGTTCTCTGCTCCTTCGAGAACCTCGGACACGATATCCATATTGCTGAAATCATAATTTTGTGCGGCGGCCATCTTGGATTTGAAAAATGATCACAAAATCGTTCTCTGCACCCTCGAGAAACTCGGATACGATACCAATAATGTAGTTATCATACTTTTGAGCGGCAGCCATCTTGGATTTAAAAATGATCCCAAAATAATTTTCTGCACCCTCGAGAACCTCGGACACGTTATCCATATTGTTGAAAACATAATTTCGTGCGGCGGCCATCTTGGATTAAAAAAATGATCTAAAAATCGTTCTCAGCACCCTCGAGAACCTCGGATACTATACCCATAATGTAGTTATCATACTTTTGAGCGTGGGCCATCTTGGATTTGAAAAATGATCACAAAATCGTTCTCTGCACCCTCGAGAACCTCTGATACGATACCCATAATGTAGTTATCATAATTTTGAGCGGCGACCATCTCGGATTTAAAAATGATCCCAAAATTGTTTCCTGCACCCTCGAGAACCTAGGACACGATTTCCATATTGCAGAAAACATTATTGTTTGCGGCAGCCCTCTTGGATTTCAAAAATGATCACAGCATTGTGCTCTGCTCCCTCGAGAACCTCGGACACGATATCCGTATTGCTAAAATCATAATTTTGTGCGGCGGCCATCTTGGATTTAAAAATGATCACAAAAACGTTCTGTGCACTCTCGAGAACCTCGGATACGATACCCATATTTTTGTGATCATGATCTTGCACGGCGGCCATCTCGGATTTAAAAATGATCCCAAAATTATTTTCTGCACCCTCGAGAACCTCAGACACGATATCCATATTGCTGAAAACATTATTGTTTGCGGCATTCCTCTTGGATTTCAAAAATCATCACAGGATTGTTCTCTGCACCTCTTGGATTTTAAAAATGATCACAGAATTGTTCTCTGCACCTTCGAGAACCTCGGACACGATATCCATATTGCTGAAATCATAATTTTGTGCGGCGGCCATCTTGGATTTGAAAAATGATCACAAAATCGTTCTCTGCACCCTCGAGAACCTCGGATACGATACCTATAATGAAGTTATCATAATTAAGAGCGGCGGCCATCTTGGATTTAAAAATGATCACAAAATCGTTCTCAGCACCCTCGAGAAACTCGGATACGATACCAATAATGTAGTTATCATACTTTTGAGCGGCAGCCATCTTGGATTTGAAAACTGATCACAAAATCGTTATCTGCACCCTCGAGAACCTCGGGTACGATATTCATATTGCTGAAAACATTATTGTTTGCGGCAGCCCTCTTGGATTTTAAAAATGATCACAGAATTGTTCTCTACACCTTCGAGAACCTCGGATACGATACCCATAATGAAGTTATCATACTTTTGAGCGGCGGCCATCTTCGATTTGAAAAATGATCGCAAAATGGTTCTCTTCACCCTGGAGAACCTCAGATACGATACCCATAATGTAGTTATCATACTTTTGAGCGGCGGCCATCTCGGACTTAATAATGATCCCAAAATTGTTTTCTGCAACCTCGAGAACCTCGGACACGATATCCATATTGCTGAAAAAATAATTGTTTGCGGCAGCCCTCTTGGATTTCAAAAATGATCACAGAATTGTTCTCTGCAGCCTCGAGAACCTCGGACACGATATCCATATTGCTATAATCATAATTTTGTGCAGCGGCCATCTTGGATTAGAAAAATGATCACCAAATCGTTCTCAGTACCCTCAAGAACCTCGGATACGATACCCATAATGTAGGTATCTTACTTTTGATCATGATACATTGGAGCCGCCTTAACTGCGGCTGATGAACCGGTTGTGTAGCCGGACGCCAGAGGGGAGCCGCCGGAGAGGGGAGGCAACGGTCGTCGACCCACTCGGCAGTGCCACGTCCCGCAGTCGCGTCAAACCCTATCAGCACGACACCCGCGCACGCGCATCTACCTATTTACAATATTTCCGCATACGATAACCAGTTACTTTGTGCTGTCAATAAACATTTAACTACAGTCCGCTGTTTGCTTCGCCACCATATGGTCCTTCTCACCTTGTCTACATGAAATAGCGACCAGCAGTACAAAGGAACAAAGAAAGTTAACGGACCCAAACCGGCCACGTAACATTCTTCGAGTTGTCGCCTGAATCCTTCAAGTCATCGTGCCTGCTTTCTTTTGGTTGTCGTGGAGTGCGTTCTGAAGGTCTTGGATTTACCGCCTGCAGCCATCACAGCACCAAATCAGGGACCACTTGGAGGGTCATCGGGATTACGGATCATCAACTTCGGTTGCGCTTGATCAGCATCAACGCACACGATTCGTCGGGCAACGAGGCTACGTGTTAATTTCATTCATCACCTGTGGATGGCATAACAACCGTGAGATCGTTCCAACCTACTCCTCAATATATAAAATCATTTGCTGTACTGCATAATTTAAAATCATTTGTCATTTTATTCTTGTACATTGCCTCTCATTTTTATTCTATTTATATTCATCTCATTCATCATAATCAACTAGATTTTCTTAGTCTCATTTATCGTCATATTTGAACATTATAACGCCTGACATCATTCTATAGCAAAATTGCATTTCTGTGTTATTTCTTTTCTATATTGCCTGTTTGCTTGTGCCTTCTTTAAAACATACACCTAGTTGGCTTCTATTTTATTTTAAGCTTTACTCTTTCTTCCTCATTATGTCCGAGTCTCAAATAAAAACGTTGATTAAAAAACGAGGTTCTATAAAGGCCAAGCTTACACAATTTTCGAATTATGTTGAACTATCTAAATCTTGTAAAAAATTAAGCGAATTGCAGACTATAGAACTGGAGTTCAGGCTGGCTGCTATTGAGGCCCTACATGAAAAGTATGACGCCTTGCAGGACGAGTTGGAGATGTTGGCGGACGACCCCGACGAGCAATATGCGGAACGCGAAGAATTTGATAAACTATACTGCAGTCTAGTGGCTACTGCTCGCCAGCTGATCACTATCGCGCGCAGAGAGTTGAATGCAGACATCGCGTCCGAGGTGAGCTCTTGTTCAAACACGCATAAGCATAATAGTGTGCGGCTGCCTAAAATTGATTTGCCCAGATTTTCAGGCAGCTATCATGATTGGTTGGAATTTCGTGACACATTTCAATCAATAATAAACAGTAACCAGTCTATCGATGACATTAATAAGCTCCACTATCTTCGTGCATCACTAAAGGGGAGTGCTCTTTTAATAATTAATAATCTCGATTTTAAGTCGGAGAATTACAACGCTGCCTGGAAGTTGCTTTGTGAGCGTTATGACAATAAGAGGCTGCTTGTGAATAATCATGTGCAAGCTTTGTTTAACATTTTCAAGGGAATCAAGTAAGTCAATAAGACATTTAGTAGACGAAACTAAAAAAAATTTAAGAGCCCTGGCGACCTTGGATCAACCTGTTCAATATTGGGACACCTTAATTATCCACATTATGACGGGTAAACTAGATCAAATCACAAATAGGGAATGGGAGCAGCACCGCAACTCTATGTCACAGCCTCCCACCTTACCAGTCTTTATTACATTTCTCAATAGTAGGGCAGATTTATTAGAAACACTAGAGGAGTCCAAAGTTGCTAAAACACAAAACTCACAAGCTTTTAACAATACTAAACCTAAAAGCTTTGTAATTAATACTAATAATAATTTTACTAACCATAAATCATTCAATCATAAATCTTCATTATGTCAATTATGTAATCAGTCACATTTCCTATTTTCTTGCCCTAACTTTAGAGACTTACCTGTAGAGTCCCGTATTAAAAAGGCCCAAGACTTAAAAGTTTGTTTGAATTGCCTACGTCCAGGTCATGTACTTTCAAAATGTAAATTAGGCTCTTGTAAATATTGCCGTCTGAAACATAACACTTTGTTACATATTGAGAATGAACCAGAGCAATCTACCTCTCAAAATGTAGCGCTTACTCTTAATAACACGTCTGAAACAAGAACTGTGTTACTCTCCACAGCGCTCGTGAATGTGGTGGATACTAACGGAAAGCTCCATACCGCACGGGTCTTGCTGGACAACGGGAGCACAGCCAACTTTGTTTCAGAGGATTTCTGCCGTAAGCTGCACCTTTGTACTTTGAATACCAAATCCAGAGTGTTTGGCATCAATAATCAGTCTTCAAACTGCACAAAATCATGCAATTTTAAATTACAGTCATTAGATAAGGTATACGAAGTCAACATAGAATGCTTTGTATTATCTAAAATAAGTACTAAGCTACCATCAACTTATGTTGACACAAGGAGCTTTCAAATACCCACTGGCATTCGTCTTGCCGATCCTACTTTCAATTGTCCGTCTTCAGTTGACATCTTAGTTGGCGCAGAAATATTTTGGGAAATTTTAGGCGCGAATCGTATCAGTTTAGGAAAGAACAAACCTTCTTTATTTGAATCTAAGTTAGGCTGGTTGATTTCCGGCTTATTTATAAACTCAAATCATAATAATGACTCTTCTTCTCCCGTGTGCATGTTTTCAGACAACACACTATCAGATTTGTCTCGATTCTGGGAGCTTGATACTATTTCTTCAAAACACAAACTCACTCCCGAAGAGAAGCGCTGTGAGCAGATATTTGCGGATACCACGTATCGAGAATCTGATGGTCGTTTCGTGGTGACTCTACCCCTCAAAGAGCCACCCACCATTCTAGGTGACTCTTACAACATGGCCAGGCATAGGTTTATATCTTTAGAACGTAGATTACAAAAAAATCCAATTCTTCAGAAACTCTATTTTGACTTCATGCGTGAGTACATAGAGCTAGGTCATATGACTGAAATTAATTCTTTTGATTGGAACTCTACAGAGCCATCTTATTACTTGCCACATCATGGAGTCATGAAGGAGTCGAGTTCCACTACGAAACTGCGTGTCGTATTTGACGCGTCTGCAGTTACTACGTCGGGAAAGTCTTTCAACGACATCCAAATGATAGGAGCCACTCTTCAAGACGATTTACAATCGATTCTTCTTCGATTCCGCCAGCATAGAATTGCAGTGTCAGCGGACATTCAGCAATTCTATCGACAGCATCTTGTCACTTCTCCACAACGATGTCTGCAGCAGATACTATGGAGAGAAAGCCCTAGGACACCGTTGAAAACATACGTACTTAATACAGTCACCTACGGTACGGCATCTGCACCTTTTCTCGCAACTAGGTGTCTGTTACAACTCGCGCATGATTGCAAGAACAAGGACATTCAATTTACAATCGAACATGATTTTTATGTTGATGACTATTTATCAGGGTCATCATCTGTCGAAGAGGCTATACATCAATGTCATGAAGTTATCGCTGTCTTGCAATCAGCGCAGTATAATCTGCGTAAGTGGCATTCTAATTCCGTGGAAGTCATGCAGCACTTTCATGGAATTAATTGTGATACACAAGGCTCTGTTGATCTAAGCTACAACTTTAACGAGATTTCTAAAACATTAGGCCTCAACTGGAAATTATTTAATGACACATTTTCTTTTACAATTAATTTAAAGCACACTGACATTATTTCAAAACGACACATTTTATCAACGATTGCACAAATATTTGATCCCTTAGGTCTTGTAGCACCATGCATCGTGGAATCTAAAATTATCATGCAACAGTTGTGGTTAGCTAAATGTACTTGGGACGAACCTGTTTCTGAAGACATACAAAGGTCTTGGGAGAGTTTTCAAAATACTCTTCCATTGTTAAACAACATAGAGATTCCACGTTGGATTTCATGTGACTCTCCTATAAACCTACAATTGCACGTGTTTACAGATGCGTCTGAGCGAGCTTACGGTGCCTGCGTCTTCGTGCGCAGCATACATGCCGATGGCTCTGTTCACGTTCATCTACTTAGTTCCAAGAGCAAGGTAGCTCCTATAAAACCAGCTACTATGCCCCGACTCGAACTATGTGCAGCCTTGATGGGCGCTCGATTGCATTCTAAGGTACTTCAATCACTTACCCTAAAATTCAACGAGTCAGTGTTCTGGTGCGACTCTACCATAGTGTTGGGCTGGCTATCGATGACACCCTCGAATCTTAAACCGTTCGTCCGTCATCGTATCTCTGAAATCCAGGACATTGTCGGTGGTGACTGTTGGCGCTACGTTCCTTCAGCAGAAAACCCCGCAGACCTCGTCTCACGAGGACTCTCAGCTGACAAGTTAGCTCACTCTTCTTTATGGTGGTCAGGGCCACAGTTTCTACAACAAGACCAATCAATTTGGCCGCAATTTCCACGATCGCATGACAAGTCTACGTTACCAGAGACAGTTAGAATTTTTCATGTCAACGTCGACGGTGAAAATGTAATTTCTACACTTTTCAATCGGTGTTCAAACTTTAACGCATTGCAACGCATCGTAGCCTTTATGTCACGGTTTCTTAAAAATTGCAAATTACAAAATCAAAATCGTACATTTGGTCCACTAACAACATGCGAATTAAATAATTCATTAAATTTAATTTTAAAAATCTGTCAACAAGAATCATTCCCTGAGGAGTACAATCTTCTCACATCAGGTAAACTATTACCTCCTAAAAACAAACTCTTATCATTATCGCCTTTTCTTGACGATAATAAAATTATTCGAGTAGGGGGCAGGCTTCATAGTTCCTTTTATGACTACAATGTTAAACATCCTGTTCTTCTTTGTAGCTCGAATCGAATCTGTAACTTAATATTTCAAATGTTTCATCATAAATTATTTCATGCAGGGCCTCAACTGTTACTTGCCTCCATTCGTCATCACTACTGGCCCATCGGTGGTAGAAATCTAGCCAGGAAGACAACACATCAATGTGTAAAATGCTCTAGAATCAAGGCTAACACAATCCAACCTATCATGGGCAACCTTCCAGTGCAGCGTTTACATCTAGAATTTCCCTTTTTAGATACAGGTGTCGATTACGCCGGTCCTATCATGATAGCTGACCGCAAGGGCAGAGGTTGCAGGCTCGTCAAGAGCTTTATATGTGTATTTGTGTGTTTGGCCACAAGAGCAGTTCACCTTGAGCTTGTTTCAGACATGACAAAAGAAGTTTTTTTAGCAGCTCTCAACCGATTTATTGCTCGGAGGGGGAAACCACGCCACATCTTCTCGGACAATGGTAGTACTTTCGTCGGGGCCTTCAATGAGCTAGCACAGCTTCTAGCACAGGATCTCGACCTAAATAAAATCGATCCAGGTATAACCTGGATAACCATATACTCCACATTTCGGTGGACTATGGGAATCTGCCGTCAAATCCACCAAATATCATTTAAAACGAATCTTAAGCCTTACGTACCTCACCTTTGAAGAAATGGCAACTTGCCTTATTCAGATTGAATCTATATTAAATTCTCGTCCTCTAACTCCTATATCCAGTGACCCGTCAGACCTCACTCCACTTACACCCGCACACTTCCTTATTGGGCGATCTTTACTGACGTTGCCTCATCCACAGGTCATCAGAGCCAGTGTGTCCTCGCTTCAGCGATTCCAGAGAATCGAATATCTGAAGCAACATTTTTGGAATCGCTTCTCAAACGAATATGTTCTCTGGCTTCAGGAAAAATCCAAATGGCATCGCTCTACCAGAGGAGAACTAAAGGAAGGGGCTCTCGTTGTAATCAAGGACAAGACCTCTCCGCATCTTATGTGGCTGATGGGACGAGTCATCCGTGTGCTACCAGGGAGTGACGGCGTCGCAAGAGTTGCAGACATACGCACACGCAAGGGTGTGCTCAGACGGGCATTCAACACTATTTGCCCCCTGCCTCTACAGTGACTCTACCTTGAAGACCACGGCTCTTCAACAGGGGGAGCATGTTGGAGCCGCCTTAACTGCGGCTGATGAACCGGTTGTGTAGCCGGACGCCAGAGGGGAGCCGCCGGAGAGGGGAGGCAACGGTCGTCGACCCACTCGGCAGTGCCACGTCCCGCAGTCGCGTCAAACCCTATCAGCACGACACCCGCGCACGCGCATCTACCTATTTACAATATTTCCGCATACGATAACCAGTTACTTTGTGCTGTCAATAAACATTTAACTACAGTCCGCTGTTTGCTTCGCCACCAGACACGATATCCATATTGCTATAATAATAATTTTGTGCAGCGGCCATCTTGGATTAGAAAAATGATCACCAAATCGTTCTCAGTACCCTCAAGAACCTCGGATACGATACCCATAATGTAGGTATCTTACTTTTGATCGGCGGCCATCTTGGATTTGAAAACTGATCACAAAATCGTTCTCTGCACCCTCGAGAACCTCGGATACGAAACCCATAATCAAGTTATCATACTATTGAGCGGCGGCCATCTCGGACTTTAAAATGATCCCAAAATTGTTTTCTCCACACTCGAGAACCTCGGACACGATATCCATATTGCTTTAAACATAATTTTTTGCGGCAGCCCTCTTGGATTTCAAAAATGATCACAGAATTGTTCGCTGCACCTTCGAGAACCTCGGACACAATATCCATATTGCTGAAATCATAATTTTGTGCGGCGGCCAACTTAGATTTTAAAAATGATCACAAAATCGTTCTCTGCACCCTCGAGAACCTCGGATACGATACCCATAATGAACTTATCATAATTAAGAGCGGCGGCCATCTTGGATTTAAAACTGATCAAAAAATCGTTCTTAGCACCCTCGAGAAACTCGGATACGATACCAATAATGTAGTTATCATACTTTTGAGCGGCAGCCATCTTGGATTTGAAAACTGATCACAAAATCGTTCTCTGCACCCTCGAGAACCTCGGATACGATACCCATAATCAAGTTATCATACTATTGAGCGGCGGCCATCTCGGACTTTAAAATGATCCCAAAATTGTTTTCTCCACACTCGAGAACCTCGGACACGATATCCATATTGCTTTAAACATAATTTTTTGCGGCAGCCCTCTTGGATTTCAAAAATGATCACAGAATTGTTCGCTGCACCTTCGAGAACCTCGGACACAATATCCATATTGCTGAAATCATAATTTTGTGCGGCGGCCATCTTGGATTTTAAAAATGATCACAAAATCGTTCTCTGCACCCTCGAGAACCTCGGATACGATACCCATAATGAACTTATCATAATTAAGAGCGGCGGCCATCTTGGATTTAAAAATGATCAAAAAATCGTTCTTAGCACCCTCGAGAAACTCGGATACGATACCAATAATGTAGTTATCATACTTTTGAGCGGCAGCCATCTTGGATTTGAAAACTGATCACAAAATCGTTCTCTGCACCCTCGAGAACCTCGGGTTCGATATCCATATTGCTGAAATCATAATTTTGTGCGGCGGCCATCTTGGATTAGAAAAATGATCACAAATTCGTTCTCAGCACCCTCGAGAACCTCGGATACGATACCCATAATGTAGTTATCATACTTTTGGGCGGCGGCCATCTTGGATTTGAAAACTGATCACAAAATTGTTCTCTGCACCCTCGAGAACCTAGGATACGATACCCTTAATCTAGTTATCATACTTTTGAGCGGCGGCCGTCTCGGATTTAAAAATGATCCCAAAATAATTTACTGCACCCTCGAGATCCTCGGACACGATATCCATATTGTTGAAAACATAATTTTGTGCGGCGGCCATCTTGGATTAAAAAAATGATCTAAAAATCGTTCTCAGCACCCTCGAGAACCTCGGATACTATACCCATAATGTAGTTATCATACTTTTGAGCGGGGGCCCTCTTGGATTTGAAAAATGATCACAAAATCGTTCTCTGCACCCTCGAGAACCTCTGATACGATACCCATAATGTAGTTATCATAATTTTGAGCGGCAACCATCTCGGATTTAAAAATGATCCCAAAATTGTTTCCTGCACCCTCGAGAACCTAGGACACGATATCCATATTGCTTAAATCATAATTTTGTGCGGCGGCCATCTTGGATTTGAAAAATGATCACCAAATCGTTCTCTGCACCCTCGAGAACCTCGGGTACGATATCCATATTGCTGAAATAATAATTTTGTGTGGCGGCCATCTTGGATTTGAAAAATGATCTCAAAATCGTTCTCTTCCACCTCGAGAACCTCGGATACGATACCCATAATGTAGTGGGTGAGTAATGGGACTAGATTGTGATTATTTTATAGCAACTGTACAATATTGTATATTTTTATTGAAAAGAGCGCAAAAAAAAAGAATGCTGGGAGAGTTTCTTGCGCCGCTTCTTCTCTCTCAGAGCGCCATTTGTTTCCGAAGCGGTAGTAGTATCTAGTAGTATAAGAAATGACATCAAAAAGAATTCTAAAGGAATCAATTTTGAGAAAATAAATGCCTTTTATGCCTTTTTATGCCTAGTTATCATAATTTTGAGCGGCGGCCATCTTGGATTTAAAAACGATCACAAAATCGTTCTGTGCACTCTCGAGAACCTCGGAAACGATACCCATATTTTTGTGATCATGATCTTGCACGGCGGCCATCTCGGATTTAAAAATGATCCCAAAATTATTTTCTGCACCCTCGAGAACCTCAGACACGATATCCATATTGATGAAAACATTATTGTTTGCGGCAGCCCTCTTGGATTTCAAAAATGATCACAGAATTGTTCTCTGCACCTTCGAGAACCTCGGACACGATATCCATATTGCTGAAATCATAATTTTGTGCGGCGGCCATCTTGGATTTGAAAAATGATCACAAAATCGTTCTCTTCACCCTCGAGAACCTCGGATACGATACCCATAATGTAGTTATCATAATTTTGAGCGGCGGCCATCTTGGATTTAAAAATGATCACAAAATCGTTCTGTGCACTCTCGAGAATCTCGGATACGATACCCATTTTTTTGTGATCATGATCTTGCACGGCGGCCATCTTGGATTTAAAAATGATCCCAAAATTATTTTCTGCACCCTCGAGAACCTCAGACACGATATCCATATTGCTGAAAACATTATTGTTTGCGGCATTCCTCTTGGATTTCAAAAATGATCACAGGATTGTTCTCTGCACCTTCGAGAACCTCGGACACGATATCCATATTGCTGAAATCATAATTTTGTGCGGCGGCCATCTTGGATTTGAAAAATGATCACAAAATCGTTCTCTGCACCCTCAAGAACCTCCGATACGATACCCATAATGAAGTTATCATAATTAAGAGCGGTGGCCATCTTGGATTTAAAAATGATCACAAAATCGTTCTCAGCACCCTCGAGAAACTCGGATACGATACCAATAATGTAGTTATCATACTTTTGAGCGGCAGCCATCTTAGATTTGAAAACTGATCACAAAATCGTTCTCTGCAGCCTCGAGAACCTCGGGTACGATATCCATATTGCTGAAATAATAATTTTGTGCGGCGGCCATCTTGGATTAGAAAAATGATCACAAATTCGTTCTCAGCACCCACGAGAACCTCGGATACGATAACCATAATGTAGTTATCATACTTTTGAGCGGCGGCCATCTTGTATTTGAAAACTGATAACAAAATCGTTCTCTGCACCCTCGAGAACCTTGGATACGATACCCATAATGTAGTCATCATACTTTTGAGCGGCGGCCATCTCGGACTTAATAATTATCCCAAAATTGTTTTCTGCATCCTCGAGAACCTCGGACACGATATCCATATTGCTGAAAAAATAATTGTTTGCGGAAGCCCTCTTGGATTTCAAAAATGATCACAGAATTGATCTCTGCAGCCTCGAGAACCTCGGACACGATATCCATATTGCTGAAAACATAATTGTTTGCGGCAGCCCTCTTGGATTTCAAAAATGATCACAGAATTGTTCTCTGCAGTCTCGAGAACCTCGGACACGATATCCATTTTGCTATAATCATAATTTTATGCAGCGGCCATCTTGGATAAGAAAAATGATCACAAAATCGTTCTCAGTACCCTCAAGAACCTCGGATACGATACCCATAATGTAGTTATCTTACTTTTGGGCGGCGGCCATCTTGGATTTGAAAACTGATCACAAAAACGTTCTCTGCACCCTCGAGAACCTCGGATACGATACCCATAATGTAGTTATCATACTTTTGAGCGGCGACCATCTCGGATTTAAAAATGATCCCAAAATTGTTTCCTGCACCCTCGAGAACCTCGGACACGATATCCATATTGCTGAAAACATTATTGTTTGCGGCAGCCCTCTTGGATTTCAAAAATGCTCACAGAATTGTTTTCTGCACCCTCGAGAACCTCGGACACGATACCAATAATGTAGTTATCATACTTTTGAGCGGCAGCCATCTTGGATTTGAAAACTGATCACAAAATCGTTCTCTGCACCCTCGAGAACCTCGGGTACGATATCCATATTGCTGAAATCATAATTTTGTGCGGCGGCCATCTTGGATTAGAAAAATGATCACAAATTCGTTCTCAGCACACTCGAGAACCTCGGATACGATACCCATAATGTAGTTATCATACTTTTGAGCAGCGGCCATCTTGGATTTGAAAACTGATCACAAAATTGTTCTCTGCACCCTCGAGAACCTCGGATACGATACCCATAATGAAGTTATCATACTTTTGAGCGGCGGCCATCTTCGATTTGAAAAATGATCACAAAATGGTTCTCTTCACCCTGGAGAACCTCAGATACGATACCCATAATGTAGTTATCATACTTTTAAGCGGCGGCTATCTTCGATTTGAAAAATGATAACAAAATCGTTCTCTGCACCCTCGAGAACCTTGGATACGATACCCATAATGTAGTTATCAGACTTTTGAGCGGCGGCCATCTCGGACTTAATAATGATCCCAAAATTGTTTTCTGCATCCTCGAGAACCTCGGACACGATATCCATATTGCTGAAAAAATAATTGTTTGCGGCAGCCCTCTTGGATTTCAAAAATGATCACAGAATTGTTCTCTGCAGTCTCGAGAACCTCGGACACGATATCCATATTGCTATAATCATAATTTTGTGCAGCGGCCATCTTGGATAAGAAAAATGATCACAAAATCGTTCTCAGTACCCTCAAGAACCTCGGATACGATACCCATATTGTAGTTATCTTACTTTTGGGCGGCGGCCATCTTGGATTTGAAAACTGATCACAAAAACGTTCTCTGCACCCTCGAGAACCTCGGATACGAAACCCATAATCTAGTTATCATACTATTGAGCGGCGGCCATCTCGGACTTTAAAATGATCCCAAAATTGTTTTCTCCACACTCGAGAACCTCGGACACGATATCCATATTGCTAAAAACATAATTTTTTGCGGCAGCCCTCTTGGATTTCAAAAATGATCACAGAATTGTTCTCTGCACCTTCGAGAACCTCGGACACGATATCCATATTGCTGAAATCATAATTTTGTGCGGCGGCCATCTTGGATTTGAAAAATGATCACAAAATCGTTCTCTGCACCCTCGAGAACCTCGGATACGATACCCATAATGAAGTTATCATACTTTTGAGCGGCAGCCATCTTGGATTTGAAAACTGATCACAAAATCGTTCTCTGCACGCTCGAGAACCTCGGGTACGATATCCATATTGCTGAAATCATAATTTTGTGCGGCGGCCATCTTGGATTAGAAAAATGATCACAAATTCGTTCTCAGCACCCTCGAGAACCTCGGATACGATACCCATAATGAAGTTATCATACTTTTGAGCGGCGGCCATCTTGGATTTGAAAACTGATCACAAAATTGTTCTCTGCACCCTCGAGAACCTAGGATACGATACCCTTAATCTAGTTATCATACTTTTGAGCGGCGGCCGTCTCGGATTTAAAAATGATCCCAAAATAATTTACTGCACCCTCGAGAACCTCGGACACGATATCCATATTATTGAAAACATAATTTTGTGCGGCGGCCATCTTGGATTAAAAAAATTATCTAAAAATCGTTCTCAGCACCCTCGAGAAACTCGGATACTATACCCATAATGTAGTTATCATACTTTTGAGCGGGGGCCATCTTGGATTTGAAAAATAATCACAAAATCGTTCTCTGCACCCTCGAGAACCTCTGATACGATACCCATAATGTAGTTATCATAATTTTGAGCGGCGACAATCTCGGATTTAAAAATGATCCCAAAATTGTTGCCTGCACCCTCGAGAACCTAGGACACGATATCCATATTGCTGAAAACATTATTGTTTGCAGCAGCCCTCTTGGATTTCAAAAATGATCACAGCATTGTTCTCTGCACCCTCGAGAACCTCGGACACGATATCCATATTGCTCATAATTTTGTGCGGCGGCCATCTTGGATTTAAAAATGATCACAAAATCGTTCTGTGCACTCTCGAGAACCTCGGATACGATACCCATATTTTTGTGATCATGATCTTGCACGGCGGCCATCTCGGATTTAAAAATGATCCCAAAATTATTTTCTGCACCCCCGAGAACCTCAGACACGATATCCATATTGCTGAAAACATAATTTTGTGCGGCGGCCATCTTGGATTTGAAAAATGATCACAAAATCGTTCTCTGCACCCTCGAGTACCTCGGATACGATACCTATAATGAAGTTATCATAATTAAGAGCGGCGGCCATCTTGGATTTAAAAATGATCACAAAATCGTTCTCAGCACCCTCGAGAAACTCGGATACGATACCAATAATGTAGTTATCATACTTTTGAGCGGCAGCCATCTTGGATTTGAAAAATGATCACAAAATCGTTATCTGCACCCTCGAGAACCTCGGGTACGATATTCATATTGCTGTAATCATAATTTTGTGCGGTGGCCATCTTGGATTAAAAAAATGATCTAAAAATCGTTCTCAGCACCCTCGAGAACCTCGGATACGATACCCATAATGTAGTTATCTTACTTTTGGGCGGCGGCCATCTTGGATTTGAAAACTGATCACAAAAACGTTCTCTGCACCCTCGAGAACCTCGGATACGATACCCATAATGTAGTTATCATACTTTTGAGCGGCGACCATCTCGGATTTAAAAATGATCCCAAAATTGTTTCCTGCACCCTCGAGAACCTCGGACACGATATCCATATTGCTGAAAACATTATTGTTTGCGGCAGCCCTCTTGGATTTCAAAAATGCTCACAGAATTGTTCTCTGCACCCTCGAGAACCTAGGACACGATATCCATATTGCTGAAAACATTATTGTTTGCAGCAGCCCTCTTGGATTTCAAAAATGATCACAGCATTGTTCTCTGCACCCTCGAGAACCTCGGACACGATATCCATATTGCTCATAATTTTGTGTGGCGGCCATCTTGGATTTAAAAATGATCACAAAATCGTTCTGTGCACTCTCGAGAACCTCGGATACGATACCCATATTTTTGTGATCATGATCTTGCACGGCGGCCATCTCGGATTTAAAAATGATCCCAAAATTATTTTCTGCACCCCCGAGAACCTCAGACACGATATCCATATTGCTGAAAACATAATTTTGTGCGGCGGCCATCTTGGATTTGAAAAATGATCACAAAATCGTTCTCTGCACCCTCGAGTACCTCGGATACGATACCTATAATGAAGTTATCATAATTAAGAGCGGCGGCCATCTTGGATTTAAAAATGATCACAAAATCGTTCTCAGCACCCTCGAGAAACTCGGATACGATACCAATAATGTAGTTATCATACTTTTGAGCGGCAGCCATCTTGGATTTGAAAAATGATCACAAAATCGTTCTCTGCACCCTCGAGAACCTCGGGTACGATATTCATATTGCTGTAATCATAATTTTGTGCGGCGGCCATCTTGGATTAAAAAAATGATCTAAAAATCGTTCTCAGCACCCTCGAGAACCTCGGATACGATACCCATAATGTAGTTATCTTACTTTTGGGCGGCGGCCATCTTGGATTTGAAAACTGATCACAAAAACGTTCTCTGCACCCTCGAGAACCTCGGATACGATACCCATAATGTAGTTATCATACTTTTGAGCGGCGACCATCTCGGATTTAAAAATGATCCCAAAATTGTTTCCTGCACCCTCGAGAAACTCGGACACGATATCCATATTGCTGAAAACATTATTGTTTGCGGCAGCCCTCTTGGATTTCAAAAATGCTCACAGAATTGTTTTCTGCACCCTCGAGAACCTCGGACACGATACCAATAATGTAGTTATCATACTTTTGAGCGGCAGCCATCGTGGATTTGAAAACTGATCACAAAATCGTTCTCTGCACCCTCGAGAACCTCGGGTACGATATCCATATTGCTGAAATCATAATTTTGTGCGGCGGCCATCTTGGATTAGAAAAATGATCACAAATTCGTTCTCAGCACCCTCGAGAACCTCGGATACGATACCCATAATGTAGTTATCATACTTTTGAGCAGCGGCCATCTTGGATTTGAAAACTGATCACAAAATTGTTCTCTGCACCCTCGAGAACCTCGGATACGTTACCCATAATGAAGTTATCATACTTTTGAGCGGCGGCCATCTTCGATTTGAAAAATGATCATAAAATGGTTCTCTTCACCCTGGAGAACCTCAGATACGATACCCATAATGTAGTTATCATACTTTTAAGCGGCGGCTATCTTCGATTTGAAAAATGATAACAAAATCGTTCTCTGCACCCTCGAGAACCTTGGATACGATACCTATAATGTAGTTATCAGACTTTTGAGCGGCGGCCATCTCGGACTTAATAATGATCCCAAAATTGTTTTCTGCATCCTCGAGAACCTCGGACACGATATCCATATTGCTGAAAAAATAATTGTTTGCGGCAGCCCTCTTGGATTTCAAAAATGATCACAGAATTGTTCTCTGCAGTCTCGAGAACCTCGGACACGATATCCATATTGCTATAATCATAATTTTGTGCAGCGGCCATCTTGGATAAGAAAAATGATCACAAAATCGTTCTCAGTACCCTCAAGAACCTCGGATACGATACCCATAATGTAGTTATCTTACTTTTGGGCGGCGGCCATCTTGGATTTGAAAACTGATCACAAAAACGTTCTCTGCACCCTCGAGAACCTCGGATACGAAACCCATAATCTAGTTATCATACTATTGAGCGGCGGCCATCTCGGACTTTAAAATGATCCCAATATTGTTTTCTCCACACTCGAGAACCTCGGACACGATATCCATATTGCTAAAAACATAATTTTTTGCGGCAGCCCTCTTGGATTTCAAAAATAATCACAGAATTGTTCTCTGCACCTTCGAGAACCTCGGACACGATATCCATATTGCTGAAATCATAATTTTGTGCGGCGGCCATCTTGGATTTGAAAAATGATCACAAAATCGTTCTCTGCACCCTCGAGAACCTCGGATACGATACCCATAATGAAGTTATCATACTTTTGAGCGGCAGCCATCTTGGATTTGAAAACAGATCACAAAATCGTTCTCTGTACGCTCGAGAACCTCGGGTACGATATCCATATTGCTGAAATCATAATTTTGTGCGGCGGCCATCTTGGATTAGAAAAATGATCACAAATTCGTTCTCAGCACCCTCGAGAACCTCGGACACGATATCCATATTATTGAAAACATAATTTTGTGCGGCGGCCATCTTGGATTAAAAAAATTATCTAAAAATCGTTCTCAGCACCCTCGAGAAACTCGGATACTATACCCATAATGTAGTTATCATACTTTTGAGCGGGGGCCATCTTGGATTTGAAATATAATCACAAAATCGTTCTCTGCACCCTCGAGAACCTCTGATACGATACCCATAATGTAGTTATCATAATTTTGAGCGGCGACAATCTCGGATTTAAAAATTATCCCAAAATTGTTTCCTGCACCCTCGAGAACCTAGGACACGATATCCATATTGCTGAAAACATTATTGTTTGCAGCAGCCCTCTTGGATTTCAAAAATGATCACAGCATTGTTCTCTGCACCCTCGAGAACCTCGGACACGATATCCATATTGCTCATAATTTTATGCGGCGGCCATCTTGGATTTAAAAATGATCACAAAATCGTTCTGTGCACTCTCGAGAACCTCGGATACGATACCCATATTTTTGTGATCATGATCTTGCACGGCGGCCATCTCGGATTTAAAAATGATCTCAAAATTATTTTCTGCACCCTCGAGAACCACAGACACGATATCCAATAATGTTGTTATCAGCTTTTTGAGCGGGGGCCATCTTGGATTTGAAAAATGATCACGAAATCCTTCTCTGCACCCTCGAGAACCTCTGATACGATACCCATAATGTAGTTATCATAATTTTGAGCGGCGACCATCTCGGATTTAAAAATGATCCCAAAATTGTTTCCTGCACCCTCGAGAACCTCGGACACGATATCCATATTGCTGAAAACATTATTGTTTGCGGCAGCCCTCTTGGATTTCAAAAATGCTCACAGAATTGTTCTCTGCACCCTCGAGAACCTAGGACACGATATCCATATTGCTGAAAACATTATTGTTTGCAGCAGCCCTCTTGGATTTCAAAAATGATCACAGCATTGTTCTCTGCACCCTCGAGAACCTCGGACACGATATCCATATTGCTCATAATTTTGTGCGGCGGCCATCTTGGATTTAAAAATGATCACAAAATCGTTCTGTGCACTCTCGAGAACCTCGGATACGATACCCATATTTTTGTGATCATGATCTTGCACGGCGGCCATCTCGGATTTAAAAATGATCCCAAAATTATTTTCTGCACCCCCGAGAACCTCAGACACGATATCCATATTGCTGAAAACATTATTGTTTGCGGCAGCCCTCTTGGATTTCAAAAATGATCACAGAATTGTTCTCTGCACCTTCGAGAACCTCGGACACGATATCCATATTGCTGAAAACATTATTGTTTGCGGCAGCCCTCTTGGATTTCAAAAATGATCACAAAATTGTTCTCTGCACCCTCGAGAACCTCGGATACGATACCCATAATGAAGTTATCATAATAAAGAGCGGTGGCCATCTTGGATTTAAAAATGATCACAAAATCGTTCTCAGCACCCTCGAGAAACTCGGATACGATACCAATAATGTAGTTATCATACTTTTGAGCGGCAGCCATCTTGGATTTGAAAACTGATCACAAAATCGTTCTCTGCACCCTTGAGAACCTCGGGTACGATATCCATGTTGCTGAAATCATAATTTTGTGCGGCGGCCATCTTGTATTAGAAAAATGATCACAAATTCGTTCTCAGAACCCTCGAGAACCTAGGATACGATACCCATAATGTAGTTATCATACTTTTGAGCGGCGGCCATCTTGGATTTGAAAACTGATCACAAAATTGTTCTCTGCACCCTCGAGAACCTCGGACACGATATCCATATTGTTGAAAACAAAATTTTGTGCGGCGGCCATCTTTGATTAAAAAAATGATCTAAAAATCGTTCTCAGCACCCTCGAGAACCTCGGATACGATACCCATAATGTAGTTATCATAATTTTGAGCGGCGACCATCTCAGATTTAAAAATGCTCCCAAAATTGTTTCCTGCACCCTCGAGAACCTCGGACACGATATCCATATTGCTGAAAAAATAATTGTTTGCGGCAGCCCTCTTGGATTTCAAAAATGCTCACAGAATTGTTCTCTGCACCCTCGAGAACCTCGGACACGATACCAATAATGTAGTTATCATACTTTTGAGCGGCAGCCATCTTGGATTTGAAAACTGATCACAAAATCGTTCTCTGCACCCTCGAGAACCTCGGGTACGATATCCATATTGCTGAAATCATAATTTTGTGCGGCGGCCATCTTGGATTAGAAAAATGATCACAAATTCGTTCTCAGCACCCTCGAGAACCTCGGATACGATACCCATAATGTAGTTATCATACTTTTGAGCAGCGGCCATCTTGGATTTGAAAACTGATCACAAAATTGTTCTCTGCACCCTCGAGAACCTCGGATACGATACCCATATTGTTGAAAACAAAATTTTGTGCGGCGGCCATCTTTGATTAAAAAAATGATCTAAAAATCGTTCTCAGCACCCTCGAGAACCTCGGATACGATACCCATAATGTAGTTATCATAATTTTGAGCGGCGACCATCTCGGATTTAAAAATGATCCCAAAATTGTTTCCTGCACCCTCGAGAACCTCGGACACGATATCCATATTGCTGAAAACATTATTGTTCGCGGCAGCCCTCTTGGATTTCAAAAATGCTCACAGAATTGTTCTCTGCACCCTCGAGAACCTCGGACACGATACCAATAATGTAGTTATCATACTTTTGAGCGGCAGCCATCTTGGATTTGAAAACTGATCACAAAATCGTTCTCTGCACTCTCGAGAACCTCGGGTACGATATCCATATTGCTGAAATCATAATTTTGTGCGGCGGCCATCTTGGATTAGAAAAATGATCACAAAATCGTTCTCAGCACCCTCGAGAACCTCGGATATGATACCAATAATGTAGTTATCATACTTTTGAGCGGCAGCCATCTTGGATTTGAAAACTGATCACAAAATCGTTCTCTGCACCCTCGAGAACCTCGGGTACGATATCCATATTGCTGAAATCATAATTTTGTGCGGCGGCCATCTTGGATTAGAAAAATGATCACAAATTCGTTCTCAGCACCCTCGAGAACCTCGGATACGATACCCATAATGTAGTTATCATACTTTTGAGCAGCGGCCATCTTCGATTTGAAAAATGATCACAAAATCGTTCTCTTCACCCTCGAGAACCTCGGATACGATACCCATAATGTAGTTATCATAATTTTGAGCGGCGGCCATCTTGGATTTAAAAATGATCATAAAATCGTTCTGTGCACTCTCGAGAACCTCGGATACGATACCCATATTTTTGTGATCATAAGCTTGCACGGCGGCCATCTCGGATTTAAAAATGATCCCAAAATTATTTTCTGCACCCTCGAGAACCTCAGACACGATATCCATATTGCTGAAAACATTATTGTTTGCGGCAGCCCTCTTGGATTTTAAAAATGATCACAGAATTGTTCTCTGCACCCTCGAGAACCTCGGACACGATATCCATATTGCTGAAATCATAATTTTGTGTGGCGGCCATCTTGGATTTGAAAAATGATCACAAAATCGTTCTCTGCACCCTCGAGAACCTCGGATACGATACCTATAATGAAGTTATCATATTTAAGAGCGGTGGCCATCTTGGATTTAAAAATGATCACAAAATCGTTCTCAGCACCCTCGAGAAACTCGGATACGATACCAATAATGTAGTTATCATACTTTTGAGCGGCAGCCATCTTTAATTTGAAAACTGATCACAAAATCGTTATCTGCACCCTCGAGAACCTCGGGTACGATATTCATATTGCTGTAATCATAATTTTGTGCGGTGGCCATCTTGGATTAGAAAAATGATCACAAATTCGTTCTCAGCACCCTTGAGAACCTCGGATACGATACCCATAATGTAGTTATCATACTTTTGAGCGGCGGCCATCTTGGATTTGAAAAATGATCACAAAATAGTTCTCTGCACCCTCGAGAACCTCGGATACGATACCCATAATGAAGTTATCATACTTTTGAGCGGCGGCCATCTTCGATTTGAAAAATGATCACAAAATGGTTTTCTTCACCCTGGAGAACCTCAGATACGATACCCATAATGTAGTTATCATACTTTTAAGCGGCGGCTATCTTCGATTTGAAAAATGATAACAAAATCGTTCTCTGCACCCTCGAGAACCTTGGATACGATACCCATAATGTAGTTATCATACTTTTGAGCGGCGGCCATCTCGGACTTAATAATGATCCCAAAATTGTTTTCTGCATCCTCGAGAACCTCGGACACGATATCCATATTGCTGAAAAAATAATTGTTTGCGGCAGCCCTCTTGGATTTCAAAAATGATCACAGAATTGTTCTCTGCAGCCTCGAGAACCTCGGACACGATATCCATATTGCTATAATCATAATTTTGTGCAGCGGCCATCTTGGATTAGAAAAATGATCACAAATTCGTTCTCAGCACCCTCGAGAACCTCGGATACGATACCCATAATGTAGTTATCATACTTTTGAGCAGCGGCCATCTTGGATTTGAAAACTGATCACAAAATTGTTCTCTGCACCCTCGAGAACCTCGGATACGATACCCATAATGAAGTTATCATACTTTTGAGCGGCGGCCATCTTCGATTTGAAAAATGATCACAAAATGGTTCTCTTCACCCTGGAGAACCTCAGATACGATACCCATAATGTAGTTATCATACTTTCAAGCTGCGGCTATCTTCGATTTGAAAAATGATAACAAAATCGTTCTCTGCACCCTCGAGAACCTTGGATACGATACCCATAATGAAGTTATCATAATTAAGAGCGGCGGCCATCTTGGATTAGAAAAATGATCACAAAATCGTTCTCAGTACCCTCAAGAACCTCGGATACGATACCCATAATGTAGTTATCTTACTTTTGATCGGCGGCCATCTTGGATTTGAAAACTGATCACAAAATCGTTCTCTGCACCCTCGAGAACCTCGGATACGAAACCCATAATCTAGTTATCATACTATTGAGCGGCGGCCATCTCGGACTTTAAAATGATCCCAAAATTGTTTTCTCCACACTCGAGAACCTCGGACACGATATCCATATTGCTGAAAACATAATTTTTTGCGGCAGCCCTCTTGGATTTTAAAAATGATCACAGAATTGTTCTCTGCACCTTCGAGAACCTCGGACACGATATCCATATTGCTGAAATCATAATTTTGTGTGGCGGCCATCTTGGATTTGAAAAATGATCACAAAATCGTTCTCTGCACCCTCGAGAACCTCGGATACGATACCTATAATGAAGTTATCATAATTAAGAGCGGCGGCCATCTTGGATTTAAAAATGATCACAAAATCGTTCTCAGCACCCTCGAGAAACTCGGATACGATACCAATAATGTAGTTATCATACTTTTGAGCGGCAGCCATCTTTAATTTGAAAACTGATCACAAAATCGTTATCTGCACCCTCGAGAACCTCGGGTACGATATTCATATTGCTGTAATCATAATTTTGTGCGGTGGCCATCTTGGATTAGAAAAATGATCACAAATTCGTTCTCAGCACCCTTGAGAACCTCGGATACGATACCCATAATGTAGTTATCATACTTTTGAGCGGCGGCCATCTTGGATTTCAAAAATGCTCACAGAATTGTTCTCTGCACCCTCGAGAACCTCGGACACGATACCAATAATGTAGTTATCATACTTTTGAGCGGCAGCCATCTTGGATTTGAAAACTGATCACAAAATCGTTCTCTGCACCCTCGAGAACCTCGGGTACGATATCCATATTGCTGAAATCATAATTTTGTGCGGCGGCCATCTTGGATTAGAAAAATGATCACAAATTCGTTCTCAGCACCCTCGAGAACCTCGGATACGATACCCATAATGTAGTTATCATACTTTTGAGCAGCGGCCATCTTGGATTTGAAAACTGATCACAAAATTGTTCTCTGCACCCTCGAGAACCTCGGATACGATACCCATATTGTTGAAAACAAAATTTTGTGCGGCGGCCATCTTTGATTAAAAAAATGATCTAAAAATCGTTCTCAGCACCCTCGAGAACCTCGGATACGATACCCATAATGTAGTTATCATAATTTTGAGCGGCGACCATCTCGGATTTAAAAATGATCCCAAAATTGTTTCCTGCACCCTCGAGAACCTCGGACACGATATCCATATTGCTGAAAACATTATTGTTCGCGGCAGCCCTCTTGGATTTCAAAAATGCTCACAGAATTGTTCTCTGCACCCTCGAGAACCTCGGACACGATACCAATAATGTAGTTATCATACTTTTGAGCGGCAGCCAAGTTGGATTTGAAAACTGATCACAAAATCGTTCTCTGCACTCTCGAGAACCTCGGGTACGATATCCATATTGCTGAAATCATAATTTTGTGCGGCGGCCATCTTGGATTAGAAAAATGATCACAAATTCGTTCTCAGCACCCTCGAGAACCTCGGACACGATACCAATAATGTAGTTATCATACTTTTGAGCGGCAGCCATCTTGGATTTGAAAACTGATCACAAAATCGTTCTCTGCACCCTCGAGAACCTCGGGTACGATATCCATATTGCTGAAATCATAATTTTGTGCGGCGGCCATCTTGGATTAGAAAAATGATCACAAATTCGTTCTCAGCACCCTCGAGAACCTCGGATACGATACCCATAATGAAGTTATCATACTTTTGAGCGGCGGCCATCTTCGATTTGAAAAATGATCACAAAATCGTTCTCTTCACCCTCGAGAACCTCGGATACGATACCCATAATGTAGTTATCATAATTTTGAGCGGCGGCCATCTTGGATTTAAAAATGATCATAAAATCGTTCTGTGCACTCTCGAGAACCTCGGATACGATACCCATATTTTTGTGATCATAATCTTGCACGGCGGCCATCTCGGATTTAAAAATGATCCCAAAATTATTTTCTGCACCCTCGAGAACCTCAGACACGATATCCATATTGCTGAAAACATTATTGTTTGCGGCAGCCCTCTTGGATTTCAAAAATGATCACAGAATTGTTCTCTGCACCCTCGAGAACCCCGTACACGATATCCATATTGCTGAAATCATAATTTTGTGTGGCGGCCATCTTGGATTTGAAAAATGATCACAAAATCGTTCTCTGCACCCTCGAGAACCTCGGATACGATACCTATAATGAAGTTATCATATTTAAGAGCGGTGGCCATCTTGGATTTAAAAATGATCACAAAATCGTTCTCAGCACCCTCGAGAAACTCGGATACGATACCAATAATGTAGTTATCATACTTTTGAGCGGCAGCCATCTTTAATTTGAAAACTGATCACAAAATCGTTATCTGCACCCTCGAGAACCTCGGGTACGATATTCATATTACTGTAATCATAATTTTGTGCGGTGGCCATCTTGGATTAGAAAAATGATCACAAATTCGTTCTCAGCACCCTTGAGAACCTCGGATACGATACCCATAATGTAGTTATCATACTTTTGAGCGGCGGCCATCTTGGATTTGAAAAATGATCACAAAATAGTTCTCTGCACCCTCGAGAACCTCGGATACGATACCCATAATGAAGTTATCATACTTTTGAGCGGCGGCCATCTTCGATTTGAAAAATGATCACAAAATGGTTTTCTTCACCCTGGAGAACCTCAGATACGATACCCATAATGTAGTTATCATACTTTTAAGCGGCGGCTATTTTCGATTTGAAAAATGATAACAAAATCGTTCTCTGCACCCTCGAGAACCTTGGATACGATACCCATAATGTAGTTATCATACTTTTGAGCGGCGGCCATCTCGGACTTAATAATGATCCCAAAATTGTTTTCTGCATCCTCGAGAACCTCGGACACGATATCCATATTGCTGAAAAAATAATTGTTTGCGGCAGCCCTCTTGGATTTCAAAAATGATCACAGAATTGTTCTCTGCAGCCTCGAGAACCTCGGACACGATATCCATATTGCTATAATCATAATTTTGTGCAGCGGCCATCTTGGATTAGAAATATGATCACAAATTCGTTCTCAGCACCCTCGAGAACCTCGGATACGATACCCATAATGTAGTTATCATACTTTTGAGCAGCGGCCATCTTGGATTTGAAAACTGATCACAAAATTGTTCTCTGCACCCTCGAGAACCTCGGATACGATACCCATAATGAAGTTATCATACTTTTGAGCGGCGGCCATCTTCGATTTGAAAAATGATCACAAAATGGTTCTCTTCACCCTGGAGAACCTCAGATACGATACCCATAATGTAGTTATCATACTTTCAAGCTGCGGCTATCTTCGATTTGAAAAATGATAACAAAATCGTTCTCTGCACCCTCGAGAACCTT
Source organism: Leptidea sinapis (assembly GCF_905404315.1). NCBI lineage: Eukaryota > Metazoa > Arthropoda > Insecta > Lepidoptera > Pieridae > Leptidea > Leptidea sinapis. Next base: position 81,368 of record NC_066293.1, read on the forward strand.
TGATACGATACCCATAATGAAGTTATCATAATTAAGAGCGGCGGCCATCTTGGATTAGAAAAATGATCACAAAATCGTTCTCAGTACCCTCAAGAACCTCGGATACGATACCCATAATGTAGTTATCTTACTTTTGATCGGCGGCCATCTTGGATTTGAAAACTGATCACAAAATCGTTCTCTGCACCCTCGAGAACCTCGGATACGAAACCCATAATCTAGTTATCATACTATTGAGCGGCGGCCATCTCGGACTTTAAAATGATCCCAAAATTGTTTTCTCCACACTCGAGAACCTCGGACACGATATCCATATTGCTGAAAACATAATTTTTTGCGGCAGCCCTCTTGGATTTTAAAAATGATCACAGAATTGTTCTCTGCACCTTCGAGAACCTCGGACACGATATCCATATTGCTGAAATCATAATTTTGTGTGGCGGCCATCTTGGATTTGAAAAATGATCACAAAATCGTTCTCTGCACCCTCGAGAACCTCGGATACGATACCTATAATGAAGTTATCATAATTAAGAGCGGCGGCCATCTTGGATTTAAAAATGATCACAAAATCGTTCTCAGCACCCTCGAGAAACTCGGATACGATACCAATAATGTAGTTATCATACTTTTGAGCGGCAGCCATCTTTAATTTGAAAACTGATCACAAAATCGTTATCTGCACCCTCGAGAACCTCGGGTACGATATTCATATTGCTGTAATCATAATTTTGTGCGGTGGCCATCTTGGATTAGAAAAATGATCACAAATTCGTTCTCAGCACCCTTGAGAACCTCGGATACGATACCCATAATGTAGTTATCATACTTTTGAGCGGCGGCCATCTTGGATTTGAAAAATGATCACAAAATAGTTCTCTGCACCCTCGAGAACCTCGGATACGATACCCATAATGAAGTTATCATACTTTTGAGCGGCGGCCATCTTCGATTTGAAAAATTATCACAAAATGGTTTTCTTCACCCTGGAGAACCTCAGATACGATACCCATAATGTAGTTATCATACTTTTAAGCGGCGGCTATCTTCGATTTGAAAAATGATAACAAAATCGTTCTCTGCACCCTCGAGAACCTTGGATACGATACCCATAATGTAGTTATCATACTTTTGAGCGGCGGCCATCTCGGACTTAATAATGATCCCAAAATTGTTTTCTGCATCCTCGAGAACCTCGGACACGATATCCATATTGCTGAAAAAATAATTGTTTGCGGCAGCCCTCTTGGATTTCAAAAATGATCACAGAATTGTTCTCTGCAGCCTCGAGAACCTCGGACACGATATCCATATTGCTATAATCATAATTTTGTGCAGCGGCCATCTTGGATTAGAAATATGATCACAAATTCGTTCTCAGCACCCTCGAGAACCTCGGATACGATACCCATAATGTAGTTATCATACTTTTGAGCAGCGGCCATCTTGGATTTGAAAACTGATCACAAAATTGTTCTCTGCACCCTCGAGAACCTCGGATACGATACCCATAATGAAGTTATCATACTTTTGAGCGGCGGCCATCTTCGATTTGAAAAATGATCACAAAATGGTTCTCTTCACCCTGGAGAACCTCAGATACGATACCCATAATGTAGTTATCATACTTTCAAGCTGCGGCTATCTTCGATTTGAAAAATGATAACAAAATCGTTCTCTGCACCCTCGAGAACCTTTGATACGATACCCATAATGAAGTTATCATAATTAAGAGCGGCGGCCATCTTGGATTAGAAAAATGATCACAAAATCGTTCTCAGTACCCTCAAGAACCTCGGATACGATACCCATAATGTAGTTATCTTACTTTTGATCGGCGGCCATCTTGGATTTGAAAACTGATCACAAAATCGTTCTCTGCACCCTCGAGAACCTCGGATACGAAACCCATAATCTAGTTATCATACTATTGAGCGGCGGCCATCTCGGACTTTAAAATGATCCCAAAATTGTTTTCTCCACACTCGAGAACCTCGGACACGATATCCATATTGCTGAAAACATAATTTTTTGCGGCAGCCCTCTTGGATTTCAAAAATGCTCACAGAATTGTTTTCTGCACCCTCGAGAACCTCGGACACGATACCAATAATGTAGTTATCATACTTTTGAGCGGCAGCCATCTTGGATTTGAAAACTGATCACAAAATCGTTCTCTGCACCCTCGAGAACCTCGGGTACGATATCCATATTGCTGAAATCATAATTTTGTGCGGCGGCCATCTTGGATTAGAAATATGATCACAAATTCGTTCTCAGCACCCTCGAGAACCTCGGATACGATACCCATAATGTAGTTATCATACTTTTGAGCAGCGGCCATCTTGGATACGAAAACTGATCACAAAATTGTTCTCTGCACCCTCGAGAACCTCGGATACGATACCCATAATGAAGTTATCATACTTTTGAGCGGCGGCCATGTTCGATTTGAAAAATGATCACAAAATGGTTCTCTTCACCCTGGAGAACCTCAGATACGATACCCATAATGTAGTTATCATACTTTCAAGCTGCGGCTATCTTCGATTTGAAAAATGATTAGAAAATCGTTCTCTGCACCCTCGAGAACCTTGGATACGATACCCATAATGTAGTTATCAGACTTTTGAGCGGCGGCCATCTCGGTCTTAATAATGATCCCAAAATTGTTTTCTGCATCCTCGAGAACCTCGGACACGATATCCATATTGCTGAAAAAATAATTGTTTGCGGCAGCCCTCTTGGATTTCAAAAATGATCACAGAATTGTTCTCTGCAGTCTCGAGAACCTCGGACACGATATCCATATTGCTATAATCATAATTTTGTGCAGCGGCCATCTTGGATAAGAAAAATGATCACAAAATCGTTCTCAGAACCCTCAAGAACCTCGGATATGATACCCATAATGTAGTTATCTTACTTTTGGGCGGCGGCCATCTTGGATTTGAAAACTGATCACAAAAACGTTCTCTGCACCCTCGAGAACCTCGGATACGAAACCCATAATCTAGTTATCATGCTATTGAGCGGCGGCCATCTCGGACTTTAAAATTATCCCAAAATTGTTTTCTCCACACTCGAGAACCTCGGACACGATATCGATATTGCTAAAAACATAATTTTTTGCGGCAGCCCTCTTGGATTTCAAAAATGATCACAGAATTGTTCTCTGCACCTTCGAGAACCTCGGACACGATATCCATATTGCTGAAATCATAATTTTGTGCGGCAGCCATCTTGGATTTGAAAAATGATCACAAAATCGTTCTCTGCACCCTCGAGAACCTTGGATACGATACCCATAATGTAGTTATCAGACTTTTGAGCGGCGGCCATCTCGGACTTAATAATGATCCCAAAATTGTTTTCTGCATCCTCGAGAACCTCGGACACGATATCCATATTGCTGAAAAAATAATTGTTTGCGGCAGCCCTCTTGGATTTCAAAAATGATCACAGAATTTTTCTCTGCAGTCTCGAGAACCTCGGACACGATATCCATATTGCTATAATCATAATTTTGTGCAGCGGCCATCTTTGATAAGAAAAATGATCACAAATTCGTTCTCAGCACCCTCGAGAACCTCGGATACGATACCCATAACGTAGTTATCATAGTTTTGAGCAGCGGCCATCTTGGATTTGAAAACTGATCACAAAATTGTTCTCTGCACCCTCGAGAACCTCGGATACGTTACCCATAATGAAGTTATCATACTTTTGAGCGGCGGCCATCTTCGATTTGAAAAATGATCACAAAATGGTTCTCTTCACCCTGGACAACCTCAGATACGATACCCATAATGTAGTTATCATACTTTTAAGCGGCGGCTATCTTCGATTTGAAAAATGATAACAAAATCGTTCTCTGCACCCTCGAGAACCTTGGATACGATACCCATAATGTAGTTATCAGACTTTTGAGCGGCGGCCATCTCGGTCTTAATAATGATCCCAAAATTGTTTTCTGCATCCTCGAGAACCTCGGACACGATATCCATATTGCTGAAAAAATAATTGTTTGCGGCAGCCCTCTTGGATTTCAAAAATGATCACAGAATTGTTCTCTGCAGTCTCGAGAACCTCGGACACGATATCCATATTGCTATAATCATAATTTTGTGCAGCGGCCATCTTGGATAAGAAAAATGATCACAAAATCGTTCTCAGAACCCTCAAGAACCTCGGATATGATACCCATAATGTAGTTATCTTACTTTTGGGCGGCGGCCATCTTGGATTTGAAAACTGATCACAAAAACGTTCTCTGCACCCTCGAGAACCTCGGATACGAAACCCATAATCTAGTTATCATACTATTGAGCGGCGGCCATCTCGGACTTTAAAATTATCCCAAAATTGTTTTCTCCACACTCGAGAACCTCGGACACGATATCGATATTGCTAAAAACATAATTTTTTGCGGCAGCCCTCTTGGATTTCAAAAATGATCACAGAATTGTTCTCTGCACCTTCGAGAACCTCGGACACGATATCCATATTGCTGAAATCATAATTTTGTGCGGCAGCCATCTTGGATTTGAAAAATGATCACAAAATCGTTCTCTGCACCCTCGAGAACCTCGGATACGATACCCATAATGAAGTTATCATACTTTTGAGCGGAAGCCATCTTGGATTTGAAAACTGATCACAAAATCGTTCTCTGCACGCTCGAGAACCTCGGGTACGATATCCATATTGCTGAAATCATAATTTTGTGCGGCGGCCATCTTGGATTTGAAAAATGATCACAAAATCGTTCTCAGCACCCTCGAGAACCTCGGATACGATACCCATAATGTAGTTATCATACTTTTGAGCGGCGGCCATCTTGGATTTGAAAACTGATCACAAAATTGTTCTCTGCACCCTCGAGAACCTAGGATACGATACCCTTAATCTAGTTATCATACTTTTGAGCGGCGGCCGTCTCGGATTTAAAAATGATCCCAAAATAATTTACTGCACCCTCGAGAACCTCGGACACGATATCCATATTATTGAAAACATAATTTTGTGCGGCGGCCATCTTGGATTAAAAAAATTATCTAAAAATCGTTCTCAGCACCCTCGAGAAACTCGGATACTATACCCATAATGTAGTTATCATACTTTTGAGCGGGGGCCATCTTGGATTTGAAAAATGATCACAAAATCGTTCTCTGCACCCTCGAGAACCTCTGATACGATACCCATAATGTAGTTATCATAATTTTGAGCGGCGACAATCGCGGATTTAAAAATGATCCCAAAATTGTTTCCTGCACCCTCGAGAACCTAGGACACGATATCCATATTGCTGAAAACATTATTGTTTGCAGCAGCCCTCTTGGATTTCAAAAATGATCACAGCATTGTTCTCTGCACCCTCGAGAACCTCGGACACGATATCCATATTGCTCATAATTTTGTGCGGCGGCCATCTTGGATTTAAAAATGATCACAAAATCGTTCTGTGCACTCTCGAGAACCTCGGATACGATACCCATATTTTTGTGATCATGATCTTGCACGGCGGCCATCTCGGATTTAAAAATGATCTCAAAATTATTTTCTGCACCCTCGAGAACCACAGACACGATATCCAATAATGTTGTTATCAGTGTTTTGAGCGGGGGCCATCTTGGATTTGAAAAATGATCACGAAATCGTTCTCTGCACCCTCGAGAACCTCGGGTACGATATCCATATTGCTGAAATCATAATTTTGTGCGGCGGCCATCTTGGATTAGAAAAATGATCACAAATTCGTTCTCAGCACCCTCGAGAACTCGGATACGATACCCATAATGTAGTTATCATACTTTTGAGCAGCGGCCATCTTGGATTTGAAAACTGATTACAAAATTGTTCTCTGCACCCTCGAGAACCTCGGATACGATACCCATATTGTTGAAAACAAAATTTTGTGCGGCGGCCATCTTTGATTAAAAAAATGATCTAAAAATCGTTCTCAGCACCCTCGAGAACCTCGGATACGATACCCATAATGTAGTTATCATAATTTTGAGCGGCGACCATCTCGGATTTAAAAATGATCCCACAATTGTTTCCTGCACCCTCGAGAAACTCGGACACGATATCCATATTGCTGAAAACATTATTGTTCGCGGCAGCCCTCTTGGATTTCAAAAATGCTCACAGAATTGTTCTCTGCACCCTCGAGAACCTCGGACACGATACCAATAATGTAGTTATCATACTTTTGAGCGGCAGCCAAATTGGATTTGAAAACTGATCACAAAATCGTTCTCTTCACTCTCGAGAACCTCGGGTACGATATCCATATTGCTGAAATCATAATTTTGTGCGGCGGCCATCTTGGATTAGAAAAATGATCACAAATTCGTTCTCAGCACCCTCGAGAACCTCGGATACGATACCCATAATGTAGTTATCATACTTTTGAGCGGCGGCCATCTTGGATTTGAAAACTGATCACAAAATTGTTCTCTGCACCCTCGAGAACCTCAGATACGAAACCCATAATGAAGTTATCATACTTTTGAGCGGCGGCCATCTTCGATTTGAAAAATGATCACAAAATCGTTCTCTTCACCCTCGAGAACCTCGGATACGATACCCATAATGTAGTTATCATAATTTTGAGCGGCGGCCATCTTGGATTTAAAAATGATCACAAAATCGTTCTGTGCACTCTCGAGAACCTCGGATACGATACCCATATTTTTGTGATCATGATCTTGCACGGCGGCCATCTCGGATTTAAAAATGATCCCAAAATTATTTTCTGCACCCTCGAGAACCTCAGACACGATATCCATATTGCTGAAAACATTATTGTTTGCGGCAGCCCTCTTGGATTTTAAAAATGATCACAGAATTGTTCTCTGCACCTTCGAGAACCTCGGACACGATATCCATATTGCTGAAATCATAATTTTGTGCGGCGGCCATCTTGGATTTGAAAAATGATCACAAAATCGTTCTCTGCACCCTCGAGAACCTCGGATACGATACCTATAATGAAGTTATCATAATTAAGAGCGGTGGCCATCTTGGATTTAAAAATGATCACAAAATCGTTCTCAGCACCCTCGAGAAACTCGGATACGATACCAATAATGTAGTTATCATACTTTTGAGCGGCAGCCATCTTGGATTTGAAAACTGATCACAAAATCGTTATCTGCACCCTCGAGAACCTCGGGTACGATATTCATATTGCTGTAATCATAATTTTGTGCGGTGGCCATCTTGGATTAGAAAAATGATCACAAATTCGTTCTCAGCACCCTTGAGAACATCGGATACGATACCCATAATGTAGTTATCATACTTTTGAGCGGCGGCCATCTTGGATTTGAAAAATGATCACAAAATAGTTCTCTGCACCCTCGAGAACCTCGGATACGATACCCATAATGAAGTTATCATACTTTTGAGCGGCGGCCATCTTCGATTTGAAAAATGATCACAAAATGGTTTTCTTCACCCTGGAGAACCTCAGATACGATACCCATAATGTAGTTATCATACTTTTAAGCGGCGGCTATCTTCGATTTGAAAAATGATAACAAAATCGTTCTCTGCACCCTCGAGAACCTTGGATACGATACCCATAATGTAGTTATCAAACTTTTGAGCGGCGGCCATCTCGGACTTAATAATGATCCCAAAATTGTTTTCTGCATCCTCGAGAACCTCGGACACGATATCCATATTGCTGAAAAAATAATTGTTTGCGGCAGCCCTCTTGGATTTCAAAAATGATCACAGAATTGTTCTCTGCAGCCTCGAGAACCTCGGATACGATACCCATAATGAAGTTATCATACTTTTGAGCGGAGGCCATCTTCGATTTGAAAAATGATCACAAAATGGTTCTCTTCACCCTGGAGAACCTCAGATACGATACCCATAATGTAGTTATCATACTTTCAAGCTGCGGCTATCTTCGATTTGAAAAATGATAACAAAATCGTTCTCTGCACCCTCGAGAACCTTGGATACGATACCCATAATGAAGTTATCATAATTAAGAGCGGCGGCCATCTTGGATTAGAAAAATGATCACAAAATCGTTCTCAGTACCCTCAAGAACCTCGGATACGATACCCATAATGTAGTTATCTTACTTTTGATCGGCGGCCATCTTGGATTTGAAAACTGATCACAAAATCGTTCTCTGCACCCTCGAGAACCTCGGATACGAAACCCATAATCTAGTTATCATACTATTGAGCGGCGGCCATCTCGGACTTTAAAATGATCCCAAAATTGTTTTCTCCACACTCGAGAACCTCGGACACGATATCCATATTGCTGAAAACATAATTTTTTGCGGCAGCCCTCTTGGATTTCAAAAATGCTCACAGAATTGTTTTCTGCACCCTCGAGAACCTCGGACACGATACCAATAATGTAGTTATCATACTTTTGAGCGGCAGCCATCTTGGATTTGAAAACTGATCACAAAATCGTTATCTGCACCCTCGAGAACCTCGGGTACGATATCCATATTGCTGAAATCATAATTTTGTGCGGCGGCCATCTTGGATTAGAAATATGATCACAAATTCGTTCTCAGCACCCTCGAGAACCTCGGATACGATACCCATAATGTAGTTATCATACTTTTGAGCAGCGGCCATCTTGGATTTGAAAACTGATCACAAAATTGTTCTCTGCACCCTCGAGAACCTCGGATACGATACCCATAATGAAGTTATCATACTTTTGAGCGGCGGCCATCTCGGACTTAATAATGATCCCAAAATTGTTTTCTGCATCCTCGAGAACCTCGGACACGATATCCATATTGCTGAAAAAATAATTGTTTGCGGCAGCCCTCTTCGATTTCAAAAATGATCGCAGAATTGTTCTCTGCAGCCTCGAGAAACTCGGACACGATATCCATATTGCTATAATCATAATTTTGTGCAGCGGCCATCTTGGATTAGAAATATGATCACAAATTCGTTCTCAGCACCCTCGAGAACCTCGGATACGATACCCATAATGTAGTTATCATACTTTTGAGCAGCGGCCATCTTGGATTTGAAAACTGATCACAAAATTGTTCTCTGCACCCTCGAGAACCTCGGATACGATACCCATAATGAAGTTATCATACTTTTGAGCGGCGGCCATCTTCGATTTGAAAAATGATTACAAAATGGTTCTCTTCACCCTGGAGAACCTCAGATACGATACCCATAATGTAGTTATCATACTTTCAAGCTGCGGCTATCTTCGATTTGAAAAATGATAACAAAATCGTTCTCTGCACCCTCGAGAACCTTGGATACGATACCCATAATGAAGTTATCATAATTAAGAGCGGCGGCCATCTTGGATTAGAAAAATGATCACAAAATCGTTCTCAGTACCCTCAAGAACCTCGGATACGATACCCATAATGTAGTTATCTTACTTTTGATCGGCGGCCATCTTGGATTTGAAAACTGATCACAAAATCGTTCTCTGCACCCTCGAGAACCTCGGATACGAAACCCATAATCTAGTTATCATACTATTGAGCGGCGGCCATCTCGGACTTTAAAATGATCCCAAAATTGTTTTCTCCACACTCGAGAACCTCGGACACGATATCCATATTGCTGAAAACATAATTTTTTGCGGCACCCCTCTTGGATTTCAAAAATGATCACAGAATTGTTCTCTGCTCCTTCGAGAACCTCGGACACGATATCCATATTGCTGAAATCATAATTTTGTGCGGCGGCCATCTTGGATTTGAAAAATGATCACAAAATCGTTCTCTGCACCCTCGAGAAACTCGGATACGATACCAATAATGTAGTTATCATACTTTTGAGCGGCAGCCATCTTGGATTTAAAAATGATCCCAAAATAATTTTCTGCACCCTCGAGAACCTCGAACACGTTATCCATATTGTTGAAAACATATTTTCGTGCGGCGGCCATCTTGGATTAAAAAAATGATCTAAAAATCGTTCTCAGCACCCTCAAGAACCTCGGATACTATACCCATAATGTAGTTATCATACTTTTGAGCGTGGGCCATCTTGGATTTGAAAAATGATCACAAAATCGTTCTCTGCACCCTCGAGAACCTCTGATACGATACCCATAATGTAGTTATCATAATTTTGAGCGGCGACCATCTCGGATTTAAAAATGATCCCAAAATTGTTTCCTGCACCCTCGAGAACCTAGGACACGATTTCCATATTGCAGAAAACATTATTGTTTGCGGCAGCCCTCTTGGATTTCAAAAATGATCACAGCATTGTTCTCTGCTCCCTCGAGAACCTCGGACACGATATCCGTATTGCTAAAATCATAATTTTGTGCGGCGGCCATCTTGGATTTAAAAATGATCACAAAAACGTTCTGTGCACTCTCGAGAACCTCGGATACGATACCCATATTTTTGTGATCATGATCTTGCACGGCGGCCATCTCGGATTTAAAAATGATCCCAAAATTATTTTCTGCACCCTCGAGAATCTCAGACACGATATCCATATTGCTGAAAACATTATTGTTTGCGGCATTCCTCTTGGATTTCAAAAATCATCACAGGATTGTTCTCTGCACCTCTTGGATTTTAAAAATGATCACAGAATTGTTCTCTGCACCTTCGAGAACCTCGGACACGATATCCATATTGCTGAAATCATAATTTTGTGCGGCGGCCATCTTGGATTTGAAAAATGATCACAAAATCGTTCTCTGCACCCTCGAGAACCTCGGATACGATACCTATAATGAAGTTATCATAATTAAGAGCGGCGGCCATCTTGGATTTAAAAATGATCACAAAATCGTTCTCAGCACACTCGAGAAACTCGGATACGATACCAATAATGTAGTTATCATACTTTTGAGCGGCAGCCATCTTGGATTTGAAAACTGATCACAAAATCGTTATCTGCACCCTCGAGAACCTCGGGTACGATATTCATATTGCTGAAAACATTATTGTTTGCGGCAGCCCTCTTGGATTTTAAAAATGATCACAGAATTGTTCTCTGCACCTTCGAGAACCTCGGATACGATACCCATAATGAAGTTATCATACTTTTGAGCGGCGGCCATCTTCGATTTGAAAAATGATCGCAAAATGGTTCTCTTCACCCTGGAGAACCTCAGATACGATACCCATAATGTAGTTATCATACTTTTGAGCGGCGGCCATCTCGGACTTAATAATGATCCCAAAATTGTTTTCTGCAACCTCGAGAACCTCGGACACGATATCCATATTGCTGAAAAAATAATTGTTTGCGGCAGCCCTCTTGGATTTCAAAAATGATCACAGAATTGTTCTCAGTACCCTCAAGAACCTCGGATACGATACCCATAATGTAGGTATCTTACTTTTGATCATGATACATTGGAGCCGCCTTAACTGCGGCTGATGAACCGGTTGTGTAGCCGGACGCCAGAGGGGAGCCGCCGGAGAGGGGAGGCAACGGTCGTCGACCCACTCGGCAGTGCCACGTCCCGCAGTCGCGTCAAACCCTATCAGCACGACACCCGCGCACGCGCATCTACCTATTTACAATATTTCCGCATACGATAACCAGTTACTTTGTGCTGTCAATAAACATTTAACTACAGTCCGCTGTTTGCTTCGCCACCATATGGTCCTTCTCACCTTGTCTACATGAAATAGCGACCAGCAGTACAAAGGAACAAAGAAAGTTAACGGACCCAAACCGGCCACGTAACATTCTTCGAGTTGTCGCCTGAATCCTTCAAGTCATCGTGCCTGCTTTCTTTTGGTTGTCGTGGAGTGCGTTCTGAAGGTCTTGGATTTACCGCCTGCAGCCATCACAGCACCAAATCAGGGACCACTTGGAGGGTCATCGGGATTACGGATCATCAACTTCGGTTGCGCTTGATCAGCATCAACGCACACGATTCGTCGGGCAACGAGGCTACGTGTTAATTTCATTCATCACCTGTGGATGGCATAACAACCGTGAGATCGTTCCAACCTACTCCTCAATATATAAAATCATTTGCTGTACTGCATAATTTAAAATCATTTGTCATTTTATTCTTGTACATTGCCTCTCATTTTTATTCTATTTATATTCATCTCATTCATCATAATCAACTAGATTTTCTTAGTCTCATTTATCGTCATATTTGAACATTATAACGCCTGACATCATTCTATAGCAAAATTGCATTTCTGTGTTATTTCTTTTCTATATTGCCTGTTTGCTTGTGCCTTCTTTAAAACATACACCTAGTTGGCTTCTATTTTATTTTAAGCTTTACTCTTTCTTCCTCATTATGTCCGAGTCTCAAATAAAAACGTTGATTAAAAAACGAGGTTCTATAAAGGCCAAGCTTACACAATTTTCGAATTATGTTGAACTATCTAAATCTTGTAAAAAATTAAGCGAATTGCAGACTATAGAACTGGAGTTCAGGCTGGCTGCTATTGAGGCCCTACATGAAAAGTATGACGCCTTGCAGGACGAGTTGGAGATGTTGGCGGACGACCCCGACGAGCAATATGCGGAACGCGAAGAATTTGATAAACTATACTGCAGTCTAGTGGCTACTGCTCGCCAGCTGATCACTATCGCGCGCAGAGAGTTGAATGCAGACATCGCGTCCGAGGTGAGCTCTTGTTCAAACACGCATAAGCATAATAGTGTGCGGCTGCCTAAAATTGATTTGCCCAGATTTTCAGGCAGCTATCATGATTGGTTGGAATTTCGTGACACATTTCAATCAATAATAAACAGTAACCAGTCTATCGATGACATTAATAAGCTCCACTATCTTCGTGCATCACTAAAGGGGAGTGCTCTTTTAATAATTAATAATCTCGATTTTAAGTCGGAGAATTACAACGCTGCCTGGAAGTTGCTTTGTGAGCGTTATGACAATAAGAGGCTGCTTGTGAATAATCATGTGCAAGCTTTGTTTAACATTTTCAAGGGAATCAAGTAAGTCAATAAGACATTTAGTAGACGAAACTAAAAAAATTTAAGAGCCCTGGCGACCTTGGATCAACCTGTTCAATATTGGGACACCTTAATTATCCACATTATGACGGGTAAACTAGATCAAATCACAAATAGGGAATGGGAGCAGCACCGCAACTCTATGTCACAGCCTCCCACCTTACCAGTCTTTATTACATTTCTCAATAGTAGGGCAGATTTATTAGAAACACTAGAGGAGTCCAAAGTTGCTAAAACACAAAACTCACAAGCTTTTAACAATACTAAACCTAAAAGCTTTGTAATTAATACTAATAATAATTTTACTAACCATAAATCATTCAATCATAAATCTTCATTATGTCAATTATGTAATCAGTCACATTTCCTATTTTCTTGCCCTAACTTTAGAGACTTACCTGTAGAGTCCCGTATTAAAAAGGCCCAAGACTTAAAAGTTTGTTTGAATTGCCTACGTCCAGGTCATGTACTTTCAAAATGTAAATTAGGCTCTTGTAAATATTGCCGTCTGAAACATAACACTTTGTTACATATTGAGAATGAACCAGAGCAATCTACCTCTCAAAATGTAGCGCTTACTCTTAATAACACGTCTGAAACAAGAACTGTGTTACTCTCCACAGCGCTCGTGAATGTGGTGGATACTAACGGAAAGCTCCATACCGCACGGGTCTTGCTGGACAACGGGAGCACAGCCAACTTTGTTTCAGAGGATTTCTGCCGTAAGCTGCACCTTTGTACTTTGAATACCAAATCCAGAGTGTTTGGCATCAATAATCAGTCTTCAAACTGCACAAAATCATGCAATTTTAAATTACAGTCATTAGATAAGGTATACGAAGTCAACATAGAATGCTTTGTATTATCTAAAATAAGTACTAAGCTACCATCAACTTATGTTGACACAAGGAGCTTTCAAATACCCACTGGCATTCGTCTTGCCGATCCTACTTTCAATTGTCCGTCTTCAGTCGACATCTTAGTTGGCGCAGAAATATTTTGGGAAATTTTAGGCGCGAATCGTATCAGTTTAGGAAAGAACAAACCTTCTTTATTTGAATCTAAGTTAGGCTGGTTGATTTCCGGCTTATTTATAAACTCAAATCATAATAATGACTCTTCTTCTCCCGTGTGCATGTTTTCAGACAACACACTATCAGATTTGTCTCGATTCTGGGAGCTTGATACTATTTCTTCAAAACACAAACTCACTCCCGAAGAGAAGCGCTGTGAGCAGATATTTGCGGATACCACGTATCGAGAATCTGATGGTCGTTTCGTGGTGACTCTACCCCTCAAAGAGCCACCCACCATTCTAGGTGACTCTTACAACATGGCCAGGCATAGGTTTATATCTTTAGAACGTAGATTACAAAAAAATCCAATTCTTCAGAAACTCTATTTTGACTTCATGCGTGAGTACATAGAGCTAGGTCATATGACTGAAATTAATTCTTTTGATTGGAACTCTACAGAGCCATCTTATTACTTGCCACATCATGGAGTCATGAAGGAGTCGAGTTCCACTACGAAACTGCGTGTCGTATTTGACGCGTCTGCAGTTACTACGTCGGGAAAGTCTTTCAACGACATCCAAATGATAGGAGCCACTCTTCAAGACGATTTACAATCGATTCTTCTTCGATTCCGCCAGCATAGAATTGCAGTGTCAGCGGACATTCAGCAATTCTATCGACAGCATCTTGTCACTTCTCCACAACGATGTCTGCAGCAGATACTATGGAGAGAAAGCCCTAGGACACCGTTGAAAACATACGTACTTAATACAGTCACCTACGGTACGGCATCTGCACCTTTTCTCGCAACTAGGTGTCTGTTACAACTCGCGCATGATTGCAAGAACAAGGCCATTCAATTTACAATCGAACATGATTTTTATGTTGATGACTATTTATCAGGGTCATCATCTGTCGAAGAGGCTATACATCAATGTCATGAAGTTATCGCTGTCTTGCAATCAGCGCAGTATAATCTGCGTAAGTGGCATTCTAATTCCGTGGAAGTCATGCAGCACTTTCATGGAATTAATTGTGATACACAAGGCTCTGTTGATCTAAGCTACAACTTTAACGAGATTTCTAAAACATTAGGCCTCAACTGGAAATTATTTAATGACACATTTTCTTTTACAATTAATTTAAAGCACACTGACATTATTTCAAAACGACACATTTTATCAACGATTGCACAAATATTTGATCCCTTAGGTCTTGTAGCACCATGCATCGTGGAATCTAAAATTATCATGCAACAGTTGTGGTTAGCTAAATGTACTTGGGACGAACCTGTTTCTGAAGACTTACAAAGGTCTTGGGAGAGTTTTCAAAATACTCTTCCATTGTTAAACAACATAGAGATTCCACGTTGGATTTCATGTGACTCTCCTATAAACCTACTATTGCACGTGTTTACAGATCCGTCTGAGCGAGCTTACGGTGCCTGCGTCTTCGTGCGCAGCATACATGCCGATGGCTCTGTTCACGTTCATCTACTTAGTTCCAAGAGCAAGGTAGCTCCTATAAAACCAGCTACTATGCCCCGACTCGAACTATGTGCAGCCTTGATGGGCGCTCGATTGCATTCTAAGGTACTTCAATCACTTACCCTAAAATTCAACGAGTCAGTGTTCTGGTGCGACTCTACCATAGTGTTGGGCTGGCTATCGATGACACCCTCGAATCTTAAACCGTTCGTCCGTCATCGTATCTCTGAAATCCAGGACATTGTCGGTGGTGACTGTTGGCGCTACGTTCCTTCAGCAGAAAACCCCGCAGACCTCGTCTCACGAGGACTCTCAGCTGACAAGTTAGCTCACTCTTCTTTATGGTGGTCAGGGCCACAGTTTCTACAACAAGACCAATCAATCGGGCCGCAATTTCCACGATCGCATGACAAGTCTACGTTACCAGAGACAGTTAGAATTTTTCATGTCAACGTCGACGGTGAAAATGTAATTTCTACACTTTTCAATCGGTGTTCAAACTTTAACGCATTGCAACGCATCGTAGCCTTTATGTCACGGTTTCTTAAAAATTGCAAATTACAAAATCAAAATCGTACATTTGGTCCACTAACAACATGCGAATTAAATAATTCATTAAATTTAATTTTAAAAATCTGTCAACAAGAATCATTCCCTGAGGAGTACAATCTTCTCACATCAGGTAAACTATTACCTCCTAAAAACAAACTCTTATCATTATCGCCTTTTCTTGACGATAATAAAATTATTCGAGTAGGGGGCAGGCTTCATAGTTCCTTTTATGACTACAATGTTAAACATCCTGTTCTTCTTTGTAGCTCGAATCGAATCTGTAACTTAATATTTCAAATGTTTCATCATAAATTATTTCATGCAGGGCCTCAACTGTTACTTGCCTCCATTCGTCATCACTACTGGCCCATCGTTGGTAGAAATCTAGCCAGGAAGACAACACATCAATGTGTAAAATGCTCTAGAATCAAGGCTAACACAATCCAACCTATCATGGGCAACCTTCCAGTGCAGCGTTTACATCTAGAATTTCCCTTTTTAGATACAGGTGTCGATTACGCCGGTCCTATCATGATAGCTGACCGCAAGGGCAGAGGTTGCAGGCTCGTCAAGAGCTTTATATGTGTATTTGTGTGTTTGGCCACAAGAGAAGTTCACCTTGAGCTTGTTTCAGACATGACAAAAGAAGTTTTTTTAGCAGCTCTCAACCGATTTATTGCTCGGAGGGGGAAACCACGCCACATCTTCTCGGACAATGGTAGTACTTTCGTCGGGGCCTTCAATGAGCTAGCACAGCTTCTAGCACAGGATCTCGACCTAAATAAAATCGATCCAGGTATAACCTGGATAACCATATACTCCACATTTCGGTGGACTATGGGAATCTGCCGTCAAATCCACCAAATATCATTTAAAACGAATCTTAAGCCTTACGTACCTCACCTTTGAAGAAATGGCAACTTGCCTTATTCAGATTGAATCTATATTAAATTCTCGTCCTCTAACTCCTATATCCAGTGACCCGTCAGACCTCACTCCACTTACACCCGCACACTTCCTTATTGGGCGATCTTTACTGACGTTGCCTCATCCACAGGTCACCAGAGCCAGTGTGTCCTCGCTTCAGCGATTCCAGAGAATCGAATATCTGAAGCAACATTTTTGGAATCGCTTCTCAAACGAATATGTTCTCTGGCTTCAGGAAAAATCCAAATGGCATCGCTCTACCAGAGGAGAACTAAAGGAAGGGGCTCTCGTTGTAATCAAGGACAAGACCTCTCCGCATCTTATGTGGCTGATGGGACGAGTCATCCGTGTGCTACCAGGGAGTGACGGCGTCGCAAGAGTTGCAGACATACGCACACGCAAGGGTGTGCTCAGACGGGCATTCAACACTATTTGCCCCCTGCCTCTACAGTGACTCTACCTTGAAGACCACGGCTCTTCAACAGGGGGAGCATGTTGGAGCCGCCTTAACTGCGGCTGATGAACCGGTTGTGTAGCCGGACGCCAGAGGGGAGCCGCCGGAGAGGGGAGGCAACGGTCGTCGACCCACTCGGCAGTGCCACGTCCCGCAGTCGCGTCAAACCCTATCAGCACGACACCCGCGCACGCGCATCTACCTATTTACAATATTTCCGCATACGATAACCAGTTACTTTGTGCTGTCAATAAACATTTAACTACAGTCCGCTGTTTGCTTCGCCACCAGACACGATATCCATATTGCTATAATAATAATTTTGTGCAGCGGCCATCTTGGATTAGAAAAATGATCACCAAATCGTTCTCAGTACCCTCAAGAACCTCGGATACGATACCCATAATGTAGGTATCTTACTTTTGATCGGCGGCCATCTTGGATTTGAAAACTGATCACAAAATCGTTCTCTGCACCCTCGAGAACCTCGGATACGAAACCCATAATCAAGTTATCATACTATTGAGCGGCGGCCATCTCGGACTTTAAAATGATCCCAAAATTGTTTTCTCCACACTCGAGAACCTCGGACACGATATCCATATTGCTTTAAACATAATTTTTTGCGGCAGCCCTCTTGGATTTCAAAAATGATCACAGAATTGTTCGCTGCACCTTCGAGAACCTCGGACACAATATCCATATTGCTGAAATCATAATTTTGTGCGGCGGCCATCTTAGATTTTAAAAATGATCACAAAATCGTTCTCTGCACCCTCGAGAACCTCGGATACGATACCCATAATGAACTTATCATAATTAAGAGCGGCGGCCATCTTGGATTTAAAAATGATCAAAAAATCGTTCTTAGCACCCTCGAGAAACTCGGATACGATACCAATAATGTAGTTATCATACTTTTGAGCGGCAGCCATCTTGGATTTGAAAACTGATCACAAAATCGTTCTCTGCACCCTCGAGAACCTCGGATACGAAACCCATAATCAAGTTATCATACTATTGAGCGGCGGCCATCTCGGACTTTAAAATGATCCCAAAATTGTTTTCTCCACACTCGAGAACCTCGGACACGATATCCATATTGCTTTAAACATAATTTTTTGCGGCAGCCCTCTTGGATTTCAAAAATGATCACAGAATTGTTCGCTGCACCTTCGAGAACCTCGGACACAATATCCATATTGCTGAAATCATAATTTTGTGCGGCGGCCATCTTGGATTTTAAAAATGATCACAAAATCGTTCTCTGCACCCTCGAGAACCTCGGATACGATACCCATAATGAACTTATCATAATTAAGAGCGGCGGCCATCTTGGATTTAAAAATGATCAAAAAATCGTTCTTAGCACCCTCGAGAAACTCGGATACGATACCAATAATGTAGTTATCATACTTTTGAGCGGCAGCCATCTTGGATTTGAAAACTGATCACAAAATCGTTCTCTGCACCCTCGAGAACCTCGGGTTCGATATCCATATTGCTGAAATCATAATTTTGTGCGGCGGCCATCTTGGATTAGAAAAATGATCACAAATTCGTTCTCAGCACCCTCGAGAACCTCGGATACGATACCCATAATGTAGTTATCATACTTTTGGGCGGCGGCCATCTTGGATTTGAAAACTGATCACAAAATTGTTCTCTGCACCCTCGAGAACCTAGGATACGATACCCTTAATCTAGTTATCATACTTTTGAGCGGCGGCCGTCTCGGATTTAAAAATGATCCCAAAATAATTTACTGCACCCTCGAGATCCTCGGACACGATATCCATATTGTTGAAAACATAATTTTGTGCGGCGGCCATCTTGGATTAAAAAAATGATCTAAAAATCGTTCTCAGCACCCTCGAGAACCTCGGATACTATACCCATAATGTAGTTATCATACTTTTGAGCGGGGGCCCTCTTGGATTTGAAAAATGATCACAAAATCGTTCTCTGCACCCTCGAGAAACTCTGATACGATACCCATAATGTAGTTATCATAATTTTGAGCGGCGACCATCTCGGATTTAAAAATGATCCCAAAATTGTTTCCTGCACCCTCGAGAACCTAGGACACGATATCCATATTGCTTAAATCATAATTTTGTGCGGCGGCCATCTTGGATTTGAAAAATGATCACCAAATCGTTCTCTGCACCCTCGAGAACCTCGGGTACGATATCCATATTGCTGAAATAATAATTTTGTGTGGCGGCCATCTTGGATTTGAAAAATGATCTCAAAATCGTTCTCTTCACCCTCGAGAACCTCGGATACGATACCCATAATGTAGTGGGTGAGTAATGGGACTAGATTGTGATTATTTTATAGCAACTGTACAATATTGTATATTTTTATTGAAAAGAGCGCAAAAAAAAAGAATGCTGGGAGAAATTCTTGCGCCGCTTCTTCTCTCTCAGAGCGCCATTTGTTTCCGAAGCGGTAGTAGTATCTAGTAGTATAAGAAATGACATCAAAAAGAATTCTAAAGGAATCAATTTTGAGAAAATAAATGCCTTTTATGCCTTTTTATGCCTAGTTATCATAATTTTGAGCGGCGGCCATCTTGGATTTAAAAACGATCACAAAATCGTTCTGTGCACTCTCGAGAACCTCGGAAACGATACCCATATTTTTGTGATCATGATCTTGCACGGCGGCCATCTCGGATTTAAAAATGATCCCAAAATTATTTTCTGCACCCTCGAGAACCTCAGACACGATATCCATATTGCTGAAAACATTATTGTTTGCGGCAGCCCTCTTGGATTTCAAAAATGATCACAGAATTGTTCTCTGCACCTTCGAGAACCTCGGACACGATATCCATATTGCTGAAATCATAATTTTGTGCGGCGGCCATCTTGGATTTGAAAAATGATCACAGAATCGTTCTCAGTACCCTCAAGAACCTCGGATACGATACCCATAATGTAGTTATCTTACTTTTGAGCGTCGGCCATCTTGGATTTGAAAACTGATCACAAACTCGTTCTCTGCACCCTCGAGAACCTCGGATACGAAACCCATAATCTAGTTATCATACTATTGAGCGGCGGCCATCTCGGACTTTAAAATGATCCTAAAATTGTTTTCTCCACACTCGAGAACCTCGGACACGATATCCATATTGCTGAAAACATAATTGTTTGCGGCAGCCCTCTTGGATTTCAAAAATGATCACAGAATTGTTCTCTGCAGTCTCGAGAACCTCGGACACGATATCCATTTTGCTATAATCATAATTTTATGCAGCGGCCATCTTGGATAAGAAAAATGATCACAAAATCGTTCTCAGTACCCTCAAGAACCTCGGATACGATACCCATAATGTAGTTATCTTACTTTTGGGCGGCAGCCATCTTGGATTTGAAAACTGATCACAAAAACGTTCTCTGCACCCTCGAGAACCTCGGATACGATACCCATAATGTAGTTATCATACTTTTGAGCGGCGACCATCTCGGATTTAAAAATGATCCCAAAATTGTTTCCTGCACCCTCGAGAAACTCGGACACGATATCCATATTGCTGAAAACATTATTGTTTGCGGCAGCCCTCTTGGATTTCAAAAATGCTCACAGAATTGTTTTCTGCACCCTCGAGAACCTCGGACACGATACCAATAATGTAGTTATCATACTTTTGAGCGGCAGCCATCTTGGATTTGAAAACTGATCACAAAATCGTTCTCTGCACCCTCGAGAACCTCGGGTACGATATCCATATTGCTGAAATCATAATTTTGTGCGGCGGCCATCTTGGATTAGAAAAATGATCACAAATTCGTTCTCAGCACCCTCGAGAACCTCGGATACGATACCCATAATGTAGTTATCATACTTTTGAGCAGCGGCCATCTTGGATTTGAAAACTGATCACAAAATTGTTCTCTGCACCCTCAAGAACCTCGGATACGTTACCCATAATGAAGTTATCATACTTTTGAGCGGCGGCCATCTTCGATTTGAAAAATGATCACAAAATGGTTCTCTTCACCCTGGAGAACCTCAGATACGATACCCATAATGTAGTTATCATACTTTTAAGCGGCGGCTATCTTCGATTTGAAAAATGATAACAAAATCGTTCTCTGCACCCTCGAGAACCTTGGATACGATACCCATAATGTAGTTATCAGACTTTTGAGCGGCGGCCATCTCGGACTTAATAATGATCCCAAAATTGTTTTCTGCATCCTCGAGAACCTCGGACACGATATCCATATTGCTGAAAAAATAATTGTTTGCGGCAGCCCTCTTGGATTTCAAAAATGATCACAGAATTGTTCTCTGCAGTCTCGAGAACCTCGGACACGATATCCATATTGCTATAATCATAATTTTGTGCAGCGGCCATCTTGGATAAGAAAAATGATCACAAAATCGTTCTCAGTACCCTCAAGAACCTCGGATACGATACCCATATTGTAGTTATCTTACTTTTGGGCGGCGGCCATCTTGGATTTGAAAACTGATCACAAAAACGTTCTCTGCACCCTCGAGAACCTCGGATACGAAACCCATAATCTAGTTATCATACTATTGAGCGGCGGCCATCTCGGACTTTAAAATGATCCCAAAATTGTTTTCTCCACACTCGAGAACCTCGGACACGATATCCATATTGCTAAAAACATAATTTTTTGCGGCAGCCCTCTTGGATTTCAAAAATGATCACATAATTTTGAGCGGCGGCCGTCTCGGATTTAAAAATGATCCCAAAATTGTTGCCTGCACCCTCGAGAACCTAGGACACGATATCCATATTGCTGAAAACATTATTGTTTGCAGCAGCCCTCTTGGATTTCAAAAATGATCACAGCATTGTTCTCTGCACCCTCGAGAACCTCGGACACGATATCCATATTGCTCATAATTTTGTGCGGCGGCCATCTTGGATTTAAAAATGATCACAAAATCGTTCTGTGCACTCTCGAGAACCTCGGATACGATACCCATATTTTTGTGATCATGATCTTGCACGGCGGCCATCTCGGATTTAAAAATGATCTCAAAATTATTTTCTGCACCCTCGAGAACCACAGACACGATATCCAATAATGTTGTTATCAGTTTTTTGAGCGGGGGCCATCTTGGATTTGAAAAATGATCACGAAATCCTTCTCTGCACCCTCGAGAACCTCTGATACGATACCCATAATGTAGTTATCATAATTTTGAGCGGCGACCATCTCGGATTTAAAAATGATCCCAAAATTGTTTCCTGCACCCTCGAGAACCTCGGACACGATATCCATATTGCTGAAAACATTATTGTTTGCGGCAGCCCTCTTGGATTTCAAAAATGCTCACAGAATTGTTCTCTGCACCCTCGAGAACCTAGGACACGATATCCATATTGCTGAAAACATTATTGTTTGCAGCAGCCCTCTTGGATTTCAAAAATGATCACAGCATTGTTCTCTGCACCCTCGAGAACCTCGGACACGATATCCATATTGCTCATAATTTTGTGTGGCGGCCATCTTGGATTTAAAAATGATCACAAAATCGTTCTGTGCACTCTCGAGAACCTCGGATACGATACCCATATTTTTGTGATCATGATCTTGCACGGCGGCCATCTCGGATTTAAAAATGATCCCAAAATTATTTTCTGCACCCTCGAGAACCTCAGACACGATATCCATATTGCTGAAAACATAATTTTGTGCGGCGGCCATCTTGGATTTGAAAAATGATCACAAAATCGTTCTCTGCACCCTCGAGTACCTCGGATACGATACCTATAATGAAGTTATCATAATTAAGAGCGGCGGCCATCTTGGATTTAAAAATGATCACAAAATCGTTCTCAGCACCCTCGAGAAACTCGGATACGATACCAATAATGTAGTTATCATACTTTTGAGCGGCAGCCATCTTGGATTTGAAAAATGATCACAAAATCGTTATCTGCACCCTCGAGAACCTCGGGTACGATATTCATATTGCTGTAATCATAATTTTGTGCGGTGGCCATCTTGGATTAAAAAAATGATCTAAAAATCGTTCTCAGCACCCTCGAGAACCTCGGATACGATACCCATAATGTAGTTATCTTACTTTTGGGCGGCGGCCATCTTGGATTTGAAAACTGATCACAAAAACGTTCTCTGCACCCTCGAGAACCTCGGATACGATACCCATAATGTAGTTATCATACTTTTGAGCGGCGACCATCTCGGATTTAAAAATGATCCCAAAATTGTTTCCTGCACCCTCGAGAAACTCGGACACGATATCCATATTGCTGAAAACATTATTGTTTGCGGCAGCCCTCTTGGATTTCAAAAATGATCACATAATTTTGAGCGGCGGCCGTCTCGGATTTAAAAATGATCCCAAAATTGTTGCCTGCACCCTCGAGAACCTAGGACACGATATCCATATTGCTGAAAACATTATTGTTTGCAGCAGCCCTCTTGGATTTCAAAAATGATCACAGCATTGTTCTCTGCACCCTCGAGAACCTCGGACACGATATCCATATTGCTCATAATTTTGTGCGGCGGCCATCTTGGATTTAAAAATGATCACAAAATCGTTCTGTGCACTCTCGAGAACCTCGGATACGATACCCATATTTTTGTGATCATGATCTTGCACGGCGGCCATCTCGGATTTAAAAATGATCTCAAAATTATTTTCTGCACCCTCGAGAACCACAGACACGATATCCAATAATGTTGTTATCAGTTTTTTGAGCGGGGGCCATCTTGGATTTGAAAAATGATCACGAAATCCTTCTCTGCACCCTCGAGAACCTCTGATACGATACCCATAATGTAGTTATCATAATTTTGAGCGGCGACCATCTCGGATTTAAAAATGATCCCAAAATTGTTTCCTGCACCCTCGAGAACCTCGGACACGATATCCATATTGCTGAAAACATTATTGTTTGCGGCAGCCCTCTTGGATTTCAAAAATGCTCACAGAATTGTTCTCTGCACCCTCGAGAACCTAGGACACGATATCCATATTGCTGAAAACATTATTGTTTGCAGCAGCCCTCTTGGATTTCAAAAATGATCACAGCATTGTTCTCTGCACCCTCGAGAACCTCGGACACGATATCCATATTGCTCATAATTTTGTGTGGCGGCCATCTTGGATTTAAAAATGATCACAAAATCGTTCTGTGCACTCTCGAGAACCTCGGATACGATACCCATATTTTTGTGATCATGATCTTGCACGGCGGCCATCTCGGATTTAAAAATAATCCCAAAATTATTTTCTGCACCCCCGAGAACCTCAGACACGATATCCATATTGCTGAAAACATAATTTTGTGCGGCGGCCATCTTGGATTTGAAAAATGATCACAAAATCGTTCTCTGCACCCTCGAGTACCTCGGATACGATACCTATAATGAAGTTATCATAATTAAGAGCGGCGGCCATCTTGGATTTAAAAATGATCACAAAATCGTTCTCAGCACCCTCGAGAAACTCGGATACGATACCAATAATGTAGTTATCATACTTTTGAGCGGCAGCCATCTTGGATTTGAAAAATGATCACAAAATCGTTATCTGCACCCTCGAGAACCTCGGGTACGATATTCATATTGCTGTAATCATAATTTTGTGCGGTGGCCATCTTGGATTAAAAAAATGATCTAAAAATCGTTCTCAGCACCCTCGAGAACCTCGGATACGATACCCATAATGTAGTTATCATACTTTTGGGCGGCGGCCATCTTGGATTTGAAAACTGATCACAAAAACGTTCTCTGCACCCTCGAGAACCTCGGATACGATACCCATAATGTAGTTATCATACTTTTGAGCGGCGGCCATCTTGGATTTGAAAATGATCCCAAAATTGTTTCCTGCACCCTCGAGAAACTCGGACACGATATCCATATTGCTGAAAACATTATTGTTTGCGGCAGCCCTCTTGGATTTCAAAAATGCTCACAGAATTGTTTTCTGCACCCTCGAGAACCTCGGACACGATACCAATAATGTAGTTATCATACTTTTGAGCGGCAGCCATCGTGGATTTGAAAACTGATCACAAAATCGTTCTCTGCACCCTCGAGAACCTCGGGTACGATATCCATATTTCTGAAATCATAATTTTGTGCGGCGGCCATCTTGGATTAGAAAAATGATCACAAATTCGTTCTCAGCACCCTCGAGAACCTCGGATACGATACCCATAATGTAGTTATCATACTTTTGAGCAGCGGCCATCTTGGATTTGAAAACTGATCACAAAATTGTTCTCTGCACCCTCGAGAACCTCGGATACGTTACCCATAATGAAGTTATCATACTTTTGAGCGGCGGCCATCTTCGATTTGAAAAATGATCATAAAATGGTTCTCTTCACCCTGGAGAACCTCAGATACGATACCCATAATGTAGTTATCATACTTTTAAGCGGCGGCTATCTTCGATTTGAAAAATGATAACAAAATCGTTCTCTGCACCCTCGAGAACCTTGGATACGATACCTATAATGTAGTTATCAGACTTTTGAGCGGCGGCCATCTCGGACTTAATAATGATCCCAAAATTGTTTTCTGCATCCTCGAGAACCTCGGACACGATATCCATATTGCTGAAAAAATAATTGTTTGCGGCAGCCCTCTTGGATTTCAAAAATGATCACAAAATTGTTCTCTGCAGTCTCGAGAACCTCGGACACGATATCCATATTGCTATAATCATAATTTTGTGCAGCGGCCATCTTGGATAAGAAAAATGATCACAAAATCGTTCTCAGTACCCTCAAGAACCTCGGATACGATACCCATAATGTAGTTATCTTACTTTTGGGCGGCGGCCATCTTGGATTTGAAAACTGATCACAAAAACGTTCTCTGCACCCTCGAGAACCTCGGATACGAAACCCATAATCTAGTTATCATACTATTGAGCGGCGGCCATCTCGGACTTTAAAATGATCCCAAAATTGTTTTCTCCACACTCGAGAACCTCGGACACGATATCCATATTGCTAAAAACATAATTTTTTGCGGCAGCCCTCTTGGATTTCAAAAATAATCACAGAATTGTTCTCTGCACCTTCGAGAACCTCGGACACGATATCCATATTGCTGAAATCATAATTTTGTGCGGCGGCCATCTTGGATTTGAAAAATGATCACAAAATCGTTCTCTGCACCCTCGAGAACCTCGGATACGATACCCATAATGAAGTTATGATACTTTTGAGCGGCAGCCATCTTGGATTTGAAAACAGATCACAAAATCGTTCTCTGCACGCTCGAGAACCTCGGGTACGATATCCATATTGCTGAAATCATAATTTTGTGCGGCGGCCATCTTGGATTAGAAAAATGATCACAAATTCGTTCTCAGCACCCTCGAGAACCTCGGATACGATACCCATAATGTAGTTATCATACTTTTGAGCGGCGGCCATCTTGGATTTGAAAACTGATCACAAAATTGTTCTCTGCACCCTCGAGAACCTAGGATACGATACCCTTAATCTAGTTATCATACTTTTGAGCGGCGGCCATCTCGGATTTAAAAATGATCCCAAAATAATTTACTGCACCCTCGAGAACCTCGGACACGATATCCATATTATTGAAAACATAATTTTGTGCGGCGGCCATCTTGGATTAAAAAAATTATCTAAAAATCGTTCTCAGCACCCTCGAGAAACTCGGATACTATACCCATAATGTAGTTATCATAATTTGAGCGGGGGCCATCTTGGATTTGAAATATAATCACAAAATCGTTCTCTGCACCCTCGAGAACCTCTGATACGATACCCATAATGTAGTTATCATAATTTTGAGCGGCGACAATCTCGGATTTAAAAATGATCCCAAAATTGTTTCCTGCACCCTCGAGAACCTAGGACACGATATCCATATTGCTGAAAACATTATTGTTTGCAGCAGCCCTCTTGGATTTCAAAAATGATCACAGCATTGTTCTCTGCACCCTCGAGAACCTCGGACACGATATCCATATTGCTCATAATTTTATGCGGCGGCCATCTTGGATTTAAAAATGATCACAAAATCGTTCTGTGCACTCTCGAGAACCTCGGATACGATACCCATATTTTTGTGATCATGATCTTGCACGGCGGCCATCTCGGATTGAAAAAGGATCTCAAAATTATTTTCTGCACCCTCGAGAACCACAGACACGATATCCAATAATGTTGTTATCAGCTTTTTGAGCGGGGGCCATCTTGGATTTGAAAAATGATCACGAAATCCTTCTCTGCACCCTCGAGAACCTCTGATACGATACCCATAATGTAGTTATCATAATTTTGAGCGGCGACCATCTCGGATTTAAAAATGATCCCAAAATTGTTTCCTGCACCCTCGAGAACCTCGGACACGATATCCATATTGCTGAAAACATTATTGTTTGCGGCAGCCCTCTTGGATTTCAAAAATGCTCACAGAATTGTTCTCTGCACCCTCGAGAACCTAGGACACGATATCCATATTGCTGAAAACATTATTGTTTGCAGCAGCCCTCTTGGATTTCAAAAATGATCACAGCATTGTTCTCTGCACCCTCGAGAACCTCGGACACGATATCCATATTGCTCATAATTTTGTGCGGCGGCCACCTTGGATTTAAAAATGATCACAAAATCGTTCTGTGCACTCTCGAGAACCTCGGATACGATACCCATATTTTTGTGATCATGATCTTGCACGGCGGCCATCTCGGATTTAAAAATGATCCCAAAATTATTTTCTGCACCCCCGAGAACCTCAGACACGATATCCATATTGCTGAAAACATTATTGTTTGCGGCAGCCCTCTTGGATTTCAAAAATGATCACAGAATTGTTCTCTGCACCTTCGAGAACCTCGGACACGATATCCATATTGCTGAAAACATTATTGTTTGCGGCAGCCCTCTTGGATTTGAAAAATGATCACAAAATTAATCTCTGCACCCTCGAGAAACTCGGATACGATACCCATAATGAAGTTATCATAATAAAGAGCTGTGGCCATCTTGGATTTAAAAATGATCACAAAATCGTTCTCAGCACCCTCGAGAAACTCGGATACGATACCAATAATGTAGTTATCATACTTTTGAGCGGCAGCCATCTTGGATTTGAAAACTGATCACAAAATCGTTCTCTGCACCCTTGAGAACCTCGGGTACGATATCCATGTTGCTGAAATCATAATTTTGTGCGGCGGCCATCTTGTATTAGAAAAATGATCACAAATTCGTTCTCAGAACCATCGAGAACCTAGGATACGATACCCATAATGTAGTTATCATACTTTTGAGCGGCGGCCATCTTGGATTTGAAAACTGATCACAAAATTGTTCTCTGCACCCTCGAGAACCTCGGACACGATATCCATATTGTTGAAAACAAAATTTTTTGCGGCGGCCATCTTTGATTAAAAAAATGATCTAAAAATCGTTCTCAGCACCCTCGAGAACCTCGGATACGATACCCATAATGTAGTTATCATAATTTTGAGCGGCGACCATCTCGGATTTAAAAATGATCCCAAAATTGTTTCCTGCACCCTCGAGAACCTCGGACACGATATCCATATTGCTGAAAACATTATTGTTCGCGGCAGCCCTCTTGGATTTCAAAAATGCTCACAGAATTGTTCTCTGCACCCTCGAGAACCTCGGACACGATACCAATAATGTAGTTATCATACTTTTTAGCGGCAGCCAAATTGGATTTGAAAACTGATCACAAAATCGTTCTCTGCACTCTCGAGAACCTCGGGTACGATATCCATATTGCTGAAATCATAATTTTGTGCGGCGGCCATCTTGGATTAGAAAAATGATCACAAATTCGTTCTCAGCACCCTCGAGAACCTCGGACACGATACCAATAATGTAGTTATCATACTTTTGAGCGGCAGCCATCTTGGATTTGAAAACTGATCACAAAATCGTTCTCTGCACCCTCGAGAACCTCGGGTACGATATCCATATTGCTGAAATCATAATTTTGTGCGGCGGCCATCTTGGATTAGAAAAATGATCACAAATTCGTTCTCAGCACCCTCGAGAACCTCGGATACGATACCCATAATGTAGTTATCATACTTTTGAGCGGCGGCCATCTTCGATTTGAAAAATGATCACAAAATCGTTCTCTGCACCCTCGAGAACCTCGGATACGATACCCATAATGTAGTTATCATAATTTTGAGCGGCGGCCATCTTGGATTTAAAAATGATCATAAAATCGTTCTGTGCACTCTCGAGAACCTCGGATACGATACCCATATTTTTGTGATCATGATCTTGCACGGCGGCCATCTCGGATTTAAAAATGATCCCAAAATTATTTTCTGCACCCTCGAGAACCTCAGACACGATATCCATATTGCTGAAAACATTATTGTTTGCGGCAGCCCTCTTGGATTTCAAAAATGATCACAGAATTGTTCTCTGCACCCTCGAGAACCTCGGACACGATATCCATATTGCTGAAATCATAATTTTGTGTGGCGGCCATCTTGGATTTGAAAAATGATCACAAAATCGTTCTCTGCACCCTCGAGAACCTCGGATACGATACCTATAATGAAGTTATCATAATTAAGAGCGGCGGCCATCTTGGATTTAAAAATGATCACAAAATCGTTCTCAGCACCCTCGAGAAACTCGGATACGATACCAATAATGTAGTTATCATACTTTTGAGCGGCAGCCATCTTTAATTTGAAAACTGATCACAAAATCGTTATCTGCACCCTCGAGAACCTCGGGTACGATATTCATATTGCTGTCATCATAATTTTGTGCGGTGGCCATCTTGGATTAGAAAAATGATCACAAATTCGTTCTCAGCACCCTTGAGAACCTCGGATACGATACCCATAATGTAGTTATCATACTTTTGAGCGGCGGCCATCTTGGATTTGAAAAATGATCACAAAATAGTTCTCTGCACCCTCGAGAACCTCGGATACGATACCCATAATGAAGTTATCATACTTTTGAGCGGCGGCCATCTTCGATTTGAAAAATGATCACAAAATGGTTTTCTTCACCCTGGAGAACCTCAGATACGATACCCATAATGTAGTTATCATACTTTTAAGCGGCGGCTATCTTCGATTTGAAAAATGATAACAAAATCGTTCTCTGCACCCTCGAGAACCTTGGATACGATACCCATAATGTAGTTATCATACTTTTGAGCGGCGGCCATCTCGGACTTAATAATGATCCCAAAATTGTTTTCTGCATCCTCGAGAACCTCGGACACGATATCCATATTGCTGAAAAAATAATTGTTTGCGGCAGCCCTCTTGGATTTCAAAAATGATCACAGAATTGTTCTCTGCAGCCTCGAGAACCTCGGACACGATATCCATATTGCTATAATCATAATTTTGTGCAGCGGCCATCTTGGATTAGAAATATGATCACAAATTCGTTCTCAGCACCCTCGAGAACCTCGGATACGATACCCATAATGTAGTTATCATACTTTTGAGCAGCGGCCATCTTGGATTTGAAAACTGATCACAAAATTGTTCTCTGCACCCTCGAGAACCTCGGATACGATACCCATAATGAAGTTATCATACTTTTGAGCGGCGGCCATCTTCGATTTGAAAAATGATCACAAAATGGTTCTCTTCACCCTGGAGAACCTCAGATACGATACCCATAATGTAGTTATCATACTTTCAAGCTGCGGCTATCTTCGATTTGAAAAATGATAACAAAATCGTTCTCTGCACCCTCGAGAACCTTTGATACGATACCCATAATGAAGTTATCATAATTAAGAGCGGCGGCCATCTTGGATTAGAAAAATGATCACAAAATCGTTCTCAGTACCCTCAAGAACCTCGGATACGATACCCATAATGTAGTTATCTTACTTTTGATCGGCGGCCATCTTGGATTTGAAAACTGATCACAAAATCGTTCTCTGCACCCTCGAGAACCTCGGGTTCGATATCCATATTGCTGAAATCATAATTTTGTGCGGCGGCCATCTTGGATTAGAAAAATGATCACAAATTCGTTCTCAGCACCCTCGAGAACCTCGGATACGATACCCATAATGTAGTTATCATACTTTTGGGCGGCGGCCATCTTGGATTTGAAAACTGATCACAAAATTGTTCTCTGCACCCTCGAGAACCTAGGATACGATACCCTTAATCTAGTTATCATACTTTTGAGCGGCGGCCGTCTCGGATTTAAAAATGATCCCAAAATAATTTACTGCACCCTCGAGATCCTCGGACACGATATCCATATTGTTGAAAACATAATTTTGTGCGGCGGCCATCTTGGATTAAAAAAATGATCTAAAAATCGTTCTCAGCACCCTCGAGAACCTCGGATACTATACCCATAATGTAGTTATCATACTTTTGAGCGGGGGCCCTCTTGGATTTGAAAAATGATCACAAAATCGTTCTCTGCACCCTCGAGAAACTCTGATACGATACCCATAATGTAGTTATCATAATTTTGAGCGGCGACCATCTCGGATTTAAAAATGATCCCAAAATTGTTTCCTGCACCCTCGAGAACCTAGGACACGATATCCATATTGCTTAAATCATAATTTTGTGCGGCGGCCATCTTGGATTTGAAAAATGATCACCAAATCGTTCTCTGCACCCTCGAGAACCTCGGGTACGATATCCATATTGCTGAAATAATAATTTTGTGTGGCGGCCATCTTGGATTTGAGAAATGATCTCAAAATCGTTCTCTTCACCCTCGAGAACCTCGGATACGATACCCATAATGTAGTGGGTGAGTAATGGGACTAGATTGTGATTATTTTATAGCAACTGTACAATATTGTATATTTTTATTGAAAAGAGCGCAAAAAAAAGAATGCTGGGAGAGTTTCTTGCGCCGCTTCTTCTCTCTCAGAGCGCCATTTGTTTCCGAAGCGGTAGTAGTATCTAGTAGTATAAGAAATGACATCAAAAAGAATTCTAAAGGAATCAATTTTGAGAAAATAAATGCCTTTTATGCCTTTTTATGCCTAGTTATCATAATTTTGAGCGGCGGCCATCTTGGATTTAAAAACGATCACAAAATCGTTCTGTGCACTCTCGAGAACCTCGGAAACGATACCCATATTTTTGTGATCATGATCTTGCACGGCGGCCATCTCGGATTTAAAAATGATCCCAAAATTATTTTCTGCACCCTCGAGAACCTCAGACACGATATCCATATTGCTGAAAACATTATTGTTTGCGGCAGCCCTCTTGGATTTCAAAAATGATCACAGAATTGTTCTCTGCACCCTCGAGAACCTCGGACACGATATCCATATTGCTGAAATCATAATTTTGTGCGGCGGCCATCTTGGATTTGAAAAATGATCACAGAATCGTTCTCAGTACCCTCAAGAACCTCGGATACGATACCCATAATGTAGTTATCTTACTTTTGAGCGTCGGCCATCTTGGATTTGAAAACTGATCACAAACTCGTTCTCTGCACCCTCGAGAACCTCGGATACGAAACCCATAATCTAGTTATCATACTATTGAGCGGCGGCCATCTCGGACTTTAAAATGATCCTAAAATTGTTTTCTCCACACTCGAGAACCTCGGACACGATATCCATATTGCTGAAAACATAATTGTTTGCGGCAGCCCTCTTGGATTTCAAAAATGATCACAGAATTGTTCTCTGCAGTCTCGAGAACCTCGGACACGATATCCATTTTGCTATAATCATAATTTTATGCAGCGGCCATCTTGGATAAGAAAAATGATCACAAAATCGTTCTCAGTACCCTCAAGAACCTCGGATACGATACCCATAATGTAGTTATCTTACTTTTGGGCGGCGGCCATCTTGGATTTGAAAACTGATCACAAAAACGTTCTCTGCACCCTCGAGAACCTCGGATACGATACCCATAATGTAGTTATCATACTTTTGAGCGGCGACCATCTCGGATTTAAAAATGATCCCAAAATTGTTTCCTGCACCCTCGAGAAACTCGGACACGATATCCATATTGCTGAAAACATTATTGTTTGCGGCAGCCCTCTTGGATTTCAAAAATGCTCACAGAATTGTTTTCTGCACCCTCGAGAACCTCGGACACGATACCAATAATGTAGTTATCATACTTTTGAGCGGCAGCCATCTTGGATTTGAAAACTGATCACAAAATCGTTCTCTGCACCCTCGAGAACCTCGGGTACGATATCCATATTGCTGAAATCATAATTTTGTGCGGCGGCCATCTTGGATTAAAAAAATGATCACAAATTCGTTCTCAGCACCCTCGAGAACCTCGGATACGATACCCATAATGTAGTTATCATACTTTTGAGCAGCGGCCATCTTGGATTTGAAAACTGATCACAAAATTGTTCTCTGCACCCTCGAGAACCTCGGATACGTTACCCATAATGAAGTTATCATACTTTTGAGCGGCGGCCATCTTCGATTTGAAAAATGATCACAAAATGGTTCTCTTCACCCTGGAGAACCTCAGATACGATACCCATAATGTAGTTATCATACTTTTAAGCGGCGGCTATCTTCGATTTGAAAAATGATAACAAAATCGTTCTCTGCACCCTCGAGAACCTTGGATACGATACCCATAATGTAGTTATCAGACTTTTGAGCGGCGGCCATCTCGGACTTAATAATGATCCCAAAATTGTTTTCTGCATCCTCGAGAACCTCGGACACGATATCCATATTGCTGAAAAAATAATTGTTTGCGGCAGCCCTCTTGGATTTCAAAAATGATCACAGAATTGTTCTCTGCAGTCTCGAGAACCTCGGACACGATATCCATATTGCTATAATCATAATTTTGTGCAGCGGCCATCTTGGATTTGAAAACTGATCACAAAAACGTTCTCTGCACCCTCGAGAACCTCGGATACGAAACCCATAATCTAGTTATCATACTATTGAGCGGCGGCCATCTCGGACTTTAAAATGATCCCAAAATTGTTTTCTCCACACTCGAGAACCTCGGACACGATATCCATATTGCTAAAAACATAATTTTTTGCGGCAGCCCTCTTGGATTTCAAAAATGATCACAGAATTGTTCTCTGCACCTTCGAGAACCTCTGATACGATACCCATAATGTAGTTATCATAATTTTGAGCGGCGACAATCTCGGATTTAAAAATGATCCCAAAATTGTTGCCTGCACCCTCGAGAACCTAGGACACGATATCCATATTGCTGAAAACATTATTGTTTGCAGCAGCCCTCTTGGATTTCAAAAATGATCACAGCATTGTTCTCTGCACCCTCGAGAACCTCGGACACGATATCCATATTGCTGAAATCATAATTTTGTGCGGCGGCCATCTTGGATTTGAAAAATGATCACAAAATCGTTCTCTGCACCCTCGAGAACCTCGGATACGATACCCATAATGAAGTTATCATACTTTTGAGCGGCAGCCATCTTGGATTTGAAAACTGATCACAAAATCGTTCTCTGCACGCTCGAGAACCTCGGGTACGATATCCATATTGCTGAAATCATAATTTTGTGCGGCGGCCATCTTGGATTAGAAAAATGATCACAAATTCGTTCTCAGCACCCTCGAGAACCTCGGATACGATACCCATAATGAAGTTATCATACTTTTGAGCGGCGGCCATCTTGGATTTGAAAACTGATCACAAAATTGTTCTCTGCACCCTCGAGAACCTAGGATACGATACCCTTAATCTAGTTATCATACTTTTGAGCGGCGGCCGTCTCGGATTTAAAAATGATCCCAAAATAATTTACTGCACCCTCGAGAACCTCGGACACGATATCCATATTATTGAAAACATAATTTTGTGCGGCGGCCATCTTGGATTAAAAAAATTATCTAAAAATCGTTCTCAGCACCCTCGAGAAACTCGGATACTATACCCATAATGTAGTTATCATACTTTTGAGCGGGGGCCATCTTGGATTTGAAAAATAATCACAAAATCGTTCTCTGCACCCTCGAGAACCTCTGATACGATACCCATAATGTAGTTATCATAATTTTGAGCGGCGACAATCTCGGATTTAAAAATGATCCCAAAATTGTTGCCTGCACCCTCGAGAACCTAGGACACGATATCCATATTGCTGAAAACATTATTGTTTGCAGCAGCCCTCTTGGATTTCAAAAATGATCACAGCATTGTTCTCTGCACCCTCGAGAACCTCGGACACGATATCCATATTGCTCATAATTTTGTGCGGCGGCCATCTTGGATTTAAAAATGATCACAAAATCGTTCTGTGCACTCTCGAGAACCTCGGATACGATACCCATATTTTTGTGATCATGATCTTGCACGGCGGCCATCTCGGATTTAAAAATGATCTCAAAATTATTTTCTGCACCCTCGAGAACCACAGACACGATATCCAATAATGTTGTTATCAGTTTTTTGAGCGGGGGCCATCTTGGATTTGAAAAATGATCACGAAATCCTTCTCTGCACCCTCGAGAACCTCTGATACGATACCCATAATGTAGTTATCATAATTTTGAGCGGCGACCATCTCGGATTTAAAAATGATCCCAAAATTGTTTCCTGCACCCTCGAGAACCTCGGACACGATATCCATATTGCTGAAAACATTATTGTTTGCGGCAGCCCTCTTGGATTTCAAAAATGCTCACAGAATTGTTCTCTGCACCCTCGAGAACCTAGGACACGATATCCATATTGCTGAAAACATTATTGTTTGCAGCAGCCCTCTTGGATTTCAAAAATGATCACAGCATTGTTCTCTGCACCCTCGAGAACCTCGGACACGATATCCATATTGCTCATAATTTTGTGTGGCGGCCATCTTGGATTTAAAAATGATCACAAAATCGTTCTGTGCACTCTCGAGAACCTCGGATACGATACCCATATTTTTGTGATCATGATCTTGCACGGCGGCCATCTCGGATTTAAAAATGATCCCAAAATTATTTTCTGCACCCCCGAGAACCTCAGACACGATATCCATATTGCTGAAAACATAATTTTGTGCGGCGGCCATCTTGGATTTGAAAAATGATCACAAAATCGTTCTCTGCACCCTCGAGTACCTCGGATACGATACCTATAATGAAGTTATCATAATTAAGAGCGGCGGCCATCTTGGATTTAAAAATGATCACAAAATCGTTCTCAGCACCCTCGAGAAACTCGGATACGATACCAATAATGTAGTTATCATACTTTTGAGCGGCAGCCATCTTGGATTTGAAAAATGATCACAAAATCGTTATCTGCACCCTCGAGAACCTCGGGTACGATATCCATATTGCTGTAATCATAATTTTGTGCGGTGGCCATCTTGGATTAAAAAAATGATCTAAAAATCGTTCTCAGCACCCTCGAGAACCTCGGATACGATACCCATAATGTAGTTATCTTACTTTTGGGCGGCGGCCATCTTGGATTTGAAAAGTGATCACAAAAACGTTCTCTGCACCCTCGAGAACCTCGGATACGATACCCATAATGTAGTTATCATACTTTTGAGCGGCGACCATCTCGGATTTAAAAATGATCCCAAAATTGTTTCCTGCACCCTCGAGAAACTCGGACACGATATCCATATTGCTGAAAACATTATTGTTTGCGGCAGCCCTCTTGGATTTCAAAAATGCTCACAGAATTGTTTTCTGCACCCTCGAGAACCTCGGACACGATACCAATAATGTAGTTATCATACTTTTGAGCGGCAGCCATCGTGGATTTGAAAACTGATCACAAAATCGTTCTCTGCACCCTCGAGAACCTCGGGTACGATATCCATATTTCTGAAATCATAATTTTGTGCGGCGGCCATCTTGGATTAGAAAAATGATCACAAATTCGTTCTCAGCACCCTCGAGAACCTCGGATACGATACCCATAATGTAGTTATCATACTTTTGAGCAGCGGCCATCTTGGATTTGAAAACTGATCACAAAATTGTTCTCTGCACCCTCGAGAACCTCGGATACGTTACCCATAATGAAGTTATCATACTTTTGAGCGGCGGCCATCTTCGATTTGAAAAATGATCATAAAATGGTTCTCTTCACCCTGGAGAACCTCAGATACGATACCCATAATGTAGTTATCATACTTTTAAGCGGCGGCTATCTTCGATTTGAAAAATGATAACAAAATCGTTCTCTGCACCCTCGAGAACCTTGGATACGATACCTATAATGTAGTTATCAGACTTTTGAGCGGCGGCCATCTCGGACTTAATAATGATCCCAAAATTGTTTTCTGCATCCTCGAGAACCTCGGACACGATATCCATATTGCTGAAAAAATAATTGTTTGCGGCAGCCCTCTTGGATTTCAAAAATGATCACAGAATTGTTCTCTGCAGTCTCGAGAACCTCGGACACGATATCCATATTGCTATAATCATAATTTTGTGCAGCGGCCATCTTGGATAAGAAAAATGATCACAAAATCGTTCTCAGTACCCTCAAGAACCTCGGATACGATACCCATAATGTAGTTATCTTACTTTTGGGCGGCGGCCATCTTGGATTTGAAAACTGATCACAAAATCGTTCTCTGCACCCTCGAGAACCTCGGATACGAAACCCATAATCTAGTTATCATACTATTGAGCGGCGGCCATCTCGGACTTTAAAATGATCCCAAAATTGTTTTCTCCACACTCGAGAACCTCGGACACGATATCCATATTGCTAAAAACATAATTGTTTGCGGCAGCCCTCTTGGATTTCAAAAATAATCACAGAATTGTTCTCTGCACCTTCGAGAAACTCGGACACGATATCCATATTGCTGAAATCATAATTTTGTGCGGCGGCCATCTTGGATTTGAAAAATGATCACAAAATCGTTCTCTGCACCCTCGAGAACCTCGGATACGATACCCATAATGAAGTTATGATACTTTTGAGCGGCAGCCATCTTGGATTTGAAAACAGATCACAAAATCGTTCTCTGCACGCTCGAGAACCTCGGGTACGATATCCATATTGCTGAAATCATAATTTTGTGCGGCGGCCATCTTGGATTAGAAAAATGATCACAAATTCGTTCTCAGCACCCTCGAGAACCTCGGATACGATACCCATAATGTAGTTATCATACTTTTGAGCGGCGGCCATCTTGGATTTGAAAACTGATCACAAAATTGTTCTCTGCACCCTCGAGAACCTAGGATACGATACCCTTAATCTAGTTATCATACTTTTGAGCGGCGGCCGTCTCGGATTTAAAAATGATCCCAAAATAATTTACTGCACCCTCGAGAACCTCGGACACGATATCCATATTATTGAAAACATAATTTTGTGCGGCGGCCATCTTGGATTAAAAAAATTATCTAAAAATCGTTCTCAGCACCCTCGAGAAACTCGGATACTATACCCATAATGTAGTTATCATACTTTTGAGCGGGGGCCATCTTGGATTTGAAATATAATCACAAAATCGTTCTCTGCACCCTCGAGAACCTCTGATACGATACCCATAATGTAGTTATCATAATTTTGAGCGGCGACAATCTCGGATTTAAAAATGATCCCAAAATTGTTTCCTGCACCCTCGAGAACCTAGGACACGATATCCATATTGCTGAAAACATTATTGTTTGCAGCAGCCCTCTTGGATTTCAAAAATGATCACAGCATTGTTCTCTGCACCCTCGAGAACCTCGGACACGATATCCATATTGCTCATAATTTTATGCGGCGGCCATCTTGGATTTAAAAATGATCACAAAATCGTTCTGTGCACTCTCGAGAACCTCGGATACGATACCCATATTTTTGTGATCATGATCTTACACGGCGGCCATCTCGGATTGAAAAAGGATCTCAAAATTATTTTCTGCACCCTCGAGAACCACAGACACGATATCCAATAATGTTGTTATCAGCTTTTTGAGCGGGGGCCATCTTGGATTTGAAAAATGATCACGAAATCCTTCTCTGCACCCTCGAGAACCTCTGATACGATACCCATAATGTAGTTATCATAATTTTGAGCGGCGACCATCTCGGATTTAAAAATGATCCCAAAATTGTTTCCTGCACCCTCGAGAACCTCGGACACGATATCCATATTGCTGAAAACATTATTGTTTGCGGCAGCCCTCTTGGATTTCAAAAATGCTCACAGAATTGTTCTCTGCACCCTCGAGAACCTAGGACACGATATCCATATTGCTGAAAACATTATTGTTTGCAGCAACCCTCTTGGATTTCAAAAATGATCACAGCATTGTTCTCTGCACCCTCGAGAACCTCGGACACGATATCCATATTGCTCATAATTTTGTGTGGCGGCCATCTTGGATTTAAAAATGATCACAAAATCGTTCTGTGCACTCTCGAGAACCTCGGATACGATACCCATATTTTTGTGATCATGATCTTGCACGGCGGCCATCTCGGATTTAAAAATGATCCCAAAATTATTTTCTGCACCCCCGAGAACCTCAGACACGATATCCATATTGCTGAAAACATTATTGTTTGCGGCAGCCCTCTTGGATTTCAAAAATGATCACAGAATTGTTCTCTGCACCCTCGAGAACCTCGGACACGATATCCATATTGCTGAAAACATTATTGTTTGCGGCAGCCCTCTTGGATTTGAAAAATGATCACAAAATTAATCTCTGCACCCTCGAGAAACTCGGATACGATACCCATAATGAAGTTATCATAATAAAGAGCTGTGGCCATCTTGGATTTAAAAATGATCACAAAATCGTTCTCAGCACCCTCGAGAAACTCGGATACGATACCAATAATGTAGTTAGCATACTTTTGAGCGGCAGCCATCTTGGATTTGAAAACTGATCACAAAATCGTTCTCTGCACCCTTGAGAACCTCGGGTACGATATCCATGTTGCTGAAATCATAATTTTGTGCGGCGGCCATCTTGTATTAGAAAAATGATCACAAATTCGTTCTCAGAACCCTCGAGAACCTAGGATACGATACCCATAATGTAGTTATCATACTTTTGAGCGGCGGCCATCTTGGATTTGAAAACTGATCACAAAATTGTTCTCTGCACCCTCGAGAACCTCGGACACGATATCCATATTGTTGAAAACAAAATTTTTTGCGGCGGCCATCTTTGATTAAAAAAATGATCTAAAAATCGTTCTCAGCACCCTCGAGAACCTCGGATACGATACCCATAATGTAGTTATCATAATTTTGAGCGGCGACCATCTCAGATTTAAAAATGATCCCAAAATTGTTTCCTGCACCCTCGAGAACCTCGGACACGATATCCATATTGCTGAAAAAATAATTGTTTGCGGCAGCCCTCTTGGATTTCAAAAATGCTCACAGAATTGTTCTCTGCACCCTCGAGAACCTCGGACACGATACCAATAATGTAGTTATCATACTTTTGAGCGGCAGCCATCTTGGATTTGAAAACTGATCACAAAATCGTTCTCTGCACCCTCGAGAACCTCGGGTACGATATCCATATTGCTGAAATCATAATTTTGTGCGGCGGCCATCTTGGATTAGAAAAATGATCACAAATTCGTTCTCAGCACCCTCGAGAACCTCGGATACGATACCCATAATGTAGTTATCATACTTTTGAGCAGCGGCCATCTTGGATTTGAAAACTGATCACAAAATTGTTCTCTGCACCCTCGAGAACCTCGGATACGATACCCATATTGTTGAAAACAAAATTTTGTGCGGCGGCCATCTTTGATTAAAAAAATGATCTAAAAATCGTTCTCAGCACCCTCGAGAACCTCGGATACGATACCCATAATGTAGTTATCATAATTTTGAGCGGCGACCATCTCGGATTTAAAAATGATCCCAAAATTGTTTCCTGCACCCTCGAGAACCTCGGACACGATATCCATATTGCTGAAAACATTATTGTTCGCGGCAGCCCTCTTGGATTTCAAAAATGCTCACAGAATTGTTCTCTGCACCCTCGAGAACCTCGGACACGATACCAATAATGTAGTTATCATACTTTTTAGCGGCAGCCAAATTGGATTTGAAAACTGATCACAAAATCGTTCTCTGCACTCTCGAGAACCTCGGGTACGATATCCATATTGCTGAAATCATAATTTTGTGCGGCGGCCATCTTGGATTAGAAAAATGATCACAAATTCGTTCTCAGCACCCTCGAGAACCTCGAACACGATACCAATAATGTAGTTATCATACTTTTGAGCGGCAGCCATCTTGGATTTGAAAACTGATCACAAAATCGTTCTCTGCACCCTCGAGAACCTCGGGTACGATATCCATATTGCTGAAATCATAATTTTGTGCGGCGGCCATCTTGGATTAGAAAAATGATCACAAATTCGTTCTCAGCACCCTCGAGAACCTCGGATACGATACCCATAATGAAGTTATCATACTTTTCAGCGGCGGCCATCTTCGATTTGAAAAATGATCACAAAATCGTTCTCTTCACCCTCGAGAACCTCGGATACGATACCCATAATGTAGTTATCATAATTTTGAGCGGCGGCCATCTTGGATTTAAAAATGATCATAAAATCGTTCTGTGCACTCTCGAGAACCTCGGATACGATACCCATATTTTTGTGATCATGATCTTGCACGGCGGCCATCTCGGATTTAAAAATGATCCCAAAATTATTTTCTGCACCCTCGAGAACCTCAGACACGATATCCATATTGCTGAAAACATTATTGTTTGCGGCAGCCCTCTTGGATTTTAAAAATGATCACAGAATTGTTCTCTGCACCCTCGAGAACCTCGGACACGATATCCATATTGCTGAAATCATAATTTTGTGTGGCGGCCATCTTGGATTTGAAAAATGATCACAAAATCGTTCTCTGCACCCTCGAGAACCTCGGATACGATACCTATAATGAAGTTATCATAATTAAGAGCGGCGGCCATCTTGGATTTAAAAATGATCACAAAATCGTTCTCAGCACCCTCGAGAAACTCGGATACGATACCAATAATGTAGTTATCATACTTTTGAGCGGCAGCCATCTTTAATTTGAAAACTGATCACAAAATCGTTATCTGCACCCTCGAGAACCTCGGGTACGATATTCATATTGCTGTAATCATAATTTTGTGCGGTGGCCATCTTGGATTAGAAAAATGATCACAAATTCGTTCTCAGCACCCTTGAGAACCTCGGATACGATACCCATAATGTAGTTATCATACTTTTGAGCGGCGGCCATCTTGGATTTGAAAAATGATCACAAAATAGTTCTCTGCACCCTCGAGAACCTCGGATACGATACCCATAATGAAGTTATCATACTTTTGAGCGGCGGCCATCTTCGATTTGAAAAATGATCACAAAATGGTTTTCTTCACCCTGGAGAACCTCAGATACGATACCCATAATGTAGTTATCATACTTTTAAGCGGCGGCTATCTTCGATTTGAAAAATGATAACAAAATCGTTCTCTGCACCCTCGAGAACCTTGGATACGATACCCATAATGTAGTTATCATACTTTTGAGCGGCGGCCATCTCGGACTTCATAATGATCCCAAAATTGTTTTCTGCATCCTCGAGAACCTCGGACACGATATCCATATTGCTGAAAAAATAATTGTTTGCGGCAGCCCTCTTGGATTTCAAAAATGATCACAGAATTGTTCTCTGCAGCCTCGAGAACCTCGGACACGATATCCATATTGCTATAATCATAATTTTGTGCAGCGGCCATCTTGGATTAGAAATATGATCACAAATTCGTTCTCAGCACCCTCGAGAACCTCGGATACGATACCCATAATGTAGTTATCATACTTTTGAGCAGCGGCCATCTTGGATTTGAAAACTGATCACAAAATCGTTCTCTGCACCCTCGAGAACCTCGGATACGATACCCATAATGAAGTTATCATACTTTTGAGCGGCGGCCATCTTCGATTTGAAAAATGATCACAAAATGGTTCTCTTCACCCTGGAGAACCTCAGATACGATACCCATAATGTAGTTATCATACTTTCAAGCTGCGGCTATCTTCGATTTGAAAAATGATAACAAAATCGTTCTCTGCACCCTCGAGAACCTTTGATACGATACCCATAATGAAGTTATCATAATTAAGAGCGGCGGCCATCTTGGATTAGAAAAATGATCACAAAATCGTTCTCAGTACCCTCAAGAACCTCGGATACGATACCCATAATGTAGTTATCTTACTTTTGATCGGCGGCCATCTTGGATTTGAAAACTGATCACAAAATCGTTCTCTGCACCCTCGAGAACCTCGGATACGAAACCCATAATCTAGTTATCATACTATTGAGCGGCGGCCATCTCGGACTATAAAATGATCCCAAAATTGTTTTCTCCACACTCGAGAACCTCGGACACGATATCCATATTGCTGAAAACATAATTTTTTGCGGCAGCCCTCTTGGATTTCAAAAATGCTCACAGAATTGTTTTCTGCACCCTCGAGAACCTCGGACACGATACCAATAATGTAGTTATCATTCTTTTGAGCGGCAGCCATCTTGGATTTGAAAACTGATCACAAAATCGTTATCTGCACCCTCGAGAACCTCGGGTACGATATCCATATTGCTGAAATCATAATTTTGTGCGGCGGCCATCTTGGATTAGAAATATGATCACAAATTCGTTCTCAGCACCCTCGAGAACCTCGGATACGATACCCATAATGTAGTTATCATACTTTTGAGCAGCGGCCATCTTGGATACGAAAACTGATCACAAAATTGTTCTCTGCACCCTCGAGAACCTCGGATACGATACCCATAATGAAGTTATCATACTTTTGAGCGGCGGCCATGTTCGATTTGAAAAATGATCACAAAATGGTTCTCTTCACCCTGGAGAACCTCAGATACGATACCCATAATGTAGTTATCATACTTTCAAGCTGCGGCTATCTTCGATTTGAAAAATGATTACAAAATCGTTCTCTGCACCCTCGAGAACCTTGGATACGATACCCATAATGTAGTTATCAGACTTTTGAGCGGCGGCCATCTCGGTCTTAATAATGATCCCAAAATTGTTTTCTGCATCCTCGAGAACCTCGGACACGATATCCATATTGCTGAAAAAATAATTGTTTGCGGCAGCCCTCTTGGATTTCAAAAATGATCACAGAATTGTTCTCTGCAGTCTCGAGAACCTCGGACACGATATCCATATTGCTATAATCATAATTTTGTGCAGCGGCCATCTTGGATAAGAAAAATGATCACAAAATCGTTCTCAGTACCCTCAAGAACCTCGGATACGATACCCATAATGTAGTTATCTTACTTTTGGGCGGCGGCCATCTTGGATTTGAAAACTGATCACAAAAACGTTCTCTGCACCCTCGAGAACCTCGGATACGAAACCCATAATCTAGTTATCATGCTATTGAGCGGCGGCCATCTCGGA
Organism: Leptidea sinapis; assembly: GCF_905404315.1. Lineage (NCBI taxonomy): Eukaryota > Metazoa > Arthropoda > Insecta > Lepidoptera > Pieridae > Leptidea > Leptidea sinapis. The sequence continues at coordinate 126,149 of NC_066293.1, forward strand.
CTTTAAAATTATCCCAAAATTGTTTTCTCCACACTCGAGAACCTCGGACACGATATCGATATTGCTAAAAACATAATTTTTTGCGGCAGCCCTCTTGGATTTCAAAAATGATCACAGAATTGTTCTCTGCACCTTCGAGAACCTCGGACACGATATCCATATTGCTGAAATCATAATTTTGTGCGGCAGCCATCTTGGATTTGAAAAATGATCACAAAATCGTTCTCTGCACCCTCGAGAACCTTGGATACGATACCCATAATGTAGTTATCAGACTTTTGAGCGGCGGCCATCTCGGACTTAATAATGATCCCAAAATTGTTTTCTGCATCCTCGAGAACCTCGGACACGATATCCATATTGCTGAAAAAATAATTGTTTGCGGCAGCCCTCTTGGATTTCAAAAATGATCACAGAATTTTTCTCTGCAGTCTCGAGAACCTCGGACACGATATCCATATTGCTGAAAAAATAATTGTTTGCGGCAGCCCTCTTGGATTTCAAAAATGATCACAGAATTGTTCTCTGCAGTCTCGAGAACCTCGGACACGATATCCATATTGCTATAATCATAATTTTGTGCAGCGGCCATCTTGGATAAGAAAAATGATCACAAAATCGTTCTCAGTACCCTCAAGAACCTCGGATATGATACCCATAATGTAGTTATCTTACTTTTGGGCGGCGGCCATCTTGGATTTGAAAACTGATCACAAAAACGTTCTCTGCACCCTCGAGAACCTCGGATACGAAACCCATAATCTAGTTATCATACTATTGAGCGGCGGCCATCTCGGACTTTAAAATTATCCCAAAATTGTTTTCTCCACACTCGAGAACCTCGGACACGATATCGATATTGCTAAAAACATAATTTTTTGCGGCAGCCCTCTTGGATTTCAAAAATGATCACAGAATTGTTCTCTGCACCTTCGAGAACCTCGGACACGATATCCATATTGCTGAAATCATAATTTTGTGCGGCAGCCATCTTGGATTTGAAAAATGATCACAAAATCGTTCTCTGCACCCTCGAGAACCTCGGATACGATACCCATAATGAAGTTATCATACTTTTGAGCGGAAGCCATCTTGGATTTGAAAACTGATCACAAAATCGTTCTCTGCACGCTCGAGAACCTCGGGTACGATATCCATATTGCTGAAATCATAATTTTGTGCGGCGGCCATCTTGGATTAGAAAAATGATCACAAATTCGTTCTCAGCACCCTCGAGAACCTCGGATACGATACCCATAATGTAGTTATCATACTTTTGAGCGGCGGCCATCTTGGATTTGAAAACTGATCACAAAATTGTTCTCTGCACCCTCGAGAACCTAGGATACGATACCCTTAATCTAGTTATCATACTTTTGAGCGGCGGCCGTCTCGGATTTAAAAATGATCCCAAAATAATTTACTGCACCCTCGAGAACCTCGGACACGATATCCATATTATTGAAAACATAATTTTGTGCGGCGGCCATCTTGGATTAAAAAAATTATCTAAAAATCGTTCTCAGCACCCTCGAGAAACTCGGATACTATACCCATAATGTAGTTATCATACTTTTGAGCGGGGGCCATCTTGGATTTGAAAAATGATCACAAAATCGTTCTCTGCACCCTCGAGAACCTCTGATACGATACCCATAATGTAGTTATCATACTTTTGAGCGGCGGCCATCTTGGATTTGAAAAATGATCACAAAATAGTTCTCTGCACCCTCGAGAACCTCGGATACGATACCCATAATGAAGTTATCATACTTTTGAGCGGCGGCCATCTTCGATTTGAAAAATGATCACAAAATGGTTTTCTTCACCCTGGAGAACCTCAGATACGATACCCATAATGTAGTTATCATACTTTTAAGCGGCGGCTATCTTCGATTTGAAAAATGATAACAAAATCGTTCTCTGCACCCTCGAGAACCTTGGATACGATACCCATAATGTAGTTATCATACTTTTGAGCGGCGGCCATCTCGGACTTCATAATGATCCCAAAATTGTTTACTGCATCCTCGAGAACCTCGGACACGATATCCATATTGCTGAAAAAATAATTGTTTGCGGCAGCCCTCTTGGATTTCAAAAATGATCACAGAATTGTTCTCTGCAGCCTCGAGAACCTCGGACACGATATCCATATTGCTATAATCATAATTTTGTGCAGCGGCCATCTTGGATTAGAAATATGATCACAAATTCGTTCTCAGCACCCTCGAGAACCTCGGATACGATACCCATAATGTAGTTATCATACTTTTGAGCAGCGGCCATCTTGGATTTGAAAACTGATCACAAAATTGTTCTCTGCACCCTCGAGAACCTCGGATACGATACCCATAATGAAGTTATCATACTTTTGAGCGGCGGCCATCTTCGATTTGAAAAATGATCACAAAATGGTTCTCTTCACCCTGGAGAACCTCAGATACGATACCCATAATGTAGTTATCATACTTTCAAGCTGCGGCTATCTTCGATTTGAAAAATGATAACAAAATCGTTCTCTGCACCCTCGAGAACCTTTGATACGATACCCATAATGAAGTTATCATAATTAAGAGCGGCGGCCATCTTGGATTAGAAAAATGATCACAAAATCGTTCTCAGTACCCTCAAGAACCTCGGATACGATACCCATAATGTAGTTATCTTACTTTTGATCGGCGGCCATCTTGGATTTGAAAACTGATCACAAAATCGTTCTCTGCACCCTCGAGAACCTCGGATACGAAACCCATAATCTAGTTATCATACTATTGAGCGGCGGCCATCTCGGACTTTAAAATGATCCCAAAATTGTTTTCTCCACACTCGAGAACCTCGGACACGATATCCATATTGCTGAAAACATAATTTTTTGCGGCAGCCCTCTTGGATTTCAAAAATGCTCACAGAATTGTTTTCTGCACCCTCGAGAACCTCGGACACGATACCAATAATGTAGTTATCATTCTTTTGAGCGGCAGCCATCTTGGATTTGAAAACTGATCACAAAATCGTTATCTGCACCCTCGAGAACCTCGGGTACGATATCCATATTGCTGAAATCATAATTTTGTGCGGCGGCCATCTTGGATTAGAAATATGATCACAAATTCGTTCTCAGCACCCTCGAGAACCTCGGATACGATACCCATAATGTAGTTATCATACTTTTGAGCAGCGGCCATCTTGGATACGAAAACTGATCACAAAATTGTTCTCTGCACCCTCGAGAACCTCGGATACGATACCCATAATGAAGTTATCATACTTTTGAGCGGCGGCCATGTTCGATTTGAAAAATGATCACAAAATGGTTCTCTTCACCCTGGAGAACCTCAGATACGATACCCATAATGTAGTTATCATACTTTCAAGCTGCGGCTATCTTCGATTTGAAAAATGATTACAAAATCGTTCTCTGCACCCTCGAGAACCTTGGATACGATACCCATAATGTAGTTATCAGACTTTTGAGCGGCGGCCATCTCGGTCTTAATAATGATCCCAAAATTGTTTTCTGCATCCTCGAGAACCTCGGACACGATATCCATATTGCTGAAAAAATAATTGTTTGCGGCAGCCCTCTTGGATTTCAAAAATGATCACAGAATTGTTCTCTGCAGTCTCGAGAACCTCGGACACGATATCCATATTGCTATAATCATAATTTTGTGCAGCGGCCATCTTGGATAAGAAAAATGATCACAAAATCGTTCTCAGTACCCTCAAGAACCTCGGATACGATACCCATAATGTAGTTATCTTACTTTTGGGCGGCGGCCATCTTGGATTTGAAAACTGATCACAAAAACGTTCTCTGCACCCTCGAGAACCTCGGATACGAAACCCATAATCTAGTTATCATGCTATTGAGCGGCGGCCATCTCGGACTTTAAAATTATCCCAAAATTGTTTTCTCCACACTCGAGAACCTCGGACACGATATCGATATTGCTAAAAACATAATATTTTGCGGCAGCCCTCTTGGATTTCAAAAATGATCACAGAATTGTTCTCTGCACCTTCGAGAACCTCGGACACGATATCCATATTGCTGAAATCATAATTTTGTGCGGCAGCCATCTTGGATTTGAAAAATGATCACAAAATCGTTCTCTGCACCCTCGAGAACCTCGGATACGATACCCATAATGAAGTTATCATACTTTTGAGCGGCAGCCATCTTGGATTTGAAAACTGATCACAAAATCGTTCTCTGCACGCTCGAGAACCTCGGGTACGATATCCATATTGCTGAAATCATAATTTTGTGCGGCGGCCATCTTGGATTAGAAAAATGATCACAAATTCGTTCTCAGCACCCTCGAGAACCTCGGATACGATACCCATAATGTAGTTATCATACTTTTGAGCGGCGGCCATCTTGGATTTGAAAACTGATCACAAAATTGTTCTCTGCACCCTCGAGAACCTAGGATACGATACCCTTAATCTAGTTATCATACTTTTGAGCGGCGGCCGTCTCGGATTTAAAAATGATCCCAAAATAATTTACTGCACCCTCGAGAACCTCGGACACGATATCCATATTATTGAAAACATAATTTTGTGCGGCGGGCATCTTGGATTAAAAAAATTATCTAAAAATCGTTCTCAGCACCCTCGAGAATCTCGGATACTATACCCATAATGTAGTTATCATACTTTTGAGCGGGGGCCATCTTGGATTTGAAAAATGATCACAAAATCGTTCTCTGCACCCTCGAGAACCTCTGATACGATACCCATAATGTAGTTATCATAATTTTGAGCGGCGACAATCGCGGATTTAAAAATGATCCCAAAATTGTTTCCTGCACCCTCGAGAACCTAGGACACGATATCCATATTGCTGAAAACATTATTGTTTGCAGCAGCCCTCTTGGATTTCAAAAATGATCACAGCATTGTTCTCTGCACCCTCGAGAACCTCGGACACGATATCCATATTGCTCATAATTTTGTGCGGCGGCCATCTTGGATTTAAAAATGATCACAAAATCGTTCTGTGCACTCTCGAGAACCTCGGATACGATACCCATATTTTTGTGATCATGATCTTGCACGGCGGCCATCTCGGATTTAAAAATGATCTAAAAATTATTTTCTGCACCCTCGAGAACCACAGACACGATATCCAATAATGTTGTTATCAGTTTTTTGAGCGGGGGCCATCTTGGATTTGAAAAATGATCACGAAATCGTTCTCTGCACCCTCGAGAACCTCGGGTACGATATCCATATTGCTGAAATCATAATTTTGTGCGGCGGCCATCTTGGATTAGAAAAATGATCACAAATTCGTTCTCAGCACCCTCCTCGGATACGATACCCATAATGTAGTAATCATACTTTTGAGCAGCGGCCATCTTGGATTTGAAAACTGATCACAAAATTGTTCTCTGCACCCTCGAGAACCTCGGATACGATACCCATATTGTTGAAAACAAAATTTTGTGCGGCGGCCATCTTTGATTAAAAAAATGATCTAAAAATCGTTCTCAGCACCCTCGAGAACCTCGGATACGATACCCATAATGTAGTTATCATAATTTTGAGCGGCGACCATCTCGGATTTAAAAATGATCCCAAAATTGTTTCCTGCACCCTCGAGAAACTCGGACACGATATCCATATTGCTGAAAACATTATTGTTCGCGGCAGCCCTCTTGGATTTCAAAAATGCTCACAGAATTGTTCTCTGCACCCTCGAGAACCTCGGACACGATACCAATAATGTAGTTATCATACTTTTGAGCGGCAGCCAAATTGGATTTGAAAACTGATCACAAAATCGTTCTCTGCACTCTCGAGAACCTCGGGTACGATATCCATATTGCTGAAATCATAATTTTGTGCGGCGGCCATCTTGGATTAGAAAAATGATCACAAATTCGTTCTCAGCACCCTCGAGAACCTCGGATACGATACCCATAATGTAATTATCATACTTTTGAGCGGCGGCCATCTTGGATTTGAAAACTGATCACAAAATTGTTCTCTGCACCCTCGAGAACCTCAGATACGAAACCCATAATGAAGTTAAAATACTTTTGAGCGGCGGCCATCTTCGAATTGAAAAATGATCACAAAATCGTTCTCTTCACCCTCGAGAACCTCGGATACGATACCCATAATGTAGTTATCATAATTTTGAGCGGCGGCCATCTTGGATTTAAAAATGATCACAAAATCGTTCTGTGCACTCTCGAGAACCTCGGATACGATACCCATATTTTTGTGATCACGATCTTGCACGGCGGCCATCACGGATTTAAAAATGATCCCAAAATTATTTTCTGCACCCTCGAGAACCTCAGACACGATATCCATATTGCTGAAAACATTATTGTTTGCGGCAGCCCTCTTGGATTTTAAAAAATGGTCACAGAATTGTTCTCTGCACCTTCGAGAACCTCGGACACGATATCCATATTGCTGAAATTATAATTTTGTGCGGCGGCCATCTTGGATTTGAAAAATGATCACAAAATCGTTCTCTGCACCCTCGAGAACCTCGGTTACGATACCTATAATGAAGTTATCATAATTAAGAGCGGCGGCCATCTTGGATTTAAAAATGATCACAAAATCGTTCTCAGCACCCTCGAGAACCTCGGGTACGATATTCATATTGCTGTAATCATAATTTTGTGCGGTGGCCATCTTGGATTAGAAAAATGATCACAAATTCGTTCTCAGCACCCTTGAGAACCTCGGATACGATACCCAAAATGTAGTTATCATACTTTTTAGCGGCGGCCATCTTGGATTTGAAAAATGATCACAAAATAGTTCTCTGCACCCTCGAGAACCTCGGATACGATACCCATAATGAAGTTATCATACTTTTGAGCGGCGGCCATCTTCGATTTGAAAAATGATCACAAAATGGTTTTCTTCACCCTGGAGAACCTCAGATACGATACCCATAATGTAGTTATCATACTTTTAAGCGGCGGCTATCTTCGATTTGAAAAATGATAACAAAATCGTTCTCTGCACCCTCGAGAACCTTGGATACGATACCCATAATGTAGTTATCATACTTTTGAGCGGCGGCCATCTCGGACTTAATAATGATCCCAAAATTGTTTTCTGCATCCTCGAGAACCTCGGACACGATATCCATATTGCTGAAAAAATAATTGTTTGCGGCAGCCCTCTTGGATTTCAAAAATGATCACAGAATTGTTCTCTGCAGCCTCGAGAACCTCGGACACGATATCCATATTGCTATAATCATAATTTTGTGCAGCGGCCATCTTGGATTAGAAAAATTATCACAAAATCGTTCTCAGTATCCTCAAGAACCTCGGATACGATACCCATAATGTAGTTATCTTACTTTTGATCGGCGGCCATCTTGGATTTGAAAACTGATCACAAAATCGTTCTCTGCACCCTCGAGAACCTCGGATACGAAACCCATAATCTAGTAATCATACTATTGAGCGGCGGCCATCTCGGACTTTAAAATGATCCCAAAATTGTTTTCTCCACACTCGAGAACCTCGGACACGATATCCATATTGCTGAAAACATAATTTTTTGCGGCAGCCCTCTTGGATTTCAAAAATGCTCACAGAATTGTTTTCTGCACCCTCGAGAACCTCGGACACGATACCAATAATGTAGTTATCAAACTTTTGAGCGGCAGCCATCTTGGATTTGAAAACTGATCACAAAATCGTTCTCTGCACCCTCGAGAACCTCGGGTACGATATCCATATTGCTGAAATCATAATTTTGTGCGGCGGCCATCTTGAATTAGAAATATGATCACAAATTCGTTCTCAGCACCCTCGAGAACCTCGGATACGATACCCATAATGTAGTTATCATACTTTTGAGCAGCGGCCATCTTGGATTTGAAAACTGATCACAAAATTGTTCTCTGCACCCTCGAGAACCTCGGATACGATACCCATAATGAAGTTATCATACTTTTGAGCGGCGGCCATCTTCGATTTGAAAAATGATCACAAAATGGTTCTCTTCACCCTGGAGAACCTCAGATACGATACCCATAATGTAGTTATCATACTTTCAAGCTGCGGCTATCTTCGATTTGAAAAATGATAACAAAATCGTTCTCTGCACCCTCGAGAACCTTGGATACGATACCCATAATGAAGTTATCATAATTAAGAGCAGCGGCCATCTTCGATTTGAAAAATGATCACAAAATGGTTCTCTTCACCCTGGAGAACCTCAGATACGATACCCATAATGTAGTTATCATACTTTCAAGCGGCGGCTATCTTGGATTTGAAAAATGATCACAAAATCGTTCTCTGCACCCTCGAGAACCTTGGATACGATACCCATAATGAAGTTATCATAATTAAGAGCGGCGGCCATCTTGGATTTAAAAATGATCACAAAATCGTTCTCAGCACCCTCGAGAAACTCGGATACGATACCAATAATGTAGTTATCATACTTTTGAGCGGCAGCCATCTTGGATTTGAAAACTGATCACAAAATCGTTCTCTGCACCCTCGAGAACCTCGGGTACCATACCAATAATGAAGTTATCATACTTTTGAGCGGCAGCCATCTTGGATTTGAAAACTGATCACAAAATCGTTCTCTGCACCCTCGAGAACCTCGGGTACGATATCCATATTGCTGAAATCATAATTTTTTGCGGCGGCCATCTTGGATTAGAAAAATGATCACAAATTTGTTCTCAGCACCCTCGAGAACCTCGGATACGATACCCATAATGTAGTTATCATAATTTTGAGCGGCGGCCATCTTGGATTTAAAAATGATCACAAAATCGTTCTGTGCACTCTCGAGAACCTCGGATACGATACCCATATTTTTGTGATCATGATCTTGCACGGCGGCCATCTCGGATTTAAAATGATCCCAAAATTATTTTCTGCACCCTCGAGAACCTCAGACACGATATCCATATTGCTGAAAACATTATTGTTTGCGGCAGCCCTCTTGGATTTTAAAAATGATCACAGAATTGTTCTCTGCACCTTCGAGAACCTCGGACACGATATCCATATTGCTGAAATCATAATTTTGTGCGGCAGCCATCTTGGATTTGAAAAATGATCACAAAATCGTTCTCTGCACCCTCGAGAACCTCGGATACGATACCTATAATGAAGTTATCATAATTAAGAGCGGCGGCCATCTTGGATTTAAAAATGATCACAAAATCGTACTCAGCACCCTCGAGAAACTCGGATACGATACCAATAATGTAGTTATCATACTTTTGAGCGGCAGCCATCTTGGATTTGAAAACTGATCACAAAATCGTTATCTGCACCCTCGAGAACCTCGGGTACGATATTCATATTGCTGTAATCATAATTTTGTGCGGTGGCCATCTTGGATTAGAAAAATGATCACAAATTCGTTCTCAGAACCCTTGAGAACCTCGGATACGATACCCATAATGTAGTTATCATACTTTTGACCGGCGGCCATCTTGGATTTGAAAAATGATCACAAAATAGTTCTCTGCACCCTCGAGAACCTCGGATACGATACCCATAATGAAGTTATCATACTTTTGAGCGGCGGCCATCTTCGATTTGAAAAATGATCACAAAATGGTTTTCTTCACCCTGGAGAACCTCAGATACGATACCCATAATGTAGTTATCATACTTTTAAGCGGCGGCTATCTTCGATTTGAAAAATGATAACAAAATCGTTTTCTGCACCCTCGAGAACCTTGGATACGATACCCATAATGTAGTTATCATACTTTTGAGCGGCGGCCATCTCGGACTTAATAATGATCCCAAAATTGTTTTCTGCATCCTCGAGAACCTCGGACACGATATCCATATTGCTGAAAAAATAATTGTTTGCGGCAGCCCTCTTGGATTTCAAAAATGATCACAGAATTGTTCTCTGCAGCCTCGAGAACCTCGGACACGATATCCATATTGCTATAATCATAATTTTGTGCAGCGGCCATCTTGGATTAGAAAAATGATCACAAAATCGTTCTCAGTACCCTCAAGAACCTCGGATACGATACCCATAATGTAGTTATCTTACTTTTGATCGGCGGCCATCTTGGATTTGAAAACTGATCACAAAATCGTTCTCTGCACCCTTGAGAACCTCGGATACGAAACCCATAATCTAGTTACCATACTATTGAGCGGCGGCCATCTCGGACTTTAAAATGATCCCAAAATTGTTTTCTCCACACTCGAGAACCTCGGACACGATATCCATATTGCTGAAAACATAATTATTTGCGGCAGCCCTCTTGGATTTCAAAAATGCTCACAGAATTGTTTTCTGCACCCTCGAGAACCTCGGACACGATACCAATTATGTAGTTATCATACTTTTGAGCGGAAGCCATCTTGGATTTGAAAACTGATCACAAAATCGTTCTCTGCACCCTCGAGAACCTCGGGTACGATATCCATATTGCTAAAATCATAATTTTGTGCGGCGGCCATCTTGGATTAGAAATATGATCACAAATTCGTTCTCAGCACCCTCGAGAACCTCGGATACGATACCCATAATGTAGTTATCATACTTTTGAGCAGCGGCCATCTTGGATTTGAAAACTGATCACAAAATTGTTCTCTGCACCCTCGAGAACCTCGGATACGATACCCATAATGAAGTTATCATGCTTTTGAGCGGCGGCCATCTTCGATTTTAAAAACGATCACAAAGTGGTTCTCTTCACCCTGGAGAACCTCAGATACGATACCCATAATGTAGTTATCATAATTTTGAGCGGCGGCCATCTTGGATTTAAAAATGATCACAAAATCGTTCTGTGCACTCTCGAGAACCTCGGATACGATACCCATATTTTTGTGATCATGATCTTGCACGGCGGCCATCACGGATTTAAAAATGATCCCAAAATTATTTTCTGCACCCTCGAGAACCTCAGACACGATATCCATATTGCTGAAAACATTATTGTTTGCGGCAGCCCTCTTGGATTTTAAAAATGATCACAGAATTGTTCTCTGCACCTTCGAGAACCTCGGACACGATATCCATATTGCTGAAATTATAATTTTGTGCGGCGGCCATCTTGGATTTGAAAAATGATCACAAAATCGTTCTCTGCACCCTCGAGAACCTCGGATACGATACCTATAATGAAGTTATCATAATTAAGAGCGGCGGCCATCTTGGATTTAAAAATGATCACAAAATCGTTCTCAGCACCCTCGAGAAACACGGATACGATACCAATAATGTAGTTATCATACTTTTGAGCGGCAGCCATCTTGGATTTGAAAACTGATCACAAAATCGTTATCTGCACCCTCGAGAACCTCGGGTACGATATTCATATTGCTGTAATCATAATTTTGTGCGGTGGCCATCTTGGATTAGAAAAATGATCACAAATTCGTTCTCAGCACCCTTGAGAACCTCGGATACGATACCCAAAATGTAGTTATCATACTTTTGAGCGGCGGCCATCTTGGATTTGAAAAATGATCACAAAATAGTTCTCTGCACCCTCGAGAACCTCGGATACGATACCCATAATGAAGTTATCATACTTTTGAGCGGCGGCCATCTTCGATTTGAAAAATGATCACAAAATGGTTTTCTTCACCCTGGAGAACCTCAGATACGATACCCATAATGTAGTTATCATACTTTTAAGCGGCGGCTATCTTCGATTTGAAAAATGATAACAAAATCGTTCTCTGCACCCTCGAGAACCTTGGATACGATACCCATAATGTAGTTATCATACTTTTGAGCGGCGGCCATCTCAGACTTAATAATGATCCCAAAATTGTTTTCTGCATCCTCGAGAACCTCGGACACGATATCCATATTGCTGAAAAAATAATTGTTTGCGGCAGCCCTCTTGGATTTCAAAAATGATCACAGAATTGTTCTCTGCAGCCTCGAGAACCTCAGACACGATATCCATATTGCTATAATCATAATTTTGTGCAGCGGCCATCTTGGATTAGAAAAATTATCACAAATTCGTTCTCAGTATCCTCAAGAACCTCGGATACGATACCCATAATGTAGTTATCTTACTTTTGATCGGCGGCCATCTTGGATTTGAAAACTGATCACAAAATCGTTCTCTGCACCCTCGAGAACCTCGGATACGAAACCCATAATCTAGTAATCATACTATTGAGCGGCGGCCATCTCGGACTTTAAAATGATCCCAAAATTGTTTTCTCCACACTCGAGAACCTCGGACACGATATCCATATTGCTGAAAACATAATTTTTTGCGGCAGCCCTCTTGGATTTCAAAAATGCTCACAGAATTGTTTTCTGCACCCTCGAGAACCTCGGACACGATACCAATAATGTAGTTATCAAACTTTTGAGCGGCAGCCATCTTGGATTTGAAAACTGATCACAAAATCGTTCTCTGCACCCTCGAGAACCTCGGGTACGATATCCATATTGCTGAAATCATAATTTTGTGCGGCGGCCATCTTGGATTAGAAATATGATCAGAAATTCGTTCTCAGCACCCTCGAGAACCTCGGATACGATACCCATAATGTAGTTATCATACTTTTGAGCAGCGGCCATCTTGGATTTGAAAACTGATCACAAAATTGTTCTCTGCACCCTCGAGAACCTCGGATACGATACCCATAATGAAGTTATCATACTTTTGAGCGGCGGCCATCTTCGATTTGAAAAATGATCACAAAATGGTTCTCTTCACCCTGGAGAACCTCAGATACGATACCCATAATGTAGTTATCATACTTTCAAGCTGCGGCTATCTTCGATTTGAAAAATGATAACAAAATCGTTCTCTGCACCCTCGAGAACCTTGGATACGATACCCATAATGAAGTTATCATAATTAAGAGCAGCGGCCATCTTCGATTTGAAAAATGATCACAAAATGGTTCTCTTCACCCTGGAGAACCTCAGATACGATACCCATAATGTAGTTATCATACTTTCAAGCGGCGGCTATCTTCGATTTGAAAAATGATAACAAAATCGTTCTCTGCACCCTCGAGAACCTTGGATACGATACCCATAATGAAGTTATCATAATTAAGAGCGGCGGCCATCTTGGATTTAAAAATGATCACAAAATCGTTCTCAGCACCCTCGAGAAACTCGGAAACGATACCAATAATGTAGTTATCATACTTTTGAGCGGCAGCCATCTTGGATTTGAAAACTGATCACAAAATCGTTCTCTGCACCCTCGAGAACCTCGGGTACCATACCAATAATGAAGTTATCATACTTTTGAGCGGCAGCCATCTTGGATTTGAAAACTGATCACAAAATCGTTCTCTGCACCCTCGAGAACCTCGGGTACGATATCCATATTGCTGAAATCATAATTTTGTGCGGCGGCCATCTTGGATTTGAAAAATGATCACAAATTCGTTCTCAGCACCCTCGAGAACCTCGGATACGATACCCATAATGTAGTTATCATAATTTTGAGCGGCGGCCATCTTGGATTTAAAAATGATCACAAAATCGTTCTGTGCACTCTCGAGAACCTCGGATACGATACCCTTATTTTTGTGATCATGATCTTGCACGGCGGCCATCTCGGATTTAAAATGATCCCAAAATTATTTTCTGCACCCTCGAGAACCTCAGACACGATATCCATATTGCTGAAAACATTATTGTTTGCGGCAGCCCTCTTGGATTTTAAAAATGATCACAGAATTGTTCTCTGCACCTTCGAGAACCTCGGACACGATATCCATATTGCTGAAATCATAATTTTGTGCGGCAGCCATCTTGGATTTGAAAAATGATCACAAAATCGTTCTCTGCACCCTCGAGAACCTCGGATACGATACCTATAATGAAGTTATCATAATTAAGAGCGGCGGCCATCTTGGATTTAAAAATGATCATAAAATCGTTCTCAGCACCCTCGAGAAACTCGGATACGATACCAATAATGTAGTTATCATACTTTTGAGCGGCAGCCATCTTGGATTTGAAAACTGATCACAAAATCGTTATCTGCACCCTCGAGAACCTCGGGTACGATATTCATATTGCTGTAATCATAATTTTGTGCGGTGGCCATCTTGGATTAGAAAAATGATCACAAATTCGTTCTCAGCACCCTTGAGAACCTCGGATACGATACCCATAATGTAGTTATCATACTTTTGACCGGCGGCCATCTTGGATTTGAAAAATGATCACAAAATAGTTCTCTGCACCCTCGAGAACCTCGGATACGATACTCATAATGAAGTTATCATACTTTTGAGCGGCGGCCATCTTCGATTTGAAAAATGATCACAAAATGGTTTTCTTCACCCTGGAGAACCTCAGATACGATACCCATAATGTAGTTATCATACTTTTAAGCGGCGGCTATTTTCGATTTGAAAAATGATAACAAAATCGTTCTCTGCACCCTCGAGAACCTTGGATACGATACCCATAATGTAGTTATCATACTTTTGAGCGGCGGCCATCTCGGACTTAATAATGATCCCAAAATTGTTTTCTGCATCCTCGAGAACCTCGGACACGATATCCATATTGCTGAAAAAATAATTGTTTGCGGCAGCCCTCTTGGATTTCAAAAATGATCACAGAATTGTTCTCTGCAGCCTCGAGAACCTCGGACACGATATCCATATTGCTATAATCATAATTTTGTGCAGCGGCCATCTTGGATTAGAAAAATGATCACAAAATCGTTCTCAGTACCCTCAAGAACCTCGGATACGATACCCATAATGTAGTTATCTTACTTTTGATCGGCGGCCATCTTGGATTTGAAAACTGATCACAAAATCGTTCTCTGCACCCTCGAGAACCTCGGATACGAAACCCATAATCTAGTTACCATACTATTGAGCGGCGGCCATCTCGGACTTTAAAATGATCCCAAAATTGTTTTCTCCACACTCGAGAACCTCGGACACGATATCCATATTGCTGAAAACATAATTATTTGCGGAAGCCCTCTTGGATTTCAAAAATGCTCACAGAATTGTTTTCTGCACCCTCGAGAACCTCGGACACGATACCAATTATGTAGTTATCATACTTTTGAGCGGCAGCCATCTTGGATTTGAAAACTGATCACAAAATCGTTCTCTGCACCCTCGAGAACCTCGGGTACGATATCCATATTGCTGAAATCATAATTTTGTGCGGCGGCCATCTTGGATTAGAAATATGATCACAAATTCGTTCTCAGCACCCTCGAGAACCTCGGATACGATACCCATAATGTAGTTATCATACTTTTGAGCAGCGGCCATCTTGGATTTGAAAACTGATCACAAAATTGTTCTCTGCACCCTGGAGAACCTCAGATACGATACCCATAATGTAGTTATCATACTTTTAAGCGGCGGCTATCTTCAATTTGAAAAATGATAACAAAATCGTTCTCTGCACCCTCGAGAACCTTGGATACGATACCCATAATGAAGTTATCATAATTAAGAGCGGCGGCCATCTTGGATTTAAAAATGATCACAAAATCGTTCTCAGCACCCTCGAGAAACTCGGATACGATACCAATAATGTAGTTATCATACTTTTGAGCGGCAGCCATCTTGGATTTGAAAACTGATCACAAAATCGTTCTCTGCACCCTCGAGAACCTCGGGTACGATACCAATAATGTAGTTATCATACTTTTGAGCGGCAGCCATCTTGGATTTGAAAACTGATCACAAAATCGTTCTCTGCACCCTCGAGAACCTCGGGTACGATATCCATATTGCTGAAATCATAATTTTGTGCGGCGGCCATCTCGGACTTTAAAATGACCCCAAAATTGTTTTCTCCACACTCGAGAACCTCGGACACGATATCCATATTGCTGAAATCATAATTTTGTGCGGCGGCCATCTTGGATTTGAAAAATGATCACAAAATCGTTCTCTGCACCCTCGAGAACCTCGGATACGATACCCATAATGAAGTTATCATAATTAAGAGCGGCGGCCATCTTGGATTTAAAAATGATCACAAAATCGTTCTCTGCACCCTCGAGAACCTCGGACACGATACCAATAATGTAGTTATCATACTTTTGAGCGGCAGCCATCTTGGATTTGAAAACTGATCACAAAATCGTTCTCTGCACCCTCGAGAACCTCGGGTACGATATCCATATTGCTGAAATCATAATTTTGTGCGGCGGCCATCTTGGATTAGAAAAATGATCACAAATTCGTTCTCAGCGCCCTCGAGAACCTCGGATGCGATACCCATAATGTAGTTATCATACTTTTGAGCGGCGGCCATCTTGGATTTGAAAACTGATCACAAAATTGTTCTCTGCACCCTCGAGAACCTAGGATACAATACCCTTAATCTAGTTTTCATACTTTTGAGCGGCGGCCGTCTCGGATTTAAAAATGATCCCAAAATAATTTACTGCACCCTCGAGAACCTCGGACACGATATCCATATTGTTGAAAACATAATTTTGTGCGGCGGCCATCTTGGATTAAAAAAATGATCTAAAAATCGTTCACAGCACCCTCGAGAACCTCGGATACTATACCCATAATGAAGTTATCATAATTAAGAGCAGCGGCCATCTTCGATTTGAAAAATGATCACAAAATGGTTCTCTTCACCCTGGAGAACCTCAGATACGATACCCATAATGTAGTTATCATACTTTCAAGCGGCGGCTATCTTCGATTTGAAAAATGATAACAAAATCGTTCTCTGCACCCTCGAGAACCTTGGATACGATACCCATAATGAAGTTATCATAATTAAGAGCGGCGGCCATCTTGGATTTAAAAATGATCACAAAATCGTTCTCAGCACCCTCGAGAAACTCGGATACGATACCAATAATGTAGTTATCATACTTTTGAGCGGGGGCCATCTTGGATTTGAAAAATGATCACAAAATCGTTCTCTGCACCCTCGAGAACCACAGACACGATATCCAATAATGTTGTTATCATTTTTTTGAGCGGCGACCATCTCGGATTTAAAAATGATCCCAAAATTGTTTCCTGCACCCTCGAGAACCTCGGACACGATATCCATATTGCTCAAATCATTATTGTTTGCGGCAGCCCTCTTGGATTTCAAAAATGCTCACAGAATTGTTCTCTGCACCCTCGAGAACCTAGGACACGATATCCATATTGCTGAAAACATTATTGTTAAATCCAAGTTAAATCCAAGAGGGCTGGTGAGCCCTCTTGGATTTCAAAAATGATCACAGCATTGTTCTCTGCACCCTCGAGAACCTCGGACACGATATCCATATTGCTCATTATTTTGTGCGGCGGCCATCTTGGATTTAAAAATGATCACAAAATCGTTCTGTGCACTCTCGAGAACCTCGGATACGATACCCATATTTTTGTGATCATGATCTTGCACGGTGGCCATCTCGGATTTAAAAATGATCCCAAAATTATTTTCTGCACCCCCGAGAACCTCAGACACGATATCCATATTGCTGAAAACATTATTGTTTGCAGCAGCCCTCTTGGATTTCAAAAATGATCACAGCATTGTTCTCTGCACCCTCGAGAACCTCGGACACGATATCCATATTGCTCATAATTTTGTACGGCGGCCATCTTGGATTTAAAAATGATCACAAAATCGTTCTGTGCTCTCTCGAGAACCTCGGATACGATACCCATATTTTTGTGATCATGATCTTGCACGGCGGCCATCTCGGATTTAAAAATGATCCCAAAATTATTTTCTGCACCCTCGCGAACCACAGACACGATATCCAATAATGTTGTTATCATTTTTTTGAGCGAGGCCATCTTGGATTTGAAAAATGATCACAAAATCGTTCTCTGCACCCTCGAGAACCTCTGATACGATACCCATAATGTAGTTATCATAATTTTGAGCGGCGAACATCTCGGATTTAAAAATGATCCCAAAATTGTTTCCTGCACCCTCGAGAACCTCGGACACGATATCCATATTGCTGAAATCATTATTGTTTGCGGCAGCCCTCTTGGATTTCAAAAATGCTCACAGAATTGTTCTCTGCACCCTCGAGAACCTAGGACACGATATCCATATTGCTGAAAACATTATTGTTAAATCCAAGTTAAATCCAAGAGGGCTGCTGAGCCCTCTTGGATTTCAAAAATGATCACAGCATTGTTCTCTGCACCCTCGAGAACCTCGGACACGATATCCATATTGCTCATAATTTTGTGCGGCGGCCATCTTGGATTTAAAAATGATCACAAAATCGTTCTGTGCACTCTCGAGAACCTCGGATACGATACCCATATTTTTGTGATCATGATCTTGCACGGCGGCCATCTCGGATTTAAAAATGATCCCAAAATTATTTTCTGCACCCTCGAGAACCACAGACACGATATCCAATAATGTTGTTATCATTTTTTTGAGCGGGGGCCATCTTGGATTTGAAAAATGATCACAAAATCGTTCTCTGCACCCTCGAGAACCTCTGATACGATACCCATAATGTAGTTATCATAATTTTGAGCGGCGACCATCTCGGATTTAAAAATGATCCCAAAATTGCACCCTCGAGAACCTCGGACACGATATCCATATTGCTGAAATCATTATTGTTTGCGGCAGCCCTCTTGGATTTCAAAAATGCTCACAGAATTGTTCTCTGCACCCTCGAGAACCTAGGACACGATATCCATATTGCTGAAAACATTATTGTTTGCAGCAGCCCTCTTGGATTTCAAAAATGATCACAGCATTGTTCTCTGCACCCTCGAGAACCTCGGACACGATATCCATATTGCTCATAATTTTGTGCGGCGGCCATCTTGGATTTAAAAATGATCACAAAATCGTTCTGTGCACTCTCGAGAACCTCGGATACGATACCCATATTTTTGTGATCATGATCTTGCACGGCGGCCATCTCGGATTTAAAAATGATCCCAAAATTATTTTCTGCTCCCCCGAGAAACTCAGACACGATATCCATATTGCTGAAAACATTATTGTTTGCAGCAGCCCTCTTGGATTTCAAAAATGATCACAGCATTGTTCTCTGCACCCTCGAGAACCTCGGACACGATATCAATATTGCTCATAATTTTGTGCGGCGGCCATCTTGGATTTAAAAATGATCACAAAATCGTTCTGTGCACTCTCGAGAACCTCGGATACGATACCCATATTTTTGTGATCATGATCTTGCACGGCGGCCATCTCGGATTTAAAAATGATCCCAAAATTATTTTCTGCACCCTCGAGAACCACAGACACGATATCCAATAATGTTGTTGTCATTTTTTTGAGCGGGGGCCATCTTGGATTTGAAAAATGATCACAAAATCGTTCTCTGCACCCTCGAGAACCTCTGATACGATACCCATAATGTAGTTATCATAATTTTGAGCGGCGACCATCTCGGATTTAAAAATGATCCCAAAATTGTTTCCTGCACCCTCGAGAACCTCGGACACGATATCCATATTGCTGAAATCATTATTGTTTGCGGCAGCCCTCTTGGATTTCAAAAATGCTCACAGAATTGTAAGTAAGTAAGTAAGTAAGTATATCTTTATTTGGAACAAACACTACAAATACACGAGAACATTTACAAAATTTAATAACAAATAACATGAAAAAACTTATCTTAAAAATTACTATAATATACCTAATCTAAGTAAAACTAACATACATTAAAAAACTAAAGTAAGGCTTATTCTATATCAACATAATAAGGTGGTATTTGCAGTGTTATGTCCCAAAAAGGTTTGCTACTCAGCATATTAGTTGGGTATCACCCAACACTGATTTTCAGTAGCTACCTTCAATAAGCCGGCCGTCGCGATAACAGCCACAAGTGCTTCCATTATTAAATACAATAATTATGTAATAAATAAAAATAAATAAATGATAGTACTCAAAACATAAGGTAAAAAATAATATTATAGTAGACGGCTAGATCGTTACAGTTATTAATTAGATATATATTGATTATATAATATATAAAATTCTCGTGTCCCGGTGTTTCTTACCAAATTCCTCCGAAATGGCTGTACCAATTTGTATGTAATTTTGTGTGCATACCGGTTTTTTATATTTTTTATTTTATATGCCCAATATATAAATATATATACATACATATATAAACCTATATATCCATATATACATATACACATTAAATATATTCATTCAAACTATGAAAGAGATTTGCGGCGTGATTTTTTTTAAAACTACATATTAAGATGTATTTTGAGAGAGGCCCAACTGAAGTGTAAACAAATACGTTTTATATTTATTTCTAAAGGTATAAACACTATTTATATTACGAAGGGGAGGAGGTAAGTCATTCCATATTTTAGAATAATTATAACAAAAGCCTCCTTCGAATGCCGCTGACCGGTGTGGTGGTACACAGAGCAGGTAAGGAGAAGCTCTAGTGTGATACTTGCAAGTGTCAGCAGACCATCGTAACTTGGTATAAAGATATTGTGGAATTTTGTATTTTATAACCCCAAAAAGAAGAGTAGCGAAATGCAATTGTCGCCGATATTCCATTTTTAGCATTTTAGCATTATTTAGATATGGTGAGACATGTTCACGAGGAGGGATTTTAAAACAATATCTAGCGCAGGCATTTTGTACCCGCTGAATAAGATTTTTAGTTCTTACTAAGAGCCTGTGACTTATAACTGCATCGGCATAATTGAATTTAGATAGAACTAGACTCTCACAAAGCTTGATACGTGTCCCTACATTCAAGTAATTCCGAATATTGTATAAAATTTTAAGTCGATAGAAACAGTTTCGGACGGTAGTGAGTGTATGCTTCTCAAATCTTAACTGTTCGTCCATTAATAAACCCAAGTTACGTGCTTCATTAACTCTTTCGATACTTTTCTCATTTATTTGAAGTAATGGATGTTGTTGGCCTATAATATCGATCTGATTTCTAGTTCCTAATATCATGAACTTCGTTTTATCGGGGTTTAATAATAGTGTATGAGACTCTGACCACTCTGAAATACGTTGTAAGTCTTCATTTAGTTTCGTAACAGTGCTACTAACATCGTCAGGCTTACATGTAATATATAATTGTATATCGTCAGCATATAAGTGGAACTTACAATGTCTAATACTTTCTACAATGTCTGCGCAGTAAAGTGCAAAAATTATAGGGCCTAGGATGGAACCTTGTGGAACACCTCGATTGACAGGAGTAAATTTAGAAAAACATTTCTTGCCATCAGATGATGTAAGCTCCCTAGTCTGCTTACGATATTCTAAGTAACTTAGAAACCATTTAAGAGTTTCCAAGCTAAAGCCATAAAATTTTAACTTAGATATTAATAAAGATCTATTTATAGTTTCAAAGGCACGCGAGAAGTCTAGTAAGACCAAGATTGTACCCGCCCCCTTATCTTGTGCATCTAATATATTATCCAATACTTCAATTAAAGCAGTTGTTGTGCTATACCGTTTCCGGAAACCCGATTGCAATTTTGGTAGTATGTTATTTATCTCTAAATATTCTGTGAGTTGAGCATAAACAATTTTTTCTAATACTTTCGATAGGCACGGTAATATACTGATTGGTCGTAACTCTATCATTAAATTAATATTTTCTTTTTTTGGTAGGGGCTTCACCAAAGCTGTTTGCCAACTTGTAGGGAATACACCAGATAATATGGATGTATTCATTATGCTAGTGATGACGGGTAAAGCGTGGGGTAACAATAATTGTAGCATATCAAGTGAAATACCATCAAGACCAACAGCGTTAGAATGTAACGAACGTATTATTTTTAAAACAGATATTTCGTTCGTGGGCTTTAAAGAAAATACACTACGGTTATACCTATTATTCTCATAATAATAAAGAGTCGAAAGCGGTACATATTGGCTTCCAGGTACAATCACAAAATGTGAATTTATTAAATCGGGATCCCTAAGGTGCTCAGGAAGATCATTGTAATTTTTTTGATTCACATTAACATGCCTTCTCACATGTTTCCAAAGAACTTCCGATTTATGTAAATTCGAATTTATATAAGTGTCAAAATATACCGCTTTTTCCCTGTCAATTGCGGCCGTAACTTCAGACTTGAGGTCCTTATAATAATTTTTAGACACCTCCGATTTGTTTTTTCTAGCCCTTATTTGTGCTTCATCTCTGCGTCTCATGAGTAACTTAATATTATAAGTTATCCATGGATATTGATGGTCGCGTATGCATATGGTCTTCAACGGAGCTAATATATCGAACAACCACAAAACGTTCTGACTGAATTGGTCTACCATGTCATTAACATTAGGCGCTTGTGAAATATTCTGCCAATTAATTAAATTTAATGCACTTTCCAAATTGTCCGATTTTATATCCTTAAGCGGCCTAAAGATTATATTTTGTGGCGAATTGTTCTCTGCACCCTCGAGAACCTCGGATACGATACCCATATTTTTGTGATCATGATCTTGCACGGCGGCCATCTCGGATTTAAAAATGATCCCAAAATTATTTTCTGCTCCCCCGAGAAACTCAGACACGATATCCATATTGCTGAAAACATTATTGTTTGCAGCAGCCCTCTTGGATTTCAAAAATGATCACAGCATTGTTCTCTGCACCCTCGAGAACCTCGGACACGATATCAATATTGCTCATAATTTTGTGCGGCGGCCATCTTGGATTTAAAAATGATCACAAAATCGTTCTGTGCACTCTCGAGAACCTCGGATACGATACCCATATTTTTGTGATCATGATCTTGCACGGCGGCCATCTCGGATTTAAAAATGATCCCAAAATTATTTTCTGCACCCTCGAGAACCACAGACACGATATCCAATAATGTTGTTGTCATTTTTTTGAGCGGGGGCCATCTTGGATTTGAAAAATGATCACAAAATCGTTCTCTGCACCCTCGAGAACCTCTGATACGATACCCATAATGTAGTTATCATAATTTTGAGCGGCGACCATCTCGGATTTAAAAATGATCCCAAAATTGTTTCCTGCACCCTCGAGAACCTCGGACACGATATCCATATTGCTGAAATCATTATTGTTTGCGGCAGCCCTCTTGGATTTCAAAAATGCTCACAGAATTGTAAGTAAGTAAGTAAGTAAGTATATCTTTATTTGGAACAAACACTACAAATACACGAGAACATTTACAAAATTTAATAACAAATAACATGAAAAAACTTATCTTAAAAATTACTATAATATACCTAATCTAAGTAAAACTAACATACATTAAAAAACTAAAGTAAGGCTTATTCTATATCAACATAATAAGGTGGTATTTGCAGTGTTATGTCCCAAAAAGGTTTGCTACTCAGCATATTAGTTGGGTATCACCCAACACTGATTTTCAGTAGCTACCTTCAATAAGCCGGCCGTCGCGATAACAGCCACAAGTGCTTCCATTATTAAATACAATAATTATGTAATAAATAAAAATAAATAAATGATAGTACTCAAAACATAAGGTAAAAAATAATATTATAGTAGACGGCTAGATCGTTACAGTTATTAATTAGATATATATTGATTATATAATATATAAAATTCTCGTGTCCCGGTGTTTCTTACCAAATTCCTCCGAAATGGCTGTACCAATTTGTATGTAATTTTGTGTGCATACCGGTTTTTTATATTTTTTATTTTATATGCCCAATATATAAATATATATACATACATATATAAACCTATATATCCATATATACATATACACATTAAATATATTCATTCAAACTATGAAAGAGATTTGCGGCGTGATTTTTTTTAAAACTACATATTAAGATGTATTTTGAGAGAGGCCCAACTGAAGTGTAAACAAATACGTTTTATATTTATTTCTAAAGGTATAAACACTATTTATATTACGAAGGGGAGGAGGTAAGTCATTCCATATTTTAGAATAATTATAACAAAAGCCTCCTTCGAATGCCGCTGACCGGTGTGGTGGTACACAGAGCAGGTAAGGAGAAGCTCTAGTGTGATACTTGCAAGTGTCAGCAGACCATCGTAACTTGGTATAAAGATATTGTGGAATTTTGTATTTTATAACCCCAAAAAGAAGAGTAGCGAAATGCAATTGTCGCCGATATTCCATTTTTAGCATTTTAGCATTATTTAGATATGGTGAGACATGTTCACGAGGAGGGATTTTAAAACAATATCTAGCGCAGGCATTTTGTACCCGCTGAATAAGATTTTTAGTTCTTACTAAGAGCCTGTGACTTATAACTGCATCGGCATAATTGAATTTAGATAGAACTAGACTCTCACAAAGCTTGATACGTGTCCCTACATTCAAGTAATTCCGAATATTGTATAAAATTTTAAGTCGATAGAAACAGTTTCGGACGGTAGTGAGTGTATGCTTCTCAAATCTTAACTGTTCGTCCATTAATAAACCCAAGTTACGTGCTTCATTAACTCTTTCGATACTTTTCTCATTTATTTGAAGTAATGGATGCTGTTGGCCTATAATATCGATCTGATTTCTAGTTCCTAATATCATGAACTTCGTTTTATCGGGGTTTAATAATAGTGTATGAGACTCTGACCACTCTGAAATACGTTGTAAGTCTTCATTTAGTTTCGTAACAGTGCTACTAACATCGTCAGGCTTACATGTAATATATAATTGTATATCGTCAGCATATAAGTGGAACTTACAATGTCTAATACTTTCTACAATGTCTGCGCAGTAAAGTGCAAAAATTATAGGGCCTAGGATGGAACCTTGTGGAACACCTCGATTGACAGGAGTAAATTTAGAAAAACATTTCTTGCCATCAGATGATGTAAGCTCCCTAGTCTGCTTACGATATTCTAAGTAACTTAGAAACCATTTAAGAGTTTCCAAGCTAAAGCCATAAAATTTTAACTTAGATATTAATAAAGATCTATTTATAGTTTCAAAGGCACGCGAGAAGTCTAGTAAGACCAAGATTGTACCCGCCCCCTTATCTTGTGCATCTAATATATTATCCAATACTTCAATTAAAGCAGTTGTTGTGCTATACCGTTTCCGGAAACCCGATTGCAATTTTGGTAGTATGTTATTTATCTCTAAATATTCTGTGAGTTGAGCATAAACAATTTTTTCTAATACTTTCGATAGGCACGGTAATATACTGATTGGTCGTAACTCTATCATTAAATTAATATTTTCTTTTTTTGGTAGGGGCTTCACCAAAGCTGTTTGCCAACTTGTAGGGAATACACCAGATAATATGGATGTATTCATTATGCTAGTGATGACGGGTAAAGCGTGGGGTAACAATAATTGTAGCATATCAAGTGAAATACCATCAAGACCAACAGCGTTAGAATGTAACGAACGTATTATTTTTAAAACAGATATTTCGTTCGTGGGCTTTAAAGAAAATACACTACGGTTATACCTATTATTCTCATAATAATAAAGAGTCGAAAG
This sequence comes from Leptidea sinapis, assembly GCF_905404315.1. Lineage (NCBI taxonomy): Eukaryota > Metazoa > Arthropoda > Insecta > Lepidoptera > Pieridae > Leptidea > Leptidea sinapis. The sequence continues at coordinate 151,531 of NC_066293.1, forward strand.
CGGTACATATTGGCTTCCAGGTACAATCACAAAATGTGAATTTATTAAATCGGGATCCCTAAGGTGCTCAGGAAGATCATTGTAATTTTTTTGATTCACATTAACATGCCTTCTCACATGTTTCCAAAGAACTTCCGATTTATGTAAATTCGAATTTATATAAGTGTCAAAATATACCGCTTTTTCCCTGTCAATTGCGGCCGTAACTTCAGACTTGAGGTCCTTATAATAATTTTTAGACACCTCCGATTTGTTTTTTCTAGCCCTTATTTGTGCTTCATCTCTGCGTCTCATGAGTAACTTAATATTATAAGTTATCCATGGATATTGATGGTCGCGTATGCATATGGTCTTCAACGGAGCTAATATATCGAACAACCACAAAACGTTCTGACTGAATTGGTCTACCATGTCATTAACATTAGGCGCTTGTGAAATATTCTGCCAATTAATTAAATTTAATGCACTTTCCAAATTGTCCGATTTTATATCCTTAAGCGGCCTAAAGATTATATTTTGTGGCGAATTGTTCTCTGCACCCTCGAGAACCTCGGATACGATACCCATAATGAAGTTATCATAATTAAGAGCGGTGGCCATCTTGGATTTAAAAATGATCACAAAATCGTTCTCTGCACCCTCGAGAACCTCGGATACGATACCCATAATGAAGTTATCATAATTAAGAGCGGTGGCCATCTTGGATTTGAAAACTGATCACAAAATCGTTCTCTGCACCCTCGAGAACCTCGGGTAAGATATCCATATTGCTGAAATCATAATTTTGTGCGGCGGCCATCTTGGATTAGAAAAATGATCACAAATTCGTTCTCAGCACCCTCGAGAAACTCGGATACGATACCCATAATGAAGTTATCATACTTTTGAGCGGCGGCCATCTTGGATTTGAAAACTGATCACAAAATTGTTCTCTGCACCCACGAGAACCTCGGATACGATACCGATAATGAAGTTATCATACTTTTGAGCGGCAGCCATCTTGGATTTGAAAACTGATCTCAAAATCGTTCTCTGCACCCTCGAGAACCTCGGGTACGATATCCATATTACTGAAATCATAATTTTGTGCGGCGGCCATCTTGGATTAGAAAAATGATCACAAATTCGTTCTCAGCACCCTCGAGAACCTCGGATACGATACCCATAATGTAGTTATCATACTTTTGAGCGGCGGCCATCTTGGATTTGAAAACTGATCACAAAATTGTTCTCTGCACCCTCGAGAACCTCGGACACGATATCCATATTGTTGAAAACAAAATTTTGTGCGGCGGCCATCTTTGATTAAAAAAATGATCTAAAAATCGTTCTCAGCACCCTCGAGAACCTCGGATACGATACCCATAATGTAGTTATCATAATTTTGAGCGGCGACCATCTCGGATTTAAAAATGATCCCAAAATTGTTTCCTGCACCCTCGAGAACCTCGGACACGATATCCATATTGCTGAAAACATTATTGTTCGCGGCAGCCCTCTTGGATTTCAAAAATGCTCACAGAATTGTTCTCTGCACCCTCGAGAACCTCGGACACGATACCAATAATGTAGTTATCATACTTTTGAGCGGCAGCCATCTTGGATTTGAAAACTGATCACAAAATCGTTCTCTGCACCCTCGAGAACCTCGGGTACGATATCCATATTGCTGAAATCATAATTTTGTGCGGCAGCCATATTGGATTAGAAAAATGATCGCAAATTCGTTCTCAGCACCCTCGAGAACCTCGGATACGATACCCATAATGTAGTTATCATACTTTTGAGCAGCGGCCATCTTGGATTTGAAAACTGATCACAAAATCGTTCTCTGCACCCTCGAGAACCTCGGGTACGATATCCATATTGCTGAAATCATAATTTTGTGCGGCGGCCATCTTGGACTAGAAAAATGATCACAAATTCGTTCTCAGCACCCTCGAGAACCTCGGATACGATACCCATAATGTAGTTATCATACTTTTGAGCAGCGGCCATCTTGGATTTGAAAACTGATCACAAAATTGTTCTGTGCACCCTCGAGAACCTCGGATACGATACCCATAATGAAGTTATCATACTTTTGAGCGGCGGCCATCTTCGATTTGAAAAATGATCACAAAATCGTTCTCTTCACCCTCGAGAACCTCGGATACGATACCCATAATGTAGTTATCATAATTTTGAGCGGCGGCCATCTTGGATTTAAAAATGATCACAAAATCGTTCTGTGCACTCTCGAGAACCTCGGATACGATACCCATATTTTTGTGATCATGATCTTGCACGGCGGCCATCTCGGATTTAAAAATGATCCCAAAATTATTTTCTGCACCCTCGAGAACCTCAGACACGATATCCATATTGCTGAAAACATTATTGTTTGCGGCAGCCCTCTTGGATTTTAAAAATGATCACAGAATTATTCTCTGCACCTTCGAGAACCTCGGATACGATACCTATAATGAAGTTATCATAATTAAGAGCGGCGACCATCTTGGATTTAAAAATGATCACAAAATCGTTCTCAGCACCCTCGAGAAACTCGGATACGATACCAATAATGTAGTTATCATACTTTTGAGCGGCGGCCATCTTGGATTTGAAAACTGATCACAAAATCGTTATCTGCACCCTCGAGAACCTCGGATACGATATTCATATTGCTGTAATCATAATTTTGTGCGGTGGCCATCTTGTATTAGAAAAATGATCACAAATTCGTTCTCAGCACCCTTGAGAACCTCGGATACGATACCCATAATGTAGTTATCATACTTTTGAGCGGCGGCCATCTTGGATTTGAAAAATGATTACAAAATAGTTCTCTGCACCCTCGAGAACCTCGGATACGATACCCATAATGAAGTTATCATACTTTTGAGCGGCGGCCATCTTCGATTTGAAAAATGATCACAAAATGGTTTTCTTCACCCTGGAGAACCTCAGATACGATACCCATAATGTAGTTATCATACTTTTAAGCGGCGGCTATCTTCGATTTGAAGAATGATAACAAAATCGTTCTCTGCACCCTCGAGAACCTTGAATACGATACCCATAATGTAGTTATCATACTTTTGAGCGGCGGCCATCTCGGACTTAATAATGATCCCAAAATTGTTTTCTGCATCCTCGAGAACCTAGGACACGATATCCATATTGCTGAAAAAATAATTGTTTGCGGCAGCCCTCTTGGATTTCTAAAATGATCACAGAATTGTTCTCTGCAGCCTCGAGAACCTCGGACACGATATCCATATTGCTATAATCATAATTTTGTGCAGCGGCCATCTTGGATTAGAAAAATGATCACAAAATCGTTCTCAGTACCCTCAAGAACCTCGGATACGATACCCATAATGTAGTTATCTTACTTTTGATCGGCGGCCATCTTGGATTTGAAAACTGATCACAAAATCGTTCTCTGCACCGTCGAGAACCTCGGATACGAAACCCATAATCTAGTTATCATACTATTGAGCGGCGGCCATCTCGGACTTTAAAATGATCCCAAAATTGTTTTCTCCACACTCGAGAACCTCGGACACGATATCCATATTGCTGAAAACATAATTTTTTGCGGCAGCCCTCTTGGATTTCAAAAATGATCACAGAATTGTTCTCTGCACCTTCGAGAACCTCGGACACGATATCCATATTGCTGAAATCATAATTTTGTGCGACGGCCATCTTAGATTTGAAAAATGATCACAAAATCGTTTTCTGCACCCTCGAGAACCTCGGATACGATATCCATAATGAAGTTATCATAATTAAGAGCGGCGGCCATCTTGGATTTGAAAACTGATCACAAAATTGTTCTCTGCACCCTCGAGAACCTAGGATACGATACCAATAATGTAGTTATCATACTTTTGAGCGGCAGCCATCTTGGATTTGAAAACTGATCACAAAATCGTTCTCTGCACCCTCGAGAACCTCGGGTACGATATCCATATTGCTGAAATCATAATTTTGTGCGGCGGCCATCTTGGATTAGAAAAATGATCACAAATTCGTTCTCAGCACCCTCGAGAACCTCGGATACGATACCCATAATGAAGTTATCATACTTTTGAGCGGCGGCCATCTTGGATTTGAAAACTGATCACAAAATTGTTCTCTGCACCCTCGAGAACCTAGGATACGATACCCTTAATCTAGTTATCATACTTTTGAGCGGCGGCCGTCTCGGATTTAAAACTGATCCCAAAATAATTTACTGCACCCTCGAGAACCTCGGACACGATATTCATATTGTTGAAAACATAATTTTGTGCGGCGGCCATCTTGGATTAAAAAAATGATCTAAAAATCGTTCTCAGCACCCTCGAGAACCTCGGATACTATACCCATAATGTAGTTATCATACTTTTGAGCGGGGGCCATCTTGGATTTGAAAAATGATCACAAAATCGTTCTCTGCACCCTCGAGAACCTCTGATACGATACCCAAAATGTAATTATCATAATTTTGAGCGGCGACCATCTCGGATTTAAAAATGATCCCAAAATTGTTTCCTGCACCCTCGAGAACCTGGGACACGATATCCATATTGCTTAAATCATAATTTTGTGCGGCGGCCATCTTGGATTTGAAAAATGATCACCAAATCGTTCTCTGCACCCTCGAGAACCTCAGGTACGATATCCATATTGCTGAAATAATAATTTTGTGTGGCGCCCATCTTGGATTTGAAAAATGATCTCAAAATCGTTCTCTTAACCCTCGAGAACCTCGGATACGATACCCATAATGTAGTTATCATAATTTTGAGCGGCGGCCATCTTGGATTTAAAAACGATCACAAAATCGTTCTGTGCACTCTCGAGAACCTCGGAAACGATACCCATATTTCACACACAGCGGCCATCTCGGATTTAAAAATGATCACAAAATTATTTTCTGCACCCTCGAGAACCTCAGACACGATATCCATATTGCTGAAAACATTATTGTTTGCGGCAGCCCTCTTGCATTTCAAAAATGATCACAGAATTGTTCTCTGCACCTTCGAGAACCTCGGACACGATATCCATATTGCTGAAATCATAATTTTGTGCGGCGGCCATCTTGGATTTGAAAAATGATCACAAGATCGGTCTCTTCACCCTCGAGAACCTCGGATACGATACCCATAATGTAGTTATCATAATTTTGAGCGGCGGCCATCTTGGATTTAAAAATGATCCCAAAATTATTTTCTGCACCCTCGAGAACCTCAGACACGATATCCATATTGCTGAAAACATTATTGTTTGCGGCATTCCTCTTGGAGTTCAAAAATGATCACAGGATTGTTCTCTGCACCTTCGAGAACCTCGGACACGATATCCATATTGCTGAAATCATAATTTTGTGCGGCGGCCATCTTGGATTTGAAAACTGATCACAAAATCGTTCTCTGCACCCTCGAGAACCTCGGGTACAATATCCATATTGCTGAAATCATAATTTTGTGCGGCGGCCCTCTTGGATTAGAAAAATGATCACAAATTCGTTTCGCAAGAACGATTTTGTGATGGTTTTTTCAAATCCAAGAGGAATGTAGTTATCATACTTTTGAGCGGCAACCATCTTGGATTTGAAAACTGATCACAAAATCGTTCTCTGCACCCTCGAGAACCTCGGGTACGATATCCATATTGCTGAAATCATAATTTTGTGCGGCGGCCATCTTGGATTAGAAAAATGATCACAAATTCGTTCTCAGCACCCTCGAGAACCTCGGATACGATACCCATAATGTAGTTATCTTACTTTGGATCGGCGGCCATCTTGGATTTTAAAACTGATCACAAAATCGTTCTCTGCACCCTCGAGAACCTCGGATACGAAACCCATAATCTAGTTATCATACTATTGAGCGGCGGCCATCTCGGACTTTAAAATGATCCCAAAATTGTTTTCTCCACACTCGAGAACCTCGGACACGATATCCATATTGCTGAAAACATAATTTTTTGCGGCAGCCCTCTTGGATTTCAAAAATGATCACAGAATTGTTCTCTGCACCTTCGAGAACCTCGGACACGATATCCATATTGCTGAAATCATAATTTTGTGCGGCGGCCATCTTGGATTTGAAAAATGATCACAAAATCGTTCTCTGCACCCTCGAGAACCTCGGATACGATACCCATAATGAAGTTATCATAATTAAGAGCGGCGGCCATCTTGGATTTAAAAATGATCAAAAAATCGTTCTCAGCACCCTCGAGAAACTCGGATACGATACCAATAATGTAGTTATCATACTTTTGAGCGGCAGCCATCTTGGATTTGAAAACTGATCACAAAATCGTTCTCTGCACCCTCGAGAACCTCGGGTACGATATCCATATTGCTGAAATTATAATTTTGTGCGGCGGCCATCTTGGATTAGAAAAATGATCACAAATTCGTTCTCAGCACCCTCGAGAACCTTGGATACGATACCCATAATGAAGTTATCATACTTTTGAGCGGCGGCCATCTTGGATTTGAAAACTGATCACAAAATTGTTCTCTGCACCCTCGAGAACCTAGGATACGATACCCTTAATCTAGTTATCATACTTTTGAGCGGCGGCCGTCTCGGATTTAAAAATGATCCCAAAATAATTTACTGCACCCTCGAGATCCTCGGACACGATATCCATATTGTTGAAAACATAATTTTGTGCGGCGCCCATCTTGGATTAAAAAAATGATCTAAAAATCGTTCTCAGCACCCTCGAGAACCTCGGATACTATACCCATAATGTAGTTATCATACTTTTGAGCGGGGGCCATCTTGGATTTGAAAAATGATCACAAAATCGTTCTCTGCACCCTCGAGAACCTCTGATACGATACCCAAAATGTAATTATCATAATTTTGAGCGGCGACCATCTCGGATTTAAAAATGATCCCAAAATTGTTTCCTGCACCCTCGAGAACCTAGGACACGATATCCATATTGCTTAAATCATAATTTTGTGCGGCGGCCATCTTGGATTTGAAAAATGATCACCAAATCGTTCTCTGCACCCTCGAGAACCTCGGGTACGATATCCATATTGCTGAAATTATAATTTTGTGTGGCGGCCATCTTGGATTTGAAAAATGATCTCAAAATCGTTCTCTTCACCCTCGAGAACCTCGGATACGATACCCATAATGTAGTTATCATAATTTTGAGCGGCGGCCATCTTGGATTTAAAAACGATCACAAAATCGTTCTGTGCACTCTCGAGAACCTCGGAAACGATACCCATATTTTTGTGATCATGATCTTGCACAGCGGCCATCTCGGATTTAAAAATGATCCCAAAATTATTTTCTGCACCCTCGAGAACCTCAGGCACGATATCCATATTGCTGAAAACATTATTGTTTGCGGCAGCCCTCTTGGATTTCAAAAATGATCACAGAATTGTTCTCTGCACCTTCGAGAACCTCGGACACGATATCCATATTGCTGAAATCATAATGTTGTGCGGCGGCCATCTTGGATTTGAAAAATGATCACAAAATCGTTCTCTTCACCCTCGAGAACCTCGGATACGATACCCATAATGTAGTTATCATAATTTTGAGCGGCGGCCATCTTGGATTTAAAAATGATCACAAAATCGTTCTGTGCACTCTCGAGAATCTCGGATACGATACCCATTTTCTTGTGATCATGATCTTGCACGGCGGCCATCTTGGATTTAAAAATGATCCCAAAATTATTTTCTGCACCCTCGAGAACCTCAGACACGATATCCATATTGCTGAAAACATTATTGTTTGCGGCATTCCTCTTGGAGTTCAAAAATGATCACAGGATTGTTCTCTGCACCTTCGAGAACCTCGGACACGATATCCATATTGCTGAAATCATAATTTTGTGCGGCGGCCATCTTGGATTTGAAAAATGATCACAAAATCGTTCTCTGCACCCTCGAGAACCTCGGATACGATACCCATATTGAAGTTATCATAATTAAGAGCGGTGGCCATCTTGGATTTAAAAATGATCACAAAATCGTTCTCAGCACCCTCGAGAAACTCGGATACGATACCAATAATGTAGTTATCATACTTTTGAGCGGCAGCCATCTTGGATTTGAAAACTGATCACAAAATCGTTCTCTGCACCCTCGAGAAACTCGGGTACGATATCCATATTGCTGAAATCATAATTTTGTGCGGCAGCCTTCTTGGATTAGAAAAATTATCACAAATTCGTTCTCAGCACCCTCGAGAACCTCGGATACGATACCCATAATGTAGGTATCATACTTTTGAGCGGCGGCCATCTTGGATTTGAAAACTGATCACAAAATTGTTCTCTGCACCCTCGAGAACCTCGGTTACGATATCCACAATGAAGTTATCATACTTTTGAGCGGCGGCCATCTTCGATTTGAAAAATGATCACAAAATGGTTCTCTTCACCCTCGAGAACCTCAGATACGATACCCATAATGTAGTTATCATACTTTTAAGCGGCGGCTATCTTCGATTTGAAAAATGATAACAAAATCGTTCTCTGCACCCTCGAGAACCTTGGATACGATACCCATAATGTAGTTATCATACTTTTGAAAGGCGGCCATCTCGGATTTAAAAATGACCCCAAAATTGTTTTCTCCACACTCGAGAACCTCGGACACGATATCCATATTGCGGAAAACATAATTGTTTGCGGCGGCCATCTTGGATTTGAAAACTGATCACAAAATTGTTCTTTGCACCCTCGAGAACCTCGGATACGATACCCATAATGAAGTTATCATACTTTTGAGCGGCGGCCATCTTCGATTTGAAAAATGATCACAAAATCGTTCTCTTCACCCTCGAGAACCTCGGATACGATACCCATAATGTAGTTATCATAATTTTGAGCGGCGGCCATCTTGGATTTAAAAATGATCACAAAATCGTTCTCTGCACCCTCGAGAACCTAGGATACGATACCCTTAATCTAGTTATCATACTTTTGAGCGGCGGCCGTCTCGGATTTAAAAATGATAACAAAATCGTTCTCTGCACCCTCGAGAACCTTGGATACGATACCCATAATGTAGTCATCATACTTTTGAGCGGCGGCCATCTCGGACTTAATAATTATCCCAAAATTGTTTTCTGCATCCTCGAGAACCTCGGACACGATATCCATATTGCTGAAAAAATAATTGTTTGCGGCAGCCCTCTTGGATTTCAAAAAGGATCACAGAATTGATCTCTGCAGCCTCGAGAACCTCGGACACGATATCCATATTGCTATAATCATAATTTTGTGCGGCGGCCATCTTGGATTTGAAAAATGATCACAAAATCGTTCTCTCCACCCTCAAGAACCTCGGATACGATACCCATAATGAAGTTATCATAATTAAGAGCGGCGGCCATCTTGGATTTAAAAATGATCACAAAATCGTTCTCAGCACCCTCGAGAAACTCGGATACGAAACCAATAATGTAGTTATCATACTTTTGAGCGGCAGCCATCTTGGATTTGAAAACTAATCACAAAATCGTTCTCTGCACCCTCGAGAACCTCGGGTACGATATCCATATTGCTGAAATCATAATTTTGTGCGGCGGCCATCTTGGATTAGAAAAATGATCACAGAATCGTTCTCAGTACCCTCAAGAACCTCGGATACGATACCCATAATGTAGTTATCTTACTTTTGAGCGGCGGCCATCTTGGATTGAAAAACTGATCACAAAATCGTTCTCTGCTTCCTGGAGAACCTCGGATACGAAACCCATAATCTAGTTATCATACTATTGAGCGGCGGCCATCTCAGACTTTAAAATGATCCCAAAATTGTTTTCTCCACACTCGAGAACCTCGGACACGATATCCATATTGCTGAAAACATAATTTTTTGCGGCAGCCCTCTTGGATTTCAAAAATGATCATAGAATTGTTCTCTGCACCTTCGAGAACCTCGGACTCGATAGCCAAATTGCTGAAAACATTATTGTTTGCGGCAGCCCTCTTGGATTTCAAAAATGCTCACAGAATTGTTCTCAGCACCCTCGAGAAACTCGGATACGATACCAATAATGTAGTTATCAAACTTTTGAGCGGCAGCCATCTTGGATTTGAAAACTGATCACAAAATCGTTCTCTGCACCCTCGAGAACCTCGGGTACGATATCCATATTGCTGAAATCATAATTTTGTGCGGCGGCCATCTTGGATTAGAAAAATGATCACAAATTCTTTCTCAGCACTCTCGAGAACCTCGGATACGATACCCATAATGTAGTTATCATACTTTTGAGCGGCGGCCATCTTGGATTTGAAAACTGATCACAAAATTGTTCTCTGCACCCTCGAGAACCTAGGATACGATACCCTTAATCTAGTTATCATACTTTTGAGCGGCGGCCATCTCGGTCTTAATAATGATCCCAAAATTGTTTCCTGCACCCTCGAGAACCTCGGACACGATATCCATATTGCTATAATCATAATTTTGTGCAGCGGCCATCTTGGATTAAAAAAATGAACACATAATCGTTCTCAGTACCCTCAAGAACCTCGGATACGATACCCATAATGTAGTTATCTTACTTTTGAGCGGCGGCCATCTTGGATTTGAAAACTGATCACAAAATCGTTCTCTGCACCCTCGAGAACCTCGGATACGAAACCCATAATCTAGTTATCATACTATTGAGCGGCGGCCATCTCAGACTTTAAAATGATCCCAAAATTGTTTTCTCCACACTCGAGAACCTCGGACACGATATCCATATTGCTGAAAACATAATTTTTTGCGGCAGCCCTCTTGGATTTCAAAAATGATCATAGAATTGTTCTCTGCACCTTCGAGAACCTCGGACTCGATAGCCAAATTGCTGAAAACATTATTGTTTGCGGCAGCCCTATTGGATTTCAAAAATGCTCACAGAATTGTTCTCAGCACCCTCGAGAAACTCGGATACGATACCAATAATGTAGTTATCAAACTTTTGAGCGGCAGCCATCTTGGATTTGAAAACTGATCACAAAATCGTTCTCTGCACCCTCGAGAACCTCGGGTACGATATCCATATTGCTGAAATCATAATTTTGTGCGGCGGCCATCTTGGATTAGAAAAATGATCACAAATTCTTTCTCAGCACTCTCGAGAACCTCGGATACGATACCCATAATGTAGTTATCATACTTTTGAGCGGCAGCCATCTTGGATTTGAAAACTGATCACAAAATCGTTCTCTGCACCCTCGAGAACCTCGGGTACGATATCCATATTGCTGAAATCATAATTTTGTGCGGCGGCCATCTTGGATTAGAAAAATGATCACAAATTCGTTCTCAGCACCCTCGAGAACCTCGGATACGATACCCATAATGTAGTTATCATACTTTTGAGCAGCGGCCATCTTGGATTTGAAAACTGATCACAAAATTGTTCTCTGCACCCTCGAGAACCTCGGATACGATACCCATAATGAAGTTATCATACTTTTGAGCGGCGGCCATCTTCGATTTGAAAAATGATCACAAAATGGTTCTCTTCATCCTGGAGAACCTCAGATACGATACCCATAATGTAGTTATCATACTTTTAAGCGGCGGCTATCTTCGATTTGAAAAATGATAACAAAATCGTTCTCTGCACCCTCGAGAACCTTGGATACGATACCCATAATGTAGTTATCATACTTTTGAGCGGCGGCCATCTCGGACTTAATAATGATCCCAAAATTGTTTTCTGCATCCTCGAGAACCTCGGACACGATATTCAAATTGCTGAAAAAATAATTGTTTGCGGCAGCCCTCTTGGATTTCAAAAATGATCACAGAATTGTTCTCTGCAGCCTCGAGAACCTCGGACACGATATCCATATTGCTATAATCATAATTTTGTGCAGCGGCCATCTTGGATAAAAAAAATGATCACAAAATCGTTCTCAGTACCCTCAAGAACCTCGGATACGATACCCATAATGTAGTTATCTTACTTTTGAGCGGCGGCCATCTTGGATTTGAAAACTGATCACAAAATCGTTCTCTGCACCCTCGAGAACCTCGGATACGAAACCCATAATCTAGTTATCATACTATTGAGCGGCGGCCATCTCGGACTTTAAAATGATCCCAAAATTGTTTTCTCCACACTCGAGAACCTCGGACACGATATCCATATTGCTGAAAACATAATTTTTTGCGGCAGCCCTCTTGGATTTCAAAAATGATCACAGAATTGTTCTCTGCACCTTCGAGAACCTCGGACACGATATCCATATTGCTGAAATCATAATTTTGTGCGGCGGCCATCTTAGATTTGAAAACTGATCACAAAATTGTTCTCTGCACCCTCGAGAACCTCGGTTACGATATCCACAATGAAGTTATCATACTTTTGAGCGGCGGCCATCTTCGATTTGAAAAATGATCACAAAATGGTTCTCTTCACCCTCGAGAACCTCAGATACGATACCCATAATGTAGTTATCATACTTTTAAGCGGCGGCTATCTTCGATTTGAAAAATGATAACAAAATCGTTCTCTGCACCCTCGAGAACCTTGGATACGATACCCATAATGTAGTTATCATACTTTTGAAAGGCGGCCATCTCGGATTTAAAAATGACCCCAAAATTGTTTTCTCCACACTCGAGAACCTCGGACACGATATCCATATTGCTGAAAACATAATTGTTTGCGGCGGCCATCTTGGATTTGAAAACTGATCACAAAATTGATCTTTGCACCCTCGAGAACCTCGGATACGATACCCATAATGAAGTTATCATACTTTTGAGCGGCGGCCATCTTGGATTTGAAAACTGATCACAAAATTGTTCTCTGCACCCTCGAGAACCTCGGTTACGATATCCACAATGAAGTTATCATACTTTTGAGCGGCGGCCATCTTCGATTTGAAAAATGATCACAAAATGGTTCTCTTCACCCTCGAGAACCTCAGATACGATACCCATAATGTAGTTATCATACTTTTAAGCGGCGGCTATCTTCGATTTGAAAAATGATAACAAAATCGTTCTCTGCACCCTCGAGAACCTTGGATACGATACCCATAATGTAGTTATCATACTTTTGAAAGGCGGCCATCTCGGATTTAAAAATGACCCCAAAATTGTTTTCTCCACACTCGAGAACCTCGGACACGATATCCATATTGCTGAAAACATAATTGTTTGCGGCGGCCATCTTGGATTTGAAAACTGATCACAAAATTGATCTTTGCACCCTCGAGAACCTCGGATACGATACCCATAATGAAGTTATCATACTTTTGAGCGGCGGCCATCTTCGATTTGAAAAATGATCACAAAATCGTTCTCTGCACCCTCGAGAACCTCGGATACGATACCGATAATGAAGTTATCATAATTAAGAGCGGCGGCCATCTTGGATTTAAAAATGATCACAAAATCGTTCTCAGCACCCTCGAGAAACTCGGATACGATACCAATAATGTAGTTATCATAATTTTGTGCGGCGGCCATCTTGGATTAGAAAAATGATCACAAATTCGTTCTCAGCACCCTCGAGAACCTCGGATACGATACCCATAATGTAGTTATCATACTTTTGAGCGGTGAACATCTTGGATTTGAAAACTGATCACAAATTCGTTCTCAGCACCCTCGAGAACCTCGGATACGATACCCATAATGTAGTTATCATACTTTTGAGCAGCGGCCATCTTGGATTTGAAAACTGATCACAAAATTGTTCTCTGCACCCTCGAGAACCTCGGATACGATACCCATAATGAAGTTATCATACTTTTGAGCGGCGGCCATCTTCGATTTGAAAAATGATCACAAAATGGTTCTCTTCATCCTGGAGAACCTCAGATACGATACCCATAATGTAGTTATCATACTTTTAAGCGGCGGCTATCTTCGATTTGAAAAATGATAACAAAATCGTTCTCTGCACCCTCGAGAACCTTGGATACGATACCCATAATGTAGTTATCATACTTTTGAGCGGCGGCCATCTCGGACTTAATAATGATCCCAAAATTGTTTTCTGCATCCTCGAGAACCTCGGACACGATATCCAAATTGCTGAAAAAATAATTGTTTGCGGCAGCCCTCTTGGATTTCAAAAATGATCACAGAATTGTTCTCTGCAGCCTCGAGAACCTCGGACACGATATCCATATTGCTATAATCATAATTTTGTGCAGCGGCCATCTTGGATAAGAAAAATGATCACAAAATCGTTCTCAGTACCCTCAAGAACCTCGGATACGATACCCATAATGTAGTTATCTTACTTTTGAGCGGCGGCCATCTTGGATTTGAAAACTGATCACAAAATCGTTCTCTGCACCCTCGAGAACCTCGGATACGAAACCCATAATCTAGTTATCATACTATTGAGCGGCGGCCATCTCGGACTTTAAAATGATCCCAAAATTGTTTTCTCCACACTCGAGAACCTCGGACACGATATCCATATTGCTGAAAACATAATTTTTTGCGGCAGCCCTCTTGGATTTCAAAAATGATCACAGAATTGTCCTCTGCACCTTCGAGAACCTCGGACACGATATCCATATTGCTGAAATCATAATTTTGTGCGGCGGCCATCTTAGATTTGAAAAATGATCACAAAATCGTTCTCTGCACCCTCGAGAACCTCGGATACGATACCGATAATGAAGTTATCATAATTAAGAGCGGCGGCCATCTTGGATTTAAAAATGATCACAAAATCGTTCTCAGCACCCTCGAGAAACTCGGATACGATACCAATAATGTAGTTATCATAATTTTGTGCGGCGGCCATCTTGGATTAGAAAAATGATCACAAATTCGTTCTCAGCACCCTCGAGAACCTCGGATACGATACCCATAATGTAGTTATCATACTTTTGAGCGGTGGCCATCTTGGATTTGAAAACTGATCACAAAATTGTTCTCTACACCCTCGAGAACCTAGGATACGATACCCTTAATCTAGTTATCATACTTTTGAGCGGCGGCCGTCTCGGATTTAAAAATGATCCCAAAATAATTTACTGCACCCTCGAGAACCTCGGACACGATATCCATATTGTTGAAAACATAATTTTGTGCGGCGGCCATCTTGGATTAAAAAATTGATCTAAAAATCGTTCTCAGCATACCCATAATGTAGTTATCATACTTTTGAGCGGGGGCCATCTTGGATTTGAAAACTGATCACAAAATCGTTCTCTGCACCCTCGAGAACCTCGGGTACGATATCCATATTGCTGAAATTATAATTTTGTGCGGCGGCCATCTTGGATTAGAAAAATGATCACAAATTCGTTCTCAGCACCCTCGAGAACCTCGGATACGATACCCATAATGAAGTTATCATACTTTTGAGCGGCGGCCATCTTGGATTTGAAAACTGATCACAAAATTGTTCTCTGCACCCTCGAGAACCTAGGATACGATACCCTTAATCTAGTTATCATACTTTTGAGCGGCGGCCGTCTCGGATTTAAAAATGATCCCAAAATAATTTACTGCACCCTCGAGATCCTCGGACACGATATCCATATTGTTGAAAACATAATTTTGTGCGGCGGCCATCTTGGATTAAAAAAATGATCTAAAAATCGTTCTCAGCACCCTCGAGAACCTCGGATACTATACCCATAATGTAGTTATCATACTTTTGAGCGGGGGCCATCTTGGATTTGAAAAATGATCACAAAATCGTTCTCTGCACCCTCGAGAACCTCTGATACGATACCCAAAATGTAATTATCATAATTTTGAGCGGCGACCATCTCGGATTTAAAAATGATCCCAAAATTGTTTCCTGCACCCTCGAGAACCTAGGACACGATATCCATATTGCTTAAATCATAATTTTGTGCGGCGGCCATCTTGGATTTGAAAAATGATCACCAAATCGTTCTCTGCACCCTCGAGAACCTCGGGTACGATATCCATATTGCTGAAATAATAATTTTGTGTGGCGGCCATCTTGGATTTGAAAAATGATCTCAAAATCGTTCTCTTAACCCTCGAGAACCTCGGATACGATACCCATAATGTAGTTATCATAATTTTGAGCGGCGGCCATCTTGGATTTAAAAACGATCACAAAATCGTTCTGTGCACTCTCGAGAACCTCGGAAACGATACCCATATTTTTGTGATCATGATCTTGCACAGCGGCCATCTCGGATTTAAAAATGATCCCAAAATTATTTTCTGCACCCTCGAGAACCTCAGGCACGATATCCATATTGCTGAAAACATTATTGTTTGCGGCAGCCCTCTTGGATTTCAAAAATGATCACAGAATTGTTCTCTGCACCTTCGAGAACCTCGGACACGATATCCATATTGCTGAAATCATAATGTTGTGCGGCGGCCATCTTGGATTTGAAAAATGATCACAAAATCGTTCTCTTCACCCTCGAGAACCTCGGATACGATACCCATAATGTAGTTATCATAATTTTGAGCGGCGGCCATCTTGGATTTAAAAATGATCACAAAATCGTTCTGTGCACTCTCGAGAATCTCGGATACGATACCCATTTTTTTGTGATCATGATCTTGCACGGCGGCCATCTTGGATTTAAAAATGATCCCAAAATTATTTTCTGCACCCTCGAGAACCTCAGACACGATATCCATATTGCTGAAAACATTATTGTTTGCGGCATTCCTCTTGGAGTTCAAAAATGATCACAGGATTGTTCTCTGCACCTTCGAGAACCTCGGACACGATATCCATATTGCTGAAATCATAATTTTGTGCGGCGGCCATCTTGGATTTGAAAAATGATCACAAAATCGTTCTCTGCACCCTCGAGAACCTCGGATACGATACCCATAATGAAGTTATCATAATTAAGAGCGGTGGCCATCTTGGATTTAAAAATGATCACAAAATCGTTCTCAGCACCCTCGAGAAACTCGGATACGATACCAATAATGTAGTTATCATACTTTTGAGCGGCAGCCATCTTGGATTTGAAAACTGATCACAAAATCGTTCTCTGCACCCTCGAGAAACTCGGGTACGATATCCATATTGCTGAAATCATAATTTTGTGCGGCAGCCTTCTTGGATTAGAAAAATTATCACAAATTCGTTCTCAGCACCCTCGAGAACCTCGGATACGATACCCATAATGTAGGTATCATACTTTTGAGCGGCGGCCATCTTGGATTTGAAAACTGATCACAAAATTGTTCTCTGCACCCTCGAGAACCTCGGTTACGATATCCACAATGAAGTTATCATACTTTTGAGCGGCGGCCATCTTCGATTTGAAAAATGATCACAAAATGGTTCTCTTCACCCTCGAGAACCTCAGATACGATACCCATAATGTAGTTATCATACTTTTAAGCGGCGGCTATCTTCGATTTGAAAAATGATAACAAAATCGTTCTCTGCACCCTCGAGAACCTTGGATACGATACCCATAATGTAGTTATCATACTTTTGAAAGGCGGCCATCTCGGATTTAAAAATGACCCCAAAATTGTTTTCTCCACACTCGAGAACCTCGGACACGATATCCATATTGCTGAAAACATAATTGTTTGCGGCGGCCATCTTGGATTTGAAAACTGATCACAAAATTGTTCTTTGCACCCTCGAGAACCTCGGATACGATACCCATAATGAAGTTATCATACTTTTGAGCGGCGGCCATCTTCGATTTGAAAAATGATCACAAAATCGTTCTCTTCACCCTCGAGAACCTCGGATACGATACCCATAATGTAGTTATCATAATTTTGAGCGGCGGCCATCTTGGATTTAAAAATGATCACAAAATCGTTCTCTGCACCCTCGAGAACCTAGGGTACGATACCCTTAATCTAGTTATCATACTTTCGAGCGGCGGCCGTCTCGGATTTAAAAATGATAACAAAATCGTTCTCTGCACCCTCGAGAACCTTGGATACGATACCCATAATGTAGTCATCATACTTTTGAGCGGCGGCCATCTCGGACTTAATAATTATCCCAAAATTGTTTTCTGCATCCTCGAGAACCTCGGACACGATATCCATATTGCTGAAAAAATAATTGTTTGCGGCAGCCCTCTTGGATTTCAAAAAGGATCACAGAATTGATCTCTGCAGCCTCGAGAACCTCGGACACGATATCCATATTGCTATAATCATAATTTTGTGCGGCGGCCATCTTGGATTTGAAAAATGATCACAAAATCGTTCTCTGCACCCTCAAGAACCTCGGATACGATACCCATAATGAAGTTATCATAATTAAGAGCGGTGGCCATCTTGGATTTAAAAATGATCACAAAATCGTTCTCAGCACCCTCGAGAAACTCGGATACGAAACCAATAATGTAGTTATCATACTTTTGAGCGGCAGCCATCTTGGATTTGAAAACTAATCACAAAATCGTTCTCTGCACCCTCGAGAACCTCGGGTACGATATCCATATTGCTGAAATCATAATTTTGTGCGGCGGCCATCTTGGATTAGAAAAATGATCACAGAATCGTTCTCAGTACCCTCAAGAACCTCGGATACGATACCCATAATGTAGTTATCTTACTTTTGAGCGGCGGCCATCTTGGATTGAAAAACTGATCACAAAATCGTTCTCTGCTTCCTGGAGAACCTCGGATACGAAACCCATAATCTAGTTATCATACTATTGAGCGGCGGCCATCTCAGACTTTAAAATGATCCCAAAATTGTTTTCTCCACACTCGAGAACCTCGGACACGATATCCATATTGCTGAAAACATAATTTTTTGCGGCAGCCCTCTTGGATTTCAAAAATGATCATAGAATTGTTCTCTGCACCTTCGAGAACCTCGGACTCGATAGCCAAATTGCTGAAAACATAATTGTTTGCGGCAGCCCTCTTGGATTTCAAAAATGCTCACAGAATTGTTCTCAGCACCCTCGAGAAACTCGGATACGATACCAATAATGTAGTTATCAAACTTTTGAGCGGCAGCCATCTTGGATTTGAAAACTGATCACAAAATCGTTCTCTGCACCCTCGAGAACCTCGGGTACGATATCCATATTGCTGAAATCATAATTTTGTGCGGCGGCCATCTTGGATTAGAAAAATGATCACAAATTCTTTCTCAGCACTCTCGAGAACCTCGGATACGATACCCATAATGTAGTTATCATACTTTTGAGCGGCGGCCATCTTGGATTTGAAAACTGATCACAAAATTGTTCTCTGCACCCTCGAGAACCTAGGATACGATACCCTTAATCTAGTTATCATACTTTTGAGCGGCGGCCATCTCGGTCTTAATAATGATCCCAAAATTGTTTCCTGCACCCTCGAGAACCTCGGACACGATATCCATATTGCTATAATCATAATTTTGTGCAGCGGCCATCTTGGATTAAAAAAATGATCACATAATCGTTCTCAGTACCCTCAAGAACCTCGGATACGATACCCATAATGTAGTTATCTTACTTTTGAGCGGCGGCCATCTTGGATTTGAAAACTGATCACAAAATCGTTCTCTGCACCCTCGAGAACCTCGGATACGAAACCCATAATCTAGTTATCATACTATTGAGCGGCGGCCATCTCAGACTTTAAAATGATCCCAAAATTGTTTTCTCCACACTCGAGAACCTCGGACACGATATCCATATTGCTGAAAACATAATTTTTTGCGGCAGCCCTCTTGGATTTCAAAAATGATCATAGAATTGTTCTCTGCACCTTCGAGAACCTCGGACTCGATAGCCAAATTGCTGAAAACATTATTGTTTGCGGCAGCCCTATTGGATTTCAAAAATGCTCACAGAATTGTTCTCAGCACCCTTGAGAAACTCGGATACGATACCAATAATGTAGTTATCAAACTTTTGAGCGGCAGCCATCTTGGATTTGAAAACTGATCACAAAATCGTTCTCTGCACCCTCGAGAACCTCGGGTACGATATCCATATTGCTGAAATCATAATTTTGTGCGGCGGCCATCTTGGATTAGAAAAATGATCACAAATTCTTTCTCAGCACTCTCGAGAACCTCGGATACGATACCCATAATGTAGTTATCATACTTTTGAGCGGCAGCCATCTTGGATTTGAAAACTGATCACAAAATCGTTCTCTGCACCCTCGAGAACCTCGGGTACGATATCCATATTGCTATAATCATAATTTTGTGCAGCGGCCATCTTGGATTAAAAAAATGATCACATAATCGTTCTCTGCACCCTCAAGAACCTCGGATACGATACCCATAATGAAGTTATCATAATTAAGAGCGGTGGCCATCTTGGATTTAAAAATGATCACAAAATCGTTCTCAGCACCCTCGAGAAACTCGGATACGAAACCAATAATGTAGTTATCATACTTTTGAGCGGCGGCCATCTTCGACTTGAAAAATGATCACAAAATGGTTCTCTTCATCCTGGAGAACCTCAGATACGATACCCATAATGTAGTTATCATACTTTTAAGCGGCGGCTATCTTCGATTTGAAAAATGATAACAAAATCGTTCTCTGCACCCTCGAGAACCTTGGATACGATACCCATAATGTAGTTATCATACTTTTGAGCGGCGGCCATCTCGGACTTAATAATGATCCCAAAATTGTTTTCTGCATCCTCGAGAACCTCGGACACGATATTCAAATTGCTGAAAAAATAATTGTTTGCGGCAGCCCTCTTGGATTTCAAAAATGATCACAGAATTGTTCTCTGCAGCCTCGAGAACCTCGGACACGATATCCATATTGCTATAATCATAATTTTGTGCAGCGGCCATCTTGGATAAGAAAAATGATCACAAAATCGTTCTCAGTACCCTCAAGAACCTCGGATACGATACCCATAATGTAGTTATCTTACTTTTGAGCGGCGGCCATCTTGGATTTGAAAACTGATCACAAAATCGTTCTCTGCACCCTCGAGAACCTCGGATACGAAACCCATAATCTAGTTATCATACTATTGAGCGGCGGCCATCTCGGACTTTAAAATGATCCCAAAATTGTTTTCTCCACACTCGAGAACCTCGGACACGATATCCATATTGCTGAAAACATAATTTTTTGCGGCAGCCCTCTTGGATTTCAAAAATGATCACAGAATTGTTCTCTGCACCTTCGAGAACCTCGGACACGATATCCATATTGCTGAAATCATAATTTTGTGCGGCGGCCATCTTAGATTTGAAAAATGATCACAAAATCGTTCTCTGCACCCTCAAGAACCTCGGATACGATACCCATAATGAAGTTATCATAATTAAGAGCGGTGGCCATCTTGGATTTAAAAATGATCACAAAATCGTTCTCAGCACCCTCGAGAAACTCGGATACGAAACCAATAATGTAGTTATCATACTTTTGAGCGGCGGCCATCTTCGACTTGAAAAATGATCACAAAATGGTTCTCTTCATCCTGGAGAACCTCAGATACGATACCCATAATGTAGTTATCATACTTTTAAGCGGCGGCTATCTTCGATTTGAAAAATGATAACAAAATCGTTCTCTGCACCCTCGAGAACCTCGGATACGATACCCATAATGTAGTTATCATACTTTTGAGCAGCGGCCATCTTGGATTTGAAAACTGATCACAAAATTGTTCTCTGCACCCTCGAGAACCTCGGATACGATACCCATAATGAAGTTATCATACTTTTGAGCGGCGGCCATCTTCGATTTGAAAAATGATCACAAAATGGTTCTCTTCATCCTGGAGAACCTCAGATACGATACCCATAATGTAGTTATCATACTTTTAAGCGGCGGCTATCTTCGATTTGAAAAATGATAACAAAATCGTTCTCTGCACCCTCGAGAACCTTGGATACGATACCCATAATGTAGTTATCATACTTTTGAGCGGCGGCCATCTCGGACTTAATAATGATCCCAAAATTGTTTTCTGCATCCTCGAGAACCTCGGACACGATATCCAAATTGCTGAAAAAATAATTGTTTGCGGCAGCCCTCTTGGATTTCAAAAATGATCACAGAATTGTTCTCTGCAGCCTCGAGAACCTCGGACACGATATCCATATTGCTATAATCATAATTTTGTGCAGCGGCCATCTTGGATAAGAAAAATGATCACAAAATCGTTCTCAGTACCCTCAAGAACCTCGGATACGATACCCATAATGTAGTTATCTTACTTTTGAGCGGCGGCCATCTTGGATTTGAAAACTGATCACAAAATCGTTCTCTGCACCCTCGAGAACCTCGGATACGAAACCCATAATCTAGTTATCATACTATTGAGCGGCGGCCATCTCGGACTTTAAAATGATCCCAAAATTGTTTTCTCCACATTCGAGAACCTCGGACACGATATCCATATTGCTGAAAACATAATTTTTTGCGGCAGCCCTCTTGGATTTCAAAAATGATCACAGAATTGTTCTCTGCACCTTCGAGAACCTCGGACACGATATCCATATTGCTGAAATCATAATTTTGTGCGGCGGCCATCTTAGATTTGAAAAATGATCACAAAATCGTTCTCTGCACCCTCGAGAACCTCGGATACGATACCGATAATGAAGTTATCATAATTAAGAGCGGCGGCCATCTTGGATTTAAAAATGATCACAAAATCGTTCTCAGCACCCTCGAGAAACTCGGATACGATACCAATAATGTAGTTATCATAATTTTGTGCGGCGGCCATCTTGGATTAGAAAAATGATCACAAATTCGTTCTCAGCACCCTCGAGAACCTCGGATACGATACCCATAATGTAGTTATCATACTTTTGAGCGGTGGCCATCTTGGATTTGAAAACTGATCACAAAATTGTTCTCTACACCCTCGAGAACCTAGGATACGATACCCTTATTCTAGTTATCATACTTTTGAGCGGCGGCCGTCTCGGATTTAAAAATGATCCCAAAATAATTTACTGCACCCTCGAGAACCTCGGACACGATATCCATATTGTTGAAAACATAATTTTGTGCGGCGGCCATCTTGGATTAAAAAATTGATCTAAAAATCGTTCTCAGCATACCCATAATGTAGTTATCATACTTTTGAGCGGGGGCCATCTTGGATTTGAAAAATGATCACAAAATCGTTCTCTGCACCCTCGAGAACCTCTGATACGATACCCATAATGTTGTTATCATAATTTTGAGCGGCGACAATCTCGGATTTAATAATGATCCCAAAAATGTTTACTGCACCCTCGAGAACCTAGGACACGATATCCATATTGCTGAAAAAATTATTGTTTGCAGCAGCCCTCTTGGATTTCAAAAATGATCACAGCATTGTTCTCTGCACCCTCGAGAACCTCGGACACGATATCCATATTTCTCATAATTTTGTGCGGCGGCCATCTTGGATTTAAAAATGATCACAAAATCGTTCTGTGCACTGTCGAGAATCTCGGATACGATACCCATATTTTTGTGATCATGATCTTGCACGGCGGCCATCTCGGATTTAAAAATGATCCCAAAATTATTTTCTGCACCCTCGAGAACCACAGACACGATATCCAATAATGTTGTTATCATTTTTTTGAGCGGGGGCCATCTTGGATTTGAAAAATGATCACAAAATCGTTCTCTGCACCCTCGAGAACCTCTGATACGATACCCATAATGTAGTTATCATAATTTTGAGCGGCGACCATCTCGGATTTAAAAATGATCCCAAAATTGTTTCCTGCACCCTCGAGAACCTCGGACACGATATCCATATTGCTGAAAACATTATTGTTTGCGGCAGCCCTCTTGGATTTCAAAAATGCTCACAGAATCGTTCTCTGCACCCTCGAGAACCTAGGACACGATATCCATATTGCTGAAAAAATTATTGTTTGCAGCAGCCCTCTTGGATTTCAAAAATGATCACAGCATTGTTCTCTGCACCCTCGAGAACCTCGGACACGATATCCATATTTCTCATAATTTTGTGCGGCGGCCATCTTGGATTTAAAAATGATCACAAAATCGTTCTGTGCACTGTCGAGAATCTCGGATACGATACCCATATTTTTGTGATCATGATCTTGCACGGCGGCCATCTCGGATTTAAAAATGATCCCAAAATTATTTTCTGCACCCTCGAGAACCACAGACACGATATCCAATAATGTTGTTATCATTTTTTTGAGCGGGGGCCATCTTGGATTTGAAAAATGATCACAAAATCGTTCTCTGCACCCTCGAGAACCTCTGATACGATACCCATAATGTAGTTATCATAATTTTGAGCGGCGACCATCTCGGATTTAAAAATGATCCCAAAATTGTTTCCTGCACCCTCGAGAACCTCGGACACGATATCCATATTGCTGAAAACATTATTGTTTGCGGCAGCCCTCTTGGATTTCAAAAATGCTCACAGAATCGTTCTCTGCACCCTCGAGAACCTAGGACACGATATCCATATTGCTGAAAACATTATTGCTTGCAGCAGCCCTCTTGGATTTCAAAAATGATCACAGCATTGTTCTCTGCACCCTCGAGAACCTCGGACACGATATCCATATTGCTCATAATTTTGTGCGGCGGCCATCTTGGATTTAAAAATGATCACAAAATCGTTCTGTGCACTCTCGAGAACCTCGGATACGATACCCATATTTTTGTGATCATGATCTTGCACGGCGGCCATCTCGGATTTAAAAATGATCCCAAAATTGTTTTCTGCATCCTCGACAACCTCGGACACGATATCCATATTGCTGAAAAAATAATTGTTTGCGGCAGCCCTCTTGGATTTCAAAAATGATCACAGAATTGTTCTCTGCAGCCTCGAGAACCTCGGACACGATATCCATATTGCTATAATCATAATTTTGTACAGCGGCCATCTTGGATAAGAAAAATGATCACAAAATCGTTCTCAGTACCCTCAAGAACCTCGGATACGATACCCATAATGTAGTTATCTTACTTTTGAGCGGCGGCCATCTTGGATTTGAAAACTGATCACAAAATCGTTCTCTGCACCCTCGAGAACCTCGGATACGAAACCCATAATCTAGTTATCATACTATTGAGCGGCGGCCATCTCGGACTTTAAAATGATCCCAAAATTGTTTTCTCCACACTCGAGAACCTCGGACACGATATCCATATTGCTGAAAACATAATTTTTTGCGGCAGCCCACTTGGATTTCAAAAATGATCACAGAATTGTTCTCTGCACCTTCGAGAACCTCGGAAACGATATCCATATTGCTGAAATCATAATTTTGTGCGGCGGCCATCTTGGATTTGAAAAATGATCACAAAATCGTTCTCTGCACCCTCGAGAACCTCGGATACGATACCCATAATGAAGTTATCATAATTAAGAGCGGCGGCCATCTTGGATTTAAAAATGATCACAAAATCGTTCTCAGCACCCTCGAGAAACTCGGATACGATACCAATAATGTAGTTATCATACTTTTGAGCGGCAGCCATCTTGGATTTGAAAACTGATCACAAAATCGTTCTCTGCACCCTCGAGAACCTCGGGTACGATATCCATATTGCTGAAATCATAATTTTGTGCGGCGGCCATCTTGGATTAGAAAAATGATCACAAATTCGTTCTCAGCACCCTCGAGAACCTAGGATACGATACCCATAATGTAGTTATCATACTTTTGAGCGGCGGCCATCTTGGATTTGAAAACTGATCACAAAATTGTTCTCTGCACCCTCGAGAACCTCGGACACGAAACCCATAATGAAGTTATCATACTTTTGAGCGGCGGCCATCTTCGATTTGAAAAATGATCACAAAATCGTTCTCTTCACCCTCGAGAACCTCGGATACGATACCCATAATGTAGTTATCATAATTTTGAGCGGCGGCCATCTTGGATTTAAAAATGATCACAAAATCGTTCTGTGCACTCTCGAGAACCTCGGATACGATACCCATATTTTTGTGACCATGATCTTGCACGGCGGCCATCACGGATTTAAAAATGATCCCAAAATTATTTTCTGCACCCTCGAGAACCTCAGACACGATATCCATATTGCTGTAAACATTATTGTTTGCGGCAGCCCTCTTGGATTTTAAAAATGATCACAGAATTGTTCTCTGCACCTTCGAGAACCTCGGACACGATATCCATATTGCTGAAATTATAATTTTGTGCGGCGGCCATCTTGGATTTGAAAAATGATCACAGCATTGTTCTCTGCACCCTCGAGAACCTCGGACACGATATCCATATTGCTCATAATTTTGTGCGGCGGCCATCTTGGATTTAAAAATGATCACAAAATCGTTCTGTGCACTCTCGAGAACCTCGGATACGATACCCATATTTTTGTGATCATGATCTTGCACGGCGGCCATCTCGGATTTAAAAATGATCCCAAAATTGTTTTCTGCATCCTCGAGAACCTCGGACACGATATCCATATTGCTGAAAAAATAATTGTTTGCGGCAGCCCTCTTGGATTTCAAAAATGATCACAGAATTGTTCTCTGCAGCCTCGAGAACCTCGGACACGATATCCATATTGCTATAATCATAATTTTGTACAGCGGCCATCTTGGATAAGAAAAATGATCACAAAATCGTTCTCAGTACCCTCAAGAACCTCGGATACGATACCCATAATGTAGTTATCTTACTTTTGAGCGGCGGCCATCTTGGATTTGAAAACTGATCACAAAATCGTTCTCTGCACCCTCGAGAACCTCGGATACGAAACCCATAATCTAGTTATCATACTATTGAGCGGCGGCCATCTCGGACTTTAAAATGATCCCAAAATTGTTTTCTCCACACTCGAGAACCTCGGACACGATATCCATATTGCTGAAAACATAATTTTTTGCGGCAGCCCTCTTGGATTTCAAAAATGATCACAGAATTGTTCTCTGCACCTTCGAGAACCTCGGAAACGATATCCATATTGCTGAAATCATAATTTTGTGCGGCGGCCATCTTGGATTTGAAAAATGATCACAAAATCGTTCTCTGCACCCTCGAGAACCTCGGATACGATACCCATAATGAAGTTATCATAATTAAGAGCGGCGGCCATCTTGGATTTAAAAATGATCACAAAATCGTTCTCAGCACCCTCGAGAAACTCGGATACGATACCAATAATGTAGTTATCATACTTTTGAGCGGCAGCCATCTTGGATTTGAAAACTGATCACAAAATCGTTCTCTGCACCCTCGAGAACCTCGGGTACGATATCCATATTGCTGAAATCATAATTTTGTGCGGCGGCCATCTTGGATTAGAAAAATGATCACAAATTCGTTCTCAGCACCCTCGAGAACCTAGGATACGATACCCATAATGTAGTTATCATACTTTTGAGCGGCGGCCATCTTGGATTTGAAAACTGATCACAAAATTGTTCTCTGCACCCTCGAGAACCTCATATACGAAACCCATAATGAAGTTATCATACTTTTGAGCGGCGGCCATCTTCGATTTGAAAAATGATCACAAAATCGTTCTCTTCACCCTCGAGAACCTCGGATACGATACCCATAATGTAGTTATCATAATTTTGAGCGGCGGCCATCTTGGATTTAAAAATGATCACAAAATCGTTCTGTGCACTCTCGAGAACCTCGGATACGATACCCATATTTTTGTGACCATGATCTTGCACGGCGGCCATCACGGATTTAAAAATGATCCCAAAATTATTTTCTGCACCCTCGAGAACCTCAGACACGATATCCATATTGCTGTAAACATTATTGTTTGCGGCAGCCCTCTTGGATTTTAAAAATGATCACAGAATTGTTCTCTGCACCTTCGAGAACCTCGGACACGATATCCATATTGCTGAAATTATAATTTTGTGCGGCGGCCATCTTGGATTTGAAAAATGATCACAAAATCGTTCTCAGCACCCTCGAGAAACTCGGATACGATACCAATAATGTAGTTATCATACTTTTGAGCGGCAGCCATCTTGGATTTGAAAACTGATCACAAAATCGTTATCTGAACCCTCGAGAAACTCGGGTACGATATTCATATTGCTGTAATCATAATTTTGTGCGGCGGCCATCTTGGATTAGAAAAATGATCACATATTCGTTCTCAGCACCCTTGAGAACCTCGGATACGATACCCAAAATGTAGTTATCATACTTTTGAGCGGCGGCCATCTTGGTTTTGAAAAATGATCACAAAATAGTTCTCTGCACCCTCGAGAACCTCGGATACGATACACATAATGAAGTTATCATACTTTTGAGCGGCGGCCATCTTCGATTTGAAAAATGATCACAAAATGGTTTTCTTCACCCTGGAGAACCTCGGATACGATACCAATAATGTAGTTATCATACTTTTGAGCGGCAGCCATCTTGGATTTGAAAACTGATCACAAAATCGATCTCTGCACCCTCGAGAACCTCGGGTACGATATCCATATTGCTGAAATCATAATTTTGTGCGGCGGCCATCTTGGATTAGAAATATGATCACAAATTCGTTCTCAGCACCCTCGAGAACCATGGATACGAAACCCATAATGAAGTTATCATACTTTTGAGCGGCGGCCATCTTCGATTTGAAAAATGATCACAAAATCGTTCTCTTCACCCTCGAGAACCTCGGATACGATACCCATAATGTAGTTATCATAATTTTGAGCGGCGGCCATCTTGGATTTAAAAATGATCACAAAATCGTTCTGTGCACTCTCGAGAACCTCGGATACGATACCCATATTTTTGTGACCATGATCTTGCACGGCGGCCATCACGGATTTAAAAATGATCCCAAAATTATTTTCTGCACCCTCGAGAACCTCAGACACGATATCCATATTGCTGTAAACATTATTGTTTGCGGCAGCCCTCTTGGATTTTAAAAATGATCACAGAATTGTTCTCTGCACCTTCGAGAACCTCGGACACGATATCCATATTGCTGAAATTATAATTTTGTGCGGCGGCCATCTTGGATTTGAAAAATGATCACAGCATTGTTCTCTGCACCCTCGAGAACCTCGGACACGATATCCATATTGCTCATAATTTTGTGCGGCGGCCATCTTGGATTTAAAAATGATCACAAAATCGTTCTGTGCACTCTCGAGAACCTCGGATACGATACCCATATTTTTGTGATCATGATCTTGCACGGCGGCCATCTCGGATTTAAAAATGATCCCAAAATTGTTTTCTGCATCCTCGAGAACCTCGGACACGATATCCATATTGCTGAAAAAATAATTGTTTGCGGCAGCCCTCTTGGATTTCAAAAATGATCACAGAATTGTTCTCTGCAGCCTCGAGAACCTCGGACACGATATCCATATTGCTATAATCATAATTTTGTACAGCGGCCATCTTGGATAAGAAAAATGATCACAAAATCGTTCTCAGTACCCTCAAGAACCTCGGATACGATACCCATAATGTAGTTATCTTACTTTTGAGCGGCGGCCATCTTGGATTTGAAAACTGATCACAAAATCGTTCTCTGCACCCTCGAGAACCTCGGATACGAAACCCATAATCTAGTTATCATACTATTGAGCGGCGGCCATCTCGGACTTTAAAATGATCCCAAAATTGTTTTCTCCACACTCGAGAACCTCGGACACGATATCCATATTGCTGAAAACATAATTTTTTGCGGCAGCCCTCTTGGATTTCAAAAATGATCACAGAATTGTTCTCTGCACCTTCGAGAACCTCGGAAACGATATCCATATTGCTGAAATCATAATTTTGTGCGGCGGCCATCTTGGATTTGAAAAATGATCACAAAATCGTTCTCTGCACCCTCGAGAACCTCGGATACGATACCCATAATGAAGTTATCATAATTAAGAGCGGCGGCCATCTTGGATTTAAAAATGATCACAAAATCGTTCTCAGCACCCTCGAGAAACTCGGATACGATACCAATAATGTAGTTATCATACTTTTGAGCGGCAGCCATCTTGGATTTGAAAACTGATCACAAAATCGTTCTCTGCACCCTCGAGAACCTCGGGTACGATATCCATATTGCTGAAATCATAATTTTGTGCGGCGGCCATCTTGGATTAGAAAAATGATCACAAATTCGTTCTCAGCACCCTCGAGAACCTAGGATACGATACCCATAATGTAGTTATCATACTTTTGAGCGGCGGCCATCTTGGATTTGAAAACTGATCACAAAATTGTTCTCTGCACCCTCGAGAACCTCGGATACGAAACCCATAATGAAGTTATCATACTTTTGAGCGGCGGCCATCTTCGATTTGAAAAATGATCACAAAATCGTTCTCTTCACCCTCGAGAACCTCGGATACGATACCCATAATGTAGTTATCATAATTTTGAGCGGCGGCCATCTTGGATTTAAAAATGATCACAAAATCGTTCTGTGCACTCTCGAGAACCTCGGATACGATACCCATATTTTTGTGACCATGATCTTGCACGGCGGCCATCACGGATTTAAAAATGATCCCAAAATTATTTTCTGCACCCTCGAGAACCTCAGACACGATATCCATATTGCTGTAAACATTATTGTTTGCGGCAGCCCTCTTGGATTTTAAAAATGATCACAGAATTGTTCTCTGCACCTTCGAGAACCTCGGACACGATATCCATATTGCTGAAATTATAATTTTGTGCGGCGGCCATCTTGGATTTGAAAAATGATCACAAAATCGTTCTCAGCACCCTCGAGAAACTCGGATACGATACCAATAATGTAGTTATCATACTTTTGAGCGGCAGCCATCTTGGATTTGAAAACTGATCACAAAATCGTTATCTGAACCCTCGAGAAACTCGGGTACGATATTCATATTGCTGTAATCATAATTTTGTGCGGCGGCCATCTTGGATTAGAAAAATGATCACATATTCGTTCTCAGCACCCTTGAGAACCTCGGATACGATACCCAAAATGTAGTTATCATACTTTTGAGCGGCGGCCATCTTGGTTTTGAAAAATGATCACAAAATAGTTCTCTGCACCCTCGAGAACCTCGGATACGATACACATAATGAAGTTATCATACTTTTGAGCGGCGGCCATCTTCGATTTGAAAAATGATCACAAAATGGTTTTCTTCACCCTGGAGAACCTCGGATACGATACCAATAATGTAGTTATCATACTTTTGAGCGGCAGCCATCTTGGATTTGAAAACTGATCACAAAATCGATCTCTGCACCCTCGAGAACCTCGGGTACGATATCCATATTGCTGAAATCATAATTTTGTGCGGCGGCCATCTTGGATTAGAAATATGATCACAAATTCGTTCTCAGCACCCTCGAGAACCATGGATACGATACCCATAATGTAGTTATCATACTTTTGAGCAGCGGCCATCTTGGATTTGAAAACTGATCACAAAATTGTTCTCTGCACCCTCGAGAACCTCGGATACGATACCTATAATGAAGTTATCATAATTAAGAGCGGCGGCCATCTTGGATTTAAAAATGGTCACAAAATCGTTCTCAGCACCCTCGAGAAACTCGGATACGATACCAATAATGTAGTTATCATACTTTTGAGCGGCAGCCATCTTGGATTTGAAAACTGATCACAAAATAGTTATCTGCACCCTCGAGAACCTCGGGTACGATATTCATATTGCTGTAATCATAATTTTGTGCGGTGGCCATCTTGGATTAGAAAAATGATCACAAATTCGTTCTCAGCACCCTTGAGAACCTCGGATACGATACCCATAATGTAGTTATCATACTTTTGAGAAGCGGCCATCTTGGATTTGAAAAATGATCACAAAATAGTTCTCTGCACCCTCGAGAACCTCGGATACGATACCCATAATGAAGTTATCATAATTAAGAGCGGCGGCCATCTTGGATTTAAAAATGATCACAAAATCGTTCTCAGCACCCTCGAGAAACTCGGATACGATACCAATAATGTAGTTATCATACTTTTGAGCGGCAGCCATCTTGGATTTGAAAACTGATCACAAAATCGTTCTCTGCACCCTCGAGAACCTCGGGTACCATACCAATAATGAAGTTATCATACTTTTGAGCGGCAGCCATCTTGGTTTTGATAACTGATCACAAAATCGTTCTCTGCACCCTCGAGAACCTCGGGTACGATATCCATATTGCTGAAATCATAATTTTGTGCGGCGGCCATCTTGGATTAGAAAAATGATCACAAATTCGTTCTCAGCACCCTCGAGAACCTCGGATACGATACCCATAATGTAGTTATCATAATTTTGAGCGGCGGCCATCTTGGATTTAAAAATGATCACAAAATCGTTCTGTGCACTCTCGAGAACCTCGGATACGATACCCATATTTTTGTGATCATGATCTTGCACGGCGGCCATCTCGGATTTAAAATGATCCCAAAATTATTTTCTGCACCCTCGAGAACCTCAGACACGATATCCATATTGCTGAAAACATTATTGTTTGCGGCAGCCCTCTTGGATTTTAAAAATGATCACAGAATTGTTCTCTGCACCTTCGAGAACCTCGGACACGATATCCATATTGCTGAAATCATAATTTTGTGCGGCAGCCATCTTGGATTTGAAAAATGATCACAAAATCGTTCTCTGCACCCTCGAGAAACTCGGATACGATACCAATAATGTAGTTATCATACTTTTGAGCGGCAGCCATCTTGGATTTGAAAACTGATCACAAAATAGTTATCTGCACCCTCGAGAACCTCGGGTACGATATTCATATTGCTGTAATCATAATTTTGTGCGGTGGCCATCTTGGATTAGAAAAATGATCACAAATTCGTTCTCAGCACCCTTGAGAACCTCGGATACGATACCCATAATGTAGTTATCATACTTTTGAGCGGCGGCCATCTTGGATTTGAAAAATGATCACAAAATAGTTCTCTGCACCCTCGAGAACCTCGGATACGATACCCATAATGAAGTTATCATACTTTTGAGCGGCGGCCATCTTCGATTTGAAAAATGATCACAAAATGGTTTTCTTCACCCTGGAGAACCTCAGATACGATACCCATAATGTAGTTATCATACTTTTAAGCGGCGGCTATCTTCGATTTGAAAAATGATAACAAAATCGTTCTCTGCACCCTCGAGAACCTCGGGTACGATATCCATATTGCTGAAATCATAATTTTGTGCGGCGGCCATCTTGGATTAGAAATATGATCACAAATTCGTTCTCAGCACCCTCGAGAACCTCGGATACGATACCCATAATGTAGTTATCATACTTTTGAGCAGCGGCCATCTTGGATTTGAAAACTGATCACAAAATTGTTCTCTGCACCCTCGAGAACCTCGGATACGATACCCATAATGAAGTTATCATGCTTTTGAGCGGCGGCCATCTTCGATTTGAAAAACGATCACAAAATGGTTCTCTTCACCCTGGAGAACCTCAGATACGATACCCATAATGTAGTTATCATACTTTTAAGCGGCGGCTATCTTCGATTTGAAAAATGATAACAAAATCGTTCTCTGCACCCTCGAGAACCTTGGATACGATACCCATAATGAAGTTATCATAATTAAGAGCGGCGGCCATCTTGGATTTAAAAATGATCACAAAATCGTTCTCAGCACCCTCGAGAAACTCGGATACGAAACCAATAATGTAGTTATCATACTTTTGAGCGGCAGCCATCTTGGATTTGAAAACTGATCACAAAATCGTTCTCTGCACCCTCGAGAACCTCGGGTACGATACCAATAATGTAGTTATCATACTTTTGAGCGGCAGCCATCTTGGATTTGAAAACTGATCACAAAATCGTTCTCTGCACCCTCGAGAACCTCGGGTACGATATCCATATTGCTGAAATCATAATTTTGTGCGGCGGCCATCTCGGACTTTAAAATGACCCCAAAATTGTTTTCTCCACACTCGAGAACCTCGGACACGATATCCATATTGCTGAAATCATAATTTTGTGCGGCGGCCATCTTGGATTTGAAAAATGATCACAAAATCGTTCTCTGCACCCTCGAGAACCTCGGATACGATACCCATAATGAAGTTATCATAATTAAGAGCGGCGGCCATCTTGGATTTAAAAATGATCACAAAATCGTTCTCTGCACCCTCGAGAACCTCGGACACGATACCAATAATGTAGTTATCATACTTTTGAGCGGCAGCCATCTTGGATTTGAAAACTGATCACAAAATCGTTCTCTGCACCCTCGAGAACCTCGGGTACGATATCCATATTGCTGAAATCATAATTTTGTGCGGCGGCCATCTTGGATTAGAAAAATGATCACAAATTCGTTCTCAGCGCCCTCGAGAACCTCGGATACGATACCCATAATGTAGTTATCATACTTTTGAGCGGCGGCCATCTTGGATTTGAAAACTGATCACAAAATTGTTCTCTGCACCCTCGAGAACCTAGGATACAATACCCTTAATCTAGTTTTCATACTTTTGAGCGGCGGCCGTCTCGGATTTAAAAATGATCCCAAAATAATTTACTGCACCCTCGAGAACCTCGGACACGATATCCATATTGTTGAAAACATAATTTTGTGCGGCGGCCATCTTGGATTAAAAAAATGATCTAAAAATCGTTCTCAGCACCCTCGAGAACCTCGGATACTATACCCATAATGTAGTTATCATACTTTTGAGCGGGGGCCATCTTGGATTTGAAAAATGATCACAAAATCGTTCTCTGCACCCTCGAGAACCTCTGATACGATACCCATAATGTAAATATCATAATTTTGAGCGGCGACAATCTCGGATTTAAAAATGATCCTAAAATTGTTTCCTGCACCCTCGAGAACCTAGGACACGATATCCATATTGCTGAAAACATTATTGTTTGCAGCAGCCCTCTTGGATTTCAAAAATGATGACAGCATTGTTCTCTGCACCCTCGAGAACCTCGGACGCGATATCAATATTGCTCATAATTTTGTGCGGCGGCCATCTTGGATTAAAAAAATGATCTAAAAATCGTTCTCAGCACCCTCGAGAACCTCGGATACTATACCCATAATGTAGTTATCATACTTTTGAGCGGGGGCCATCTTGGATTTGAAAAATGATCACAAAATCGTTCTCTGCACCCTCGAGAACCACAGACACGATATCCAATAATGTTGTTATCATTTTTTTGAGCGGCGACCATCTCGGATTTAAAAATGATCCCAAAATTGTTTCCTGCACCCTCGAGAACTTTGGACACGATATCCATATTGCTGAAATCATTATTGTTTGCGGCAGCCCTCTTGGATTTCAAAAATGCTCACAGAATTGTTCTCTGCACCCTCGAGAACCTAGGACACGATATCCATATTGCTGAAAACATTATTGTTAAATCCAAGTTAAATCCAAGAGGGCTGGTGAGCCCTCTTGGATTTCAAAAATGATCACAGCATTGTTCTCTGCACCCTCGAGAACCTCGGACACGATATCCATATTGCTCATTATTTTGTGCGGCGGCCATCTTGGATTTAAAAATGATCACAAAATCGTTCTGTGCACTCTCGAGAACCTCGGATACGATACCCATATTTTTGTGATCATGATCTTGCACGGCGGCCATCTCGGATTTAAAAATGATCCCAAAATTATTTTCTGCACCCCCGAGAACCTCAGACACGATATCCATATTGCTGAAAACATTATTGTTTGCAGCAGCCCTCTTGGATTTCAAAAATGATCACAGCATTGTTCTCTGCACCCTCGAGAACCTCGGACACGATATCCATATTGCTCATAATTTTGTGCGGCGGCCATCTTGGATTTAAAAATGATCACAAAATCGTTCTGTGCACTCTCGAGAACCTCGGATACGATACCCATATTTTTGTGATCATGATCTTGCACGGCGGCCATCTCGGATTTAAAAATGATCCCAAAATTATTTTCTGCACCCTCGCGAACCACAGACACGATATCCAATAATGTTGTTATCATTTTTTTGAGCGAGGCCATCTTGGATTTGAAAAATGATCACAAAATCGTTCTCTGGACCCTCGAGAACCTCTGATACGATACCCATAATGTAGTTATCATAATTTTGAGCGGCGACCATCTCGGATTTAAAAATGATCCCAAAATTATTTTCTGCACCCCCGAGAAACTCAGACACGATATCCATATTGCTGAAAACATTATTGTTTGCAGCAGCCCTCTTGGATTTCAAAAATGATCACAGCATTGTTCTCTGCACCCTCGAGAACCTAGGACACGATATCCATATTGCTGAAAACATTATTGTTTGCAGCAGCCCTCTTGGATTTCAAAAATGATCACAGCATTGTTCTCTGCACCCTCGAGAACCTCGGACACGATATCCATATTGCTCATAATTTTGTGCGGCGGCCATCTTGGATTTAAAAATGATCACAAAATCGTTCTGTGCACTCTCGAGAACCTCGGATACGATACCCATATTTTTGTGATCATGATCTTGCACGGCGGCCATCTCGGATTTAAAAATGATCCCAAAATTATTTTCTGCACCCCCGAGAACCTCAGACACGATATCCATATTGCTGAAAACATTATTGTTTGCAGCAGCCCTCTTGGATTTCAAAAATGATCACAGCATTGTTCTCTGCACCCTCGAGAACCTCGGACACGATATCAATATTGCTCATAATTTTGTGCGGCGGCCATCTTGGATTTAAAAATGATCACAAAATCGTTCTGTGCACTCTCGAGAACCTCGGATACGATACCCATATTTTTGTGATCATGATCTTGCACGGCGGCCATCTCGGATTTAAAAATGATCCCAAAATTATTTTCTGCACCCTCGAGAACCACAGACACGATATCCAATAATGTTGTTGTCATTTTTTTGAGCGGGGGCCATCTTGGATTTGAAAAATGATCACAAAATCGTTCTCTGCACCCTCGAGAACCTCTGATACGATACCCATAATGTAGTTATCATAATTTTGAGCGGCGACCATCTCGGATTTAAAAATGAACCCAAAATTGTTTCCTGCACCCTCGAGAACCTCGGACACGATATCCATATTGCTGAAATCATTATTGTTTGCGGCAGCCCTCTTGGATTTCAAAAATGCTCACAGAATTGTTCTCTGCACCCTCGAGAACCTCGGATACGATACCCATAATGAAGTTATCATAATTAAGAGCGGTGGCCATCTTGGATTTAAAAATGATCACAAAATCGTTCTCAGCACCCTCGAGAAACTCGGATACGATACCCATAATGAAGTTATCATACTTTTGAGCGGCGGCCATCTTGGATTTGAAATCTGATCACAAAATTGTTCTCTGCACCCACGAGAACCTCGGATACGATACCCATAATGAAGTTATCATACTTTTGAGCGGAGGCCATCTTCAATTTGAAAAATGATCACAAAATCGTTCTCAGCACCCTCGAGAAACTCGGATACGATACCAATAATGTAGTTATCATACTTTTGAGCGGCAGCCATCTTGGATTTGAAAACTGATCACAAAATCGTTCTCTGCACCCTCGAGAACCTCGGGTACGATATCCATATTGCTGAAATCATAATTTTGTGCGGCGGCCATCTTGGATTAGAAAAATGATCACAAATTCGTTCTCAGCACCCTCGAGAAACTCGGATACGATACCCATAATGAAGTTATCATACTTTTGAGCGGCGGCCATCTTGGATTTGAAAACTGATCACAAAATTGTTCTCTGCACCCACGAGAACCTCGGATACGATACCCATAATGAAGTTATCATACTTTTGAGCGGCGGCCATCTTCGATTTGAAAAATGATCACAAAATCGTTCTCAGCACCCTCGAGAAACTCGGATACGATACCAATAATGTAGTTATCATACTTTTGAGCGGCAGCCATCTTGGATTTGAAAACTGATCACAAAATCGTTCTCTGCACCCTCGAGAACCTCGGGTACGATATCCATATTGCTGAAATCATAATTTTGTGCGGCGGCCATCTTGGATTAGAAAAATGATCACAAATTCGTTCTCAGCACCCTCGAGAACCTCGGATACGATACCCATAATGTAGTTATCATACTTTTGAGCGGCGGCCATCTTGGATTTGAAAACTGATCACAAAATTGTTCTCTGCACCCTCGAGAACCTCGGACACGATATCCATATTGTTGAAAACAAAATTTTGTGCGGCGGCCATCTTTGATTAAAAAAATCATCTAAAAATCGTTCTCAGCACCCTCGAGAACCTCGGATACGATACCCATAATGTAGTTATCATAATTTTGAGCGGCGACCATCTCGGATTTAAAAATGATCCCAAAATTGTTTCCTGCACCCTCGAGAACCTCGGACACGATATCCATATTGCTGAAAACATTATTGTTCGCGGTAGCCCTCTTGGATTTCAAAAATGCTCACAGAATTGTTCTCTGCACCCTCGAGAACCTCGGACACGATACCAATAATGTAGTTATCATACTTTTGAGCGGCAGCCATCTTGGATTTGAAAACTGATCACAAAATCGTTCTCTGTACCCTCGAGAACCTCGGGTACGATATCCATATTGCTGAAATCATAATTTTGTGCGGCAGCCATATTGGATTAGAAAAATGATCGCAAATTCGTTCTCAGCACCCTCGAGAACCTCGGATACGATACCCATAATGTAGTTATCATACTTTTGAGCAGCGGCCATCTTGGATTTGAAAACTGATCACAAAATTGTTCTCTGCACCCTCGAGAACCTCGGATACGATACCCATATTGTTGAAAACAAAATTTTGTGCGGCGGCCATCTTTGATTAAAAAAATGATCTAAAAATCGTTCTCAGCACCCTCGAGAACCTCGGATACGATACCCATAATATAGTTATCATAATTTTGAGCGGCGACCATCTCGGATTTAAAAATGATCCCAAAATTGTTTCCTGCACCCTCGAGAACCTCGGACACGATATCCATATTGCTGAAAACATTATTGTTCGCGGCAGCCCTCTTGGATTTCAAAAATGCTCACAGAATTGTTCTCTGCACCCTCGAGAACCTCGGAAACGATACCAATAATGTAGTAATCATACTTTTGAGCGGCAGCCATCTTGGATTTGAAAACTGATCACAAAATCGTTCTCTGCACCCTCGAGAACCTCGGGTACGATATCCATATTGCTGAAATCATAATTTTGTGCGGCGGCCATCTTGGACTAGAAAAATGATCACAAATTCGTTCTCAGCACCCTCGAGAACCTCGGATACGATACCCATAATGTAGTTATCATACTTTTGAGCAGCGGCCATCTTGGATTTGAAAACTGATCACAAAATTGTTCTCTGCACCCTCGAGAACCTCGGATACGATACCCATAATGAAGTTATCATACTTTTGAGCGGCGGCCATCTTCGATTTGAAAAATGATCACAAAATGGTTCTCTTCACCCTGGAGAACCTCAGATACGATACCCATAATGTAGTTATCATACTTTCAAGCTGCGGCTATCTTCGATTTGAAAAATGATAACAAAATCGTTCTCTGCACCCTCGAGAACCTTGGATACGATACCCATAATGAAGTTATCATAATTAAGAGCAGCGGCCATCTTCGATTTGAAAAATGATCACAAAATGGTTCTCTTCACCCTGGAGAACCTCAGATACGATACCCATAATGTAGTTATCATACTTTTAAGCGGCGGCTATCTTCGATTTGAAAAATGATAACAAAATCGTTCTCTGCACCCTCGAGAACCTTGGATACGATACCCATAATGAAGTTATCATAATTAAGAGCGGCGGCCATCTTGGATTTAAAAATGATCACAAAATCGTTCTCAGCACCCTCGAGAAACTCGGATACGATACCAATAATGTAGTTATCATACTTTTGAGCGGCAGCCATCTTGGATTTGAAAACTGATCACAAAATCGTTCTCTGCACCCTCGAGAACCTCGGGTACCATACCAATAATGAAGTTATCATACTTTTGAGCGGCAGCCATCTTGGATTTGAAAACTGATCACAAAATCGTTCTCAGCACCCTCGAGCACCTCGGATACGATACCCATAATGTAGTTATCATAATTTTGAGCGGCGGCCATCTTGGATTTAAAAATGATCACAAAATCGTTCTGTGCACTCTCGAGAACCTCGGATACGATACCCATATTTTTGTGATCATGATCTTGCACGGCGGCCATGTCGGATTTAAAATGATCCCAAAATTATTTTCTGCACCCTCGAGAACCTCAGACACGATATTCATATTGCTGAAAACATTATTGTTTGCGGCAGCCCTCTTGGATTTTAAAAATGATCACAGAATTGTTCTCTGCACCTTCGAGAACCTCGGACACGATATCCATATTGCTGAAATCATAATTTTGTGCGGCAGCCATCTTGGATTTGAAAAATGATCACAAAATCGTTCTCTGCACCCTCGAGAACCTCGGATACGATACCTATAATGAAGTTATCATAATTAAGAGCGGCGGCCATCTTGGATTTAAAAATGATCACAAAATCGTTCTCAGCACCCTCGAGAAACTCGGATACGATACCAATAATGTAGTTATCATACTTTTGAGCGGCAGCCATCTTGGATTTGAAAACTGATCACAAAATCGTTATCTGCACCCTCGAGAACCTCGGGTACGATATTCATATTGCTGTAATCATAATTTTGTGCGGTGGCCATCTTGGATTAGAAAAATGATCACAAATTCGTTCTCAGCACCCTTGAGAACCTCGGATACGATACCCATAATGTAGTTATCATACTTTTGAGCGGCGGCCATCTTGGATTTGAAAAATGATCACAAAATAGTTCTCTGCACCCTCGAGAACCTCGGATACGATACCCATAATGAAGTTATCATACTTTTGAGCGGCGGCCATCTTCGATTTGAAAAATGATCACAAAATGGTTTTCTTCACCCTGGAGAACCTCAGATACGATACCCATAATGTAGTTATCATACTTTTAAGCGGCGGCTATCTTCGATTTGAAAAATGATAACAAAATCGTTCTCTGCACCCTCGAGAACCTTGGATACGATACCCATAATGTAGTTATCATACTTTTGAGCGGCGGCCATCTCGGACTTAATAATGATCCCAAAATTGTTTTCTGCATCCTCGAGAACCTCGGACACGATATCCATATTGCTGAAAAAATAATTGTTTGCGGCAGCCCTCTTTGATTTCAAAAATGATCACAGAATTGTTCTCTGCAGCCTCGAGAACCTCGGACACGATATCCATATTGCTATAATCATAATTTTGTGCAGCGGCCATCTTGGATTAGAAAAATGATCACAAAATCGTTCTCAGCACCCTTGAGAACCTCGGATACGATACCCATAATGTAGTTATCATACTTTTGATCGGCGGCCATCTTGGATTTGAAAACTGATCACAAAATCGTTCTCTGCACCCTCGAGAACCTCGGATACGAAACCCATAATCTAGTTACCATACTATTGAGCGGCGGCCATCTCGGACTTTAAAATGATCCCAAAATTGTTTTCTCCACACTCGAGAACCTCGGACACGATATCCATATTGCTGAAAACATAATTATTTGCGGCAGCCCTCTTGGATTTCAAAAATGCTCACAGAATTGTTTTCTGCACCCTCGAGAACCTCGGACACGATACCAATTATGTAGTTATCCTACTTTTGAGCGGCAGCCATCTTGGATTTGAAAACTGATCACAAAATCGTTCTCTGCACCCTCGAGAACCTCGGGTACGATATCCATATTGCTGAAATCATAATTTTGTGCGGCGGCCATCTTGGATTAGAAATATGATCACAAATTCGTTCTCAGCACCCTCGAGAACCTCGGATACGATACCCATAATGTAGTTATCATACTTTTGAGCAGCGGCCATCTTGGATTTGAAAACTGATCACAAAATTGTTCTCTGCACCCTCGAGAACCTCGGATACGATACCCATAATGAAGTTATCATGCTTTTGAGCGGCGGCCATCTTCGATTTGAAAAACGATCACGAAATGGTTCTCTTCACCCTGGAGAACCTCAGATACGATACCCATAATGTAGTTATCATACTTTTAAGCGGCGGCTATCTTCGATTTGAAAAATGATAACAAAATCGTTCTCTGCACCCTCGAGAACCTTGGATACGATACCCATAATGAAGTTATCATAATTAAGAGCGGCGGCCATCTTGGATTTAAAAATGATCACAAAATCGTTCTCAGCACCCTCGAGAAACTCGGATACGATACCAATAATGTAGTTATCATACTTTTGAGCGGCAGCCATCTTGGATTTGAAAACTGATCACAAAATCGTTCTCTGCACCCTCGAGAACCTCGGGTACGATACCAATAATGTAGTTATCATACTTTTGAGCGGCAGCCATCTTGGATTTGAAAACTGATCACAAAATCGTTCTCTGCACCCTCGAGAACCTCGGGTACGATATCCATATTGCTGAAATCATAATTTTGTGCGGCGGCCATCTCGGACTTTAAAATGACCCCAAAATTGTTTTCTCCACACTCGAGAACCTCGGACACGATATCCATATTGCTGAAATCATAATTTTGTGCGGCGGCCATCTTGGATTTGAAAAATGATCACAAAATCGTTCTCTGCACCCTCGAGAACCTCGGATACGATACCCATAATGAAGTTATCATAATTAAGAGCGGCGGCCATCTTGGATTTAAAAATGATCACAAAATCGTTCTCTGCACCCTCGAGAACCTCGGACACGATACCAATAATGTAGTTATCATACTTTTGAGCGGCAGCCATCTTGGATTTGAAAACTGATCACAAAATCGTTCTCTGCACCCTCGAGAACCTCGGGTACGATATCCATATTGCTGAAATCATAATTTTGTGCGGCGGCCATCTTGGATTAGAAAAATGATCACAAATTCGTTCTCAGCGCCCTGGAGAACCTCGGATACGATACCCATAATGTAGTTATCATACTTTTGAGCGGCGGCCATCTTGGATTTGAAAACTGATCACAAAATTGTTCTCTGCACCCTCGAGAACCTAGGATACAATACCCTTAATCTAGTTTTCATACTTTTGAGCGGCGGCCGTCTCGGATTTAAAAATGATCCCAAAATAATTTACTGCACCCTCGAGAACCTCGGACACGATATCCATATTGTTGAAAACATAATTTTGTGCGGCGGCCATCTTGGATTAAAAAAATGATCTAAAAATCGTTCTCAGCACCCTCGAGAACCTCGGATACTATACCCATAATGTAGTTATCATACTTTTGAGCGGGGGCCATCTTGGATTTGAAAAATGATCACAAAATCGTTCTCTGCACCCTCGAGAACCTCTGATACGATACCCATAATGTAAATATCATAATTTTGAGCGGCGACAATCTCGGATTTAAAAATGATCCTAAAATTGTTTCCTGCACCCTCGAGAACCTAGGACACGATATCCATATTGCTGAAAACATTATTGTTTGCAGCAGCCCTCTTGGATTTCAAAAATGATGACAGCATTGTTCTCTGCACCCTCGAGAACCTCGGACGCGATATCAATATTGCTCATAATTTTGTGCGGCGGCCATCTTGGATTAAAAAAATGATCTAAAAATCGTTCTCAGCACCCTCGAGAACCTCGGATACTATACCCATAATGTAGTTATCATACTTTTGAGCGGGGGCCATCTTGGATTTGAAAAATGATCACAAAATCGTTCTCTGCACCCTCGAGAACCACAGACACGATATCCAATAATGTTGTTATCATTTTTTAGAGCGGCGACCATCTCGGATTTAAAAATGATCCCAAAATTGTTTCCTGCACCCTCGAGAACTTTGGACACGATATCCATATTGCTGAAATCATTATTGTTTGCGGCAGCCCTCTTGGATTTCAAAAATGCTCACAGAATTGTTCTCTGCACCCTCGAGAACCTAGGACACGATATCCATATTGCTGAAAACATTATTGTTAAATCCAAGTTAAATCCAAGAGGGCTGGTGAGCCCTCTTGGATTTCAAAAATGATCACAGCATTGTTCTCTGCACCCTCGAGAACCTCGGACACGATATCCATATTGCTCATTATTTTGTGCGGCGGCCATCTTGGATTTAAAAATGATCACAAAATCGTTCTGTGCACTCTCGAGAACCTCGGATACGATACCCATATTTTTGTGATCATGATCTTGCACGGCGGCCATCTCGGATTTAAAAATGATCCCAAAATTATTTTCTGCACCCCCGAGAACCTCAGACACGATATCCATATTGCTGAAAACATTATTGTTTGCAGCAGCCCTCTTGGATTTCAAAAATGATCACAGCATTGTTCTCTGCACCCTCGAGAACCTCGGACACGATATCCATATTGCTCATAATTTTGTGCGGCGGCCATCTTGGATTTAAAAATGATCACAAAATCGTTCTGTGCACTCTCGAGAACCTCGGATACGATACCCATATTTTTG
The DNA here is from genome assembly GCF_905404315.1 of Leptidea sinapis. Taxonomy (NCBI): domain Eukaryota; kingdom Metazoa; phylum Arthropoda; class Insecta; order Lepidoptera; family Pieridae; genus Leptidea; species Leptidea sinapis. The sequence goes on from NC_066293.1 coordinate 195,814, forward strand.
TGATCATGATCTTGCACGGCGGCCATCTCGGATTTAAAAATGATCCCAAAATTATTTTCTGCACCCTCGCGAACCACAGACACGATATCCAATAATGTTGTTATCATTTTTTTGAGCGAGGCCATCTTGGATTTGAAAAATGATCACAAAATCGTTCTCTGCACCCTCGAGAACCTCTGATACGATACCCATAATGTAGTTATCATAATTTTGAGCGGCGACCATCTCGGATTTAAAAATGATCCCAAAATTATTTTCTGCACCCCCGAGAAACTCAGACACGATATCCATATTGCTGAAAACATTATTGTTTGCAGCAGCCCTCTTGGATTTCAAAAATGATCACAGCATTGTTCTCTGCACCCTCGAGAACCTAGGACACGATATCCATATTGCTGAAAACATTATTGTTTGCAGCAGCCCTCTTGGATTTCAAAAATGATCACAGCATTGTTCTCTGCACCCTCGAGAACCTCGGACACGATATCCATATTGCTCATAATTTTGTGCGGCGGCCATCTTGGATTTAAAAATGATCACAAAATCGTTCTGTGCACTCTCGAGAACCTCGGATACGATACCCATATTTTTGTGATCATGATCTTGCACGGCGGCCATCTCGGATTTAAAAATGATCCCAAAATTATTTTCTGCACCCCCGAGAACCTCAGACACGATATCCATATTGCTGAAAACATTATTGTTTGCAGCAGCCCTCTTGGATTTCAAAAATGATCACAGCATTGTTCTCTGCACCCTCGAGAACCTCGGACACGATATCAATATTGCTCATAATTTTGTGCGGCGGCCATCTTGGATTTAAAAATGATCACAAAATCGTTCTGTGCACTCTCGAGAACCTCGGATACGATACCCATATTTTTGTGATCATGATCTTGCACGGCGGCCATCTCGGATTTAAAAATGATCCCAAAATTATTTTCTGCACCCTCGAGAACCACAGACACGATATCCAATAATGTTGTTGTCATTTTTTTGAGCGGGGGCCATCTTGGATTTGAAAAATGATCACAAAATCGTTCTCTGCACCCTCGAGAACCTCTGATACGATACCCATAATGTAGTTATCATAATTTTGAGCGGCGACCATCTCGGATTTAAAAATGATCCCAAAATTGTTTCCTGCACCCTCGAGAACCTCGGACACGATATCCATATTGCTGAAATCATTATTGTTTGCGGCAGCCCTCTTGGATTTCAAAAATGCTCACAGAATTGTTCTCTGCACCCTCGAGAACCTCGGATACGATACCCATAATGAAGTTATCATAATTAAGAGCGGTGGCCATCTTGGATTTAAAAATGATCACAAAATCGTTCTCAGCACCCTCGAGAAACTCGGATACGATACCCATAATGAAGTTATCATACTTTTGAGCGGCGGCCATCTTGGATTTGAAATCTGATCACAAAATTGTTCTCTGCACCCACGAGAACCTCGGATACGATACCCATAATGAAGTTATCATACTTTTGAGCGGAGGCCATCTTCAAATTGAAAAATGATCACAAAATCGTTCTCAGCACCCTCGAGAAACTCGGATACGATACCAATAATGTAGTTATCATACTTTTGAGCGGCAGCCATCTTGGATTTGAAAACTGATCTCAAAATCGTTCTCTGCACCCTCGAGAACCTCGGGTACGATATCCATATTGCTGAAATCATAATTTTGTGCGGCGGCCATCTTGGATTAGAAAAATGATCACAAATTCGTTCTCAGCACCCTCGAGAAACTCGGATACGATACCCATAATGAAGTTATCATACTTTTGAGCGTCGGCCATCTTGGATTTGAAAACTGATCACAAAATTGTTCTCTGCACCCACGAGAACCTCGGATACGATACCCATAATGAAGTTATCATACTTTTGAGCGGCGGCCATCTTCGATTTGAAAAATGATCACAAAATCGTTCTCAGCACCCTCGAGAAACTCGGATACGATACCAATAATGTAGTTATCATACTTTTGAGCGGCAGCCATCTTGGATTTGAAAACTGATCACAAAATCGTTCTCTGCACCCTCGAGAACCTCGGGTACGATATCCATATTGCTGAAATCATAATTTTGTGCGGCGGCCATCTTGGATTAGAAAAATGATCACAAATTCGTTCTCAGCACCCTCGAGAACCTCGGATACGATACCCATAATGTAGTTATCATACTTTTGAGCGGCGGCCATCTTGGATTTGAAAACTGATCACAAAATTGTTCTCTGCACCCTCGAGAACCTCGGACACGATATCCATATTGTTGAAAACAAAATTTTGTGCGGCGGCCATCTTTGATTAAAAAAATGATCTAAAAATCGTTCTCAGCACCCTCGAGAACCTCGGATACGATACCCATAATGTAGTTATCATAATTTTGAGCGGCGACCATCTCGGATTTAAAAATGATCCCAAAATTGTTTCCTGCACCCTCGAGAACCTCGGACACGATATCCATATTGCTGAAAACATTATTGTTCGCGGTAGCCCTCTTGGATTTCAAAAATGCTCACAGAATTGTTCTCTGCACCCTCGAGAACCTCGGACACGATACCAATAATGTAGTTATCATACTTTTGAGCGGCAGCCATCTTGGATTTGAAAACTGATCACAAAATCGTTCTCTGTACCCTCGAGAACCTCGGGTACGATATCCATATTGCTGAAATCATAATTTTGTGCGGCAGCCATATTGGATTAGAAAAATGATCGCAAATTCGTTCTCAGCACCCTCGAGAACCTCGGATACGATACCCATAATGTAGTTATCATACTTTTGAGCAGCGGCCATCTTGGATTTGAAAACTGATCACAAAATTGTTCTCTGCACCCTCGAGAACCTCGGATACGATACCCATATTGTTGAAAACAAAATTTTGTGCGGCGGCCATCTTTGATTAAAAAAATGATCTAAAAATCGTTCTCAGCACCCTCGAGAACTTCGGATACGATACCCATAATATAGTTATCATAATTTTGAGCGGCGACCATCTCGGATTTAAAAATGATCCCAAAATTGTTTCCTGCACCCTCGAGAACCTCGGACACGATATCCATATTGCTGAAAACATTATTGTTCGCGGCAGCCCTCTTGGATTTCAAAAATGCTCACAGAATTGTTCTCTGCACCCTCGAGAACCTCGGAAACGATACCAATAATGTAGTAATCATACTTTTGAGCGGCAGCCATCTTGGATTTGAAAACTGATCACAAAATCGTTCTCTGCACCCTCGAGAACCTCGGGTACGATATCCATATTGCTGAAATCATAATTTTGTGCGGCGGCCATCTTGGACTAGAAAAATGATCACAAATTCGTTCTCAGCACCCTCGAGAACCTCGGATACGATACCCATAATGTAGTTATCATACTTTTGAGCAGCGGCCATCTTGGATTTGAAAACTGATCACAAAATTGTTCTCTGCACCCTCGAGAACCTCGGATTCGATACCCATAATGAAGTTATCATACTTTTGAGCGGCGGCCGTCTTCGATTTGAAAAATGATCACAAAATGGTTCTCTTCACCCTGGAGAACCTCAGATACGATACCCATAATGTAGTTATCATACTTTCAAGCTGCGGCTATCTTCGATTTGAAAAATGATAACAAAATCGTTCTCTGCACCCTCGAGAACCTTGGATACGATACCCATAATGAAGTTATCATAATTAAGAGCAGCGGCCATCTTCGATTTGAAAAATGATCACAAAATGGTTCTCTTCACCCTGGAGAACCTCAGATACGATACCCATAATGTAGTTATCATACTTTCAAGCGGCGGCTATCTTCGATTTGAAAAATGATAACAAAATCGTTCTCTGCACCCTCGAGAACCTTGGATACGATACCCATAATGAAGTTATCATAATTAAGAGCGGCGGCCATCTTGGATTTAAAAATGATCACAAAATCGTTCTCAGCACCCTCGAGAAACTCGGATACGATACCAATAATGTAGTTATCATACTTTTGAGCGGCAGCCATCTTGGATTTGAAAACTGATCACAAAATCGTTCTCTGCACCCTCGAGAACCTCGGGTACCATACCAATAATGAAGTTATCATACTTTTGAGCGGCAGCCATCTTGGATTTGAAAACTGATCACAAAATCGTTCTCAGCACCCTCGAGAACCTCGGATACGATACCCATAATGTAGTTATCATAATTTTGAGCGGCGGCCATCTTGGATTTAAAATTGATCACAAAATCGTTCTGTGCACTCTCGAGAACCTCGGATACGATACCCATATTTTTGTGATCATGATCTTGCACGGCGGCCATGTCGGATTTAAAATGATCCCAAAATTATTTTCTGCACCCTCGAGAACCTCAGACACGATATCCATATTGCTGAAAACATTATTGTTTGCGGCAGCCCTCTTGGATTTTAAAAATGATCACAGAATTGTTCTCTGCACCTTCGAGAACCTCGGACACGATATCCATATTGCTGAAATCATAATTTTGTGCGGCAGCCATCTTGGATTTGAAAAATGATCACAAAATCGTTCTCTGCACCCTCGAGAACCTCGGATACGATACCTATAATGAAGTTATCATAATTAAGAGCGGCGGCCATCTTGGATTTAAAAATGATCACAAAATCGTTCTCAGCACCCTCGAGAAACTCGGATACGATACCAATAATGTAGTTATCATACTTTTGAGCGGCAGCCATCTTGGATTTGAAAACTGATCACAAAATCGTTATCTGCACCCTCGAGAACCTCGGGTACGATATTCATATTGCTGTAATCATAATTTTGTGCGGTGGCCATCTTGGATTAGAAAAATGATCACAAATTCGTTCTCAGCACCCTTGAGAACCTCGGATACGATACCCATAATGTAGTTATCATACTTTTGAGCGGCGGCCATCTTGGATTTGAAAAATGATCACAAAATAGTTCTCTGCACCCTCGAGAACCTCGGATACGATACCCATTATGAAGTTATCATACTTTTGAGCGGCGGCCATCTTCGATTTGTAAAATGATCACAAAATGGTTTTCTTCACCCTGGAGAACCTCAGATACGATACCCATAATGTAGTTATCATACTTTTAAGCGGCGGCTATCTTCGATTTGAAAAATGATAACAAAATCGTTCTCTGCACCCTCGAGAACCTTGGATACGATACCCATAATGTAGTTATCATACTTTTGAGCGGCGGCCATCTCGGACTTAATAATGATCCCAAAATTGTTTTCTGCATCCTCGAGAACCTCGGACACGATATCCATATTGCTGAAAAAATAATTGTTTGCGGCAGCCCTCTTTGATTTCAAAAATGATCACAGAATTGTTCTCTGCAGCCTCGAGAACCTCGGACACGATATCCATATTGCTATAATCATAATTTTGTGCAGCGGCCATCTTGGATTAGAAAAATGATCACAAAATCGTTCTCAGTACCCTCAAGAACCTCGGATACGATACCCATAATGTAGTTATCTTACTTTTGATCGGCGGCCATCTTGGATTTGAAAACTGATCACAAAATCGTTCTCTGCACCCTCGAGAACCTCGGATACGAAACCCATAATCTAGTTACCATACTATTGAGCGGCGGCCATCTCGGTCTTTAAAATGATCCCAAAATTGTTTTCTCCACACTCGAGAACCTCGGACACGATATCCATATTGATGAAAACATAATTATTTGCGGCAGCCCTCTTGGATTTCAAAAATGCTCACAGAATTGTTTTCTGCACCCTCGAGAACCTCGGACACGATACCAATTATGTAGTTATCCTACTTTTGAGCGGCAGCCATCTTGGATTTGAAAACTGATCACAAAATCGTTCTCTGCACCCTCGAGAACCTCGGGTACGATATCCATATTGCTGAAATCATAATTTTGTGCGGCGGCCATCTTGGATTAGAAATATGATCACAAATTCGTTCTCAGCACCCTCGAGAACCTCGGATACGATACCCATAATGTAGTTATCATACTTTTGAGCAGCGGCCATCTTGGATTTGAAAACTGATCACAAAATTGTTCTCTGCACCCTCGAGAACCTCGGATACGATACCCATAATGAAGTTATCATGCTTTTGAGCGGCGGCCATCTTCGATTTGAAAAACGATCACAAAATGGTTCTCTTCACCCTGGAGAACCTCAGATACGATACCCATAATGTAGTTATCATACTTTTAAGCGGCGGCTATCTTCGATTTGAAAAATGATAACAAAATCGTTCTCTGCACCCTCGAGAACCTTGGATATGATACCCATAATGAAGTTATCATAATTAAGAGCGGCGGCCATCTTGGATTTAAAAATGATCACAAAATCGTTCTCAGCACCCTCGAGAAACTCGGATACGATACCAATAATGTAGTTATCATACTTTTGAGCGGCAGCCATCTTGGATTTGAAAACTGATCACAAAATCGTTCTCTGCACCCTCGAGAACCTCGGGTACGATACCAATAATGTAGTTATCATACTTTTGAGCGGCAGCCATCTTGGATTTGAAAACTGATCACAAAATCGTTCTCTGCACCCTCGAGAACCTCGGGTACGATATCCATATTGCTGAAATCATAATTTTGTGCGGCGGCCATCTCGGACTTTAAAATGACCCCAAAATTGTTTTCTCCACACTCGAGAACCTCGGACACGATATCCATATTGCTGAAATCATAATTTTGTGCGGCGGCCATCTTGGATTTGAAAAATGATCACAAAATCGTTCTCTGCACCCTCGAGAACCTCGGATACGATACCCATAATGAAGTTATCATAATTAAGAGCGGCGGCCATCTTTGATTTAAAAATGATCACAAAATCGTTCTCTGCACCCTCGAGAACCTCGGACACGATACCAATAATGTAGTTATCATACTTTTGAGCGGCAGCCATCTTGGATTTGAAAACTGATCACAAAATCGTTCTCTGCACCCTCGAGAACCTCGGGTACGATATCCATATTGCTGAAATCATAATTTTGTGCGGCGGCCATCTTGGATTAGAAAAATGATCACAAATTCGTTCTCAGCGCCCTCGAGAACCTCGGATACGATACCCATAATGTAGTTATCATACTTTTGAGCGGCGGCCATCTTGGATTTGAAAACTGATCACAAAATTGTTCTCTGCACCCTCGAGAACCTAGGATACAATACCCTTAATCTAGTTTTCATACTTTTGAGCGGCGGCCGTCTCGGATTTAAAAATGATCCCAAAATAATTTACTGCACCCTCGAGAACCTCGGACACGATATCCATATTGTTGAAAACATAATTTTGTGCGGCGGCCATCTTGGATTAAAAAAATGATCTAAAAATCGTTCTGAGCACCCTCGAGAACCTCGGATACTATACCCATAATGTAGTTATCATACTTTTGAGCGGGGGCCATCTTGGATTTGAAAAATGATCACAAAATCGTTCTCTGCACCCTCGAGAACCTCTGATACGATACCCATAATGTAAATATCATAATTTTGAGCGGCGACAATCTCGGATTTAAAAATGATCCTAAAATTGTTTCCTGCACCCTCGAGAACCTAGGACACGATATCCATATTGCTGAAAACATTATTGTTTGCAGCAGCCCTCTTGGATTTCAAAAATGATGACAGCATTGTTCTCTGCACCCTCGAGAACCTCGGACGCGATATCAATATTGCTCATAATTTTGTGCGGCGGCCATCTTGGATTAAAAAAATGATTTAAAAATCGTTCTCAGCACCCTCGAGAACCTCGGATACTATACCCATAATGTAGTTATCATACTTTTGAGCGGGGGCCATCTTGGATTTGAAAAATGATCACAAAATCGTTCTCTGCACCCTCGAGAACCACAGACACGATATCCAATAATGTTGTTATCATTTTTTTGAGCGGCGACCATCTCGGATTTAAAAATGATCCCAAAATTGTTTCCTGCACCCTCGAGAACCTCGGACACGATATCCATATTGCTGAAATCATTATTGTTTGCGGCAGCCCTCTTGGATTTCAAAAATGCTCACAGAATTGTTCTCTGCACCCTCGAGAACCTAGGACACGATATCCATATTGCTGAAAACATTATTGTTAAATCCAAGTTAAATCCAAGAGGGCTGGTGAGCCCTCTTGGATTTCAAAAATGATCACAGCATTGTTCTCTGCACCCTCGAGAACCTTGGACACGATATCCATATTGCTCATTATTTTGTGCGGCGGCCATCTTGGATTTAAAAATGATCACAAAATCGTTCTGTGCACTCTCGAGAACCTCGGATACGATACCCATATTTTTGTGATCATGATCTTGCACGGCGGCCATCTCGGATTTAAAAATGATCCCAAAATTTTTTTCTGCACCCCCGAGAACCTCAGACACGATATCCATATTGCTGAAAACATTATTGTTTGCAGCAGCCCTCTTGGATTTCAAAAATGATCACAGCATTGTTCTCTGCACCCTCGAGAACCTCGGACACGATATCCATATTGCTCATAATTTTGTGCGGCGGCCATCTTGGATTTAAAAATGATCACAAAATCGTTCTGTGCACTCTCGAGAACCTCGGATACGATATCAATATTTTTGTGATCATGATCTTGCACGGCGGCCATCTCGGATTTAAAAATGATCCCAAAATTATTTTCTGCACCCTCGCGAACCACAGACACGATATCCAATAATGTTGTTATCATTTTTTTGAGCGAGGCCATCTTGGATTTGAAAAATGATCACAAAATCGTTCTCTGCACCCTCGAGAACCTCTGATACGATACCCATAATGTAGTTATCATAATTTTGAGCGGCGACCATCTCGGATTTAAAAATGATCCCAAAATTGTTTCCTGCACCCTCGAGAACCTCGGACACGATATCCATATTGCTGAAATCATTATTGTTTGCGGCAGCCCTCTTGGATTTCAAAAATGCTCACAGAATTGTTCTCTGCACCCTCAAGAACCTAGGACACGATATCCATATTGCTGAAATCATTATTGTTTGCGGCAGCCCTCTTGGATTTCAAAAATGCTCACAGAATTGTTCTCTGCACCCTCGAGAACCTCGGACACGATATCCATATTGCTCATAATTTTGTGCGGCGGCCATCTTGGATTTAAAAATGATCACAAAATCGTTCTGTGCACTCTCGAGAACCTCGGATACGATACCCATATTTTTGTGATCATGATCTTGCACGGCGGCCATCTCGGATTTAAAAATGATCCCAAAATTATTTTCTGCACCCCCGAGAAAGTCAGACACGATATCCATATTGCTGAAAACATTATTGTTTGCAGCAGCCCTCTTGGATTTCAAAAATGATCACAGCATTGTTCTCTGCACCCTCGAGAACCTCGGACACGATATCCATATTGCTCATATTTTTGTGCGGCGGCCATCTTGGATTTAAAAATGATCACAAAATCGTTCTGTGCACTCTCGAGAACCTCGGATACGATACCCATATTTTTGTGATCATGATCTTGCACGGCGGCCATCTCGGATTTAAAAATGATCCCAAAATTATTTTCTGCACCCTCGAGAACCACAGACACGATATCCAATAATGTTGTTATCATTTTTTTGAGCGGGGGCCATCTTGGATTTGAAAAATGATCACAAAATCGTTCTCTGCACCCTCGAGAACCTCTGATACGATACCCATAATGTAGTTATCATAATTTTGAGCGGCGACCATCTCGGATTTAAAAATGATCCCAAAATTGTTTCCTGCACCCTCGAGAACCTCGGACACGATATCCATATTGCTGAAATCATTATTGTTTGCGGCAGCCCTCTTGGATTTCAAAAATGCTCACAGAATTGTTCTCTGCACCCTCGAGAACCACAGACACGATATCCAATAATGTTGTTGTCATTTTTTTGAGCGGGGGCCATCTTGGATTTGAAAAATGATCACAAAATCGTTCTCTGCACCCTCGAGAACCTCTGATACGATACCCATAATGTAGTTATCATAATTTTGAGCGGCGACCATCTCGGATTTAAAAATGATCCCAAAATTGTTTCCTGCACCCTCGAGAACCTCGGACACGATATCCATATTGCTGAAATCATTATTGTTTGCGGCAGCCCTCTTAGATTTCAAAAATGCTCACAGAATTGTTCTCTGCACCCTCGAGAACCTCGGATACGATACCCATAATGAAGTTATCATAATTAAGAGCGGTGGCCATCTTGGATTTAAAAATGATCACAAAATCGTTCTCAGCACCCTCGAGAAACTCGGATACGATACCAATAATGTAGTTATCATACTTTTGAGCGGCAGCCATCTTGGATTTGAAAACTGATCACAAAATCGTTCTCTGCACCCTCGAGAACCTCGGGTACGATATCCATATTGCTGAAATCATAATTTTGTGCGGCGGCCATCTTGGATTAGAAAAATGATCACAAATTCGTTCTCAGCACCCTCGAGAAACTCGGATACGATACCCATAATGAAGTTATCATACTTTTGAGCGGCGGCCATCTTGGATTTGAAAACTGATCACAAAATTGTTCTCTGCACCCTCGAGAACCTCGGTTACGATATCCACAATGAAGTTATCATACTTTTGAGCGGCGGCCATCTTCGATTTGAAAAATGATCACAAAATGGTTCTCTTCACCCTCGAGAACCTCAGATACGATACCCATAATGTAGTTATCATACTTTTAAGCGGCGGCTATATTCGATTTGAAAAATGATAACAAAATCGTTCTCTGCACCCTCGAGAACCTTGGATACGATACCCATAATGTAGTTATCATACTTTTGAAAGGCGGCCATCTCGGATTTAAAAATGACCCCAAAATTGTTTTCTCCACACTCGAGAACCTCGGACACGATATCCATATTGCTGAAAACATAATTGTTTGCGGCGGCCATCTTGGATTTGAAAACTGATCACAAAATTGTTCTTTGCACCCTCGAGAACCTCGGATACGATACCCATAATGAAGTTATCATACTTTTGAGCGGCGGCCATCTTCGATTTGAAAAATGATCACAAAATCGTTCTCTTCACCCTCGAGAACCTCGGATACGATACCCATAATGTAGTTATCATAATTTTGAGCGGCGGCCATCTTGGATTTAAAAATGATCACAAAATCGTTCTCTGCACCCTCGAGAACCTAGGATACGATACCCTTAATCTAGTTATCATACTTTTAAGCGGCGGCTATCTTCGATTTGAAAAATGATAACAAAATCGTTCTCTGCACCCTCGAGAACCTTGGATACGATACCCATAATGTAGTCATCATACTTTTGAGCGGCGGCCATCTCGGACTTAATAATTATCCCAAAATTGTTTTCTGCATCCTCGAGAACCTCGGACACGATATCCATATTGCTTAAAAAATAATTGTTTGCGGCAGCCCTCTTTGATTTCAAAAAGGATCACAGAATTGATCTCTGCAGCCTCGAGAACCTCGGACACGATATCCATATTGCTATAATCATAATTTTGTGCGGCGGCCATCTTGGATTTGAAAAATGATCACAAAATCGTTCTCTGCACCCTCAAGAACCTCGGATACGATACCCATAATGAAGTTATCATAATTAAGAGCGGCGGCCATCTTGGATTTAAAAATGATCACAAAATCGTTCTCAGCACCCTCGAGAAACTCGGATACGAAACCAATAATGTAGTTATCATACTTTTGAGCGGCAGCCATCTTGGATTTGAAAACTAATCACAAAATCGTTCTCTGCACCCTCGAGAACCTCGGGTACGATATCCATATTGCTGAAATCATAATTTTGTGCGGCGGCCATCTTGGATTAGAAAAATGATCACAGAATCGTTCTCAGTACCCTCAAGAACCTCGGATACGATACCCATAATGTAGTTATCTTACTTTTGAGCGGCGGCCATCTTGGATTTAAAAACTGATCACAAAATCGTTCTCTGCTTCCTGGAGAACCTCGGATACGAAACCCATAATCTAGTTAACATACTATTGAGCGGCGGCCATCTCGGACTTTAAAATGATCCCAAAATTGTTTTCTCCACACTCGAGAACCTCGGACACGATATCCATATTGCTGAAAACATAATTTTTTGCGGCAGCCCTCTTGGATTTCAAAAATGATCATAGAATTGTTCTCTGCACCTTCGAGAACCTCGGACTCGATAGCCAAATTGCTGAAAACATTATTGTTTGCGGCAGCCCTCTTGGATTTCAAAAATGCTCACAGAATTGTTCTCAGCACCCTCGAGAAACTCGGATACGATACCAATAATGTAGTTATCAAACTTTTGAGCGGCAGCCATCTTGGATTTGAAAACTGATCACAAAATCGTTCTCTGCACCCTCGAGAACCTCGGGTACGATATCCATATTGCTGAAATCATAATTTTGTGCGGCGGCCATCTTGGATTAGAAAAATGATCACAAATTCTTTCTCAGCACTCTCGAGAACCTCGGATACGATACCCATAATGTAGTTATCATACTTTTGAGCGGCGGCCATCTTGGATTTGAAAACTGATCACAAAATTGTTCTCTGCACCCTCGAGAACCTAGGATACGATACCCTTAATCTAGTTATCATACTTTTGAGCGGCGGCCATCTCGGTCTTAATAATGATCCCAAAATTGTTTCCTGCACCCTCGAGAACCTCGGACACGATATCCATATTGCTATAATCATAATTTTGTGCAGCGGCCATCTTGGATTAAAAAAATGATCACATAATCGTTCTCAGTACCCTCAAGAACCTCGGATACGATACCCATAATGTAGTTATCTTACTTTTGAGCGGCGGCCATCTTGGATTTGAAAACTGATCACAAAATCGTTCTCTGCACCCTCGAGAACCTCGGATACGAAACCCATAATCTAGTTATCATACTATTGAGCGGCGGCCATCTCGTACTTTAAAATGATCCCAAAATTGTTTTCTCCACACTCGAGAACCTCGGACACGATATCTATATTGCTGAAAACATAATTTTTTGCGGCAGCCCTCTTGGATTTCAAAAATGCTCACAGAATTGTTTTCTGCACCCTCGAGAACCTCGGACACGATACCAATAATGTAGTTATCATACTTTTGAGCGGCAGCCATCTTGGATTTGAAAACTGATCACAAAATCGTTCTCTGCACCCTCGAGAACCTCGGGTACGATATCCATATTGCTGAAATCATAATTTTGTGCGGCGGCCATCTTGGATTAGAAAAATGATCACAAATTCGTTCTCAGCACCCTCGAGAACCTCGGATACGATACCCATAATGTAGTTATCATACTTTTGAGCAGCGGCCATCTTGGATTTGAAAACTGATCACAAAATTGTTCTCTGCACCCTCGAGAACCTCGGATACGATACCCATAATGAAGTTATCATACTTTTGAGCGGCGGCCATCTTCGATTTGAAAAATGATCACAAAATGGTTCTCTTCATCCTGGAGAACCTCAGATACGATACCCATAATGTAGTTATCATACTTTTAAGCGGCGGCTATCTTCGATTTGAAAAATGATAACAAAATCGTTCTCTGCACCCTCGAGAACCTTGGATACGATACCCATAATGTAGTTATCATACTTTTGAGCGGCGGCCATCTCGGACTTAATAATGATCCCAAAATTGTTTTCTGCATCCTCGAAAACCTCGGACACGATATCCAAATTGCTGAAAAAATAATTGTTTGCGGCAGCCCTCTTGGATTTCAAAAATTATCACAGAATTGTTCTCTGCAGCCTCGAGAACCTCGGACACGATATCCATATTGCTATAATCATAATTTTGTGCAGCGGCCATCTTGGATAAGAAAAATGATCACAAAATCGTTCTCAGTACCCTCAAGAACCTCGGATACGATACCCATAATGTAGTTATCTTACTTTTGAGCGGCAGCCATCTTGGATTTGAAAACTGATCACAAAATCGTTCTCTGCACCCTCGAGAACCTCGGATACGAAACCCATAATCTAGTTATCATACTATTGAGCGGCGGCCATCTCGGACTTTAAAATGATCCCAAAATTGTTTTCTCCACACTCGAGAACCTCGGACACGATATCCATATTGCTGAAAACATAATTTTTTGCGGCAGCCCTCTTGGATTTCAAAAATGATCACAGAATTGTTCTCTGCACCTTCGAGAACCTCGGACACGATATCCATATTGCTGAAATCATAATTTTGTGCGGCGGCCATCTTAGATTTGAAAAATGATCACAAAATCGTTCTCTGCACCCTCGAGAACCTCGGATACGATACCGATAATGAAGTTATCATAATTAAGAGCGGAAGCCATATTGGATTTAAAAATGATCACAAAATCGTTCTCAGCACCCTCGAGAAACTCGGATACGATACCAATAATGTAGTTATCATAATTTTGTGCGGCGGCCATCTTGGATAAGAAAAATGATCACAAATTCGTTCTCAGCACCCTCGAGAACCTCGGATACGATACCCATAATGTAGTTATCATACTTTTGAGCGGTGGCCATCTTGGATTTGAAAACTGATCACAAATTCGTTCTCAGCACCCTCGAGAACCTCGGATACGATACCCATAATGTAGTTATCATACTTTTGAGCAGCGGCCATCTTGGATTTGAAAACTGATCACAAAATTGTTCTCTGCACCCTCGAGAACCTCGGATACGATACCCATAATGAAGTTATCATACTTTTGAGCGGCGGCCATCTTCGATTTGAAAAATGATCACAAAATGGTTCTCTTCATCCTGGAGAACCTCAGATACGATACCCATAATGTAGTTATCATACTTTTAAGCGGCGGCTATCTTCGATTTGAAAAATGATCACAAAATCGTTCTCTGCACCCTCGAGAACCTTGGATACGATACCCATAATGTAGTTATCATACTTTTGAGCGGCGGCCATCTCGGACTTAATAATGATCCCAAAATTGTTTTCTGCATCCTCGAGAACCTCGGACACGATATCCAAATTGCTGAAAAAATAATTGTTTGCGGCAGCCCTCTTGGATTTCAAAAATGATCACAGAATTGTTCTCTGCAGCCTCGAGAACCTCGGACACGATATCCATATTGCTATAATCATAATTTTGTGCAGCGGCCATCTTGGATAAGAAAAATGATCACAAAATCGTTCTCAGTACCCTCAAGAACCTCGGATACGGTACCCATAATGTAGTTATCTTACTTTTGAGCGGCGGCCATCTTGGATTTGAAAACTGATCACAAAATCGTTCTCTGCACCCTCGAGAACCTCGGATACGAAACCCATAATCTAGTTATCATACTATTGAGCGGCGGCCATCTCGGACTTTAAAATGATCCCAAAATTGTTTTCTCCACACTCGAGAACCTCGGACACGATATCCATATTGCTGAAAACATAATTTTTTGCGGCAGCCCTCTTGGATTTCAAAAATGATCACAGAATTGTTCTCTGCACCTTCGAGAACCTCGGACACGATATCCATATTGCTGAAATCATAATTTTGTGCGGCGGCCATCTTAGATTTGAAAAATGATCACAAAATCGTTCTCTGCACCCTCGAGAACCTCGGATACGATACCGATAATGAAGTTATCATAATTAAGAGCGGCGGCCATCTTGGATTTAAAAATGATCACAAAATCGTTCTCAGCACCCTCGAGAACCTCGGATACGATACCCATAATGTAGTTATCATACTTTTGAGCGGTGGCCATCTTGGATTTGAAAACTGATCACAAAATTGTTCTCTGCACCCTCGAGAACCTAGGATACGATGCCCTTAATCTAGTTATCATACTTTTGAGCGGCGGCCGTCTCGGATTTAAAAATGATCCCAAAATAATTTACTGCACCCTCGAGAACCTCGGACACGATATCCATATTGCTGAAATCATAATTTTGTGCGGCGGCCATCTTAGATTTGAAAAATGATCACAAAATCGTTCTCTGCACCCTCGAGAACCTCGGATACGATACCGATAATGAAGTTATCATAATTAAGAGCGGCGGCCATCTTTGATTTAAAAATGATCACAAAATCGTTCTCAGCACCCTCGAGAACCTCGGATACGATACCCATAATGTAGTTATCATACTTTTGAGCGGCGGCCATCTTGGATTTAAAAACTGATCACAAAATCGTTCTCTGCTTCCTGGAGAACCTCGGATACGAAACCCATAATCTAGTTATCATACTATTGAGCGGCGGCCATCTCGGACTTTAAAATGATCCCAAAATTGTTTTCTCCACACTCGAGAACCTCGGACACGATATCCATATTGCTGAAAACATAATTTTTTGCGGCAGCCCTCTTGGATTTCAAAAATGATCATAGAATTGTTCTCTGCACCTTCGAGAACCTCGGACTCGATAGCCAAATTGCTGAAAACATTATTGTTTGCGGCAGCCCTCTTGGATTTCAAAAATGCTCACAGAATTGTTCTCAGCACCCTCGAGAAACTCGGATACGATACCAATAATGTAGTTATCAAACATTTGAGCGGCAGCCATCTTGGATTTGAAAACTGATCACAAAATCGTTCTCTGCACCCTCGAGAACCTCGGGTACGATATCCATATTGCTGAAATCATAATTTTGTGCGGCGGCCATCTTGGATTAGAAAAATGATCACAAATTCTTTCTCAGCACTCTCGAGAACCTCGGATACGATACCCATAATGTAGTTATCATACTTTTGAGCGGCGGCCATCTTGGATTTGAAAACTGATCACAAAATTGTTCTCTGCACCCTCGAGAACCTAGGATACGATACCCTTAATCTAGTTATCATACTTTTGAGCGGCGGCCATCTCGGTCTTAATAATGATCCCAAAATTGTTTCCTGCACCCTCGAGAACCTCGGACACGATATCCATATTGCTATAATCATAATTTTGTGCAGCGGCCATCTTGGATTAGAAAATGATCACAAAATCGTTCTCAGTACCCTCAAGAACCTCGGATACGATACCCATAATGTAGTTATCTTACTTTTGAGCGGCGGCCATCTTGGATTTGAAAACTGATCACAAAATCGTTCTCTGCACCCTCGAGAACCTCGGATACGAAACCCATAATCTAGTTATCATACTATTGAGCGGCGGCCATCTCGTACTTTAAAATGATCCCAAAATTGTTTTCTCCACACTCGAGAACCTCGGACACGATATCTATATTGCTGAAAACATAATTTTTTGCGGCAGCCCTCTTGGATTTCAAAAATGCTCACAGAATTGTTTTCTGCACCCTCGAGAACCTCGGACACGATACCAATAATGTAGTTATCATACTTTTGAGCGGCAGCCATCTTGGATTTGAAAACTGATCACAAAATCGTTCTCTGCACCCTCGAGAACCTCGGGTACGATATCCATATTGCTGAAATCATAATTTTGTGCGGCGGCCATCTTGGATTAGAAAAATGATCACAAATTCGTTCTCAGCACCCTCGAGAACCTCGGATACGATACCCATAATGTAGTTATCATACTTTTGAGCAGTGGCCATCTTGGATTTGAAAACTGATCACAAAATTGTTCTCTGCACCCTCGAGAACCTCGGATACGATACCCATAATGAAGTTATCATACTTTTGAGCGGCGGCCATCTTCGATTTGAAAAATGATCACAAAATGGTTCTCTTCATCCTGGAGAACCTCAGATACGATACCCATAATGTAGTTATCATACTTTTAAGCGGCGGCTATCTTCGATTTGAAAAATGATAACAAAATCGTTCTCTGCACCCTCGAGAACCTTGGATACGATTCCCATAATGTAGTTATCATACTTTTGAGCGGCGGCCATCTCGGACTTAATAATGATCCCAAAATTGTTTTCTGCATCCTCGAGAACCTCGGACACGATATCCAAATTGCTGAAAAAATAATTGTTTGCGGCAGCCCTCTTGGATTTCAAAAATTATCACAGAATTGTTCTCTGCAGCCTCGAGAACCTCGGACACGATATCCATATTGCTATAATCATAATTTTGTGCAGCGGCCATCTTGGATAAGAAAAATGATCACAAAATCGTTCTCAGTACCCTCAAGAACCTCGGATACGATACCCATAATGTAGTTATCTTACTTTTGAGCGGCGGCCATCTTGGATTTGAAAACTGATCACAAAATCGTTCTCTGCACCCTCGAGAACCTCGGATACGAAACCCATAATCTAGTTATCATACTATTGAGCGGCGGCCATCTCGGACTTTAAAATGATCCCAAAATTGTTTTCTCCACACTCGAGAACCTCGGACACGATATCCATATTGCTGAAAACATAATTTTTTGCGGCAGCCCTCTTAGATTTGAAAAATGATCACAAAATCGTTCTCTGCACCCTCGAGAACCTCGGATACGATACCGATAATGAAGTTATCATAATTAAGAGCGGCGGCAATCTTGGATTTAAAAATGATCACAAAATCGTTCTCAGCACCCTCGAGAACCTCGGATACGATACCCATAATGTAGTTATCATACTTTTGAGCAGTGGCCATCTTGGATTTGAAAACTGATCACAAAATTGTTCTCTGCACCCTCGAGAACCTCGGATACGATACCCATAATGAAGTTATCATACTTTTGAGCGGCGGCCATCTTCGATTTGAAAAATGATCACAAAATGGTTCTCTTCATCCTGGAGAACCTCAGATACGATACCCATAATGTAGTTATCATACTTTTAAGCGGCGGCTATCTTCGATTTGAAAAATGATAACAAAATCGTTCTCTGCACCCTCGAGAACCTTGGATACGATTCCCATAATGTAGTTATCATACTTTTGAGCGGCGGCCATCTCGGACTTAATAATGATCCCATAATTGTTTTCTGCATCCTCGAGAACCTCGGACACGATATCCAAATTGCTGAAAAAATAATTGTTTGCGGCAGCCCTCTTGGATTTCAAAAATGATCACAGAATTGTTCTCTGCAGCCTCGAGAACCTCGGACACGATATCCATATTGCTATAATCATAATTTTGTGCAGCGGCCATCTTGGATAAGAAAAATGATCACAAAATCGTTCTCAGTACCCTCAAGAACCTCGGATACGATACCCATAATGTAGTTATCTTACTTTTGAGCGGCGGCCATCTTGGATTTGAAAACTGATCACAAAATCGTTCTCTGCACCCTCGAGAACCTCGGATACGAAACCCATAATCTAGTTATCATACTATTGAGCGGCGGCCATCTCGGACTTTAAAATGATCCCAAAATTGTTTTCTCCACACTCGAGAACCTCGGACACGATATCCATATTGCTGAAAACATAATTTTTTGCGGCAGCCCTCTTAGATTTGAAAAATGATCACAAAATCGTTCTCTGCACCCTCGAGAACCTCGGATACGATACCGATAATGAAGTTATCATAATTAAGAGCGGCGGCCATCTTGGATTTAAAAATGATCACAAAATCGTTCTCAGCACCCTCGAGAACCTCGGATACGATACCCATAATGTAGTTATCATACTTTTGAGCAGTGGCCATCTTGGATTTGAAAACTGATCACAAAATTGTTCTCTGCACCCTCGAGAACCTCGGATACGATACCCATAATGAAGTTATCATACTTTTGAGCGGCGGCCATCTTCGATTTGAAAAATGATCACAAAATGGTTCTCTTCATCCTGGAGAACCTCAGATACGATACCCATAATGTAGTTATCATACTTTTAAGCGGCGGCTATCTTCGATTTGAAAAATGATAACAAAATCGTTCTCTGCAACCTCGAGAACCTTGGATACGATTCCCATAATGTAGTTATCATACTTTTGAGCGGCGGCCATCTCGGACTTAATAATGATCCCAAAATTGTTTTCTGCATCCTCGAGAACCTCGGACACGATATCCAAATTGCTGAAAAAATAATTGTTTGCGGCAGCCCTCTTGGATTTCAAAAATTATCACAGAATTGTTCTCTGCAGCCTCGAGAACCTCGGACACGATATCCATATTGCTATAATCATAATTTTGTGCAGCGGCCATCTTGGATAAGAAAAATGATCACAAAATCGTTCTCAGTACCCTCAAGAACCTCGGATACGATACCCATAATGTAGTTATCTTACTTTTGAGCGGCGGCCATCTTGGATTTGAAAACTGATCACAAAATCGTTCTCTGCACCCTCGAGAACCTCGGATACGAAACCCATAATCTAGTTATCATACTATTGAGCGGCGGCCATCTCGGACTTTAAAATGATCCCAAAATTGTTTTCTCCACACTCGAGAACCTCGGACACGATATCCATATTGCTGAAAACATAATTTTTTGCGGCAGCCCTCTTGGATTTCAAAAATGATCACAGAATTGTTCTCTGCACCTTCGAGAACCTCGGACACGATATCCATATTGCTGAAATCATAATTTTGTGCGGCGGCCATCTTAGATTTGAAAAATGATCACAAAATCGTTCTCTGCACCCTCGAGAACCTCGGATACGATACCGATAATGTAGTTATCATAATTTTGTGCGGCGGCCATCTTGGATTAGAAAAATGATCACAAATTCGTTCTCAGCACCCTCGAGAACCTCGGATACGATACCCATAATGTAGTTATCATACTTTTGAGCGGTGGCCATCTTGGATTTGAAAACTGATCACAAATTCGTTCTCAGCACCCTCGAGAACCTCGGATACGATACCCATAATGTAGTTATCATACTTTTGAGCAGCGGCCATCTTGGATTTGAAAACTGATCACAAAATTGTTCTCTGCACCCTCGAGAACCTCGGATACGATACCCATAATGAAGTTATCATACTTTTGAGCGGCGGCCCTCTTCGATTTGAAAAATGATCACAAAATGGTTCTCTTCATCCTGGAGAACCTCAGATACGATACCCATAATGTAGTTATCATACTTTTAAGCGGCGGCTATCTTCGATTTGAAAAATGATAACAAAATCGTTCTCTGCACCCTCGAGAACCTTGGATACGATACCCATAATGTAGTTATCATACTTTTGAGCGGCGGCCATCTCGGACTTAATAATGATCCCAAAATTGTTTTCTGCATCCTCGAGAACCTCGGACACGATATCCAAATTGCTGAAAAAATAATTGTTTGCGGCAGCCCTCTTGGATTTCAAAAATGATCACAGAATTGTTCTCTGCAGCCTCGAGAACCTCGGACACGATATCCATATTGCTATAATCATAATTTTGTGCAGCGGCCATCTTGGATAAG
Source organism: Leptidea sinapis (assembly GCF_905404315.1). Classification (NCBI taxonomy): domain Eukaryota; kingdom Metazoa; phylum Arthropoda; class Insecta; order Lepidoptera; family Pieridae; genus Leptidea; species Leptidea sinapis. Next base: position 216,980 of record NC_066293.1, read on the forward strand.
AAAAATGATCACAAAATCGTTCTCAGTACCCTCAAGAACCTCGGATACGATACCCATAATGTAGTTATCTTACTTTTGAGCGGCGGCCATCTTGGATTTGAAAACTGATCACAAAATCGTTCTCTGCACCCTCGAGAACCTCGGATACGAAACCCATAATCTAGTTATCATACTATTGAGCGGCGGCCATCTCGGACTTTAAAATGATCCCAAAATTGTTTTCTCCACACTCGAGAACCTCGGACACGATATCCATATTGCTGAAAACATAATTTTTTGCGGCAGCCCTCTTAGATTTGAAAAATGATCACAAAATCGTTCTCTGCACCCTCGAGAACCTCGGATACGATACCGATAATGAAGTTATCATAATTAAGAGCGGCGGCCATCTTGGATTTAAAAATGATCACAAAATCGTTCTCAGCACCCTCGAGAACCTCGGATACGATACCCATAATGTAGTTATCATACTTTTGAGCAGTGGCCATCTTGGATTTGAAAACTGATCACAAAATTGTTCTCTGCACCCTCGAGAACCTAGGATACGATACCCTTAATCTAGTTATCATACTTTTGAGCGGCGGCCGTCTCGGATTTAAAAATGATCCCAAAATAATTTACTGCACCCTCGAGAACCTCGGACACGATATCCATATTGTTGAAAACATAATTTTGTGCGGCGGCCATCTTGGATTAAAAAAATGATCTAAAAATCGTTCTCAGCACCCTCGAGAACCTCGGATACTATACCCATAATGTAGTTATCATACTTTTGAGCGGGGGCCATCTTGGATTTGAAAAATGATCACAAAATCGTTCTCTGCACCCTCGAGAACCTCTGATACGATACCCATAATGTTGTTATCATAATTTTGAGCGGCGACAATCTCGGATTTAATAATGATCCCAAAATTGTTTCCTGCACCCTCGAGAACCTAGGACACGATATCCATATTGCTGAAAACATTATTGTTTGCAGCAGCCCTCTTGGATTTCAAAAATGATCACAGCATTGTTCTCTGCACCCTCGAGAACCTCGGACACGATATCCATATTTCTCATAATTTTGTGCGGCGGCCATCTTGGATTTAAAAATGATCACAAAATCGTTCTGTGCACTGTCGAGAATCTCGGATACGATACCCATATTTTTGTGATCATGATCTTGCACGGCGGCCATCTCGGATTTAAAAATGATCCCAAAATTATTTTCTGCACCCTCGAGAACCACAGACACGATATCCAATAATGTTGTTATCATTTTTTTGAGCGGGGGCCATCTTGGATTTGAAAAATGATCACAAAATCGTTCTCTGCACCCTCGAGAACCTCTGATACGATACCCATAATGTAGTTATCATAATTTTGAGCGGCGACCATCTCGGATTTAAAAATGATCCCAAAATTGTTTCCTGCACCCTCGAGAACCTCGGACACGATATCCATATTGCTGAAAACATTATTGTTTGCGGCAGCCCTCTTGGATTTCAAAAATGCTCACAGAATTGTTCTCTGCACCCTCGAGAACCTAGGACACGATATCCATATTGCTGAAAACATTATTGTTTGCAGCAGCCCTCTTGGATTTCAAAAATGATCACAGCATTGTTCTCTGCACCCTCGAGAACCTCGGACACGATATCCATATTGCTCATAATTTTGTGCGGCGGCCATCTTGGATTTAAAAATGATCACAAAATCGTTCTGTGCACTCTCGAGAACCTCGGATACGATACCCATATTTTTGTGATCATGATCTTGCACGGCGGCCATCTCGGATTTAAAAATGATCCCAAAATTGTTTTCTGCATCCTCGAGAACCTCGGACACGATATCCATATTGCTGAAAAAATAATTGGTTGCGGCAGCCCTCTTGGATTTCAAAAATGATCACAGAATTGTTCTCTGCAGCCTCGAGAACCTCGGACACGATATCCATATTGCTATAATCATAATTTTGTGCAGCGGCCATCTTGGATAAGAAAAATGATCACAAAATCGTTCTCAGTACCCTCAAGATCCTCGGATACGATACCCATAATGTAGTTATCTTACTTTTGAGCGGCGGCCATCTTGGATTTGAAAACTGATCACAAAATCGTTCTCTGCACCCTCGAGAACCTCGGATACGAAACCCATAATCTAGTTATCATACCATTGAGCGGCGGCCATCTCGGACTTTAAAATGATCCCAAAATAATTTACTGCACCCTCGAGAACCTCGGACACGATATCCATATTGTTGAAAACAAAATTTTGTGCGGCGGCCATCTTGGATTAAAAAAATGATCTAAAAATCGTTCTCAGCACCCTCGAGAACCTCGGATACTATACCCATAATGTAGTTATCATACTTTTGAGCGGGGGCCATCTTGGATTTGAAAAATGATCACAAAATCGTTCTCTGCACCCTCGAGAACCTCTGATACGATACCCATAATGAAGTTATCATAATTTTGAGCGGCGACCATCTCGGATTTAAAAATGATCCCAAAATTGTTTCCTGCACCCTCGAGAACCTCGGACACGATATCCATATTGCTGAAAACATTATTGTTTGCGGCAGCCCTCTTGGATTTCAAAAATGCTCGCAGAATTGTTCTCTGCACCCTCGAGAACCTAGGACACGATATCCATATTGCTGAAAACATTATTGTTTGCAGCAGCCCTCTTGGATTTCAAAAATGATCACAGCATTGTTCTCTGCACCCTCGAGAACCTCGGACACGATATCCATATTGTTGAAAACATAATTTTGTGCGGCGGCCATCTTGGATTAAAAAAATGATCTAAAAATCGTTCTCAGCACCCTCGAGAACCTCGGATACTATACCCATAATGTAGTTATCATACTTTTGAGCGGGGGCCATCTTGGATTTGAAAAATGATCACAAAATCGTTCTCTGCACCCTCGAGAACCTCTGATACGATACCCATAATGTAGTTATCATAATTTTGAGCGGCGACAATCTCGGATTTAATAATGATCCCAAAATTGTTTCCTGCACCCTCGAGAACCTAGGACACGATATCCATATTGCTGAAAACATTATTGTTTGCAGCAGCCCTCTTGGATTTCAAAAATGATCACAGCATTGTTCTCTGCACCCTCGAGAACCTCGGACACGATATCCATATTTCTCATAATTTTGTGCGGCGGCCATCTTGGATTTAAAAATGATCACAAAATCGTTCTGTGCACTGTCGAGAACCTCGGATACGATACCCATATTTTTGTGATCATGATCTTGCACGGCGGCCATCTCGGATTTAAAAATGATCCCAAAATTATTTTCTGCACCCTCGAGAACCACAGACACGATATCCAATAATGTTGTTATCATTTTTTTGAGCGGGGGCCATCTTGGATTTGAAAAATGATCACAAAATCGTTCTCTGCACCCTCGAGAACCTCTGATACGATACCCATAATGTAGTTATCATAATTTTGAGCGGCGACCATCTCGGATTTAAAAATGATCCCAAAATTGTTTCCTGCACCCTCGAGAACCTCGGACACGATATCCATATTGCTGAAAACATTATTGTTTGCGGCAGCTCTCTTGGATTTCAAAAATGCTCACAGAATTGATCTCTGCACCCTCGAGAACCTAGGACACGATATCCATATTGCTGAAAACATTATTGTTTGCAGCAGCCCTCTTGGATTTCAAAAATGATCACAGCATTGTTCTCCGCACCCTCGAGAACCTCGGACACGATATCCATATTGCTCATAATTTTGTGCGGCGGCCATCTTGGATTTAAAAATGATCACAAAATCGTTCTGTGCACTCTCGAGAACCTCGGATACGATACCCATATTTTTGTGATCATGATCTTGCACGGCGGCCATCTCGGATTTAAAAATGATCCCAAAATTGTTTTCTGCATCCTCGAGAACCTCGGACACGATATCCATATTGCTGAAAAAATAATTGTTTGCGGCAGCCCTCTTGGATTTCAAAAATGATCACAGAATTGTTCTCTGCAGCCTCGAGAACCTCGGACACGATATCCATATTGCTATAATCATAATTTTGTGCAGCGGCCATCTTGGATAAGAAAAATGATCACAAAATCGTTCTCAGTACCCTCAAGAACCTCGGATACGATACCCATAATGTAGTTATCTTACTTTTGAGCGGCGGCCATCTTGGATTTGAAAACTGATCACAAAATCGTTCTCTGCACCCTCGAGAACCTCGGATACGAAACCCATAATCTAGTTATCATACTATTGAGCGGCGGCCATCTCGGACTTTAAAATGATCCCAAAATTGTTTTCTCCACACTCGAGAACCTCGGACACGATATCCATATTGCTGAAAACATAATTTTTTGCGGCAGCCCTCTTGGATTTCAAAAATGATCACAGAATTGTTCTCTGCACCTTCGAGAACCTCGGACACTATATCCATATTGCTGAAATCATAATTTTGTGCGGCGGCCATCTTGGATTTGAAAAATGATCACAAAATCGTTCTCTGCACCCTCGAGAACCTCGGATACGATACCCATAATGAAGTTATCATAATTAAGAGCGGCGGCCATCTTGGATTTAAAAATGATCACAAAATCGTTCTCAGCACCCTCGAGAAACTCGGATACAATACCAATAATGTAGTTATCATACTTTTGAGCGGCAGCCATCTTGGATTTGAAAACTGATCACAAAATCGTTCTCTGCACCCTCGAGAACCTCGGGTACGATATCCATATTGCTGAAATCATAATTTTGTGCGGCGGCCATCTTGGATTAGAAAAATGATCACAAATTCGTTCTCAGCACCCTCGAGAACCTCGGATACGATACCCATAATGTAGTTATCATACTTTTGAGCGGCGGCCATCTTGGATTTGAAAACTGATCACAAATTTGTTCTCTGCACCCTCGAGAACCTAGGATACGATACCCTTATTCTAGTTATTATACTTTTGAGCGGCGGCCGTCTCGGATTTAAAAATGATCCCAAAATAATTTACTGCACCCTCGAGAACCTCGGACACGATATCCATATTGTTGAAAACATAATTTTGTGCGGCGGCCATCTTGGATTAAAAAAATGATCTAAAAATCGTTCTCAGCACCCTCGAGAACCTCGGATACTATACCCATAATGTAGTTATCATACTTTTGAGCGGGGGCCATCTTGGATTTGAAAAATGATCACAAAATCGTTCTCTGCACCCTCGAGAACCTCTGATACGATACCCATAATGTAGTTATCATAATTTTGAGCGGCGACCATCTCGGATTTAAAAATGATCCCAAAATTGTTTCCTGCACCCTCGAGAACCTCGGACACGATATCCATATTGCTGAAAACATTATTGTTTGCGGCAGCCCTCTTGGATTTCAAAAATGCTCACAGAATTGTTCTCTGCACCCTCGAGAACCTAGGACACGATATCCATATTGCTGAAAACATTATTGTTTGCAGCAGCCCTCTTGGATTTCAAAAATGATCACAGCATTGTTCTCTGCACCCTCGAGAACCTCGGACACGATATCCATATTGCTGAAAACATTATTGTTTGCGGCATTCCTCTTGGATTTCAAAAATGATCACAGAATTGTTCTCTGCACCTTCGAGAACCTCGGACACAATATCCATATTGCTGAAATCATAATTTTGTGCGGCGGCCATCTTGGATTTGAAAAATGATCACAAAATCGTTCTCTGCACCCTCGAAAACCTCGGATACGATACCCATAATGAAGTTATCATAATTAAGAGCGGCGGCCATCTTGGATTTAAAAATGATCACAAAATCGTTCTCAGCACCCTCGAGAAACTCGGATACGATACCAATAATGTAGTTATCATACTTTTGAGCGGCAGCCATCTTGGATTTGAAAACTGATCACAAAATCGTTCTCTGCACCCTCGAGAACCTCGGGTACGATATCCATATTGCTGAAATCATAATTTTGTGCGGCGGCCATCTTGGATTAGAAAAATGATCACAAATTCGTTCTCAGCACCCTCGAGAACCTCGGATACGATACCCATAATGTAGTTATCATACTTTTGAGCGGCGGCCATCTTGGATTTGAAAACTGATCACAAATTTGTTCTCTGCACCCTCGAGAACCTAGGATACGATACCCTTATTCTAGTTATTATACTTTTGAGCGGCGGCCGTCTCGGATTTAAAAATGATCCCAAAATAATTTACTGCACCCTCGAGAACCTCGGACACGATATCCATATTGTTGAAAACATAATTTTGTGCGGCGGCCATCTTGGATTTGAAAAATGATCACAAAATCGTTCTCTGCACCCTCGAGAACCTCTGATACGATACCCATAATGTAGCTATCATAATTTTGAGCGGCGACAATCTCGGATTTAAAAATGATCCCAAAATTGTTTCCTGCACCCTCGAGAACCTAGGACACGATATCCATATTGCTGAAAACATTATTGTTTGCAGCAGCCCTCTTGGATTTCAAAAATGATCACAGCATTGTTCTCTGCACTTTCGAGAACCTCGGACACGATATCCATATTGCTAAAATCATAATTTTGTGCGGCGGCCATCTTGGATTTAAAAATGATCACAAAATCGTTCTGTGCACTCTCGAGAACCTCGGATACGATACCCATATTTTTGTGATCATGATCTTGCATGGCGGCCATCTCGGATTTAAAAATGATCCCAAAATTATTTTCTGCACCCTCGAGAACCACAGACACGATGTCCAATAATGTAGTTATCATTTTTTTGAGCGGGGGCCATCTTGGATTTGAAAAATGATCACAAAATCGTTCTCTGCACCCTCGAGAACCTCTGATACGATACCCATAATATAGTTATCATAATTTTGAGCGGCGACCATCTCGGATTTAAAAATGATCCCAAAATTGTTTCCTGCACCCTCGAGAACCTCGGACACGATATCCATATTGCTGAAAACATTATTGTTTGCGGCAGCCCTCTTGGATTTCAAAAATGCTCACAGAATTGTTCTCTGCACCCTCGAGAACGTCGGACACGATATCCATATTGCTTAAATCATAATTTTGTGCGGCGGCCATCTTGGATTTGAAAAATGATCACCAAATCGTTCTCTGCACCCTCGAGAACCTCGGGTACGATATCCATATTGCTGAAATCATAATTTTGTGTGGCGGCCATCTTGGATTTGAAAAATGATCACAAAATCGTTCTCAGCACCCTCGAGAACCTCAGATACGATACCCATAATTTAGTTATCATAATTTTGAGCGGCGACAATCTCGGATTTAAAAATGATCCCAAAATTGTTTCCTGCACCCTCGAGAACCTAGGACACGATATCCATATTGCTGAAAACATTATTGTTTGCAGCAGCCCTCTTGGATTTCAAAAATGATCACAGCATTGTTCTCTGCACCCTCGAGAACCTCGGACACGATATCCATATTGCTCATAATTTTGTGCGGCGGCCATCTTGGATTTAAAAATGATCACAAAATCGTTCTGTGCACTGTCGAGAACCTCGGATACGATACCCATATTTTTGTGATCATAATCTTGCACGGCGGCCATCTCGGATTTAAAAATGATCCTAAAATTATTTTCGGCACCCTCTAGAACCACAGACACGATATCCAATAATGTTGTTATCATTTTTTTGAGCGGAGGCCATCTTGGATTTGAAAAATGATCACAAAATCGTTCTCTGCACCCTCGAGAACCTCGGATACGATACCCATATTTTTGTGATCATGATCTTGCATGGCGGCCATCTCGGATTTAAAAATGATCCCAAAATTATTTTCTGCACCCTCGAGAACCACAGACACGATGTCCAATAATGTAGTTATCATTTTTTTGAGCGGGGGCCATCTTGGATTTGAAAAATGATCACAAAATCGTTCTCTGCACCCTCGAGAACCTCTGATACGATACCCATAATATAGTTATCATAATTTTGAGCGGCGACCATCTCGGATTTAAAAATGATCCCAAAATTGTTTCCTGCACCCTCGAGAACCTCGGACACGATATCCATATTGCTGAAAACATTATTGTTTGCGGCAGCCCTCTTGGATTTCAAAAATGCTCACAGAATTGTTCTCTGCACCCTCGAGAACGTCGGACACGATATCCATATTGCTTAAATCATAATTTTGTGCGGCGGCCATCTTGGATTTGAAAAATGATCACCAAATCGTTCTCTGCACCCTCGAGAACCTCGGGTACGATATCCATATTGCTGAAATCATAATTTTGTGTGGCGGCCATCTTGGATTTGAAAAATGATCACAAAATCGTTCTCAGCACCCTCGAGAACCTCAGATACGATACCCATAATTTAGTTATCATAATTTTGAGCGGCGACAATCTCGGATTTAAAAATGATCCCAAAATTGTTTCCTGCACCCTCGAGAACCTAGGACACGATATCCATATTGCTGAAAACATTATTGTTTGCAGCAGCCCTCTTGGATTTCAAAAATGATCACAGCATTGTTCTCTGCACCCTCGAGAACCTCGGACACGATATCCATATTGCTCATAATTTTGTGCGGCGGCCATCTTGGATTTAAAAATGATCACAAAATCGTTCTGTGCACTGTCGAGAACCTCGGATACGATACCCATATTTTTGTGATCATAATCTTGCACGGCGGCCATCTCGGATTTAAAAATGATCCTAAAATTATTTTCGGCACCCTCTAGAACCACAGACACGATATCCAATAATGTTGTTATCATTTTTTTGAGCGGAGGCCATCTTGGATTTGAAAAATGATCACAAAATCGTTCTCTGCACCCTCGAGAACCTCTGATACGATACCCATAATGTAGTTATCATAATTTTGAGCGGCGACAATCTCGGATTTAAAAATGATCCCAAAATTGTTTCCTGCACCCTCGAGAACCTAGGACACGATATCCATATTGCTGAAAACATTATTGTTTGCAGCAGCCCTCTTGGATTTCAAAAATGATCACAGCATTGTTCTCTGCACTTTCGAGAACCTCGGACACGATATCCATATTGCTAAAATCATAATTTTGTGCGGCGGCCATCTTGGATTTAAAAATGATCACAAAATCGTTCTGTGCACTCTCGAGAACCTCGGATACGATACCCATATTTTTGTGATCATGATCTTGCACGGCGGCCATCTCGGATTTAAAAATGATCCCAAAATTATTTTCTGCACCCTCGAGAACCACAGACACGATATCCAATAATGTAGTTATCATTTTTTTGAGCGGGGGCCATCTTGGAATTGGAAAATGATCACAAAATCGTTCTCTGCACCCTCGAGAACCTCTGATACGATACCCATAATATAGTTATCATAATTTTGAGCGGCGACCATCTCGGATTTAAAAATGATCCCAAAACTGTTTCCTGCACCCTCGAGAACCTCGGACACGATATCCATATTGCTGAAAACATTATTGTTTGCGGCAGCCCTCTTGGATTTCAAAAATGCTCACAGAATTGTTCTCTGCACCCTCGAGAACGTCGGACACGATATCCATATAGCTTAAATCATAATTTTGTGCGGCGGCCATCTTGGATTTGAAAAATGATCACCAAATCGTTCTCTGCACCCTCGAGAACCTCGGGTACGATATCCATATTGCTGAAATCATAATTTTGTGTGGCGGCCATCTTGGATTTGAAAAATGATCACAAAATCGTTCTCAGCACCCTCGAGAACCTCAGATACGATACCCATAATGTAGTTATCATAATTTTGAGCGGCGACAATCTCGGATTTAAAAATGATCCCAAAATTGTTTCCTGCACCCTCGAGAACCTAGGACACGATATCCATATTGCTGAAAACATTATTGTTTGCAGCAGCCCTCTTGGATTTCAAAAATGATCACAGCATTGTTCTCTGCACCCTCGAGAACCTCGGACACGATATCCATATTGCTCATAATTTTGTGCGGCGGCCATCTTGGATTTAAAAATGATCACAAAATCGTTCTGTGCACTGTCGAGAACCTCGGATACGATACCCATATTTTTGTGATCATGATCTTGCACGGCGGCCATCTCGGAATTAAAAATGATCCCAAAATTATTTTCGGCACCCTCGAGAACCACAGACACGATATCCAATAATGTTGTTATCATTTTTTTGAGCGGAGGCCATCTTGGATTTGAAAAATGATCACAAAATCGTTCTCTGCACCCTCGAGAACCTCTGATACGATACCCATAATGTAGTTATCATAATTTTGAGCGGCGACAATCTCGGATTTAAAAATGATCCCAAAATTGTTTCCTGCACCCTCGAGAACCTAAGACACGATATCCATATTGCTGAAAACATTATTGTTTGCAGCAGCCCGCTTGGATTTCAAAAATGATCACAGCATTGTTCTCTGCACTTTCGAGAACCTCGGACACGATATCCATATTGCTAAAATCATAATTTTGTGCGGCGGCCATCTTGGATTTAAAAATGATCACAAAATCGTTCTGTGCACTCTCGAGAACCTCGGATACGATACCCATATTTTTGTGATGATGATCTTGCACGGCGGCCATCTCGGATTTAAAAATGATCCCAAAATTATTTTCTGCACCCTCGAGAACCACAGACACGATATCCAATAATGTAGTTATCATTTTTTTGAGCGGGGGCCATCTTGGATTTGAAAAATGATCACAAAATCGTTCTCTGCACCCTCGAGAACCTCTGATACGATACCCATAATATAGTTATCATAATTTTGAGCGGCGACCATCTCGGATTTAAAAATGATCCCAAAATTGTTTCCTGCACCCTCGAGAACCTCGGACACGATATCCATATTGCTGAAAACATTATTGTTTGCGGCAGCCCTCTTGGATTTCAAAAATGCTCACAGAATTGTTCTCTGCACCCTCGAGAACGTCGGACACGATATCCATATTGCTTAAATCATAATTTTGTGCGGCGGCCATCTTGGATTTGAAAAATGATCACCAAATCGTTCTCTGCACCCTCGAGAACCTCGGGTACGATATCCATATTGCTGAAATCATAATTTTGTGTGGCGGCCATCTTGGATTTGAAAAATGATCACAAAATCGTTCTCAGCACCCTCGAGAACCTCAGATACGATACCCATAATTTAGTTATCATAATTTTGAGCGGCGACAATCTCGGATTTAAAAATGATCCCAAAATTGTTTCCTGCACCCTCGAGAACCAAGGACACGATATCCATATTGCTGAAAACATTATTGTTTGCAGCAGCCCTCTTGGATTTCAAAAATGATCACAGCATTGTTCTCTGCACCCTCGAGAACCTCGGACACGATATCCATATTGCTCATAATTTTGTGCGGCGGCCATCTTGGATTTAAAAATGATCACAAAATCGTTCTGTGCACTCTCGAGAACCTCGGATACGATACCCATATTTTTGTGATCATGATCTTGCACGGCGGCCATCTCGGATTTAAAAATGATCCCAAAATTATTTTCGGCACCCTCGAGAACCACAGACACGATATCCAATAATGTTGTTATCATTTTTTTGAGCGGAGGCCATCTTGGATTTGAAAAATGATCACAAAATCGTTCTCTGCACCCTCGAGAACCTCTGATACGATACCCATAATGTAGTTATCATAATTTTGAGCGGCGACAATCTCGGATTTAAAAATGATCCCAAAATTGTTTCCTGCACCCTCGAGAACCTAGGACACGATATCCATATTGCTGAAAACATTATTGTTTGCAGCAGCCCTCTTGGATTTCAAAAATGATCACAGCATTGTTCTCTGCACTTTCGAGAACCTCGGACACGATATCCATATTGCTAAAATCATAATTTTGTGCGGCGGCCATCTTGGATTTAAAAATGATCACAAAATCGTTCTGTGCACTCTCGAGAACCTCGGATACGATACCCATATTTTTGTGATCATGATCTTGCACGGCGGCCATCTCGGATTTAAAAATGATCCCAAAATTATTTTCTGCACCCTCGAGAACCACAGACACGATATCCAATAATGTAGTTATCATTTTTTTGAGCGGGGGCCATCTTGGATTTGGAAAATGATCACAAAATCGTTCTCTGCACCCTCGAGCACCTCTGATACGATACCCATAATATAGTTATCATAATTTTGAGCGGCGACCATCTCGGATTTAAAAATGATCCCAAAATTGTTTCCTGCACCCTCGAGAACCTCGGACACGATATCCATATTGCTGAAAACATTATTGTTTGCGGCAGCCCTCTTGGATTTCAAAAATGCTCACAGAATTGTTCTCTGCACCCTCGAGAACGTCGGACACGATATCCATATTGCTTAAATCATAATTTTGTGCGGCGGCCATCTTGGATTTGAAAAATGATCACCAGATCGTTCTCTGCACCCTCGAGAACCTCGGGTACGATATCCATATTGCTGAAATCATAATTTTGTGTGGCGGCCATCTTGGATTTGAAAAATGATCACAAAATCGTTCTCAGCACCCTCGAGAACCTCAGATACGATACCCATAATGTAGTTATCATAATTTTGAGCGGCGACAATCTCGGATTTAAAAATGATCCCAAAATTGTTTCCTGCACCCTCGAGAACCTAGGACACGATATCCATATTGCTGAAAACATTATTGTTTGCAGCAGCCCTCTTGGATTTCAAAAATGATCACAGCATTGTTCTCTGCACCCTCGAGAACCTCGGACACGATATCCATATTGCTCATAATTTTGTGCGGCGGCCATCTTGGATTTAAAAATGATCACAAAATCGTTCTGTGCACTGTCGAGAACCTCGGATACGATACCCATATTTTTGTGATCATGATCTTGCACGGCGACCATCTCGGATTTAAAAATGATCCCAAAATTATTTTCGGCACCCTCGAGAACCACAGACACGATATCCAATAATGTTGTTATCATTTTTTTGAGCGGAGGCCATCTTGGATTTGAAAAATGATCACAAAATCGTTCTCTGCACCCTCGAGAACCTCTGATACGATACCCATAATCTAGTTATCATAATTTTGAGCGGCGACAATCTCGGATTTAAAAATGATCCCAAAATTGTTTCCTGCACCCCCGAGAACCTAGGACACGATATCCATATTGCTGAAAACATTATTGTTTGCAGCAGCCCTCTTGGATTTCAAAAATGATCACAGCATTGTTCTCTGCACTTTCGAGAACCTCGGACACGATATCCATATTGCTAAAATCATAATTTTGTGCGGCGGCCATCTTGGATTTAAAAATGATCACAAAATCGTTCTGTGCACTCTCGAGAACCTCGGATACGATACCCATATTTTTGTGATGATGATCTTGCACGGCGGCCATCTCGGATTTAAAAATGATCCCAAAATTATTTTCTGCACCCTCGAGAACCACAGACACGATATCCAATAATGTAGTTATCATTTTTTTGAGCGGGGGCCATCTTGGATTTGGAAAATGATCACAAAATCGTTCTCAGCACCCTCGAGAACCTCAGATACGATACCCATAATGTAGTTATCATAATTTTGAGCGGCGACAATCTCGGATTTAAAAATGATCCCAAAATTGTTTCCTGCACCCTCGAGAACCTAGGACACGATATCCATATTGCTGAATACATTATTGTTTGCAGCAGCCCTCTTGGATTTCAAAAATGATCACAGCATTGTTCTCTGCACCCTCGAGAACCTCGGACACGATATCCATATTGCTCATAATTTTGTGCGGCGGCCATCTTGGATTTAAAAATGATCACAAAATCGTTCTGTGCACTCTCGAGAACCTCGGTTACGATACCCATATTTTTGTGATCATGATCTTGCACGGCGGCCATCTCGGATTTAAAAATGATCCCAAAATTGTTTTCTGCATCCTCGAGAACCTCGGACACGATATCCATATTGCTGAAAAAATAATTGTTTGCGGCAGCCCTCTTGGATTTCAAAAATGATCACAGAATTGTTCTCTGCAGCCTCGAGAACCTCGGACACGATATCCATATTGCTATAATCATAATTTTGTGCAGCGGCCATCTTGGATAAGAAAAATGATCACAAAATCGTTCTCAGTACCCTCAAGAACCTCGGATACGATACCCATAAAGTAGTTATCTTACTTTTGAGCGGCGGCCATCTTGGATTTGAAAACTGATCACAAAATCGTTCTCTGCACCCTCGAGAACCTCGGATACGAAACCCATAATCTACTTATCATACTATTGAGCGGCGGCCATCTCGGACTTTAAAATGATCCCAAAATTGTTTTCTCCACACTCGAGAACCTCGGACACGATATCCATATTGCTGAAAACATAATTTTTTGCGGCAGCCCGCTTGGATTTCAAAAATGATCACAGAATTGTTCTCTGCACCTTCGAGAACCTCGGACACGATATCCATATTGCTGAAAACATAATTTTGTGCGGCGGCCATCTTTGATTTGAAAAATGATCACAAAATCGTTCTCTGCACCGTCGAGAACCTAGGATACGATACCCATAATGAAGTTATCATAATTAAGAGCGGCGGCCATCTTGGATTTAAAAATGATCACAAAATCGTTCTCAGCACCCTCGAGAAACTCGGATACGATACCAATAATGTAGTTATCATACTTTTGAGCGGCAGCCATCTTGGATTTGAAAACTGATCACAAAATCGTTCTCTGCACCCTCGAGAACCTCGGGTACGATATCCATATTGCTGAAATCATAATTTTGTGCGGCGGCCATCTTGGATTAGAAAAATGATCACAAATTCGTTCTCAGCACCCTCGAGAACCTCGGATACGATACCCATAATGTAGTTATCATACTTTTGAGCGGCGGCCATCTTGGAATTGAAAACTGATCACAAAATTGTTCTCTGCACCCTCGAGAACCTAAGATACGATACCCTTAATCTAGTTATCATACTTTTGAGCGGCGGCCGTCTCGGATTTAAAAATGATCCCAAAATAATTTACTGCACCCTCGAGAACCTCGGACACGATATCCATATTGTTGAAAACATAATTTTGTGCGGCGGCCATCTTGGATTAAAAAAATGATCTAAAAATCGTTCTCAGCACCCTCGAGAACCTCGGACACGATATCCATATTGCTGAAATCATAATTTTGTGCGGCGGCCATCTTGGATTTGAAAAATGATCATTAAATCGTTCTCTTCACCCTCGAGAACCTCGGATACGATACCCATAATGTAGTTATCATAATTTTGAGCGGCGGCCATCTTGGATTTAAAAATGATCACAAAATCGTTCTGTGCACTCTCGAGAATCTCGGATACGATACCCATTTTTTTGTGATCATGATCTTGCACGGCGGCCATCTTGGATTAGAAAAATGATCCCAAAATTGTTTTCTCCACACTCGAGAACCTCGGACACGATATCCATATTGCTGAAAACATAATTTTTTGCGGCAGCCCTCTTGGATTTCAAAAATGCTCACAGAATTGTTCTCTGCACCTTCGAGAACCTCGGACACGATATCCATATTGCTGAAATCATAATTTTGTGCGGCGGCCATCTTGGATTTGAAAAATGATCACAAAATCGTTCTCTGCACCCTCGAGAACCTCGGATACGATACCCATAATGAAGTTATCATAATTAAGAGCGGCGGCCATCTTGGATTTAAAAATGATCACAAAATCGTTCTCAGCACCCTCGAGAAACTCGGATACGATACCAATAATGTAGTTATCATAATTTTGAGCGGCGACCATCTCGGATTTAAAAATGATCCCAAAATTGTTTCCTGCACCCTCGAGAACCTCGGACACGATATCCATATTGCTGAAAACATTATTGTTTGCGGCAGCCCTCTTGGATTTCAAAAATGCTCACAGAATTGTTCTCTGCACCCTCGAGAACCTAGGACACGATATCCATATTGCTGAATACATTATTGTTTGCAGCAGCCCTCTTGGATTTCAAAAATGATCATAGCATTGTTCTCTGCACCCTCGAGAACCTCGGACACGATATCCATATTGCTCATAATTTTGTGCGGCGGCCATCTTGGATTTAAAAATGATCACAAAATCGTTCTGTGCACTCTCGAGAACCTCGGATACGATACCCAGATTTTTGTGATCATGATCTTGCACGGCGGCCATCTCGGATTTAAAAATGATCCCAAAATTGTTTTCTGCATCCTCGAGAACCTCGGACACGATATCCATATTGCTGAAAAAATAATTGTTTGCGGCAGCCCTCTTGGATTTCAAAAATGATCACAGAATTGTTCTCTGCAGCCTCGAGAACCTCGGACACGATATCCATATTGCTATAATCATAATTTTGTGCAGCGGCCATCTTGGATAAGAAAAATGATCACAAAATCGTTCTCAGTACCCTCAAGAACCTCGGATACGATACCCATAATGTAGTTATCTTACTTTTGAGCGGCGGCCATCTTGGATTTGAAAACTGATCACAAAATCGTTCTCTGCACCCTCGAGAACCTCGGATACGAAACCCATAATCTAGTTATCATACTATTGAGCGGCGGCCGTCTCGGACTTTAAAATGATCCCAAAATTGTTTTCTCCACACTCGAGAACCTCGGACACGATATCCATATTGCTGAAAACATAATTTTTTGCGGCAGCCCTCTTGGATTTCAAAAATGATCACAGAATTGTTCTCTGCACCTTCGAGAACCTCGGACACGATATCCATATTGCTGAAATCATAATTTTGTGCGGCGGCCATCTTGGATTTGAAAAATGATCACAAAATCGTTCTCTGCACCCTCGAGAACCTCGGATACGATACCCATAATGAAGTTATCATAATTAAGAGCGGCGGCCATCTTGGATTTAAAAATGATCACAAAATCGTTCTCGGCACCCTCGAGAAACTCGGATACGATACCAATAATGTAGTTATCATACTTTTGAGCGGCAGCCATCTTGGATTTGAAAACTGATCACAAAATCGTTCTCTGCACCCTCGAGAACCTCGGGTACGATATCCATATTGCTGAAATCATAATTTTGTGCGGCGGCCATCTTGGATTAGAAAAATGATCACAAAATCGTTCTCAGTACCCTCAAGAACCTCGGATACGATACCCATAATGTAGTTATCTTACTTTTGAGCGGCGGCCATCTTGGATTTGAAAACTGATCACAAAATCGTTCTCTGCACCCTCGAGAACCTCTGATACGATACCCATAATCTAGTTATCATAATTTTGAGCGGCGACAATCTCGGATTTAAAAATGATCCCAAAATTGTTTCCTGCACCCCCGAGAACCTAGGACACGATATCCATATTGCTGAAAACATTATTGTTTGCAGCAGCCCTCTTGGATTTCAAAAATGATCACAGCATTGTTCTCTGCACTTTCGAGAACCTCGGACACGATATCCATATTGCTAAAATCATAATTTTGTGCGGCGGCCATCTTGGATTTAAAAATGATCACAAAATCGTTCTGTGCACTCTCGAGAACCTCGGATACGATACCCATATTTTTGTGATGATGATCTTGCACGGCGGCCATCTCGGATTTAAAAATGATCCCAAAATTATTTTCTGCACCCTCGAGAACCACAGACACGATATCCAATAATGTAGTTATCATTTTTTTGAGCGGGGGCCATCTTGGATTTGGAAAATGATCACAAAATCGTTCTCAGCACCCTCGAGAACCTCAGATACGATACCCATAATGTAGTTATCATAATTTTGAGCGGCGACAATCTCGGATTTAAAAATGATCCCAAAATTGTTTCCTGCACCCTCGAGAACCTAGGACACGATATCCATATTGCTGAATACATTATTGTTTGCAGCAGCCCTCTTGGATTTCAAAAATGATCACAGCATTGTTCTCTGCACCCTCGAGAACCTCGGACACGATATCCATATTGCTCATAATTTTGTGCGGCGGCCATCTTGGATTTAAAAATGATCACAAAATCGTTCTGTGCACTCTCGAGAACCTCGGTTACGATACCCATATTTTTGTGATCATGATCTTGCACGGCGGCCATCTCGGATTTAAAAATGATCCCAAAATTGTTTTCTGCATCCTCGAGAACCTCGGACACGATATCCATATTGCTGAAAAAATAATTGTTTGCGGCAGCCCTCTTGGATTTCAAAAATGATCACAGAATTGTTCTCTGCAGCCTCGAGAACCTCGGACACGATATCCATATTGCTATAATCATAATTTTGTGCAGCGGCCATCTTGGATAAGAAAAATGATCACAAAATCGTTCTCAGTACCCTCAAGAACCTCGGATACGATACCCATAATGTAGTTATCTTACTTTTGAGCGGCGGCCATCTTGGATTTGAAAACTGATCACAAAATCGTTCTCTGCACCCTCGAGAACCTCGGATACGAAACCCATAATCTAGTTATCATACTATTGAGCGGCGGCCGTCTCGGACTTTAAAATGATCCCAAAATTGTTTTCTCCACACTCGAGAACCTCGGACACGATATCCATATTGCTGAAAACATAATTTTTTGCGGCAGCCCTCTTGGATTTCAAAAATGATCACAGAATTGTTCTCTGCACCTTCGAGAACCTCGGACACGATATCCATATTGCTGAAATCATAATTTTGTGCGGCGGCCATCTTGGATTTGAAAAATGATCACAAAATCGTTCTCTGCACCCTCGAGAACCTCGGATACGATACCCATAATGAAGTTATCATAATTAAGAGCGGCGGCCATCTTGGATTTAAAAATGATCACAAAATCGTTCTCGGCACCCTCGAGAAACTCGGATACGATACCAATAATGTAGTTATCATACTTTTGAGCGGCAGCCATCTTGGATTTGAAAACTGATCACAAAATCGTTCTCTGCACCCTCGAGAACCTCGGGTACGATATCCATATTGCTGAAATCATAATTTTGTGCGGCGGCCATCTTGGATTAGAAAAATGATCACAAATTCGTTCTCAGCACCCTCGAGAACCTCGGATACGATACCCATAATGTAGTTATCATACTTTTGAGCGGCGGCCATCTTGGATTTGAAAACTGATCACAAAATTGTTCTCTGCACCCTCGAGAACCTAAGATACGATACCCTTAATCTAGTTATCATACTTTTTAGCGGCGGCCGTCTCGGATTTAAAAATGATCCCAAAATAATTTACTGCACCCTCGAGAACCTCGGACACGATATCCATATTGTTGAAAACATAATTTTGTGCGGCGGCCATCTTGGATTAAAAAAATGATCTAAAAATCGTTCTCAGCACCCTCGAGAACCTCGGATACTATACCCATAATGTAGTTATCATACTTTTGAGCGGGGGCCATCTTGGATTTGAAAAATGATCACAAAATCGTTCTCTGCACCCTCGAGAACCTCTGATACGATACCCATAATGTAGTTATCATAATTTTGAGCGGCGACAATCTCGGAATTAAAAATGATCCAAAAATTGTTTCCTGCACCCTCGAGAACCTAGGACACGATATCCATATTGCTGAAAACATTATTGTTTGCAGCAGCCCTCTTGGATTTCAAAAATGATCACAGCATTGTTCTCTGCACTTTCGAGAACCTCGGACACGATATCCATATTGCTAAAATCATAATTTTGTGCGGCGGCCATCTTGGATTTAAAAATGATCACAAAATCGTTCTGTGCACTCTCGAGAACCTCGGATACGATACCCATATTTTTGTGATCATGATCTTGCACGGCGGCCATCTCGGATTTAAAAATGATCCCAAAATTATTTTCTGCACCCTCGAGAACCACAGACACGATTTCCAATAATGTAGTTATCATTTTTTTGAGCGGGGGCCATCTTGGATTTGAAAAATGATCACAAAATAGTTCTCAGCACCCTCGAGAACCTCGGACACGATATCCAAATTGCTGAAATCATAATTTTGTGCGGCGGCCATCTTGGATTTGAAAAATGATCATTAAATCGTTCTCTTCAACCTCGAGAACCTCGGATACGATACCCATAATGTAGTTATCATAATTTTGAGCGGCGGCCATCTTGGATTTAAAAATGATCACAAAATCGTTCTCAGTACCCTCAAGAACCTCGGATACGATACCCATAAGGTAGTTATCTTACTTTTGAGCGGCGGCCATCTTGGATTTAAAAATGATCACAAAATCGTTCTGTGCACTCTCGAGAATCTCGGATACGATACCCATTTTTTTGTGATCATGATCTTGCACGGCGGCCATCTCGGATTTAAAAATGATCCCAAAATTATTTTCTGCACACTCGAGAACCTCAGACACGATATCCATATTGCTGAAAACATTATTGTTTGCGGCATTCCTCTTTGATTTCAAAAATGATCACAGAATAGTTCTCTGCACCTTCGAGAACCTCGGACACGATATCCATATTGCTGAAATCATAATTTTGTGCGGCGGCCATCTTGGATTTGAAAAATGATCACAAAATTGTTCTCTGCACCCTCGAGAACCTCGGATACGATACCCATAATGAAGTTATCATAATTAAGAGCGGTGGCCATCTTGGATTTAAAAATGATCACAAAATCGTTCTCAGCACCCTCGAGAACCTCGGACACGATATCCATATTGCTGAAATCATAATTTTGTGCGGCGGCCATCTTGGATTTGAAAAATGATCACAAAATTGTTCTCTGCACCCTCGAGAACCTCGGATACGATACCCATAATGAAGTTATCATAATTAAGAGCGGTGGCCATCTTGGATTTAAAAATGATCACAAAATCGTTCTCAGCACCCTCGAGAACCTCGGACACGATATCCATATTGCTGAAATCATAATTTTGTGCGGCGGCCATCTTGGATTTGAAAAATGATCATTAAATCGTTCTCTTCACCCTCGAGAACCTCGGATACGATACCCATAATGAAGTTATCATAATTAAGAGCGGCGGCCATCTTGGATTTAAAAATGATCACAAAATCGTTCTCAGCACCCTCGAGAAACTCGGATACGATACCAATAATGTAGTTATCATACTTTTGAGCGGCAGCCATCTTGGATTTGAAAACTGATCACAAAATCGTTCTCTGCACCCTCGAGAACCTCTGATACGATACCCATAATCTAGTTATCATAATTTTGAGCGGCGACAATCTCGGATTTAAAAATGATCCCAAAATTGTTTCCTGCACCCCCGAGAACCTAGGACACGATATCCATATTGCTGAAAACATTATTGTTTGCAGCAGCCCTCTTGGATTTCAAAAATGATCACAGCATTGTTCTCTGCACTTTCGAGAACCTCGGACACGATATCCATATTGCTAAAATCATAATTTTGTGCGGCGGCCATCTTGGATTTAAAAATGATCACAAAATCGTTCTGTGCACTCTCGAGAACCTCGGATACGATACCCATATTTTTGTGATGATGATCTTGCACGGCGGCCATCTCGGATTTAAAAATGATCCCAAAATTATTTTCTGCACCCTCGAGAACCACAGACACGATATCCAATAATGTAGTTATCATTTTTTTGAGCGGGGGCCATCTTGGATTTGGAAAATGATCACAAAATCGTTCTCAGCACCCTCGAGAACCTCAGATACGATACCCATAATGTAGTTATCATAATTTTGAGCGGCGACAATCTCGGATTTAAAAATGATCCCAAAATTGTTTCCTGCACCCTCGAGAACCTAGGACACGATATCCATATTGCTGAATACATTATTGTTTGCAGCAGCCCTCTTGGATTTCAAAAATGATCACAGCATTGTTCTCTGCACCCTCGAGAACCTCGGACACGATATCCATATTGCTCATAATTTTGTGCGGCGGCCATCTTGGATTTAAAAATGATCACAAAATCGTTCTGTGCACTCTCGAGAACCTCGGTTACGATACCCATATTTTTGTGATCATGATCTTGCACGGCGGCCATCTCGGATTTAAAAATGATCCCAAAATTGTTTTCTGCATCCTCGAGAACCTCGGACACGATATCCATATTGCTGAAAAAATAATTGTTTGCGGCAGCCCTCTTGGATTTCAAAAATGATCACAGAATTGTTCTCTGCAGCCTCGAGAACCTCGGACACGATATCCATATTGCTATAATCATAATTTTGTGCAGCGGCCATCTTGGATAAGAAAAATGATCACAAAATCGTTCTCAGTACCCTCAAGAACCTCGGATACGATACCCATAAAGTAGTTATCTTACTTTTGAGCGGCGGCCATCTTGGATTTGAAAACTGATCACAAAATCGTTCTCTGCACCCTCGAGAACCTCGGATACGAAACCCATAATCTACTTATCATACTATTGAGCGGCGGCCATCTCGGACTTTAAAATGATCCCAAAATTGTTTTCTCCACACTCGAGAACCTCGGACACGATATCCATATTGCTGAAAACATAATTTTTTGCGGCAGCCCGCTTGGATTTCAAAAATGATCACAGAATTGTTCTCTGCACCTTCGAGAACCTCGGACACGATATCCGTATTGCTGAAAACATAATTTTGTGCGGCGGCCATCTTTGATTTGAAAAATGATCACAAAATCGTTCTCTGCACCGTCGAGAACCTAGGATACGATACCCATAATGAAGTTATCATAATTAAGAGCGGCGGCCATCTTGGATTTAAAAATGATCACAAAATCGTTCTCAGCACCCTCGAGAAACTCGGATACGATACCAATAATGTAGTTATCATACTTTTGAGCGGCAGCCATCTTGGATTTGAAAACTGATCACAAAATCGTTCTCTGCACCCTCGAGAACCTCGGGTACGATATCCATATTGCTGAAATCATAATTTTGTGCGGCGGCCATCTTGGATTAGAAAAATGATCACAAATTCGTTCTCAGCACCCTCGAGAACCTCGGATACGATACCCATAATGTAGTTATCATACTTTTGAGCGGCGGCCATCTTGGAATTGAAAACTGATCACAAAATTGTTCTCTGCACCCTCGAGAACCTAAGATACGATACCCTTAATCTAGTTATCATACTTTTGAGCGGCGGCCGTCTCGGATTTAAAAATGATCCCAAAATAATTTACTGCACCCTCGAGAACCTCGGACACGATATCCATATTGTTGAAAACATAATTTTGTGCGGCGGCCATCTTGGATTAAAAAAATGATCTAAAAATCGTTCTCAGCACCCTCGAGAACCTCGGACACGATATCCATATTGCTGAAATCATAATTTTGTGCGGCGGCCATCTTGGATTTGAAAAATGATCATTAAATCGTTCTCTTCACCCTCGAGAACCTCGGATACGATACCCATAATGTAGTTATCATAATTTTGAGCGGCGGCCATCTTGGATTTAAAAATGATCACAAAATCGTTCTGTGCACTCTCGAGAATCTCGGATACGATACCCATTTTTTTGTGATCATGATCTTGCACGGCGGCCATCTCGGATTTAAAAATGATCCCAAAATTGTTTTCTCCACACTCGAGAACCTCGGACACGATATCCATATTGCTGAAAACATAATTTTTTGCGGCAGCCCTCTTGGATTTCAAAAATGATCACAGAATTGTTCTCTGCACCTTCGAGAACCTCGGACACGATATCCATATTGCTGAAATCATAATTTTGTGCGGCGGCCATCTTGGATTTGAAAAATGATCACAAAATCGTTCTCTGCACCCTCGAGAACCTCGGATACGATACCCATAATGAAGTTATCATAATTAAGAGCGGCGGCCATCTTGGATTTAAAAATGATCACAAAATCGTTCTCAGCACCCTCGAGAAACTCGGATACGATACCAATAATGTAGTTATCATAATTTTGAGCGGCGACCATCTCGGATTTAAAAATGATCCCAAAATTGTTTCCTGCACCCTCGAGAACCTCGGACACGATATCCATATTGCTGAAAACATTATTGTTTGCGGCAGCCCTCTTGGATTTCAAAAATGCTCACAGAATTGTTCTCTGCACCCTCGAGAACCTAGGACACGATATCCATATTGCTGAATACATTATTGTTTGCAGCAGCCCTCTTGGATTTCAAAAATGATCATAGCATTGTTCTCTGCACCCTCGAGAACCTCGGACACGATATCCATATTGCTCATAATTTTGTGCGGCGGCCATCTTGGATTTAAAAATGATCACAAAATCGTTCTGTGCACTCTCGAGAACCTCGGATACGATACCCATATTTTTGTGATCATGATCTTGCACGGCGGCCATCTCGGATTTAAAAATGATCCCAAAATTGTTTTCTGCATCCTCGAGAACCTCGGACACGATATCCATATTGCTGAAAAAATAATTGTTTGCGGCAGCCCTCTTGGATTTCAAAAATGATCACAGAATTGTTCTCTGCACCTTCGAGAACCTCGGACACGATATCCATATTGCTATAATCATAATTTTGTACAGCGGCCATCTTGGATAAGAAAAATGATCACAAAATCGTTCTCAGTACCCTCAAGAACCTCGGATACGATACCCATAATGTAGTTATCTTACTTTTGAGCGGCGGCCATCTTGGATTTGAAAACTGATCACAAAATCGTTCTCTGCACCCTCGAGAACCTCGGATACGAAACCCATAATCTAGTTATCATACTATTGAGCGGCGGCCGTCTCGGACTTTAAAATGATCCCAAAATTGTTTTCTCCACACTCGAGAACCTCGGACACGATATCCATATTGCTGAAAACATAATTTTTTGCGGCAGCCCTCTTGGATTTCAAAAATGATCACAGAATTGTTCTCTGCACCTTCGAGAACCTCGGACACGATATCCATATTGCTGAAATCATAATTTTGTGCGGCGGCCATCTTGGATTTGAAAAATGATCACAAAATCGTTCTCTGCACCCTCGAGAACCTCGGATACGATACCCATAATGAAGTTATCATAATTAAGAGCGGCGGCCATCTTGGATTTAAAAATGATCACAAAATCGTTCTCGGCACCCTCGAGAAACTCGGATACGATACCAATAATGTAGTTATCATACTTTTGAGCGGCAGCCATCTTGGATTTGAAAACTGATCACAAAATCGTTCTCTGCACCCTCGAGAACCTCGGGTACGATATCCATATTGCTGAAATCATAATTTTGTGCGGCGGCCATCTTGGATTAGAAAAATGATCACAAATTCGTTCTCAGCACCCTCGAGAACCTCGGATACGATACCCATAATATAGTTATCATACTTTTGAGCGGCGGCCATCTTGGATTTGAAAACTGATCACAAAATTGTTCTCTGCACCCTCGAGAACCTAAGATACGATACCCTTAATCTAGTTATCATACTTTTTAGCGGCGGCCGTCTCGGATTTAAAAATGATCCCAAAATAATTTACTGCACCCTCGAGAACCTCGGACACGATATCCATATTGTTGAAAACATAATTTTGTGCGGCGGCCATCTTGGATTAAAAAAATGATCTAAAAATCGTTCTCAGCACCCTCGAGAACCTCGGATACTATACCCATAATGTAGTTATCATACTTTTGAGCGGGGGCCATCTTGGATTTGAAAAATGATCACAAAATCGTTCTCTGCACCCTCGAGAACCTCTGATACGATACCCATAATGTAGTTATCATAATTTTGAGCGGCGACAATCTCGGAATTAAAAATGATCCAAAAATTGTTTCCTGCACCCTCGAGAACCTAGGACACGATATCCATATTGCTGAAAACATTATTGTTTGCAGCAGCCCTCTTGGATTTCAAAAATGATCACAGCATTGTTCTCTGCACTTTCGAGAACCTCGGACACGATATCCATATTGCTAAAATCATAATTTTGTGCGGCGGCCATCTTGGATTTAAAAATGATCACAAAATCGTTCTGTGCACTCTCGAGAACCTCGGATACGATACCCATATTTTTGTGATCATGATCTTGCACGGCGGCCATCTCGGATTTAAAAATGATCCCAAAATTATTTTCTGCACCCTCGAGAACCACAGACACGATATCCAATAATGTAGTTATCATTTTTTTGAGCGGGGGCCATCTTGGATTTGAAAAATGATCACAAAATAGTTCTCAGCACCCTCGAGAACCTCGGACACGATATCCAAATTGCTGAAATCATAATTTTGTGCGGCGGCCATCTTGGGTTTGAAAAATGATCATTAAATCGTTCTCTTCAACCTCGAGAACCTCGGATACGATACCCATAATGTAGTTATCATAATTTTGAGCGGCGGCCATCTTGGATTTAAAAATGATCACAAAATCGTTCTCAGTACCCTCAAGAACCTCGGATACGATACCCATAAGGTAGTTATCTTACTTTTGAGCGGCGGCCATCTTGGATTTAAAAATGATCACAAAATCGTTCTGTGCACTCTCGAGAATCTCGGATACGATACCCATTTTTTTGTGATCATGATCTTGCACGGCGGCCATCTCGGATTTAAAAATGATCCCAAAATTATTTTCTGCACACTCGAGAACCTCAGACACGATATCCATATTGCTGAAAACATTATTGTTTGCGGCATTCCTCTTTGATTTCAAAAATGATCACAGAATAGTTCTCTGCACCTTCGAGAACCTCGGACACGATATCCATATTGCTGAAATCATAATTTTGTGCGGCGGCCATCTTGGATTTGAAAAATGATCACAAAATTGTTCTCTGCACCCTCGAGAACCTCGGATACGATACCCATAATGAAGTTATCAAAAATTAAGAGCGGTGGCCATCTTGGATTTAAAAATGATCACAAAATCGTTCTCAGCACCCTCGAGAACCTCGGACACGATATCCATATTGCTGAAATCATAATTTTGTGCGGCGGCCATCTTGGATTTGAAAAATGATCACAAAATTGTTCTCTGCACCCTCGAGAACCTCGGATACGATACCCATAATGAAGTTATCATAATTAAGAGCGGTGGCCATCTTGGATTTAAAAATGATCACAAAATCGTTCTCAGCACCCTCGAGAACCTCGGACACGATATCCATATTGCTGAAATCATAATTTTGTGCGGCGGCCATCTTGGATTTGAAAAATGATCATTAAATCGTTCTCTTCACCCTCGAGAACCTCGGATACGATACCCATAATGAAGTTATCATAATTAAGAGCGGCGGCCATCTTGGATTTAAAAATGATCACAAAATCGTTCTCAGCACCCTCGAGAAACTCGGATACGATACCAATAATGTAGTTATCATACTTTTGAGCGGCAGCCATCTTGGATTTGAAAACTGATCACAAAATCGTTCTCTGCACCCTCGAGAACCTCGGGTACGATATCCATATTGCTGAAATCATAATTTTGTGCGGCGGCCAATTTGGATTAGAAAAATGATCACAAATTCGTTCTCAGCACCCTCGAGAACCTCGGATACGATACCCATAATGTAGTTATCATACTTTTGAGCGGCGGCCATCTTGGATTTGAAAACTGATCACAAAATTGTTCTCTGCACCCTCGAGAACCTAGGATACGATACCCTTAATCTAGTTATCATACTTTTGAGCGGCGGCCGTCTCGGATTTAAAAATGATCCCAAAATAATTTACTGCACCCTCGAGAACCTCGGACACGATATCCATATTGTTGAAAACATAATTTTGTGCGGCGGCCATCTTGGATTAAAAAAATGATCTAAAAATCGTTCTCAGCACCCTCGAGAACCTCGGATACTATACCCATAATGTAGTTATCATACTTTTGAGCGGGGGCCATCTTGGATTTGAAAAATGATCACAAAATCGTTCTCTGCACCCTCGAGAACCTCTGATACGATACCCATAATGTAGTTATCATAATTTTAAGCGGCGACAATCTCGGATTTAAAAATGATCCCAAAATTGTTTCCTGCACCCTCGAGAACCTAGGACACGATATCCATATTGCTGAAAACATTATTGTTTGCAGCAGCCCTCTTGGATTTCAAAAATGATCACAGCATTGTTCTCTGCACTTTCGAGAACCTCGGACACGATATCCATATTGCTAAAATCATAATTTTGTGCGGCGGCCATCTTGGATTTAAAAATGATCACAAAATCGTTCTGTGCACTCTCGAGAACCTCGGATACGATACCCATATTTTTGTGATCATGATCTTGCACGGCGGCCATCTCGGATTTAAAAATGATCCCAAAATTATTTTCTGCACCCTCGAGAACCACAGACACGATATCCAATTATGTAGTTATCATTTTTTTGAGCGGGGGCCATCTTGGATTTGAAAAATGATCACAAAATAGTTCTCAGCACCCTCGAGAACCTCGGACACGATATCCAAATTGCTGAAATCATAATTTTGTGCGGCGGCCATCTTGGAATTGAAAAATGATCATTAAATCGTTCTCTTCAACCTCGAGAACCTCGGATACGATACCCATAATGTAGTTATCATAATTTTGAGCGGTGGCCATCTTGGATTTAAAAATGATCACAAAATCGTTCTGTGCACTCTCGAGAATCTCGGATACGATACCCATTTTTTTGTGATCATGATCTTGCACGGCGGCCATCTCGGATTTAAAAATGATCCCAAAATTGTTTTCTCCACACTCGAGAACCTCGGACACGATATCCATATTGCTGAAAACATAATTTTTTGCGGCAGCCCTCTTGGATTTCAAAAATGATCACAGAATTGTTCTCTGCACCTTCGAGAACCTCGGACACGATATCCATATTGCTGAAATCATAATTTTGTGCGGCGGCCATCTTGGATTTGAAAAATGATCACAAAATCGTTCTCTGCACCCTCGAGAACCTCGGATACGATACCCATAATGAAGTTATCATAATTAAGAGCGGCGGCCATCTTGGATTTAAAAATGATCACAAATTCGTTCTCAGCACCCTCGAGAACCTCGGATACGATACCCATAATGTAGTTATCATACTTTTGAGCGGCGGCCATCTTGGATTTGAAAACTGATCACAAAATTGTTCTCTGCACCCTCGAGAACCTAGGATACGATACCCTTAATCTAGTTATCATACTTTTGAGCGGCGGCCGTCTCGGATTTAAAAATGATCCCAAAATAATTTACTGCACCCTCGAGAACCTCGGACACGATATCCATTTTGTTGAAAACATAATTTTGTGCGGCGGCCATCTTGGATTAAAAAAATGATCTAAAAATCGTTCTCAGCACCCTCGAGAACCTCGGATACTATACCCATAATGTAGTTATCATACTTTTGAGCGGGGGCCATCTTGGATTTGAAAAATGATCACAAAATCGTTTTCTGCACCCTCGAGAACCTCGGGTACGATATCCATATTGCTGAAATCATAATTTTGTGCGGCGGCCATCTTGGATTAGAAAAATGATCACAAATTCGTTCTCAGCACCCTCGAGAACCTCGGATACGATACCCATAATGTAGTTATCATACTTTTGAGCGGCGGCCATCTTGGATTTGAAAACTGATCACAAAATTGTTCTCTGCACCCTCGAGAACCTAGGATACGATACCATTAATCTAGTTATCATACTTTTGAGCGGCGGCCGTCTCGGATTTAAAAATGATCCCAAAATAATTTACTGCACCCTCGAGAACCTCGGACACGATATCAATATTGTTGAAAACATAATTTTGTGCGGCGGCCATCTTGGATTAAAAAAATGATCTAAAAATCGTTCTCAGCACCCTCGAGAACCTCGGATACTATACCCATAATGTAGTTATCATACTTTTGAGCGGGGGCCATCTTGGATTTGAAAAATGATCACAAAATCGTTCTCTGCACCCTCGAGAACCTCTGATACGATACCCATAATGTAGTTATCATAATTTTGAGCGGCGACCATCTCGGATTTAAAAATGATCCCAAAATTGTTTCCTGCACCCTCGAGAACCTCGGACACGATATCCATATTGCTGAAAACATTATTGTTTGCGGTAGCCCTCTTGGATTTCAAAAATGATCACAGAATTGTTCTCTGCACCCTCGAGAACCTCGGACACGATATCCATATTGCTGAAAACATAATTTTTTGCGGCAGCCCTCTTGGATTTCAAAAATGATCACAGAATTGTTCTCTGCACCTTCGAGAACCTCGGACACGATATCCATATTGCTGAAATCATAATTTTGTGCGGCGGCCATCTTGGATTTGAAAAATGATCACAAAATCGTTCTCTGCACCCTCGAGAACCTCGGATACGATACCCATAATGAAGTTATCATAATTAAGAGCGGCGGCCATCTTGGATTTAAAAATGATCACAAAATCGTTCTCAGCAACCTCGAGAAACTCGGATACGATACCAATAATGTAGTTATCATACTTTTGAGCGGCAGCCATATTGGATTTGAAAACTGATCACAAAATCGTTCTCTGCACCCTCGAGAACCTCGGGTACGATATCCATATTGCTGAAATCATAATTTTGTTCGGCGGCCATCTTGGATTAGAAAAATGATCACAAATTCGTTCTCAGCACCCTCGAGAACCTCGGATACGATACCCATAATGTAGTTATCATACTTTTGAGCGGCGGCCATCTTGGATTTGAAAACTGATCACAAAATTGTTCTCTGCACCCTCGAGAACCTAGGATACGATACCCTTAATCTAGTTATCATACTTTTGAGCGGCGGCCGTCTCGGATTTAAAAATGATCCCAAAATAATTTACTGCACCCTCGAGAACCTCGGACACGATATCCATATTGTTGAAAACATAATTTTGTGCGGCGGCCATCTTGGATTAAAAAAATGATCTAAAAATCGTTCTCTGCACTTTCGAGAACCTCGGACACGATATCCATATTGCTAAAATCATAATTTTGTGCGGCGGCCATCTTGGATTTAAAAATGATCACAAAATCGTTCTGTGCACTCTCGAGAACCTCGGATACGATACCCATATTTTTGTGATCATGATCTTGCACGGCGGCCATCTCGGATTTAAAAATGATCCCAAAATTATTTTCTGCACCCTCGAGAACCACAGACACGATATCCAATTATGTAGTTATCATTTTTTTGAGCTGGGGCCATCTTGGATTTGAAAAATGATCACAAAATAGTTCTCAGCACCCTCGAGAACCTCGGACACGATATCCAAATTGCTGAAATCATAATTTTGTGCGGCGGCCATCTTGGATTTGAAAAATGATCATTAAATCGTTCTCTTCAACCTCGAGAACCTCGGATACGATACCCATAATGTAGTTATCATAATTTTGAGCGGTGGCCATCTTGGATTTAAAAATGATCACAAAATCGTTCTGTGCACTCTCGAGAATCTCGGATACGATACCCATTTTTTTGTGATCATGATCTTGCACGGCGGCCATCTCGGATTTAAAAATGATCCCAAAATTGTTTTCTCCACACTCGAGAACCTCGGACACGATATCCATATTGCTGAAAACATAATTTTTTGCGG
Organism: Leptidea sinapis; assembly: GCF_905404315.1. NCBI lineage: Eukaryota > Metazoa > Arthropoda > Insecta > Lepidoptera > Pieridae > Leptidea > Leptidea sinapis. Next base: position 248,280 of record NC_066293.1, read on the forward strand.
CAGCCCTCTTGGATTTCAAAAATGATCACAGAATTGTTCTCTGCACCTTCGAGAACCTCGGACACGATATCCATATTGCTGAAATCATAATTTTGTGCGGCGGCCATCTTGGATTTGAAAAATGATCACAAAATCGTTCTCTGCACCCTCGAGAACCTCGGATACGATACCCATAATGAAGTTATCATAATTAAGAGCGGCGGCCATCTTGGATTTAAAAATGATCACAAAATCGTTCTCAGCACCCTCGAGAACCTCGGATACGATACCCATAATGTAGTTATCATACTTTTGAGCGGCGGCCATCTTGGATTTGAAAACTGATCACAAAATTGTTCTCTGCACCCTCGAGAACCTAGGATACGATACCCTTAATCTAGTTATCATACTTTTGAGCGGCGGCCGTCTCGGATTTAAAAATGATCCCAAAATAATTTACTGCACCCTCGAGAACCTCGGACACGATATCCATATTGTTGAAAACATAATTTTGTGCGGCGGCCATCTTGGATTAAAAAAATGATCTAAAAATCGTTCTCAGCACCCTCGAGAACCTCGGATACTATACCCATAATGTAGTTATCATACTTTTGAGCGGGGGCCATCTTGGATTTGAAAAATGATCACAAAATCGTTTTCTGCACCCTCGAGAACCTCGGGTACGATATCCATATTGCTGAAATCATAATTTTGTGCGGCGGCCATCTTGGATTAGAAAAATGATCACAAATTCGTTCTCAGCACCCTCGAGAACCTCGGATACGATACCCATAATGTAGTTATCATACTTTTGAGCGGCGGCCATCTTGGATTTGAAAACTGATCACAAAATTGTTCTCTGCACCCTCGAGAACCTAGGATACGATACCCTTAATCTAGTTATCATACTTTTGAGCGGCGGCCGTCTCGGATTTAAAAATGATCCCAAAATAATTTACTGCACCCTCGAGAACCTCGGACACGATATCAATATTGTTGAAAACATAATTTTGTGCGGCGGCCATCTTGGATTAAAAAAATGATCTAAAAATCGTTCTCAGCACCCTCGAGAACCTCGGATACTATACCCATAATGTAGTTATCATACTTTTGAGCGGGGGCCATCTTGGATTTGAAAAATGATCACAAAATCGTTCTCTGCACCCTCGAGAACCTCTGATACGATACCCATAATGTAGTTATCATAATTTTGAGCGGCGACCATCTCGGATTTAAAAATGATCCCAAAATTGTTTCCTGCACCCTCGAGAACCTCGGACACGATATCCATATTGCTGAAAACATTATTGTTTGCGGTAGCCCTCTTGGATTTCAAAAATGCTCACAGAATTGTTCTCTGCACCCTCGAGAACCTCGGACACGATATCCATATTGCTGAAAACATTATTGTTTGCGGCAGCCCTCTTGGATTTCAAAAATGATCACAGAATTGTTCTCTGCACCTTCGAGAACCTCGGACACGATATCCATATTGCTGAAATCATAATTTTGTGCGGCGGCCATCTTGGATTTGAAAAATGATCAATAAATCGTTCTCTGCACCCTCGAGAACCTCGGATACGATACCCATAATGAAGTTATCATAATTAAGAGCGGCGGCCATCTTGGATTTAAAAATGATCACAAAATCGTTCTCAGCAACCTCGAGAAACTCGGATACGATACCAATAATGTAGTTATCATACTTTTGAGCGGCAGCCATATTGGATTTGAAAACTGATCACAAAATCGTTCTCTGCACCCTCGAGAACCTCGGGTACGATATCCATATTGCTGAAATCATAATTTTGTTCGGCGGCCATCTTGGATTAGAAAAATGATCACAAATTCGTTCTCAGCACCCTCGAGAACCTCGGATACGATACCCATAATGTAGTTATCATACTTTTGAGCGGCGGCCATCTTGGATTTGAAAACTGATCACAAAATTGTTCTCTGCACCCTCGAGAACCTAGGATACGATACCCTTAATCTAGTTATCATACTTTTGAGCGGCGGCCGTCTCGGATTTAAAAATGATCCCAAAATAATTTACTGCACCCTCGAGAACCTCGGACACGATATCCATATTGTTGAAAACATAATTTTGTGCGGCGGCCATCTTGGATTAAAAAAATGATCTAAAAATCGTTCTCTGCACTTTCGAGAACCTCGGACACGATATCCATATTGCTAAAATCATAATTTTGTGCGGCGGCCATCTTGGATTTAAAAATGATCACAAAATCGTTCTGTGCACTCTCGAGAACCTCGGATACGATACCCATATTTTTGTGATCATGATCTTGCACGGCGGCCATCTCGGATTTAAAAATGATCCCAAAATTATTTTCTGCACCCTCGAGAACCACAGACACGATATCCAATTATGTAGTTATCATTTTTTTGAGCGGGGGCCATCTTGGATTTGAAAAATGATCACAAAATAGTTCTCAGCACCCTCGAGAACCTCGGACACGATATCCAAATTGCTGAAATCATAATTTTGTGCGGCGGCCATCTTGGATTTGAAAAATGATCATTAAATCGTTCTCTTCAACCTCGAGAACCTCGGATACGATACCCATAATGTAGTTATCATAATTTTGAGCGGTGGCCATCTTGGATTTAAAAATGATCACAAAATCGTTCTGTGCACTCTCGAGAATCTCGGATACGATACCCATTTTTTTGTGATCATGATCTTGCACGGCGGCCATCTCGGATTTAAAAATGATCCCAAAATTGTTTTCTCCACACTCGAGAACCTCGGACACGATATCCATATTGCTGAAAACATAATTTTTTGCGGCAGCCCTCTTGGATTTCAAAAATGATCACAGAATTGTTCTCTGCACCTTCGAGAACCTCGGACACGATATCCATATTGCTGAAATCATAATTTTGTGCGGCGGCCATCTTGGATTTGAAAAATGATCACAAAATCGTTCTCTGCACCCTCGAGAACCTCGGATACGATACCCATAATGAAGTTATCATAATTAAGAGCGGCGGCCATCTTGGATTTAAAAATGATCACAAAATCGTTCTCAGCACCCTCGAGAACCTCGGATACGATACCCATAATGTAGTTATCATACTTTTGAGCGGCGGCCATCTTGGATTTGAAAACTGATCACAAAATTGTTCTCTGCACCCTCGAGAACCTAGGATACGATACCCTTAATCTAGTTATCATACTTTTGAGCGGCGGCCGTCTCGGATTTAAAAATGATCCCAAAATAATTTACTGCACCCTCGAGAACCTCGGACACGATATCCATATTGTTGAAAACATAATTTTGTGCGGCGGCCATCTTGGATTAAAAAAATGATCTAAAAATCGTTCTCAGCACCCTCGAGAACCTCGGATACTATACCCATAATGTAGTTATCATACTTTTGAGCGGGGGCCATCTTGGATTTGAAAAATGATCACAAAATCGTTTTCTGCACCCTCGAGAACCTCGGGTACGATATCCATATTGCTGAAATCATAATTTTGTGCGGCGGCCATCTTGGATTAGAAAAATGATCACAAATTCGTTCTCAGCACCCTCGAGAACCTCGGATACGATACCCATAATGTAGTTATCATACTTTTGAGCGGCGGCCATCTTGGATTTGAAAACTGATCACAAAATTGTTCTCTGCACCCTCGCGAACCTAGGATACGATACCCTTAATCTAGTTATCATACTTTTGAGCGGCGGCCGTCTCGGATTTAAAAATGATCCCAAAATAATTTACTGCACCCTCGAGAACCTCGGACACGATATCAATATTGTTGAAAACATAATTTTGTGCGGCGGCCATCTTGGATTAAAAAAATGATCTAAAAATCGTTCTCAGCACCCTCGAGAACCTCGGATACTATACCCATAATGTAGTTATCATACTTTTGAGCGGGGGCCATCTTGGATTTGAAAAATGATCACAAAATCGTTCTCTGCACCCTCGAGAACCTCTGATACGATACCCATAATGTAGTTATCATAATTTTGAGCGGCGACCATCTCGGATTTAAAAATGATCCCAAAATTGTTTCCTGAACCCTCGAGAACCTCGGACACGATATCCATATTGCTGAAAACATTATTGTTTGCGGTAGCCCTCTTGGATTTCAAAAATGCTCACAGAATTGTTCTCTGCACCCTCGAGAACCTCGGACACGATATCCATATTGCTGAAAACATAATTTTTTGCGGCAGCCCTCTTGGATTTCAAAAATGATCACAGAATTGTTCTCTGCACCTTCGAGAACCTCGGACACGATATCCATATTGCTGAAATCATAATTTTGTGCGGCGGCCATCTTGGATTTGAAAAATGATCACAAAATCGTTCTCTGCACCCTCGAGAACCTCGGATACGATACCCATAATGAAGTTATCATAATTAAGAGCGGCGGCCATCTTGGATTTAAAAATGATCACAAAATCGTTCTCAGCAACCTCGAGAAACTCGGATACGATACCAATAATGTAGTTATCATACTTTTGAGCGGCAGCCATATTGGATTTGAAAACTGATCACAAAATCGTTCTCTGCACCCTCGAGAACCTCGGGTACGATATCCATATTGCTGAAATCATAATTTTGTTCGGCGGCCATCTTGGATTAGAAAAATGATCACAAATTCGTTCTCAGCACCCTCGAGAACCTCGGATACTATACCCATAATGTAGTTATCATACTTTTGAGCGGCGGCCATCTTGGATTTGAAAAATGATCACAAAATCGTTCTCTGCACCCTCGAGAACCTAGGATACGATACCCTTAATCTAGTTATCATACTTTTGAGCGGCGGCCGTCTCGGATTTAAAAATGATCCCAAAATAATTTACTGCACCCTCGAGAACCTCGGACACGATATCCATATTGTTGAAAACATAATTTTGTGCGGCGGCCATCTTGGATTAAAAAAATGATCTAAAAATCGTTCTCAGCACCCTCGAGAACCTCGGATACTATACCCATAATGTAGTTATCATACTTTTGAGCGGGGGCCATCTTGGATTTGAAAAATGATCACAAAATCGTTCTCTGCACCCTCGAGAACCTCTGATACGATACCCATAATGTAGTTATCATAATTTTGAGCGGCGACAATCTCGGATTTAAAAATGATCCCAAAATTGTTTCCTGCACCCTCGAGAACCTAGGACACGATATCCATATTGCTGAAAACATTATTGTTTGCAGCAGCCCTCTTGGATTTCAAAAATGATCACAGCATTGTTCTCTGCACTTTCGAGAACCTCGGACACGATATCCATATTGCTAAAATCATACTTTTGTGCGGCGGTCATCTTGGATTTAAAAATGATCACAAAATCGTTCTGTGCACTCTCGAGAACCTCGGAAACGATACCCATATTTTTGTGATCATGATCTTGCACGGCGGCCATCTCGGATTTAAAAATGATCCCAAAATTATTTTCTGCACCCTCGAGAACCACAGACACGATATCCAATAATGTAGTTATCATTTTTTTGAGTGGGGGCCATCTTGGATTTGAAATATGATCACAAAATAGTTCTCAGCACCCTCGAGACCCTCGGACACGATATCCAAATTGCTGAAATCATAATTTTGTGCGGCGGCCATCTTGGATTTGAAAAATGATCATTAAATCGTTCTCTTCAACCTCGAGAACCTCGGATACGATACCCATAATGTAGTTATCATAATTTTGAGCGGCGGCCATCTTGGATTTAAAAATGATCACAAAATCGTTCTGTGCACTCTCGAGAATCTCGGATACGATACCCATTTTTTTGTGATCATGATCTTGCACGGCGGCCATCTCGGATTTAAAAATGATCCCAAAATTATTTTCTGCACACTCGAGAACCTCAGACACGATATCCATATTGCTGAAAACATTATTGTTTGCGGCATTCCTCTTTGATTTCAAAAATGATCACAGAATTGTTCTCTGCACCTTCGAGAACCTCGGACACGATATCCATATTGCTGAAATCATAATTTTGTGCGGCGGCCATCTTGGATTTGAAAAATGATCACAAAATTGTTCTCTGCACCCTCGAGAACCTCGGATACGATACCCATAATGAAGTTATCATAATTAAGAGCGGTGGCCATCTTGGATTTAAAAATGATCACAAAATCGTTCTCAGCACCCTCGAGAACCTCGGACACGATATCCATATTGCTGAAATCATAATTTTGTGCGGCGGCCATCTTGGATTAGAAAAATGATCACAAATTCGTTCTCAGCACCCTCGAGAACCTCGGATACGATACCCATAATGTAGTTATCATACTTATGAGCGGGGGCCATCTTGGATTTGAAAAATGATCACAAAATCGTTTTCTGCACCCTCGAGAACCTCGGGTACAATATCCATATTGCTGAAATCATAATTTTGTGCGGCGGCCATCTTGGATTAGAAAAATGATCACAAATTCGTTCTCAGCACCCTCGAGAACCTCGGATACGATACCCATAATGTAGTTATCAAACTTTTGAGCGGCGGCCATCTTGGATTTGAAAACTGATCACAAAATAGTTCTCAGCACCCTCGAGAACCTCGGACACGATATCCAAATTGCTGAAATCATAATTTTGTGCGGCGGCCATCTTGGATTTGAAAAATGATCATTAAATCGTTCTCTTCAACCTCGAGAACCTCGGATACGATACCCATAATGTAGTTATCATAATTTTGAGCGGTGGCCATCTTGGATTTAAAAATGATCACAAAATCGTTCTGTGCACTCTCGAGAATCTCGGATACGATACCCATTTTTTTGTGATCATGATCTTGCACGGCGGCCATCTCGGATTTAAAAATGATCCCAAAATTGTTTTCTCCACACTCGAGAACCTCGGACACGATATCCATATTGCTGAAAACATAATTTTTTGCGGCAGCCCTCTTGGATTTCAAAAATGATCACAGAATTGTTCTCTGCACCTTCGAGAACCTCGGACACGATATCCATATTGCTGAAATCATAATTTTGTGCGGCGGCCATCTTGGATTTGAAAAATGATCACAAAATCGTTCTCTGCACCCTCGAGAACCTCGGATACGATACCCATAATGAAGTTATCATAATTAAGAGCGGCGGCCATCTTGGATTTAAAAATGATCACAAATTCGTTCTCAGCACCCTCGAGAACCTCGGATACGATACCCATAATGTAGTTATCATACTTTTGAGCGGCGGCCATCTTGGATTTGAAAACTGATCACAAAATTGTTCTCTGCACCCTCGAGAACCTAGGATACGATACCCTTAATCTAGTTATCATACTTTTGAGCGGCGGCCGTCTCGGATTTAAAAATGATCCCAAAATAATTTACTGCACCCTCGAGAACCTCGGACACGATATCCATATTGTTGAAAACATAATTTTGTGCGGCGGCCATCTTGGATTAAAAAAATGATCTAAAAATCGTTCTCAGCACCCTCGAGAACCTCGGATACGATACCCATAATGTAGTTATCATACTTTTGAGCGGGGGCCATCTTGGATTTGAAAAATGATCACAAAATCGTTTTCTGCACCCTCGAGAACCTCGGGTACGATATCCATATTGCTGAAATCATAATTTTGTGCGGCGGCCATCTTGGATTAGAAAAATGATCACAAATTCGTTCTCAGCACCCTCGAGAACCTCGGATACGATACCCATAATGTAGTTATCATACTTTTGAGCGGCGGCCATCTTGGATTTGAAAACTGATCACAAAATTGTTCTCTGCACCCTCGAGAACCTAGGATACGATACCCTTAATCTAGTTATCATACTTTTGAGCGGCGGCCGTCTCGGATTTAAAAATGATCCCAAAATAATTTACTGCACCCTCGAGAACCTCGGACACGATATCAATATTGTTGAAAACATAATTTTGTGCGGCGGCCATCTTGGATTAAAAAAATGATCTAAAAATCGTTCTCAGCACCCTCGAGAACCTCGGATACTATACCCATAATGTAGTTATCATACTTTTGAGCGGGGGCCATCTTGGATTTGAAAAATGATCACAAAATCGTTCTCTGCACCCTCGAGAACCTCTGATACGATACCCATAATGTAGTTATCATAATTTTGAGCGGCGACCATCTCGGATTTAAAAATGATCCCAAAATTGTTTCCTGCACCCTCGAGAACCTCGGACACGATATCCATATTGCTGAAAACATTATTGTTTGCGGTAGCCCTCTTGGATTTCAAAAATGCTCACAGAATTGTTCTCTGCACCCTCGAGAACCTCGGACACGATATCCATATTGCTGAAAACATTATTTTTTGCGGCAGCCCTCTTGGATTTCAAAAATGATCACAGAATTGTTCTCTGCACCTTCGAGAACCTCGGACACGATATCCATATTGCTGAAATCATAATTTTGTGCGGCGGCCATCTTGGATTTGAAAAATGATCAATAAATCGTTCTCTGCACCCTCGAGAACCTCGGATACGATACCCATAATGAAGTTATCATAATTAAGAGCGGCGGCCATCTTGGATTTAAAAATGATCACAAAATCGTTCTCAGCAACCTCGAGAAACTCGGATACGATACCAATAATGTAGTTATCATACTTTTGAGCGGCAGCCATATTGGATTTGAAAACTGATCACAAAATCGTTCTCTGCACCCTCGAGAACCTCGGGTACGATATCCATATTGCTGAAATCATAATTTTGTTCGGCGGCCATCTTGGATTAGAAAAATGATCACAAATTCGTTCTCAGCACCCTCGAGAACCTCGGATACGATACCCATAATGAAGTTATCATACTTTTGAGCGGCGGCCATCTTGGATTTGAAAACTGATCACAAAATTGTTCTCTGCACCCTCGAGAACCTAGGATACGATACCCTTAATCTAGTTATCATACTTTTGAGCGGCGGCCGTCTCGGATTTAAAAATGATCCCAAAATAATTTACTGCACCCTCGAGAACCTCGGACACGATATCCATATTGTTGAAAACATAATTTTGTGCGGCGGCCATCTTGGATTAAAAAAATGATCTAAAAATCGTTCTCTGCACTTTCGAGAAGCTCGGACACGATATCCATATTGCTAAAATCATAATTTTGTGCGGCGGCCATCTTGGATTTAAAAATGATCACAAAATCGTTCTGTGCACTCTCGAGAACCTCGGATACGATACCCATATTTTTGTGATCATGATCTTGCACGGCGGCCATCTCGGATTTAAAAATGATCCCAAAATTATTTTCTGCACCCTCGAGAACCACAGACACGATATCCAATTATGTAGTTATCATTTTTTTGAGCGGGGGCCATCTTGGATTTGAAAAATGATCACAAAATAGTTCTCAGCACCCTCGAGAACCTCGGACACGATATCCAAATTGCTGAAATCATAATTTTGTGCGGCGGCCATCTTGGATTTGAAAAATGATCATTAAATCGTTCTCTTCAACCTCGAGAACCTCGGATACGATACCCATAATGTAGTTATCATAATTTTGAGCGGTGGCCATCTTGGATTTAAAAATGATCACAAAATCGTTCTGTGCACTCTCGAGAATCTCGGATACGATACCCATTTTTTTGTGATCATGATCTTGCACGGCGGCCATCTCGGATTTAAAAATGATCCCAAAATTGTTTTCTCCACACTCGAGAACCTCGGACACGATATCCATATTGCTGAAAACATAATTTTTTGCGGCAGCCCTCTTGGATTTCAAAAATGATCACAGAATTGTTCTCTGCACCTTCGAGAACCTCGGACACGATATCCATATTGCTGAAATCATAATTTTGTGCGGCGGCCATCTTGGATTTGAAAAATGATCACAAAATCGTTCTCTGCACCCTCGAGAACCTCGGATACGATACCCATAATGAAGTTATCATAATTAAGAGCGGCGGCCATCTTGGATTTAAAAATGATCACAAATTCGTTCTCAGCACCCTCGAGAACCTCGGATACGATACCCATAATGTAGTTATCATACTTTTGAGCGGCGGCCATCTTGGATTTGAAAACTGATCACAAAATTGTTCTCTGCACCCTCGAGAACCTAGGATACGATACCCTTAATCTAGTTATCATACTTTTGAGCGGCGGCCGTCTCGGATTTAAAAATGATCCCAAAATAATTTACTGCACCCTCGAGAACCTCGGACACGATATCCATATTGTTGAAAACATAATTTTGTGCGGCGGCCATCTTGGATTAAAAAAATGATCTAAAAATCGTTCTCAGCACCCTCGAGAACCTCGGATACTATACCCATAATGTAGTTATCATACTTTTGAGCGGGGGCCATCTTGGATTTGAAAAATGATCACAAAATCGTTTTCTGCACCCTCGAGAACCTCGGGTACGATATCCATATTGCTGAAATCATAATTTTGTGCGGCGGCCATCTTGGATTAGAAAAATGATCACAAATTCGTTCTCAGCACCCTCGAGAACCTCGGATACGATACCCATAATGTAGTTATCATACTTTTGAGCGGCGGCCATCTTGGATTTGAAAACTGATCACAAAATTGTTCTCTGCACCCTCGCGAACCTAGGATACGATACCCTTAATCTAGTTATCATACTTTTGAGCGGCGGCCGTCTCGGATTTAAAAATGATCCCAAAATAATTTACTGCACCCTCGAGAACCTCGGACACGATATCAATATTGTTGAAAACATAATTTTGTGCGGCGGCCATCTTGGATTAAAAAAATGATCTAAAAATCGTTCTCAGCACCCTCGAGAACCTCGGATACTATACCCATAATGTAGTTATCATACTTTTGAGCGGGGGCCATCTTGGATTTGAAAAATGATCACAAAATCGTTCTCTGCACCCTCGAGAACCTCTGATACGATACCCATAATGTAGTTATCATAATTTTGAGCGGCGACCATCTCGGATTTAAAAATGATCCCAAAATTGTTTCCTGAACCCTCGAGAACCTCGGACACGATATCCATATTGCTGAAAACATTATTGTTTGCGGTAGCCCTCTTGGATTTCAAAAATGCTCACAGAATTGTTCTCTGCACCCTCGAGAACCTCGGACACGATATCCATATTGCTGAAAACATAATTTTTTGCGGCAGCCCTCTTGGATTTCAAAAATGATCACAGAATTGTTCTCTGCACCTTCGAGAACCTCGGACACGATATCCATATTGCTGAAATCATAATTTTGTGCGGCGGCCATCTTGGATTTGAAAAATGATCACAAAATCGTTCTCTGCACCCTCGAGAACCTCGGATACGATACCCATAATGAAGTTATCATAATTAAGAGCGGCGGCCATCTTGGATTTAAAAATGATCACAAAATCGTTCTCAGCAACCTCGAGAAACTCGGATACGATACCAATAATGTAGTTATCATACTTTTGAGCGGCAGCCATATTGGATTTGAAAACTGATCACAAAATCGTTCTCTGCACCCTCGAGATCCTCGGGTACGATATCCATATTGCTGAAATCATAATTTTGTTCGGCGGCCATCTTGGATTAGAAAAATGATCACAAATTCGTTCTCAGCACCCTCGAGAACCTCGGATACGATACCCATAATGTAGTTATCATACTTTTGAGCGGCGGCCATCTTGGATTTGAAAACTGATCACAAAATTGTTCTCTGCACCCTCGAGAACCTAGGATACGATACCCTTAATCTAGTTATCATACTTTTGAGCGGCGGCCGTCTCGGATTTAAAAATGATCCCAAAATAATTTACTGCACCCTCGAGAACCTCGGACACGATATCCATATTGTTGAAAACATAATTTTGTGCGGCGGCCATCTTGGATTAAAAAAATGATCTAAAAATCGTTCTCAGCACCCTCGAGAACCTCGGATACTATACCCATAATGTAGTTATCATACTTTTGAGCGGGGGCCATCTTGGATTTGAAAAATGATCACAAAATCGTTCTCTGCACCCTCGAGAACCTCTGATACGATACCCATAATGTAGTTATCATAATTTTGAGCGGCGACAATCTCGGATTTAAAAATGATCCCAAAATTGTTTCCTGCACCCTCGAGAACCTAGGACACGATATCCATATTGCTGAAAACATTATTGTTTGCAGCAGCCCTCTTGGATTTCAAAAATGATCACAGCATTGTTCTCTGCACTTTCGAGAACCTCGGACACGATATCCATATTGCTAAAATCATACTTTTGTGCGGCGGTCATCTTGGATTTAAAAATGATCACAAAATCGTTCTGTGCACTCTCGAGAACCTCGGAAACGATACCCATATTTTTGTGATCATGATCTTGCACGGCGGCCATCTCGGATTTAAAAATGATCCCAAAATTATTTTCTGCACCCTCGAGAACCACAGACACGATATCCAATAATGTAGTTATCATTTTTTTGAGTGGGGGCCATCTTGGATTTGAAATATGATCACAAAATAGTTCTCAGCACCCTCGAGACCCTCGGACACGATATCCAAAGTGCTGAAATCATAATTTTGTGCGGCGGCCATCTTGGATTTGAAAAATGATCATTAAATCGTTCTCTTCAACCTCGAGAACCTCGGATACGATACCCATAATGTAGTTATCATAATTTTGAGCGGCGGCCATCTTGGATTTAAAAATGATCACAAAATCGTTCTGTGCACTCTCGAGAATCTCGGATACGATACCCATTTTTTTGTGATCATGATCTTGCACGGCGGCCATCTCGGATTTAAAAATGATCCCAAAATTATTTTCTGCACACTCGAGAACCTCAGACACGATATCCATATTGCTGAAAACATTATTGTTTGCGGCATTCCTCTTTGATTTCAAAAATGATCACAGAATTGTTCTCTGCACCTTCGAGAACCTCGGACACGATATCCATATTGCTGAAATCATAATTTTGTGCGGCGGCCATCTTGGATTTGAAAAATGATCACAAAATTGTTCTCTGCACCCTCGAGAACCTCGGATACGATACCCATAATGAAGTTATCATAATTAAGAGCGGTGGCCATCTTGGATTTAAAAATGATCACAAAATCGTTCTCAGCACCCTCGAGAACCTCGGACACGATATCCATATTGCTGAAATCATAATTTTGTGCGGCGGCCATCTTGGATTTGAAAAATGATCACAAAATTGTTCTCTGCACCCTCGAGAACCTCGGATACGATACCCATAATGAAGTTATCATAATTAAGAGCGGTGGCCATCTTGGATTTAAAAATGATCACAAAATCGTTCTCAGCACCCTCGAGAACCTCGGACACGATATCCATATTGCTGAAATCATAATTTTGTGCGGCGGCCATCTTGGATTTGAAAAATGATCATTAAATCGTTCTCTTCACCCTCGAGAACCTCGGATACGATACCCATAATGAAGTTATCATAATTAAGAGCGGCGGCCATCTTGGATTAAAAAAATGATCTAAAAATCGTTCTCAGCACCCTCGAGAACCTCGGATACTATACCCATAATGTAGTTATCATACTTATGAGCGGGGGCCATCTTGGATTTGAAAAATGATCACAAAATCGTTTTCTGCACCCTCGAGAACCTCGGGTACAATATCCATATTGCTGAAATCATAATTTTGTGCGGCGGCCATCTTGGATTAGAAAAATGATCACAAATTCGTTCTCAGCACCCTCGAGAACCTCGGATACGATACCCATAATGTAGTTATCAAACTTTTGAGCGGCGGCCATCTTGGATTTGAAAACTGATCACAAAATTGTTCTCTGCACCCTCGAGAACCTAGGATACGATACCCTTAATGTAGTTATCATAATTTTGAGCGGTGGCCATCTTGGATTTAAAAATGATCACAAAATCGTTCTGTGCACTCTCGAGAATCTCGGATACGATACCCATTTTTTTGTGATCATGATCTTGCACGGCGGCCATCTCGGATTTAAAAATGATCCCAAAATTGTTTTCTCCACACTCGAGAACCTCGGACACGATATCCATATTGCTGAAAACATAATTTTTTGCGGCAGCCCTCTTGGATTTCAAAAATGATCACAGAATTGTTCTCTGCACCTTCGAGAACCTCGGACACGATATCCATATTGCTGAAATCATATTTTTGTGCGGCGGCCATCTTGGATTTGAAAAATGATCACAAAATCGTTCTCTGCACCCTCGAGAACCTCGGATACGATACCCATAATGAAGTTATCATAATTAAGAGCGGCGGCCATCTTGGATTTAAAAATGATCACAAATTCGTTCTCAGCACCCTCAAGAACCTCGGATACGATACCCATAATGTAGTTATCATACTTTTGAGCGGCGGCCATCTTGGATTTGAAAACTGATCACAAAATTGTTCTCTGCACCCTCGAGAACCTAGGATACGATACCCTTAATCTAGTTATCATACTTTTGAGCGGCGGCCGTCTCGGATTTAAAAATGATCCCAAAATAATTTACTGCACCCTCGAGAACCTCGGACACGATATCCATATTGTTGAAAACATAATTTTGTGCGGCGGCCATCTTGGATTAAAAAAATGATCTAAAAATCGTTCTCAGCACCCTCGAGAACCTCGGATACTATACCCATAATGTAGTTATCATACTTTTGAGCGGGGGCCATCTTGGATTTGAAAAATGATCACAAAATCGTTTTCTGCACCCTCGAGAAACTCTGATACGATACCCATAATGTAGTTATCATAATTTTGAGCGGCGACAATCTCGGATTTAAAAATGATCCCAAAATTGTTTCCTGCACCCTCGAGAACCTAGGACACGATATCCATATTGCTGAAAACATTATTGTTTGCAGCAGCCCTCTTGGATTTCAAAAATGATCACAGCATTGTTCTCTGCACTTTCGAGAACCTCGGACACGATATCCATATTGCTAAAATCATAATTTTGTGCGGCGGCCATCTTGGATTTAAAAATGATCACAAAATCGTTCTGTGCACTCTCGAGAACCTCGGATACGATACCCATATTTTTGTGATCATGATCTTGCACTGCGGCCATCTCGGATTTAAAAATGATCCCAAAATTATTTTCTGCACCCTCGAGAAGCACAGACACGATATCCAATAATGTAGTTATCATTTTTTTGAGCGGGGGCCATCTTGGATTTGAAAAATGATCTAAAAAAATAGTTCTCAGCACCCTCGAGAACCTCGGACACGATATCCAAATTGCTGAAATCATAATTTTGTGCGGCGGCCATCTTGGGTTTGAAAAATGATCATTAAATCGTTCTCTTCAACCTCGAGAACCTCGGATACGATACCCATAATGTAGTTATCATAATTTTGAGCGGCGGCCATCTTGGATTTAAAAATGATCACAAAATCGTTCTGTGCACTCTCGAGAATCTCGGATACTATACCCATTTTTTTGTGATCATGATCTTGCACGGCGGCCATCTCGGATTTAAAAATGATCCCAAAATTGTTTTCTCCACACTCGAGAACCTCGGACACGATATCCATATTGCTGAAAACATATTTTTTTGCGGCAGCCCTCCTGGATTTCAAAAATGATCACAGAATTGTTCTCTGCACCTTCGAGAACCTCGGACACGATATCCATATTGCTGAAATCATAATTTTGTGCGGCGGCCATCTTGGATTTGAAAAATGATCACAAAATCGTTCTCTGCACCCTCGAGAACCTCGGATACGATACCCATAATGAAGTTATCATAATTAAGAGCGGCGGCCATCTTGGATTTAAAAATGATCACAAAATCGTTCTCAGCACCCTCGAGAAACTCGGGTACGATACCAATAATGTATTTATCATACTTTTGAGCGGCAGCCATCTTGGATTTGAAAACTGATCACAAAATCGTTCTCTGCACCCTCGAGAACCTCGGGTACGATATCCATATTGCTGAAATCATAATTTTGTGCGGCGGCCATCTTGGATTAGAAAAATGATCACAAATTCGTTCTCAGCACCCTCGAGAACCTCGGATACGATACCCATAATGTAGTTATCATACTTTTGAGCGGCGGCCATCTTGGATTTGAAAACTGATCACAAAATTGTTCTCTGCACCCTCGAGAACCTAGTTTACGATACCCTTAATCTAGTTATCATACTTTTGAGCGGCGGCCGTCTCGGATTTAAAAATGATCCCAAAATAATTTACTGCACCCTCGAGAACCTCGGACACGATATCAATATTGTTGAAAACATAATTTTGTGCGGCGGCCATCTTGGATTAAAAAAATGATCTAAAAATCGTTCTCAGCACCCTCGAGAACCTCGGATACTATACCCATAATGTAGTTATCATACTTTTGAGCGGGGGCCATCTTGGATTTGAAAAATGATCACAAAATCGTTCTCTGCACCCTCGAGAACCTCTGATACGATACCCATAATGTAGTTATCATAATTTTGAGCGGCGACCATCTCGGATTTAAAAATGATCCCAAAATTGTTTCCTGCACCCTCGAGAACCTCGGACACGATATCCATATTGCTGAAAACATTATTGTTTGCGGCAGCCCTCTTGGATTTCAAAAATGCTCACAGAATTGTTCTCTGCACCCTCGAGAACCTCGGACACGATATCCATATTGCTGAAAACATAATTTTTTGCGGCAGCCCTCTTGGATTTCAAAAATGATCACAGAATTGTTCTCTGCACCTTCGAGAACCTCGGACACGATATCCATATTGCTGAAATCATAATTTTGTGCGGCGGCCATCTTGGATTTGAAAAATGATCACAAAATCGTTCTCTGCACCCTCGAGAACCTCGGATACGATACCCATAATGAAGTTATCATAATTAAGAGCGGCGGCCATCTTGGATTTAAAAATGATCACAAAATCGTTCTCAGCAACCTCGAGAAACTCGGATACGATACCAATAATGTAGTTATCATACTTTTGAGCGGCAGCCATATTGGATTTGAAAACTGATCACAAAATCGTTCTCTGCACCCTCGAGAACCTCGGGTACGATATCCATATTGCTGAAATCATAATTTTGTTCGGCGGCCATCTTGGATTAGAAAAATGATCACAAATTCGTTCTCAGCACCCTCGAGAACCTCGGATACGATATCCATAATGTAGTTATCATACTTTTGAGCGGCGGCCATCTTGGATTTGAAAACTGATCACAAAATTGTTCTCTGCACCCTCGAGAACCTAGGATACGATACCCTTAATCTAGTTATCATACTTTTGAGCGGCGGCCGTCTCGGATTTAAAAATGATCCCAAAATAATTTACTGCACCCTCGAGAACCTCGGACACGATATCCATATTGTTGAAAACATAATTTTGTGCGGCGGCCATCTTGGATTAAAAAAATGATCTAAAAATCGTTCTCAGCACCCTCGAGAACCTCGGATACTATACCCATAATGTAGTTATCATACTTTTGAGCGGCGGCCATCTTGGATTTGAAAAATGATCACAAAATCGTTCTCTGCACCCTCGAGAACCTCTGATACGATACCCATAATGTAGTTATCATAATTTTGAGCGGCGACCATCTCGGATTTAAAAATGATCCCAAAATTGTTTCCTGCACCCTCGAGAACCTCGGACACGATATCCATATTGCTGAAAACATTATTGTTTGCGGCAGCCCTCTTGGATTTCAAAAATGCTCACAGAATTGTTCTCTGCACCCTCGAGAACCTCGGACACGATATCCATATTGCTGAAAACATAATTTTTTGCGGCAGCCCTCTTGGATTTCAAAAATGATCACAGAATTGTTCTCTGCACCTTCGAGAACCTCGGACACGATATCCATATTGCTGAAATCATAATTTTGTGCGGCCCATCTTGGATTTGAAAAATGATCACAAAATCGTTCTCTGCACCCTCGAGAACCTCGTATACGATACCCATAATGAAGTTATCATAATTAAGAGCGGCGGCCATCTTGGATTTAAAAATGATCACAAAATCGTTCTCAGCAACCTCGAGAAACTCGGATACGATACCAATAATGTAGTTATCATACTTTTGAGCGGCAGCCATATTGGATTTGAAAACTGATCACAAAATCGTTCTCTGCACCCTCGAGAACCTCGGGTACGATATCCATATTGCTGAAATCATAATTTTGTTCGGCGGCCATCTTGGATTAGAAAAATGATCACAAATTCGTTCTCAGCACCCTCGAGAACCTCGGATACGATACCCATAATGTAGTTATCATACTTTTGAGCGGCGGCCATCTTGGATTTGAAAACTGATCACAAAATTGTTCTCTGCACCCTCGAGAAACTAGGATACGATACCCTTAATCTAGTTATCATACTTTTGAGCGGCGGCCGTCTCGGATTTAAAAATGATCCCAAAATAATTTACTGCACCCTCGAGAACCTCGGACACGATATCCATATTGTTGAAAACATAATTTTGTGCGGCGGCCATCTTGGATTAAAAAAATGATCTAAAAATCGTTCTCAGCACCCTCGAGAACCTCGGATACTATACCCATAATGTAGTTATCATACTTTTGAGCAGGGGCCATCTTGGATTTGAAAAATGATCACAAAATCGTTCTCTGCACCCTCGAGAACCTCTGATACGATACCCATAATGTAGTTATCATAATTTTGAGCGACGACAATCTCGGATTTAAAAATGATCCCAAAATTGTTTCCTGCACCCTCGAGAACCTAGGACACGATATCCATATTGCTGAAAACATTATTGTTTGCAGCAGCCCTCTTGGATTTCAAAAATGATCACAGCATTGTTCTCTGCACTTTCGAGAACCTCGGACACGATATCCATATTGCTAAAATCATAATTTTGTGCGGCGGTCATCTTGGATTTAAAAATGATCACAAAATCGTTCTGTGCACTCTCGAGAACCTCGGAAACGATACCCATATTTTTGTGATCATGATCTTGCACGGCGGCCATCTCGGATTTAAAAATGATCCCAAAATTATTTTCTGCACCCTCGAGAACCACAGACACGATATCCAATAATGTAGTTATCATTTTTTTGAGTGGGGGCCATCTTGGATTTGAAATATGATCACAAAATAGTTCTCAGCACCCTCGAGACCCTCGGACACGATATCCAAATTGCTGAAATCATAATTTTGTGCGGCGGCCATCTTGGATTTGAAAAATGATCATTAAATCGTTCTCTTCAACCTCGAGAACCTCGGATACGATACCCATAATGTAGTTATCATAATTTTAAGCGGCGGCCATCTTGGATTTAAAAATGATCACAAAATCGTTCTGTGCACTCTCGAGAATCTCGGATACGATACCCATTTTTTTGTGATCATGATCTTGCACGGCGGCCATCTCGGATTTAAAAATGATCCCAAAATTGTTTTCTCCACACTCGAGAACCTCGGACACGATATTCATATTGCTGAAAACATAATTTTTTGCGGCAGCCCTCTTGGATTTCAAAAATGATCACAGAATTGTTCTCTGCACCTTCGAGAACCTCGGACACGATATCCATATTGCTGAAATCATAATTTTGTGCGGCGGCCATCTTGGATTTGAAAAATGATCACAAAATCGTACTCTGCACCCTCGAGAACCTCGGATAGGATACCCATAATGAAGTTATCATAATTAAGAGCGGCGGCCATCTTGGATTTAAAAATGATCACAAAATCGTTCTCAGCACCCTCGAGAAACTCGGATACGATACCAATAATGTAGTTATCATACTTTTGAGCGGCAGCCATCTTGGATTTGAAAACTGATCACAAAATCGTTCTCTGCACCCTCGAGAACCTCGGGTACGATATCCATATTGCTGAAATCATAATTTTGTGCGGCGGCCATCTTGGATTAGAAAAATGATCACAAATTCGTTCTCAGCACCCTCGAGAACCTCGGATACGATACCCATAATGTAGTTATCATACTTTTGAGCGGCGGCCATCTTGGATTTGAAAACTGATCACAAAATTGTTCTCTGCACCCTCGAGAACCTAGGATACGATACCCTTAATCTAGTTATCATACTTTTGAGCGGCGGCCGTCTCGGATTTAAAAATGATCCCAAAATAATTTACTGCACCCTCGAGAACCTCGGACACGATATCCATATTGTAGAAAGCATAATTTTGTGCGGCGGCCATCTTGGATTAAAAAAATGATCTAAAAATCGTTCTCAGCACCCTCGAGAACCTCGGATACTATACCCATAATGTAGTTATCATACTTTTGAGCGGGGGCCATCTTGGATTTGAAAAATGATCACAAAACCGTTCTCTGCACCCTCGAGAACCTCTGATACGATACCCATAA
Source organism: Leptidea sinapis (assembly GCF_905404315.1). Lineage (NCBI taxonomy): Eukaryota > Metazoa > Arthropoda > Insecta > Lepidoptera > Pieridae > Leptidea > Leptidea sinapis. The sequence continues at coordinate 268,491 of NC_066293.1, forward strand.
TGTAGTTATCATAATTTTGAGCCCCGACAATCTCGGATTTAAAAATGATCCCAAAATTGTTTCCTGCACCCTCGAGAACCTAGGACACGATATCCATATTGCTGAAAACATTATTGTTTGCAGCAGCCCTCTTGGATTTCAAAAATGATCACAGCATTGTTCTCTGCACCCTCGAGAACCTCGGACACGATATCCATATTGCTCATAATTTTGTGCGGCGGCCATCTTGGATTAAAAAATGATCACAAAATCGTTCTGTGCACTGTCGAGAACCTCGGATACGATACCCATATTTTTGTGATCATGATCTTGCACGGCGGCCATCTCGGATTTAAAAATGATCCCAAAATTATTTTCGGCACCCTCGAGAACCACAGACACGATATCCAATAATGTTGTTATCATACTTTTGAACGGCGGCCATCTTGGATTTGAAAACTGATCACAAAATTGTTCTCTGCACCCTCGAGAACCTAGGAAACGATACCCTTAATCTAGTTATCATACTTTTGAGCGGCGGCCGTCTCGGATTTAAAAATGATCCCAAAATAATTTACTGCACCCTCGAGAACCTCGGACACGATATCCATATTGTTGAAAACATAATTTTGTGCGGCGGCCATCTTGGATTAAAAAAATGATCTAAAAATCGTTCTCAGCACCCTCGAGAACCTCGGATACTATACCCATAATGTAGTTATCATACTTTTGAGCGGCGGCCATCTTGGATTTAAAAATGATCACAAAATCGTTCTGTGCACTCTCGAGAACCTCGGATACGATACCCATATTTTTGTGATCAAGATCTTGCACGGCGGCCATCTCGGATTTAAAAATGATCCCAAAATTATTTTCTGCACCCTCGAGAACCACAGACACGATATCCAATAATGTAGTTATCATTTTTTTGAGCGGGGGCCATCTTGGATTTGAAAAATGATCACAAAATCGTTCTCTGCACCCTCGAGAACCTCTGATACGATACCCATAATATAGTTATCATAATTTTGAGCGGCGACCATCTCGGATTTAAAAATGATCCCAAAATTGTTTCCTGCACCCTCGAGAACCTCGGACACGATATCCATATTGCTGAAAACATTATTGTTTGCGGCAGCACTCTTGGATTTCAAAAATGCTCACAGAATTGTTCTCTGCACCCTCGAGAACGTCGGACACGATATCCATATTGCTTAAATCATAATTTTGTGCGGCGGCCATCTTGGATTTGAAAAATGATCACCAAATCGTTCTCTGCACCCTCGAGAACCTCGGGTACGATATCCATATTGCTGAAATCATAATTTTGTGTGGTGGCCATCTTGGATTTGAAAAATGATTACAAAATCGTTCTCAGCACCCTCGAGAACCTCAGATACGATACCCTTAATGTAGTTATCATAATTTTGAGCGGCGACAATCTCGGATTTAAAAATGATCCCAAAATTGTTTCCTGCACCCTCGAGAACCTAGGACACGATATCCATATTGCTGAAAACAATATTGTTTGCAGCAGCCCTCTTGGATTTCAAAAATGATCACAGCATTGTTCTCTGCACCCTCGAGAACCTCGGACACGATATCCATATTGCTCATAATTTTGTGCGGCGGCCATCTTGGATTTAAAAATGATCACAAAATCGTTCTGTGCACTGTCGAGAACCTCGGATACGATACCCATATTTTTGTGATCATGATCTTGCACGGCGGCCATCTCGGATTTAAAAATGATCCCAAAATTATTTTCTGCACCCTCGAGAACCACAGACACGATATCCAATAATGTTGTTATCGTTTTTTTGAGCGGAGGCCATCTTGGATTTGAAAAATGATCACAAAATCGTTCTCTGCACCCTCAAGAACCTCTGATACGATACCCATAATGTAGTTATCATAATTTTGAGCGGCGACCATCTCGGATTTAAAAATGATCCCAAAATTGTTTCCTGCACCCTCGAGAACCTCGGACACGATATCCATATTGCTGAAAACATTATTGTTTGCGGCAGCCCTCTTGGATTTCAAAAATGCTCACAGAATTGTTCTCTGCACCCTCGAGAACCTAGGACACGATATCCATATTGCTGAAAACATTATTGTTTGCAGCAGCCCTCTTGGATTTCAAAAATGATCACAGCATTGTTCTCTGCACCCTCGAGAACCTCGGACACGATATCCATATTGCTCATAATTTTGTGCGGCGGCCATCTTGGATTTAAAAATGATCACAAAATCGTTCTGTGCACTCTCGAGAACCTCGGATACGATACCCATATTTTTGTGATCATGATCTTGCACGGCGGCCATCTCGGATTTAAAAATGATCCCAAAATTGTTTTCTGCATCCTCGAGAACCTCGGACACGATATCCATATTGCTGAAAAAATAATTGTTTGCGGCAGCCCTCTTGGATTTCAAAAATGATCACAGAATTGTTCTCTGCAGCCTCGAGAACCTCGGACACGATATCCATATTGCTATAATCATAATTTTGTGCAGCGGCCATCTTGGATAAGAAAAATGATCACAAAATCGTTCAAAGTACCCTCAAGAACCTCGGATACGATACCCATAATGTAGTTATCTTACTTTTGAGCGGCGGCCATCTTGGATTTGAAAACTGATCACAAAATCGTTCTCTGCACCCTCGAGAACCTCGGATACGAAACCCATAATCTACTTATCATACTATTGAGCGGCGGCCATCTCGGACTTTAAAATGATCCCAAAATTGTTTTCTCCACACTCGAGAACCTCGGACACGATATCCATATTGCTGAAAACATAATTTTTTGCGGCAGCCCTCTTGGATTTCAAAAATGATCACAGAATTGTTCTCTGCACCTTCGAGAACCTCGGACACGATATCCATATTGCTGAAATCATAATTTTGTGCGGCGGCCTTCTTGGATTTGAAAAATGATCACAAAATCGTTCTCTGCACCCTCGAGAACCTCCTCGGATACGATACCCATATTGCTGAAAACATTATTGTTTGCGGCAGCCCTCTTGGACTTCAAAAATGCTCACAGAATTGTTCTCTGCACCCTCGAGAACCTAGGACACGATATCCATATTGCTGAAAACATTATTGTTTGCAGCAGCCCTCTTGGATTTCAAAAATGCTCACAAAATTGTTCTCTGCACCCTCGAGAACCTAGGACACGATATCCATATTGCTGAAAACATTATTGTTTGCAGCAGCCCGCTTGGATTTCAAAAAAGATCACAGCATTGTTCTCTGCACCCTCGAGAACCTAGGACACGATATCCATATTGCTGAAAACATTATTGTTTGCAGCAGCCCTCTTGGATTTCAAAAATGATCACAGCATTGTTCTCTGCACCCTCGAGAACCTCGGACACGATATCCATATTGCTCATAATTTTATGCGGCGGCCATCTTGGATTTAAAAATGACCACAAAATCGTTCTGTGTACTGTCGAGAACCTCGGATACGATACCCATATTTTAGTGATCATGATCTTGCACGGCGGCCATCTCGGATTTAAAAATGATCCCAAAATTATTTTCTGCACCCTCGAGAACCACAGACACGATATCCAATAATGTTGTTATAATTTTTTTGAGCGGGGGCCATCTTGGATTTGAAAAATGATCACAAAATCGTTCTCTGCACCCTCGAGAACCTCTGATACGATACCCATAATGTAGTTATCATAATTTTGAGCGGCGACCATCTCGGATTTAAAAATGATCCCAAAATTGTTTCCTGCACCCTCGAGAACCTCGGACACGATATCCATATTGCTGAAAACATTATTGTTTGCGGCAGCCCTCTTGGATTTCAAAAATGCTCACAGAATTGTTCTCTGCACCCTCGAGAACCTAGGACACGATATCCATATTGCTGAAAACATTATTGTTTGCAGCAGCCCTCTTGGATTTAAAAATGATCACAGCATTGTTCTCTGCACCCTCGAGAACCTCGGACACGATATCCATATTGCTCATAATTTTGTGCGGCGGCCATCTTGGATTTAAAAATGATCACAAAATCGTTCTGTGCACTCTCGAGAACCTCGGATACGATACCCATATTTTTGTGATCATGATCTTGCACGGCGGCCATCTCGGATTTAAAAATGATCCCAAAATTGTTTTCTGCATCCTCGAGAACCTCGGACACGATATCCATATTGCTGAAAAAATAATTGTTTGCGGCAGCCCTCTTGGATTTCAAAAATGATCACAGAATTGTTCTCTGCAGCCTCGAGAACCTCGGACACGATATCCATATTGCTATAATCATAATTTTGTGCAGCGGCCATCTTGGATAAGAAAAATGATCACAAAATCGTTCTCAGTACCCTCAAGAACCTCGGATACGATACCCATAATGTAGTTATCTTACTTTTGAGCGGCGGCCATCTTGGATTTAAAAATGATCACAAAATCGTTCTGTGCACTCTCGAGAATCTCGGATACGATACCCATTTTTTTGTGATCATGATCTTGCACGGCGGCCATCTCGGATTTAAAAATGATCCCAAAATTATTTTCTGCACACTCGAGAACCTCAGACACGATATCCATATTGCTGAAAACATTATTGTTTGCGGCATTCCTCTTGGATTTCAAAAATGATCACAGAATTGTTCTCTGCACCTTCGAGAACCTCGGACACGATATCCATATTGCTGAAATCATAATTTTGTGCGGCGGCCATCTTGGATTTGAAAAATGATCACAAAATTGTTCTCTGCAACCTCGAGAACCTCGGATACGATACCCATAATGAAGTTATCATAATTAAGAGCGGTGGCCATCTTGGATTTAAAAATGATCACAAAATCGTTCTCAGCACCCTCGAGAACCTCGGACACGATATCCATATTGCTGAAATCATAATTTTGTGCGGCGGCCATCTTGGATTTGAAAAATGATCATTAAATCGTTCTCTTCACCCTCGAGAACCTCGGATACGATACCCATAATGTAGTTATCATAATTTTGAGCGGCGGCCATCTTGGATTTAAAAATGATCACAAAATCGTTCTGTGCGCTCTCGAGAATCTCGGATACGATACCCATTTCTTTGTGATCATGATCTTGCACGGCGGCCATCTCGGATTTAAAAATGATCCCAAAATTGTTTTCTCCACACTCGAAAACCTCGGACACGATATCCATATTGCTGAAAACATAATTTTTTGCGGCAGCCCTCTTGGATTTCAAAAATGATCACAGAATTGTTCTCTGCACCTTCGAGAACCTCGGACACGATATCCATATTGCTGAAATCATAATTTTGTGCGGCGGCCATCTTGGATTTGAAAAATGATCACAAAATCATTCTCTGCACCCTCGAGAACCTCGGATACGATACCCATAATGAAGTTATCATAATTAAGAGCGGCGGCCATCTTGGATTTAAAAATGATCACAAAATCGTTCTCAGCACCCTCGAGAAACTCGGATACGATACCAATAATGTAGTTATCATACTTTTGAGCGGCAGCCATCTTGGATTTGAAAACTGATCACAAAATCGTTCTCTGCACCCTCGAGAACCTCGGGTACGATATCCATATTGCTGAAATCATAATTTTGTGCGGCGGCCAACTTGGATTAGAAAAATGATCACAAATTCGTTTTCAGCACCCTCGAGAACCTCGGATACGATACCCATAATGTAGTTATCATTTTTTGAGCGGGGGCCATCTTGGATTTGAAAAATGATCACAAAATAGTTCTCAGCACCGTCGAGAACCTCGGACACGATATCCAAATTGCTGAAATCATAATTTTGTGCGGCGGCCATCTTGGATTTGAAAAATGATCATTAAATCGTTCTCTTCAACCTCGAGAACCTCGGATACGATACCCATAATGTAGTTATCATAATTTTGAGCGGTGGCCATCTTGGATTTAAAAATGATCACAAAATCTTTCTGTGCACTCTCGAGAATCTCGGATACGATACCCATTTTTTTGTGATCATGATCTTGCACGGCGGCCATCTCGGATTTAAAAATGATCCCAAAATTGTTTTCTCCACACTCGAGAACCTCGGACACGATATCCATATTGCTGAAAACATAATTTTTTGCGGCAGCCCTCTTGGATTTCAAAAATGATCACAGAATTGTTCTCTGCACCTTCGAGAACCTCGGACACGATATCCATATTGCTGAAATCATAATTTTGTGCGGCGGCCATCTTGGATTTGAAAAATGATCACAACATCGTTCTCTGCACCCTCGAGAACCTCGGATACGATACCCATAATGAAGTTATCATAATTAAGAGCGGCGGCCATCTTGGATTTAAAAATGATCACAAATTCGTTCTCAGCACCCTCGAGAACCTCGGATACGATACCCATAATGTAGTTATCATACTTTTGAGCGGCGGCCATCTTGGATTTGAAAACTGATCACAAAATTGTTCTCTGCACCCTCGAGAACCTCGGACACGATATCCATATTGTTGAAAACATAATTTTGTGCGGCGGCCATCTTGGATTAAAAAAATGATCTAAAAATCGTTCTCAGCACCCTCGAGAACCTCGAATACTATACCCATAATCTAGTTATCATACTTTTGAGCGGGGGCCATCTTGGATTTGAAAAATGATCACAAAATCGTTCTCTGCACCCTCGAGAACCTCTGATACGATACCCATAATGTAGTTATCATAATTTTGAGCGGCGACAATCTCGGATTTAAAAATGATCCCAAAATTGTTTCCTGCACCCTCGAGAACCTAGGACACGATATCCATATTGCTGAAAACATTATTGTTTGCAGCAGCCCTCTTGGATTTCAAAAAATGATCACAGCATTGTTCTCTGCACTTTCGAGAACCTCGGACACGATATCCATATTGCTTAAATCATAATTTTGTGCGGCAGCCATCTTGGATTTAAAAATGATCACAAAATCGTTCTGTGCACTCTCGAGAACCTCGGATACGATACCCATATTTTTGTGATCATGATCTTGCACTGCGGCCATCTCGGGTTTAAAAATGATCCCAAAATTATTTTCTGCACCCTCGAGAACCACAGACACGATATCCAATAATGTAGTTATCATTTTTTTGAGCGGGGGCCATCTTGGATTTGAAAAATGATCACAAAATAGTTCTCAGCACCCTCGAGAACCTCGGACACGATATCCAAATTGCTGAAATCATAATTTTGTGCGGCGGCCATCTTGGGTTTGAAAAATGATCATTAAATCGTTCTCTTCAACCTCGAGAACCTCGGATACGAAACCCATAATGTAGTTATCATAATTTTGAGCGGCGGCCATCTTGGATTTAAAAATGATCACAAAATCGTTCTGTGCACTCTCGAGAATCTCGGATACGATACCCATTTTTTTGTGATCATGATCTTGCACGGCGGCCATCTCGGATTTAAAAATGATCCCAAAATTGTTTTCTCCACACTCGAGAACCTCGGACACGATATCCATATTGCTGAAAACATAATTTTTTGCGGCAGCCCTCTTGGATTTCAAAAATGATCACAGAATTGTTCTCTGCACCTTCGAGAACCTCGGACACGATATCCATATTGCTGAAATCATAATTTTGTGCGGCGGCCATCTTGGATTTGAAAAATGATCACAAAATCGTTCTCTGCACCCTCGAGAACCTCGGATACGATACCCATAATGAAGTTATCATAATTAAGAGCGGCGGACATCTTGGATTTAAAAATGATCACAAAATCGTTCTCAGCACCCTCGAGAAACTCGGATACGATACCAATAATGTAGTTATCATACTTTTGAGCGGCAGCCATCTTGGATTTGAAAACTGATCACAAAATCGTTCTCTGCACCCTCGAGAACCTCGGGTACGATATCCATATTGCTGAAATCATAATTTTGTGCGGCGGCCATCTTGGATTAGAAAAATGATCACAAATTCGTTCTCAGCACCCTCGAGAACCTCGGATACGATACCCATAATGTAGTTATCATACTTTTGAGCGGCGGCCATCTTGGATTTGAAAACTGATCACAAAATTGTTCTCTGCACCCTCGAGAACCTAGGATACGATACCCTTAATCTAGTTATCATACTTTTGAGCGGCGGCCGTCTCGGATTTAAAAATGATCCCAAAATAATTTACTGCACCCTCGAGAACCTCGGACACGATATCAATATTGTTGAAAACATAATTTTGTGCGGCGGCCATCTTGGATTAAAAAAATGATCTAAAAATCGTTCTCAGCACCCTCGAGAACCTCGGATACTATACCCATAATGTAGTTATCATACTTATGAGCGGGGGCCATCTTGGATTTGAAAAATGATCACAAAATCGTTCTCTGCACCCTCGAGAACCTCTGATACGATACCCATAATGTAGTTATCATAATTTTGAGCGGCGACCATCTCGGATTTAAAAATGATCCCAAAATTGTTTCCTGCACCCTCGAGAACCTCGGACACGATATCCATATTGCTGAAAACATTATTGTTTGCGGCAGCCCTCTTGGATTTCAAAAATGCTCACAGAATTGTTCTCTGCACCCTCGAGAACCTAGGACACGATATCCATATTGCTGAAAACATTATTGTTTGCAGCAGCCCTCTTGGATTTCAAAAATGATCACAGCATTGTTCTCTGCACCCTCGAGAACCTCGGACACGATATCCATATTGCTCATAATTTTGTGCGGCGGCCATCTTGGATTTAAAAATGATCACAAAATCGTTCTGTGCACTCTCGAGAACCTCGGATACGATACCCATATTTTTGTGATCATGATCTTGCACGGCGGCCATCTCGGATTTAAAAATGATCCCAAAATTGTTTTCTGCACCCTCGAGAACCTCGGACACGATATCCATATTGCTGAAAAAATAATTGTTTGCGGCAGCCCTCTTGGATTTCAAAACTGATCACAGAATTGTTCTCTGCAGCCTCGAGAACCTCGGACACGATATCCATATTGCTATAATCATAATTTTGTGCAGCGGCCATCTTGGATAAGAAAAATGATCACAAAATCGTTCTCAGTACCCTCAAGAACCTCGGATACGATACCCATAATGTAGTTATCTTACTTTTGAGCGGCGGCCATCTTGGATTTGAAAACTGATCACAAAATCGTTCTCTGCACCCTCGAGAACCTCGGATACGAAACCCATAATCTACTTATCATACTATTGAGCGGCGGCCATCTCGGACTTTAAAATGATCCCAAAATTGTTTTCTCCACACTCGAGAACCTCGGACACGATATCCATATTGCTGAAAACATAATTTTTTGCGGCAGCCCTCTTGGATTTCAAAAATGATCACAGAATTGTTCTCTGCACCTTCGAGAACCTCGGACACGATATCCATATTGCTGAAATCATAATTTTGTGCGGCGGCCTTCTTGGATTTGAAAAATGATCACAAAATTGTTCTCTGCACCCTCGAGAACCTCGGATACGATACCCATATTGCTGAAAACATTATTGTTTGCGGCAGCCCTCTTGGATTTCAAAAATGCTCACAGAATTGTTCTCTGCACCCTCGAGAACTTAGGACACGATATCCATATTGCTGAAAACATTATTGTTTGCAGCAGCACTCTTGGATTTCAAAAATGCTCACAAAATTGTTCTCTGCACCCTCGAGAACTTAGGACACGATATCCATATTGCTGAAAACATTATTGTTTGCAGCAGCACTCTTGGATTTCAAAAATGCTCACAAAATTGTTCTCTGCACCCTCGAGAACCTAGGACACGATATCTATATTGCTGAAAACATTATTGTTTGCAGCAGCCCGCTTGGATTTCAAAAATGATCACAGCATTGTTCTCTGCACCCTCGAGAACCTCGGACACGATATCCATATTGCTCATAATTTTGTGCGGCGGCCATCTTGGATTTAAAAATGACCACAAAATCGTTCTGTGTACTGTCGAGAACCTCGGATACGATACCCATATTTTTGTGATCATGATCTTGCACGGCGGCCATCTCGGATTTAAAAATGATCCCAAAATTATTTTCTGCACCCTCGAGAACCACAGACACGATATCCAATAATGTTGTTATAATTTTTTTGAGCGGGGGCCATCTTGGATTTGAAAAATGATCACAAAATCGTTCTCTGCACCCTCGAGAACCTCTGATACGATACCCATAATGTAGTTATCATAATTTTGAGCGGCGACCATCTCGGATTTAAAAATGATCCCAAAATTGTTTCCTGCACCCTCGAGAACCTCGGACACGATATCCATATTGCTGAAAACATTATTGTTTGCGGCAGCCCTCTTGGATTTCAAAAATGCTCACAGAATTGTTCTCTGCACCCTCGAGAACCTAGGACACGATATCCATATTGCTGAAAACATTATTGTTTGCAGCAGCCCTCTTGGATTTCAAAAATGATCACAGAATTGTTCTCTGCACCTTCGAGAACCTCGGACACGATATCCATATTGCTGAAATCATAATTTTGTGCGGCGGCCATCTTGGATTTGAAAAATGATCACAAAATCGTTCTCAGCACCCTCGAGAAACTCGGATACGATACCAATAATGTAGTTATCATACTTTTGAGCGGCAGCCATCTTGGATTTGAAAACTGATCACAAAATCGTTCTCTGCACCCTCGAGAACCTCGGGTACGATATCCATATTGCTGAAATCATAATTTTGTGCGGCGGCCAACTTGGATTAGAAAAATGATCACAAATTCGTTCTCAGCACCCTCGAGAACCTCGGATACGATACCCATAATGTAGTTATCATTTTTTGAGCGGGGGCCATCTTGGATTTGAAAAATGATCACAAAATAGTTCTCAGCACCCTCGAGAACCTCGGACACGATATCCAAATTGCTGAAATCATAATTTTGTGCGGCGGCCATCTTGGATTTGAAAAATGATCATTAAATCGTTCTCTTCAACCTCGAGAACCTCGGATACGATACCCATAATGTAGTTATCATAATTTTGAGCGGTGGCCATCTTGGATTTAAAAATGATCACAAAATCGTTCTGTGCACTCTCGAGAACCTCTGATACGATACCCATAATGTAGTTATCATACTTTTGAGCGGGGGCCATCTTGGATTTGAAAAATGATCCCAAAATTGTTTCCTGCACCCTCGAGAACCTAGGACACGATATCCATATTGCTGAAAACATTATTGTTTGCAGCAGCCCTCTTGGATTTCAAAAATGATCACAGCATTGTTCTCTGCACCTTCGAGAACCTCGGACACGATATCCATATTGCTGAAATCATAATTTTGTGCGGCGGCCATCTTGGATTTGAAAAATGATCACAAAATCGTTCTCTGCACCCTCGAGAACCTCGGATACGATACCCATAATGAAGTTATCATAATTAAGAGCGGCGGCCATCTTGGATTTAAAAATGATCACAAAATCGTTCTCAGCACCCTCGAGAAACTCGGATACGATACCAATAATGTAGTTATCATACTTTTGAGCGGCAGCCATCTTGGATTTGAAAACTGATCACAAAATCGTTCTCTGCACCCTCGAGAACCTCGGGTACGATATCCATATTGCTGAAATCATAATTTTGTGCGGCGGCCAACTTGGATTAGAAAAATGATCACAAATTCGTTCTCAGCACCCTCGAGAACCTCGGATACGATACCCATAATGTAGTTATCATTTTTTGAGCGGGGGCCATCTTGGATTTGAAAAATGATCACAAAATAGTTCTCAGCACCCTCGAGAACCTCGGACACGATATCCAAATTGCTGAAATCATAATTTTGTGCGGCGGCCATCTTGGATTTTAAAAATGATCATTAAATCGTTCTCTTCAACCTCGAGAACCTCGGATACGATACCCATAATGTAGTTATCATAATTTTGAGCGGTGGCCATCTTGGATTTAAAAATGATCACAAAATCGTTCTGTGCACTCTCGAGAATCTCGGATACGATACCCATTTTTTTGTGATCATGATCTTGCACGGCGGCCATCTCGGATTTAAAAATGATCCCAAAATTGTTTTCTCCACACTCGAGAACCTCGGACACGATATCCATATTGCTGAAAACATAATTTTTTGCGGCAGCCCTCTTGGATTTCAAAAATGATCACAGAATTGTTCTCTGCACCTTCGAGAACCTCGGACACGATATCCATATTGCTGAAATCATAATTTTGTGCGGCGGCCATCTTGGATTTGAAAAATGATCACAAAATCGTTCTCTGCACCCTCGAGAACCTCGGATACGATACCCATAATGAAGTTATCATAATTAAGAGCGGCGGCCATCTTGGATTTAAAAATGATCACAAATTCGTTCTCAGCACCCTCGAGAACCTCGGATACGATACCCATAATGTAGTTATCATACTTTTGAGCGGCGGCCAACTTGGATTTGAAAACTGATCACAAAATTGTTCTCTGCACCCTCGAGAACCTAGGATACGATACCCTTAATCTAGTTATCATACTTTTGAGCGGCGGCCGTCTCGGATTTAAAAATGATCCCAAAATAATTTACTGCACCCTCGAGAACCTCGGACACGATATCCATATTGTTGAAAACATAATTTTGTGCGGCGGCCATCTTGGATTAAAAAAATGATCTAAAAATCGTTCTCAGCACCCTCGAGAACCTCGGATACTATACCCATAATGTAGTTATCATACTTTTGAGCGGGGGCCATCTTGGATTTGAAAAATGATCACAAAATCGTTCTCTGCACCCTCGAGAACCTCTGATACGATACCCATAATGTAGTTATCATAATTTTGAGCGGCGACAATCTCGGATTTAAAAATGATCCCAAAATTGTTTCCTGCACCCTCGAGAACCTAGGACACGATATCCATATTGCTAAAAACATTATTGTTTGCAGCAGCCCTCTTGGATTTCAAAAAATGATCACAGCATTGTTCTCTGCACTTTCGAGAACCTCGGACACGATATCCATATTGCTAAAATCATAATTTTGTGCGGCAGCCATCTTGGATTTAAAAATGATCACAAAATCGTTCTGTGCACTCTCGAGAACCTCGGATACGATACCCATATTTTTGTGATCATGATCTTGCACTGCGGCCATCTCGGATTTAAAAATGATCCCAAAATTATTTTCTGCACCCTCGAGAACCACAGACACGATATCCAATAATGTAGTTATCATTTTTTGAGCGGGGGCCATCTTGGATTTGAAAAATGATCACAAAATAGTTCTCAGCACCCTCGAGAACCTCGGACACGATATCCAAATTGCTGAAATCATAATTTTGTGCGGCGGCCATCTTGGGTTTGAAAAATGATCATTAAATCGTTCTCTTCAACCTCGAGAACCTCGGATACGATACCCATAATGTAGTTATCATAATTTTGAGCGGCGGCCATCTTGGATTTAAAAATGATCACAAAATCGTTCTGTGCACTCTCGAGAATCTCGGATACGATACCCTTAATCTAGTTATCATACTTTTGAGCGGCGGCCGTCTCGGATTTAAAAATGATCCCAAAATAATTTACTGCACCCTCGAGAACCTCGGACACGATATCCATATTGTTGAAAACATAATTTTGTGCGGCGGCCATCTTGGATTAAAAAAATGATCTAAAAATCGTTCTCAGCACCCTCGAGAACCTCGGATACTATACCCATAATCTAGTTATCATACTTTTGAGCGGGGGCCATCTTGGATTTGAAAAATGATCACAAAATCGTTCTCTGCACCCTCGAGAACCTCTGATACGATACCCATAATGTAGTTATCATAATTTTGAGCGGCGACAATCTCGGATTTAAAAATGATCCCAAAATTGTTTCCTGCACCCTCGAGATTGATTATTGTTTGCGGCAGCCCTCTTGGATTTCAAAAATGCTCACAGAATTGTTCTCTGCACCCTCGAGAACCTCGGACATGATATCCATATTGCTGAAAACATAATTTTTTGCGGCAGCCCTCTTGGATTTCAAAAATGATCACAGAATTGTTCTCTGCACCTTCGAGAACCTCGGACACGATATCCATATTGCTGAAATCATAATTTTGTGCGGCGGCCATCTTGGATTTGAAAAATGATCACAAAATCGTTCTCTGCACCCTCGAGAACCTCGGATACGATACCCATAATGAAGTTATCATAATTAAGAGCGGCGGCCATCTTGGATTTAAAAATGATCACAAAATCGTTCTCAGCACCCTCGAGAAACTCGGATACGATACCAATAATGTAGTTATCATACTTTTGAGCGGCAGCCATCTTGGATTTGAAAACTGATCACAAAATCGTTCTCTGCACCCTCGAGAACCTCGGGTACGATATCCATATTGCTGAAATCATAATTTTGTGCAGCGGCCATCTTGGATTAGAAAAATGATCACAAATTCGTTCTCAGCACCCTCGAGAACCTCGGATACGATACCCATAATGTAGTTATCATACTTTTGAGCGGCGGCCATCTTGGATTTGAAAACTGATCACAAAATTGTTCTCTGCACCCTCGAGAACCTAGGATACGATACCCTTAATCTAGTTATCATACTTTTGAGCGGCGGCCGTCTCAGATTTAAAAATGACCCCAAAATAATTTACTGCACCCTCGAGAACCTCGGACACGATATCCATATTGTTGAAAACATAATTTTGTGCGGCGGCCATCTTGGATTAAAAAAATGATCTAAAAATCGTTCTCAGCACCCTCGAGAACCTCGGATACTATACCCATAATGTAGTTATCATACTTTTGAGCGGGGGCCATCTTGGATTTGAAAAATGATCACAAAATCGTTCTCTGCACCCTCGAGAACCTCTGATACGATACCCATAATGTAGTTATCATAATTTTGAGCGGCGACAATCTCGGATTTAAAAATGATTCCAAAATTGTTTCCTGCACCCTCGAGAACCTAGGACACGATATCCATATTGCTGAAAACATTATTGTTTGCAGCAGCCCTCTTGGATTTCAAAAATGATCACAGCATTGTTCTCTGCACTTTCGAGAACCTCGGACACGATATCCATATTGCTAAAATCATAATTTTGTGCGGCGGTCATTTTGGATTTAAAAATGATCACAAAATCGTTCTGTGCACTCTCGAGAACCTCGGATACGATACCCATATTTTTGTGATCATGATCTTGCACGGCGGCCATCTCGGATTTAAAACTGATCCCAAAATTATTTTCTGCACCCTCGAGAACCACAGACACGATATCCAATAATGTAGTTATCATTTTTTTGAGCGGGGGCCATCTTGGATTTGAAATATGATCACAAAATAGTTCTCAGCACCCTCGAGAACCTCGGATACGATACCAATAATGTAGTTATCATACTTTTGAGCGGCAGCCATCTTGGATTTGAAAACTGATCACAAAATCGTTCTCTGCACCCTCGAGAACCTCGGGTACGATATCCATATTGCTGAAATCATAATTTTGTGCAGCGGCCATCTTGGATTAGAAAAATGATCACAAATTCGTTCTCAGCACCCTCGAGAACCTCGGATACGATACCCATAATGTAGTTATCATACTTTTGAGCGGCGGCCATCTTGGATTTGAAAACTGATCACAAAATTGTTCTCTGCACCCTCGAGAACCTAGGATACGATACCCTTAATCTAGTTATCATACTTTTGAGCGGCGGCCGTCTCGGATTTAAAAATGATCCCAAAATAATTTACTGCACCCTCGAGAACCTCGGACACGATATCCATATTGTTGAAAACATAATTTTGTGCGGCGGCCATCTTGGATTAAAAAAATGATCTAAAAATCGTTCTCAGCACCCTCGAGAACCTCGGATACTATACTTATAATGTAGTTATCATACTTTTGAGCGGGGGCCATCTTGGATTTGAAAAATGATCACAAAATCGTTCTCTGCACCCTCGAGAACCTCTGATACGATACCCATAATGTAGTTATCATAATTTTGAGCGGCGACAATCTCGGATTTAAAAATGATTCCAAAATTGTTTCCTGCACCCTCGAGAACCTAGGACACGATATCCATATTGCTGAAAACATTATTGTTTGCAGCAGCCCTCTTGGATTTCAAAAATGATCACAGCATTGTTCTCTGCACTTTCGAGAACCTCGGACACGATATCCATATTGCTAAAATCATAATTTTGTGCGGCGGTCATCTTGGATTTAAAAATGATCACAAAATCGTTCTGTGCACTCTCGAGAACCTCGGATACGATACCCATATTTTTGTGATCATGATCTTGCACGGCGGCCATCTCGGATTTAAAAATGATCCCAAAATTATTTTCTGCACCCTCGAGAACCACAGACACGATATCCAATAATGAAGTTATCATTTTTTTGAGCGGGGGCCATCTTGGATTTGAAATATGATCACAAAATAGTTCTCAGCACCCTCGAGAACCTCGGACACGATATCCAAATTGCTGAAATCATAATTTTGTGCGGCGGCCATCTTGGATTTGAAAAATGATCATTAAATCGTTCTCTTCAACCTCGATAACCTCGGATACGATACCCATAATGTAGTTATCATAATTTTGAGCGGCGGCCATCTTGGATTTAAAAATGATCACAAAATCGTTCTGTGCACTCTCGAGAATCTCGGATACGATACCCATTTTTTTGTGATCATGATCTTGCACGGCGGCCATCTCGGATTTAAAAATGATCCCAAAATTGTTTTCTCCACACTCGAGAACCTCGGACACGATATCCATATTGCTGAAAACATAATTTTTTGCGGCAGCCCTCTTGGATTTCAAAAATGATCACAGAATTGTTCTCTGCACCTTCGAGAACCTCGGACACGATATCCATATTGCTGAAATCATAATTTTGTGCGGCGGCCATCTTGGATTTGAAAAATGATCACAAAATCGTTCTCTGCACCCTCGAGAACCTCGGATACGATACCCATAATGAAGTTATCATAATTAAGAGCGGCGGCCATCTTGGATTTAAAAATGATCACAAAATCGTTCTCAGCACCCTCGAGAAACTCGGATACGATACCAATAATGTAGTTATCATACTTTTGAGCGGCAGCCATCTTGGATTTGAAAACTGATCACAAAATCGTTCTCTGCACCCTCGAGAACCTCGGGTACGATATCCATATTGCTGAAATCATAATTTTGTGCGGCGGCCATCTTGGATTAGAAAAATGATCACAAATTCGTTCTCAGCACCCTCGAGAACCTCGGATACGATACCCATAATGTAGTTATCATACTTTTGAGCGGCGGCCATCTTGGATTTGAAAACTGATCACAAAATTGTTCTCTGCACCCTCGAGAACCTAGGATACGATACCCTTAATCTAGTTATCATACTTTTGAGCGGCGGCCGTCTCGGATTTAAAAATGATCCCAAAATAATTTACTGCACCCTCGAGAACCTCGGACACGATATCCATATTGTTGAAAACATAATTTTGTGCGGCGGCCATCTTGGATTAAAAAAATGATCTAAAAATCGTTCTCAGCACCCTCGAGAACCTCGGATACTATACCCATAATGTAGTTATCATACTTTTGAGCGGGGGCCATCTTGGATTTGAAAAATGATCACAAAATCGTTCTCTGCACCCTCGAGAACCTCTGATACGATACCCATAATGTAGTTATCATAATTTTGAGCGGCGACAATCTCGGATTTAAAAATGATCCCAAAATTGTTTCCTGCACCCTCGAGAACCTAGGACACGATATCCATATTGCTGAAAACATTATTGTTTGCAGCAGCCCTCTTGGATTTCAAAAATGATCACAGCATTGTTCTCTGCACTTTCGAGAACCTCGGACACGATATCCATATTGCTAAAATCATAATTTTGTGCGGCGGTCATCTTGGATTTAAAAATGATCACAAAATCGTTCTGTGCACTCTCGAGAACCTCGGATACGATACCCATATTTTTGTGATCATGATCTGGCACGGCGGCCATCTCGGATTTAAAAATGATCCCAAAATTATTTTCTGCACCCTCGAGAACCACAGACACGATATCCAATAATGTAGTTATCATTTTTTTGAGCGGGGGCCATCTTGGATTTGAAATATGATCACAAAATAGTTCTCAGCACCCTCGAGAACCTCGGCCACGATATCCAAATTGCTGAAATCATAATTTTGTGCGGCGGCCATCTTGGATTTGAAAAATGATCTAAAAATCGTTCTCAGCACCCTCGAGAACCTCGAATACGATACCCATAATGTAGTTATCATACTTTTGAGCGGCGGCCATCTTGGATTTAAAAATGATCACAAAATCGTTCTGTGCACTCTCGAGAACCTCGGATACGATACCCATATTTTTGTGATCATGATCTTTCACGGCGGCCATCTCGGATTTAAAAATGATCCCAAAATTATTTTCTGCACCCTCGAGAACCACAGACACGATATCCAATAATGTAGTTATCATTTTTTTGAGCGGGGGCCATCTTGGATTTGAAAAATGATCACAAAATCGTTCTCTGCATCCTCGAGAACCTCTGATACGATACCCATAATATAGTTATCATAATTTTGAGCGGCGACCATCTCGGATTTAAAAATGATCCCAAAATTGTTTCCTGCACCCTCGAGAACCTCGGACACGATATCCATATTGCTGAAAACATTATTGTTTGCGGCGGACATCTTGGATTTGAAAAATGATCACAAAATCGTTCTCTGCACCCTCGAGAACCTCGGGTACGATATCCATATTGCTGAAATCATAATTTTGTGTGGTGGCCATCTTGGATTTGAAAAATGATCACAAAATCGTTCTCAGCACCCTCGAGAACCTCAGATACGATACCCATAATGTAGTTATCATAATTTTGAGCGGCGACAATCTCGGATTTAAAAATGATCCCAAAATTGTTTCCTGCACCCTCGAGAACCTAGGACACGATATCCATATTGCTGAAAACAATATTGTTTGCAGCAGCCCTCTTGGATTTCAAAAATGATCACAGCATTGTTCTCTGCACCCTCGAGAACCTCGGACACGATATCCATATTGCTCATAATTTTGTGCGGCGGCCATCTTGGATTTAAAAATGATCACAAAATCGTTCTGTGCACTGTCGAGAACCTCGGATACGATACCCATATTTTTGTGATCATGATCTTGCACGGCGGCCATCTCGGATTTAAAAATGATCCCAAAATTATTTTCTGCACCCTCGAGAACCACAGACACGATATCCAATAATGTTGTTATCGTTTTTTTGAGCGGAGGCCATCTTGGATTTAAAAATGATCACAAAATCGTTCTGTGCACTCTCGAGAATCTCGGATACGATACCCATTTTTTTGTGATCATGATCTTGCACGGCGGCCATCTCGGATTTAAAAATGATCCCAAAATTGTTTTCTCCACACTCGAGAACCTCGGACACGATATCCATATTGCTGAAAACATTACTGTTTGCGGCAGCCCTCTTGGATTTCAAAAATGATCACAGAATTGTTCGCTGCACCCTCGAGAACCCCGTACACGATATCCATATTGCTGAAATCATAATTTTGTGCGGCGGCCATCTTGGATTTGAAAAATGATCACAAAATCGTTCTCTGCACCCTCGAGAACCTCGGATACGATACCCATAATGAAGTTATCATAATTAAGAGCGGCGGCCATCTTGGATTTAAAAATGATCACAAAATCGTTCTCAGCACCCTCGAGAAACTCGGATAAGATACCAATAATGTAGTTATCATACTTTTGAGCGGCAGCCATCTTGGATTTGAAAACTGATCACAAAATCGTTCTCTGCACCCTCGAGAACCTCGGGTACGATATCCATATTGCTGAAATCATAATTTTGTGCGGCGGCCATCTTGGATTAGAAAAATGATCACAAATTCGTTCTCAGCACCCTCGAGAACCTCGGATACGATACCCATAATGTAGTTATCATACTTTTGAGCGGCGGCCATCTTGGATTTGAAAACTGATCACAAAATTGTTCTCTGCACCCTCGAGAACCTAGGATACGATACCCTTAATCTAGTTATCATACTTTTGAGCGGCGGCCGTCTCGGATTTAAAAATGATCCCAAAATAATTTACTGCACCCTCGAGAACCTCGGACACGATATCCATATTGTTGAAAACATAATTTTGTGCGGCGGCCATCTTGGATTAAAAAAATGATCTAAAAATCGTTCTCAGCACCCTCGAGAACCTCGGATACTATACCCATAATGTAGTTATCATACTTTTGAGCGGGGGCCATCTTGGATTTGAAAAATGATCACAAAATCGTTCTCTGCACCCTCGAGAACCTCTGATACGATACCCATAATGTAGTTATCATAATTTTGAGCGGCGACAATCTCGGATTTAAAAATGATCCCAAAATTGTTTCCTGCACCCTCGAGAACCTAGGACACGATATCCATATTGCTGAAAACATTATTGTTTGCAGCAGCCCTCTTGGATTTCAAAAATGATCACAGCATTGTTCTCTGCACTTTCGAGAACCTCGGACACGATATCCATATTGCTAAAATCATAATTTTGTGCGGCGGTCATCTTGGATTTAAAAATGATCACAAAATCGTTCTGTGCACTCTCGAGAACCTCGGATACGATACCCATATTTTTGTGATCATGATCTGGCACGGCGGCCATCTCGGATTTAAAAATGATCCCAAAATTATTTTCTGCACCCTCGAGAACCACAGACACGATATCCAATAATGTAGTTATCATTTTTTTGAGCGGGGGCCATCTTGGATTTGAAATATGATCACAAAATAGTTCTCAGCACCCTCGAGAACCTCGGCCACGATATCCAAATTGCTGAAATCATAATTTTGTGCGGCGGCCATCTTGGATTTGAAAAATGATCTAAAAATCGTTCTCAGCACCCTCGAGAACCTCGGATACGATACCCATAATGTAGTTATCATACTTTTGAGTGGTGGCTATCTCGGATTTAAAAATGATCACAAAATCGTTCTGTGCACTCTCGAGAACCTCGGATACGATACCCATATTTTTGTGATCATGATCTTTCACGGCGGCCATCTCGGATTTAAAAATGATCCCAAAATTATTTTCTGCACCCTCGAGAACCACAGACACGATATCCAATAATGTAGTTATCATTTTTTTGAGCGGGGGCCATCTTGGATTTGAAAAATGATCACAAAATCGTTCTCTGCATCCTCGAGAACCTCTGATACGATACCCATAATATAGTTATCATAATTTTGAGCGGCGACCATCTCGGATTTAAAAATGATCCCAAAATTGTTTCCTGCACCCTCGAGAACCTCGGACACGATATCCATATTGCTGAAAACATTATTGTTTGCGGCGGACATCTTGGATTTGAAAAATGATCACCAAATCGTTCTCTGCACCCTCGAGAACCTCGGGTACGATATCCATATTGCTGAAATCATAATTTTGTGTGGTGGCCATCTTGGATTTGAAAAATGATCACAAAATCGTTCTCTGCACCCTCGAGAACCTCTGATACGATACCCATAATGTAGTTATCATAATTTTGAGCGGCGACAATCTCGGATTTAAAAATGATCCCAAAATTGTTTCCTGCACCCTCGAGAACCTAGGACACGATATCCATATTGCTAAAAACATTATTGTTTGCAGCAGCCCTCTTGGATTTCAAAAAATGATCACAGCATTGTTCTCTGCACTTTCGAGAACCTCGGACACGATATCCATATTGCTAAAATCATAATTTTGTGCGGCAGCCATCTTGGATTTAAAAATGATCACAAAATCGTTCTGTGCACTCTCGAGAACCTCGGATACGATACCCATATTTTTGTGATCATGATCTTGCACTGCGGCCATCTCGGATTTAAAAATGATCCCAAAATTATTTTCTGCACCCTCGAGAACCACAGACACGATATCCAATAATGTAGTTATCATTTTTTTGAGCGGGGGCCATCTTGGATTTGAAAAATGATCACAAAATAGTTCTCAGCACCCTCGAGAACCTCGGACACGATATCCAAATTGCTGAAATCATAATTTTGTGCGGCGGCCATCTTGGGTTTGAAAAATGATCATTAAATCGTTCTCTTCAACCTCGAGAACCTCGGATACGATACCCATAATGTAGTTATCATAATTTTGAGCGGCGGCCATCTTGGATTTAAAAATGATCACAAAATCGTTCTGTGCACTCTCGAGAATCTCGGATACGATACCCTTAATCTAGTTATCATACTTTTGAGCGGCGGCCGTCTCGGATTTAAAAATGATCCCAAAATAATTTACTGCACCCTCGAGAACCTCGGACACGATATCCATATTGTTGAAAACATAATTTTGTGCGGCGGCCATCTTGGATTAAAAAAATGATCTAAAAATCGTTCTCAGCACCCTCGAGAACCTCGGATACTATACCCATAATCTAGTTATCATACTTTTGAGCGGGGGCCATCTTGGATTTGAAAAATGATCACAAAATCGTTCTCTGCACCCTCGAGAACCTCTGATACGATACCCATAATGTAGTTATCATAATTTTGAGCGGCGACAATCTCGGATTTAAAAATGATCCCAAAATTGTTTCCTGCACCCTCGAGATTGATTATTGTTTGCGGCAGCCCTCTTGGATTTCAAAAATGCTCACAGAATTGTTCTCTGCACCCTCGAGAACCTCGGACATGATATCCATATTGCTGAAAACATAATTTTTTGCGGCAGCCCTCTTGGATTTCAAAAATGATCACAGAATTGTTCTCTGCACCTTCGAGAACCTCGGACACGATATCCATATTGCTGAAATCATAATTTTGTGCGGCGGCCATCTTGGATTTGAAAAATGATCACAAAATCGTTCTCTGCACCCTCGAGAACCTCGGATACGATACCCATAATGAAGTTATCATAATTAAGAGCGGCGGCCATCTTGGATTTAAAAATGATCACAAAATCGTTCTCAGCACCCTCGAGAAACTCGGATACGATACCAATAATGTAGTTATCATACTTTTGAGCGGCAGCCATCTTGGATTTGAAAACTGATCACAAAATCGTTCTCTGCACCCTCGAGAACCTCGGGTACGATATCCATATTGCTGAAATCATAATTTTGTGCAGCGGCCATCTTGGATTAGAAAAATGATCACAAATTCGTTCTCAGCACCCTCGAGAACCTCGGATACGATACCCATAATGTAGTTATCATACTTTTGAGCGGCGGCCATCTTGGATTTGAAAACTGATCACAAAATTGTTCTCTGCACCCTCGAGAACCTAGGATACGATACCCTTAATCTAGTTATCATACTTTTGAGCGGCGGCCGTCTCAGATTTAAAAATGACCCCAAAATAATTTACTGCACCCTCGAGAACCTCGGACACGATATCCATATTGTTGAAAACATAATTTTGTGCGGCGGCCATCTTGGATTAAAAAAATGATCTAAAAATCGTTCTCAGCACCCTCGAGAACCTCGGATACTATACCCATAATGTAGTTATCATAGTTTTGAGCGGGGGCCATCTTGGATTTGAAAAATGATCACAAAATCGTTCTCTGCACCCTCGAGAACCTCTGATACGATACCCATAATGTAGTTATCATAATTTTGAGCGGCGACAATCTCGGATTTAAAAATGATTCCAAAATTGTTTCCTGCACCCTCGAGAACCTAGGACACGATATCCATATTGCTGAAAACATTATTGTTTGCAGCAGCCCTCTTGGATTTCAAAAATGATCACAGCATTGTTCTCTGCACTTTCGAGAACCTCGGACACGATATCCATATTGCTAAAATCATAATTTTGTGCGGCGGTCATTTTGGATTTAAAAATGATCACAAAATCGTTCTGTGCACTCTCGAGAACCTCGGATACGATACCCATATTTTTGTGATCATGATCTTGCACGGCGGCCATCTCGGATTTAAAACTGATCCCAAAATTATTTTCTGCACCCTCGAGAACCACAGACACGATATCCAATAATGTAGTTATCATTTTTTTGAGCGGGGGCCATCTTGGATTTGAAATATGATCACAAAATAGTTCTCAGCACCCTCGAGAACCTCGGATACGATACCAATAATGTAGTTATCATACTTTTGAGCGGCAGCCATCTTGGATTTGAAAACTGATTACAAAATCGTTCTCTGCACCCTCGAGAACCTCGGGTACGATATCCATATTGCTGAAATCATAATTTTGTGCAGCGGCCATCTTGGATTAGAAAAATGATCACAAATTCGTTCTCAGCACCCTCGAGAACCTCGGATACGATACCCATAATGTAGTTATCATACTTTTGAGCGGCGGCCATCTTGGATTTGAAAACTGATCACAAAATTGTTCTCTGCACCCTCGAGAACCTAGGATACGATACCCTTAATCTAGTTATCATACTTTTGAGCGGCGGCCGTCTCGGATTTAAAAATGATCCCAAAATAATTTACTGCACCCTCGAGAACCTCGGACACGATATCCATATTGTTGAAAACATAATTTTGTGCGGCGGCCATCTTGGATTAAAAAAATGATCTAAAAATCGTTCTCAGCACCCTCGAGAACCTCGGATACTATACCCATAATGTAGTTATCATACTTTTGAGCGGGGGCCATCTTGGATTTGAAAAATGATCACAAAATCGTTCTCTGCACCCTCGAGAACCTCTGATACGATACCCATAATGTAGTTATCATAATTTTGAGCGGCGACAATCTCGGATTTAAAAATGATTCCAAAATTGTTTCCTGCACCCTCGAGAACCTAGGACACGATATCCATATTGCTGAAAACATTATTGTTTGCAGCAGCCCTCTTGGATTTCAAAAATGATCACAGCATTGTTCTCTGCACTTTCGAGAACCTCGGACACGATATCCATATTGCTAAAATCATAATTTTGTGCGGCGGTCATCTTGGATTTAAAAATGATCACAAAATCGTTCTGTGCACTCTCGAGAACCTCGGATACGATACCCATATTTTTGTGATCATGATCTTGCACGGCGGCCATCTCGGATTTAAAAATGATCCCAAAATTATTTTCTGCACCCTCGAGAACCACAGACACGATATCCAATAATGAAGTTATCATTTTTTTGAGCAGGGGCCATCTTGGATTTGAAATATGATCACAAAATAGTTCTCAGCACCCTCGAGAACCTCGGACACGATATCCAAATTGCTGAAATCATAATTTTGTGCGGCGGCCATCTTGGATTTGAAAAATGATCATTAAATCGTTCTCTTCAACCTCGATAACCTCGGATACGATACCCATAATGTAGTTATCATAATTTTGAGCGGCGGCCATCTTGGATTTAAAAATGATCACAAAATCGTTCTGTGCACTCTCGAGAATCTCGGATACGATACCCATTTTTTTGTGATCATGATCTTGCACGGCGGCCATCTCGGATTTAAAAATGATCCCAAAATTGTTTTCTCCACACTCGAGAACCTCGGACACGATATCCATATTGCTGAAAACATAATTTTTTGCGGCAGCCCTCTTGGATTTCAAAAATGATCACAGAATTGTTCTCTGCACCTTCGAGAACCTCGGACACGATATCCATATTGCTGAAATCATAATTTTGTGCGGCGGCCATCTTGGATTTGAAAAATGATCACAAAATCGTTCTCTGCACCCTCGAGAACCTCGGATACGATACCCATAATCAAGTTATCATAATTAAGAGCGGCGGCCATCTTGGATTTAAAAATGATCACAAAATCGTTCTCAGCACCCTCGAGAAACTCGGATACGATACCAATAATGTAGTTATCATACTTTTGAGCGGCAGCCATCTTGGATTTGAAAACTGATCACAAAATCGTTCTCTGCACCCTCGAGAACCTCGGGTACGATATCCATATTGCTGAAATCATAATTTTGTGCGGCGGCCATCTTGGATTAGAAAAATGATCACAAATTCGTTCTCAGCACCCTCGAGAACCTCGGATACGATACCCATAATGTAGTTATCATACTTTTGAGCGGCGGCCATCTTGGATTTGAAAACTGATCACAAAATTGTTCTCTGCACCCTCGAGAACCTAGGATACGATACCCTTAATCTAGTTATCATACTTTTGAGCGGCGGCCGTCTCGGATTTAAAAATGATCCCAAAATAATTTACTGCACCCTCGAGAACCTCGGACACGATATCCATATTGTTGAAAACATAATTTTGTGCGGCGGCCATCTTGGATTAAAAAAATGATCTAAAAATCGTTCTCAGCACCCTCGAGAACCTCGGATACTATACCCATAATGTAGTTATCATACTTTTGAGCGGCGGCCATCTTGGATTTGAAAAATGATCACAAAATCGTTCTCTGCACCCTCGAGAACCTCTGATACGATACCCATAATGTAGTTATCATAATTTTGAGCGGCGACAATCTCGGATTTAAAAATGATCCCAAAATTGTTTCCTGCACCCTCGAGAACCTAGGACACGATATCCATATTGCTGAAAACATTATTGTTTGCAGCAGCCCTCTTGGATTTCAAAAATGATCACAGCATTGTTCTCTGCACTTTCGAGAACCTCGGACACGATATCCATATTGCTAAAATCATAATTTTGTGCGGCGGTCATCTTGGATTTAAAAATGATCACAAAATCGTTCTGTGCACTCTCGAGAACCTCGGATACGATACCCATATTTTTGTGATCATGATCTGGCACGGCGGCCATCTCGGATTTAAAAATGATCCCAAAATTATTTTCTGCACCCTCGAGAACCACAGACACGATATCCAATAATGTAGTTATCATTTTTTTGAGCGGGGGCCATCTTGGATTTGAAATATGATCACAAAATAGTTCTCAGCACCCTCGAGAACCTCGGCCACGATATCCAAATTGCTGAAATCATAATTTTGTGCGGCGGCCATCTTGGATTTGAAAAATGATCTAAAAATCGTTCTCAGCACCCTCGAGAACCTCGGATACGATACCCATAATGTAGTTATCATACTTTTGAGTGGTGGCTATCTCGGATTTAAAAATGATCACAAAATCGTTCTGTGCACTCTCGAGAACCTCGGATACGATACCCATATTTTTGTGATCATGATCTTTCACGGCGGCCATCTCGGATTTAAAAATGATCCCAAAATTATTTTCTGCACCCTCGAGAACCACAGACACGATATCCAATAATGTAGTTATCATTTTTTTGAGCGGGGGCCATCTTGGATTTGAAAAATGATCACAAAATCGTTCTCTGCATCCTCGAGAACCTCTGATACGATACCCATAATATAGTTATCATAATTTTGAGCGGCGACCATCTCGGATTTAAAAATGATCCCAAAATTGTTTCCTGCACCCTCGAGAACCTCGGACACGATATCCATATTGCTGAAAACATTATTGTTTGCGGCGGACATCTTGGATTTGAAAAATGATCACCAAATCGTTCTCTGCACCCTCGAGAACCTCGGGTACGATATCCATATTGCTGAAATCATAATTTTGTGTGGTGGCCATCTTGGATTTGAAAAATGATCACAAAATCGTTCTCAGCACCCTCGAGAACCTCAGATACGATACCCATAATGTAGTTATCATAATTTTGAGCGGCGACAATCTCGGATTTAAAAATGATCCCAAAATTGTTTCCTGCACCCTCAAGAACCTAGGACACGATATCCATATTGCTGAAAACAATATTGTTTGCAGCAGCCCTCTTGGATTTCAAAAATGATCACAGCATTGTTCTCTGCACCCTCGAGAACCTCGGACACGATATCCATATTGCTCATAATTTTGTGCGGCGGCCATCTTGGATTTAAAAATGATCACAAAATCGTTCTGTGCACTGTCGAGAACCTCGGATACGATACCCATATTTTTGTGATCATGATCTTGCACGGCGGCCATCTCGGATTTAAAAATGATCCCAAAATTATTTTCTGCACCCTCGAGAACCACAGACACGATATCCAATAATGTTGTTATCGTTTTTTTGAGCGGAGGCCATCTTGGATTTAAAAATGATCACAAAATCGTTCTGTGCACTCTCGAGAATCTCGGATACGATACCCATTTTTTTGTGATCATGATCTTGCACGGCGGCCATCTCGGATTTAAAAATGATCCCAAAATTGTTTTCTCCACACTCGAGAACCTCGGACACGATATCCATATTGCTGAAAACATATCTGTTTGCGGCAGCCCTCTTGGATTTCAAAAATGATCACAGAATTGTTCGCTGCACCCTCGAGAACCCCGTACACGATATCCATATTGCTGAAATCATAATTTTGTGCGGCGGCCATCTTGGATTTGAAAAATGATCACAAAATCGTTCTCTGCACCCTCGAGAACCTCGGATACGATACCCATAATGAAGTTATCATAATTAAGAGCGGCGGCCATCTTGGATTTAAAAATGATCACAAAATCGTTCTCAGCACCCTCGAGAAACTCGGATAAGATACCAATAATGTAGTTATCATACTTTTGAGCGGCAGCCATCTTGGATTTGAAAACTGATCACAAAATCGTTCTCTGCACCCTCGAGAACCTCGGGTACGATATCCATATTGCTGAAATCATAATTTTGTGCGGCGGCCATCTTGGATTAGAAAAATGATCACAAATTCGTTCTCAGCACCCTCGAGAACCTCGGATACGATACCCATAATGTAGTTATCATACTTTTGAGCGGCGGCCATCTTGGATTTGAAAACTGATCACAAAATCGTTCTCTGCACCCTCGAGAACCTAGGATACGATACCCTTAATCTAGTTATCATACTTTTGAGCGGCGGCCGTCTCGGATTTAAAAATGATCCCAAAATAATTTACTGCACCCTCGAGAACCTCGGACACGATATCCATATTGTTGAAAACATAATTTTGTGCGGCGGCCATCTTGGATTAAAAAAATGATCTAAAAATCGTTCTCAGCACCCTCGAGAACCTCGGATACTATACCCATAATGTAGTTATCATACTTTTGAGCGGGGGCCATCTTGGATTTGAAAAATGATCACAAAATCGTTCTCTGCACCCTCGAGAACCTCTGATACGATACCCATAATGTAGTTATCATAATTTTGAGCGGCGACAATCTCGGATTTAAAAATGATTCCAAAATTGTTTCCTGCACCCTCGAGAACCTAGGACACGATATCCATATTGCTGAAAACATTATTGTTTGCAGCAGCCCTCTTGGATTTCAAAAATGATCACAGCATTGTTCTCTGCACTTTCGAGAACCTCGGACACGATATCCATATTGCTAAAATCATAATTTTGTGCGGCGGTCATCTTGGATTTAAAAATGATCACAAAATCGTTCTGTGCACTCTCGAGAACCTCGGATACGATACCCATATTTTTGTGATCATGATCTTGCACGGCGGCCATCTCGGATTTAAAAATGATCCCAAAATTATTTTCTGCACCCTCGAGAACCACAGACACGATATCCAATAATGAAGTTATCATTTTTTTGAGCGGGGGCCATCTTGGATTTGAAATATGATCACAAAATAGTTCTCAGCACCCTCGAGAACCTCGGACACGATATCCAAATTGCTGAAATCATAATTTTGTGCGGCGGCCATCTTGGATTTGAAAAATGATCATTAAATCGTTCTCTTCAACCTCGATAACCTCGGATACGATACCCATAATGTAGTTATCATAATTTTGAGCGGCGGCCATCTTGGATTTAAAAATGATCACAAAATCGTTCTGTGCACTCTCGAGAATCTCGGATACGATACCCATTTTTTTGTGATCATGATCTTGCACGGCGGCCATCTCGGATTTAAAAATGATCCCAAAATTGTTTTCTCCACACTCGAGAACCTCGGACACGATATCCATATTGCTGAAAACATAATTTTTTGCGGCAGCCCTCTTGGATTTCAAAAATGATCACAGAATTGTTCTCTGCACCTTCGAGAACCTCGGACACGATATCCATATTGCTGAAATCATAATTTTGTGCGGCGGCCATCTTGGATTTGAAAAATGATCACAAAATCGTTCTCTGCACCCTCGAGAACCTCGGATACGATACCCATAATGAAGTTATCATAATTAAGAGCGGCGGCCATCTTGGATTTAAAAATGATCACAAAATCGTTCTCAGCACCCTCGAGAAACTCGGATACGATACCAATAATGTAGTTATCATACTTTTGAGCGGCAGCCATCTTGGATTTGAAAACTGATCACAAAATCGTTCTCTGCACCCTCGAGAACCTCGGGTACGATATCCATATTGCTGAAATCATAATTTTGTGCGGCGGCCATCTTGGATTAGAAAAATGATCACAAATTCGTTCTCAGCACCCTCGAGAACCTCGGATACGATACCCATAATGTAGTTATCATACTTTTGAGCGGCGGCCATCTTGGATTTGAAAACTGATCACAAAATTGTTCTCTGCACCCTCGAGAACCTAGGATACGATACCCATAATCTAGTTATCATACTTTTGAGCGGCGGCCGTCTCGGATTTAAAAATGATCCCAAAATAATTTACTGCACCCTCGAGAACCTCGGACACGATATCCATATTGTTGAAAACATAATTTTGTGCGGCGGCCATCTTGGATTAAAAAAATGATCTAAAAATCGTTCTCAGCACCCTCGAGAACCTCGGATACTATACCCATAATGTAGTTATCATACTTTTGAGCGGGGGCCATCTTGAATTTGAAAAATGATCACAAAATCGTTCTCTGCACCCTCGAGAACCTCTGATACGATACCCATAATGTAGTTATCATAATTTTGAGCGGCGACAATCTCGGATTTAAAAATGATCCCAAAATTGTTTCCTGCACCCTCGAGAACCTAGGACACGATATCCATATTGCTGAAAACATTATTGTTTGCAGCAGCCCTCTTGGATTTCAAAAATGATCACAGCATTGTTCTCTGCACTTTCGAGAACCTCGGACACGATATCCATATTGCTAAAATCATAATTTTGTGCGGCGGTCATCTTGGATTTAAAAATGATCACAAAATCGTTCTGTGCACTCTCGAGAACCTCGGATACGATACCCATATTTTTGTGATCATGATCTGGCACGGCGGCCATCTCGGATTTAAAAATGATCCCAAAATTATTTTCTGCACCCTCGAGAACCACAGACACGATATCCAATAATGTAGTTATCATTTTTTTGAGCGGGGGCCATCTTGGATTTGAAATATGATCACAAAATAGTTCTCAGCACCCTCGAGAACCTCGGCCACGATATCCAAATTGCTGAAATCATAATTTTGTGCGGCGGCCATCTTGGATTTGAAAAATGATCTAAAAATCGTTCTCAGCACCCTCGAGAACCTCGGATACGATACCCATAATGTAGTTATCATACTTTTGAGCGGCGGCCATCTTGGATTTAAAAATGATCACAAAATCGTTCTGTGCACTCTCGAGAACCTCGGATACGATACCCATATTTTTGTGATCATGATCTTTCACGGCGGCCATCTCGGATTTAAAAATGATCCCAAAATTATTTTCTGCACCCTCGAGAACCACAGACACGATATCCAATAATGTAGTTATCATTTTTTTGAGCGGGGGCCATCTTGGATTTGAAAAATGATCACAAAATCGTTCTCTGCATCCTCGAGAACCTCTGATACGATACCCATAATATAGTTATCATAATTTTGAGCGGCGACCATCTCGGATTTAAAAATGATCCCAAAATTGTTTCCTGCACCCTCGAGAACCTCGGACACGATATCCATATTGCTGAAAACATTATTGTTTGCGGCGGACATCTTGGATTTGAAAAATGATCACCAAATCGTTCTCTGCACCCTCGAGAACCTCGGGTACGATATCCATATTGCTGAAATCATAATTTTGTGTGGTGGCCATCTTGGATTTGAAAAATGATCACA
Source organism: Leptidea sinapis (assembly GCF_905404315.1). Lineage (NCBI taxonomy): Eukaryota > Metazoa > Arthropoda > Insecta > Lepidoptera > Pieridae > Leptidea > Leptidea sinapis. The sequence continues at coordinate 300,335 of NC_066293.1, forward strand.
AAATCGTTCTCAGCACCCTCGAGAACCTCAGATACGATACCCATAATGTAGTTATCATAATTTTGAGCGGCGACAATCTCGGATTTAAAAATGATCCCAAAATTGTTTCCTGCACCCTCGAGAACCTAGGACACGATATCCATATTGCTGAAAACAATATTGTTTGCAGCAGCCCTCTTGGATTTCAAAAATGATCACAGCATTGTTCTCTGCACCCTCGAGAACCTCGGACACGATATCCATATTGCTCATAATTTTGTGCGGCGGCCATCTTGGATTTAAAAATGATCACAAAATCGTTCTGTGCACTGTCGAGAACCTCGGATACGATACCCATATTTTTGTGATCATGATCTTGCACGGCGGCCATCTCGGATTTAAAAATGATCCCAAAATTATTTTCTGCACCCTCGAGAACCACAGACACGATATCCAATAATGTTGTTATCGTTTTTTTGAGCGGAGGCCATCTTGGATTTAAAAATGATCACAAAATCGTTCTGTGCACTCTCGAGAATCTCGGATACGATACCCATTTTTTTGTGATCATGATCTTGCACGGCGGCCATCTCGGATTTAAAAATGATCCCAAAATTGTTTTCTCCACACTCGAGAACCTCGGACACGATATCCATATTGCTGAAAACATAATTTTTTGCGGCAGCCCTCTTGGATTTCAAAAATGATCATAGAATTGTTCTCTGCACCTTCGAGAACCTCGTACACGATATCCATATTGCTGAAATCATAATTTTGTGCGGCGGCCATCTTGGATTTGAAAAATGATCACAAAATCGTTCTCTGCACCCTCGAGAACCTCGGATACGATACCCATAATGAAGTTATCATAATTAAGAGCGGCGGCCATCTTGGATTTAAAAATGATCACAAAATCGTTCTCAGCACCCTCGAGAAACTCGGATAAGATACCAATAATGTAGTTATCATACTTTTGAGCGGCAGCCATCTTGGATTTGAAAACTGATCACAAAATCGTTCTCTGCACCCTCGAGAACCTCGGGTACGATATCCATATTGCTGAAATCATAATTTTGTGCGGCGGCCATCTTGGATTAGAAAAATGATCAAAAATTCGTTCTCAGCACCCTCGAGAACCTCGGATACGATACCCATAATGTAGTTATCATACTTTTGAGCGGCGGCCATCTTGGATTTGAAAACTGATCACAAAATTGTTCTCTGCACCCTCGAGAACCTAGGATACGATACCCTTAATCTAGTTATCATACTTTTGAGCGGCGGCCGTCTCGGATTTAAAAATGATCCCAAAATAATTTACTGCACCCACGAGAACCTCGGACACGATATCCATATTGTTGAAAACATAATTTTGTGCGGCGGCCATCTTGGATTAAAAAAATGATCTAAAAATCGTTCTCAGCACCCTCGAGAACCTCGGATACTATACCCATAATGTAGTTATCATACTTTTGAGCGGGGGCCATCTTGGATTTGAAAAATGATCACAAAATCGTTCTCTGCACCCTCAAGAACCTCTGATACTATACCCATAATGAAGTTATCATAATTTTGAGCGGCGACAATCTCGGATTTAAAAATGATCCCAAAATTGTTTCCTGCACCCTCGAGAACCTAGGACACGATATCCATATTGCTGAAAACATTATTGTTTGCAGCAGCCCTCTTGGATTTCAAAAATGATCACAGCATTGTTCTCTGCACTTTCGAGAACCTCGGACACGATATCCATATTGCTAAAATCATAATTTTGTGCGGCGGTCATCTTGGATTTAAAAATGATCACAAAATCGTTCTGTGCACTCTCGAGAACCTCGGATACGATACCCATATTTTTGTGATCATGATCTTGCACGGCGGCCATCTCGGATTTAAAAATGATCCCAAAATTATTTTCTGCACCCTCGAGAACCACAGACACGATATCCAATAATGTAGTTATCATTTTTTTGAGCGGGGGCCATCTTGGATTTGAAATATGATCACAAAATAGTTCTCAGCACCCTCGAGAACCTCGGACACGATATCCAAATTGCTGAAATCATAATTTTGTGCGGCGGCCATCTTGGATTTGAAAAATGATCTAAAAATCGTTCTCAGCACCCTCGAGAACCTCGGATACGATACTCATAATGTAGTTATCATACTTTTGAGCGGCGGCCATCTTGGATTTAAAAATGATCACAAAATCGTTCTGTGCACTCTCGAGAACCTCGGATACGATACCCATATTTTTGTGATCATGATCTTGCACGGCGGCCATCTCGGATTTAAAAATGATCCCAAAATTATTTTCTGCACCCTCGAGAACCACAGACACGATATCCAATAATGTAGTTATCATTTTTTTGAGCGGGGGCCATCTTGGATTTGAAAAATGATCACAAAATCGTTCTCTGCATCCTCGAGAACCTCTGATACGATACCCATAATATAGTTATCATAATTTTGAGCGGCGACCATCTCGGATTTAAAAATGATCCCAAAATTGTTTCCTGCACCCTCGAGAACCTCGGACACGATATCCATATTGCTGAAAACATTATTGTTTGCGGCAGCCCTCTAGGATTTCAAAAATGCTCACAGAATTGTTCTCTGCACCCTCGAGAACGTCGGACACGATATCCATATTGCTTAAATCATAATTTTGTGCGGCGGCCATCTTGGATTTGAAAAATGATCACCAAATCGTTCTCTGCACCCTCGAGAACCTCGGGTACGATATCCATATTGCTGAAATCAAAATTTTGTGTGGTGGCCATCTTGGATTTGAAAAATGATCACAAAATCGTTCTCAGCACCCTCGAGAACCTCAGATACGATACCCATAATGTAGTTATCATAATTTTGAGCGGCGACAATCTCGGATTTAAAAATGATCCCAAAATTGTTTCCTGCACCCTCGAGAACCTAGGACACGATATCCATATTGCTGAAAACAATATTGTTTGCAGCAGCCCTCTTGGATTTCAAAAATGATCACAGCATTGTTCTCTGCACCCTCGAGAACCTCGGACACGATATCCATATTGCTCATAATTTTGTGCGGGGGCCATCTTGGATTTAAAAATGATCACAAAATCGTTCTGTGCACTGTCGAGAACCTCGGATACGATACCCATATTTTTGTGATCATGATCTTGCACGGCGGCCATCTCGGATTTAAAAATGATCCCAAAATTATTTTCTGCACCCTCGAGAACCACAGACACGATATCCAATAATGTTGTTATCGTATTTTTGAGCGGAGGCCATCTTGGATTTGAAAAATGATCACAAAATCGTTCTCTGCACCCTCAAGAACCTCTGATACGATACCCATAATGTAGTTATCATAATTTTGGGCGGCGACCATCTCGGATTTAAAAATGATCCCAAAATTGTTTCGTGCACCCTCGAGAACCTCGGACACGATACCCATATTGCTGAAAACATTATTGTTTGCGGCAGCCCTCTTGGATTTCAAAAATGATCACAGCATTGTTCTCTGCACCCTCGAGAACCTCGGACACGATATCCATATTGCTCATAATTTTGTGCGGCGGCCATCTTGGATTTAAAAATGATCACAAAATCGTTCTGTGCACTCTCGAGAACCTCGGATACGATACCCATATTTTTGTGATCATGATCTTGCACGGCGGCCATCTCGGATTTAAAAATGATCCCAAAATTGTTTTCTGCATCCTCGAGAACCTCGGACACGATATCCATATTGCTGAAAAAATAATTGTTTGCGGCAGCCCTCTTGGATTTCAAAAATGATCACAGAATTGTTCTCTGCAGCCTCGAGAACCTCGGACACGATATCCATATTGCTATAATCATAATTTTGTGCAGCGGCCATCTTGGATAAGAAAAATGATCACAAAATCGTTCTCAGTACCCTCAAGAACCTCGGATACGATACCCATAATGTAGTTATCTTACTTTTGAGCGGCGGCCATCTTGGATTTGAAAACTGATCACAAAATCGTTCTCTGCACCCTCGAGAACCTCGGATACGAAACCCATAATCTACTTATCATACTATTGAGCGGCGGCCATTTCGGACTTTAAAATGATCACAAAATCGTTCTCTGCATCCTCGAGAACCTCTGATACGATACCCATAATATAGTTATCATAATTTTGAGCGGCGACCATCTCGGATTTAAAAATGATCCCAAAATTGTTTCCTGCACCCTCGAGAACCTCGGACACGATATCCATATTGCTGAAAACATTATTGTTTGCGGCAGCCCTCTTGGATTTCAAAAATGCTCACAGAATTGTTCTCTGCACCCTCGAGAACGTCGGACACGATATCCATATTGCTGAAAACATAATTTTTTGCGGCAGCCCTCTTGGATTTCAAAAATGATCACAGAATTGTTCTCTGCACCTTCGAGAACCTCGGACACGATATCCATATTGCTGAAATCATAATTTTGTGCGGCGGCCTTATTGGATTTGAAAAATGATCACAAAATCGTTCTCTGCACCCTCGAGAACCTCGGATACGATACCCATATTGCTGAAAACATTATTGTTTGCGGCAGCCCTCTTGGATTTCAAAAATGCTCACAGAATTGTTCTCTGCACCCTCGAGAACCTAGGACACGATATCCATATTGCTGAAAACATTATTGTTTGCAGCAGCCCTCTTGGATTTCAAAAATGCTCACAAAATTGTTCTCTGCACCCTCGAGAACCTAGGACACGATATCCATATTGCTGAAAACATTATTGTTTGCAGCAGCCCGCTTGGATTTCAAAAATGATCACAGCATTGTTCTCTGCACCCTCGAGAACCTAGGACACGATATCCATATTGCTGAAAACATAATTGTTTGCAGCAGCCCTCTTGGATTTCAAAAATGATCACAGCATTGTTCTCTGCACCCTCGAGAACCTCGGACACGATATCCATATTGCTCATAATTTTGTGCGGCGGCCATCTTGGATTTGAAAACTGATCACAAAATCGTTCTCTGCACCCTCGAGAACCTCGGATACGAAACCCATAATCTAGTTATCATACTATTGAGCGGCGGCCATCTCGGACTTTAAAATGATCCCAAAATTGTTTTCTCCACACTCGAGAACCTCGGACACGATATCCATATTGTTGAAAACATAATTTTGTGCAGCGGCCATCTTGGATTAAAAAAATGATCTAAAAATCGTTCTCAGCACCCTCGAGAACCTCGGATACTATACCCATAATGTAGTTATCATACTTTTGAGTGGGGGCCATCTTGGATTTGAAATATGATCACAAAATAGTTCTCAGCACCCTCGAGAACCTCGGACACGATATCCAAATTGCTGAAATCATAATTTTGTGCGGCGGCCATCTTGGATTTGAAAAATGATCATTAAATCGTTCTCTTCAACCTCGAGAACCTCGGATACGATACCCATAATGTAGTTATCATAATTTTGAGCGGCGGCCATCTTGGATTTAAAAATGATCACAAAATCGTTCTGTGCACTCTCGAGAATCTCGGATACGATACCCATTTTTTTGTGATCATGATCTTGCACGGCGGCCATCTCGGATTTAAAAATGATCCCAAAATTGTTTTCTCCACACTCGAGAACCTCGGACACGATATCCATATTGCTGAAAACATAATTTTTTGCGGCAGCCTTCTTGGATTTCAAAAATGATCACAGAATTGTTCTCTGCACCTTCGAGAACCGCGGACACGATATCCATATTGCTGAAATCATAATTTTGTGCGGCGGCCATCTTGGATTTGAAAAATGATCACAAAATCGTTCTCTGCACCCTCGAGAACCTCGGATACGATACCCATAATGAAGTTATCATAATTAAGAGCGGCGGCCATCTTGGATTTAAAAATGATCACAAAATCGTTCTCAGCACCCTCGAGAAACTCGGATACGATACCAATAATGTAGTTATCATACTTTTGAGCGGCAGCCATCTTGGATTTGAAAACTGATCACAAAATCGTTCTCTGCACCCTCGAGAACCTCGGGTACGATATCCATATTGCTGAAATCATAATTTTGTGCGGCGGCCATCTTGGATTAGGAAAATGATCACAAATTCGTTCTCAGCACCCTCGAGAACCTCGGATACGATACCCATAATGTAGTTATCATACTTTTGAGCGGCGGCCATCTCGGATTTAAAAATGATCCCAAAATAATTTACTGCACCCTCGAGAACCTCGGACACGATATCAATATTGTTGAAAACATAATTTTGTGCGGCGGCCATCTTGGATTAAAAAAATGATCTAAAAATCGTTCTCAGCACCCTCGAGAACCTCGGATACTATACCCATAATGTAGTTATCATACTTTTGAGCGGGGGCCAACTTGGATTTGAAAAATGATCACAAAATCGTTCTCTGCACCCTCGAGAACCTCTGATACGATACCCATAATGTAGTTATCATAATTTTGAGCGGCGACCATCTCGGATTTAAAAATGATCCCAAAATTGTTTCCTGCACCCTCGAGAACCTCGGACACGATATCCATATTGCTGAAAACATTATTGTTTGCGACAGCCCTCTTGGATTTCAAAAATGCTCACAGAATTGTTCTCTGCACCCTCGAGAACCTAGGACACGATATCCATATTGCTGAAAACATTATTGTTTGCAGCAGCCCTCTTGGATTTCAAAAATGATCACAGCATTGTTCTCTGCACCCTCGAGAACCTCGGACACGATATCCATATTGTTGAAAACATAATTTTGTGCGGCGGCCATCTTGGATTAAAAAAATGATCTAAAAATCGTTCTCAGCACCCTCGAGAACCTCGGATACTATACCCATTATGTAGTTATCATACTTTTGAGCGGGGGCCATCTTGGATTTGAAAAATGATCACAAAATCGTTATCTGCACCCTCGAGAACCTCTGATACGATACCCATAATGTAGTTATCATAATTTTGAGCGGCGACAATCTCGGATTTAAAAATGATCCCAAAATTGTTTCCTGCACCCTCGAGAACCTAGGACACGATATCCATATTGCTGAAAACATTATTGTTTGCGGCAGCCCTCTTGGATTTCAAAAATGATCACAGCATTGTTCTCTGCACTTTCGAGAACCTCGGACACGATATCCATATTGCTAAAATCATAATTTTGTGCGGCGGCCATCTTGGATTTAAAAATGATCACAAAATCGTTCTGTGCACTCTCGAGAACCTCGGATACGATACCCATATATTTGTGATCATGATCTTGCACGGCGGCCATCTTAGATTTAAAAATGATCCCAAAATTATTTTCTGCACCCTCGAGAACCACAGACACGATATCCAATAATGTAGTTATCATTTTTTTGAGCGGGGGCCATCTTGGATTTGAAAAATGATCACAAAATAGTTCTCAGCACCCTCGAGAACCTCGGACACGATATCCAAATTGCTGAAATCATAATTTTGTGCGGCGGCCATCTTGGATTTGAAAAATGATCATAAATCGTTCTCTTCAACCTCGAGAACCTCGGATACGATACCCATAATGTAGTTATCATAATTTTGAGCGGCGGCCATCTTGGATTTAAAAATGATCACAAAATCGTTCTGTGCACTCTCGAGAATCTCGGATACGATACCCATTTTTTTGTGATCATGATCTTGCACGGCGGCCATCTCGGATTTAAAAATGATCCCAAAATTGTTTTCTCCACACTCGAGAACCTCGGACACGATATCCATATTGCTGAAAACATAATTTTTTGCGGCAGCCCTCTTGGATTTCAAAAATGATCACAGAATTGTTCTCTGCCTCTTCGAGAACCTCGGACACGATATCCATATTGCTGAAATCATAATTTTGTGCGGCGGCCATCTTGGATTTGAAAAATGATCACAAAATCGTTCTCTGCACCCTCGAGAACCTCGGATACGATACCCATAATGAAGTTATCATAATTAAGAGCGGCGGCCATCTTGGAATTAAAAATGATCACAAAATCGTTCTCAGCACCCTCGAGAAACTCGGATACGATACCAATAATGTAGTTATCATACTTTTGAGCGGCAGCCATCTTGGATTTGAAAACTGATCACAAAATCGTTCTCTGCACCCTCGAGAACCTCGGGTACGATATCCATATTGCTGAAATCATAATTTTGTGCGGCGGCCATCTTGGATTAGAAAAATGATCACAAATTCGTTCTCAGCACCCTCGAGAACCTCGGATACGATACCCATAATGTAGTTATCATACTTTTGAGCGGCGGCCATCTTGGATTTGAAAACTGATCACAAATTTGTTCTCTGCACCCTCGAGAACCTAGGATACGATACCCTTAATCTAGTTATCATACTTTTGAGCGGCGGCCGTCTCGGATTTAAAAATGATCCCAAAATAATTTACTGCACCCTCGAGAACCTCGGACACGATATCAATATTGTTGAAAACATAATTTTGTGCGGCGGCCATCTTGGATTAAAAAAATGATCTAAAAATCGTTCTCAGCACCCTCGAGAACCTCGGATACTATACCCATAATGTAGTTATCATACTTTTGAGCGGGGGCCATCTTGGATTTGAAAAATGATCCCAAAATCGTTATCTGCACCCTCGAGAACCTCTGATACGATACCCATAATGTAGTTATCATAATTTTGAGCGGCGACAATCTCGGATTTAAAAATGATCCCAAAATTGTTTCCTGCACCCTCGAGAACCTAGGACACGATATCCATATTGCTGAAAACATTATTGTTTGCGGCAGCCCTCTTGGATTTCAAAAATGATCACAGCATTGTTCTCTGCACTTTCGAGAACCTCGGACACGATATCCATATTGCTAAAATAATAATTTTGTGCGGCGGCCATCTTGGATTTAAAAATGATCACAAAATCGTTCTGTGCACTCTCGAGAACCTCGGATACGATACCCATATTTTTGTGATCATGATCTTGCACGGCGGCTATCTCGGATTTAAAAATGATCCCAAAATTATTTTCTGCACCCTCGAGAACCACAGACACGATATCCAATAATGTAGTTATCATTTTTTTGAGCGGGGGCCATCTTGGATTTGAAAAATGATCACAAAATAGTTCTCAGCACCCTCGAGAACCTCGGACACGATATCCAAATTGCTGAAATCATAATTTTGTGCGGCGGCCATCTTGGATTTGAAAAATGATCATAAATCGTTCTCTTCAACCTCGAGAACCTCGGATACGATACCCATAATGTAGTTATCATAATTTTGAGCGGCGGCCATCTTGGATTTAAAAATGATCACAAAATCGTTCTGTGCACTCTCGAGAATCTCGGATACGATACCCATTTTTTTGTGATCATGATCTTGCACGGCGGCCATCTCGGATTTAAAAATGATCCCAAAATTGTTTTCTCCACACTCGAGAACCTCGGACACGATATCCAATAATGTAGTTATCATTTTTTTGAGCGGGGGCCATCTTGGATTTGAAATATGATCACAAAATAGTTCCCGGAACCCTCGAGAACCTCGGACACGATATCCATATTGCTGAAATCATAATTTTGTGCGGCGGCCATCTTGGATTTGAAAAATGATCATTAAATCGTTCTCTTCAACCTCGAGAACCTCGGATACGATACCCATAATGTAGTTATCATAATTTTGAGCGGCGGCCATCTTGGATTTAAAAATGATCACAAAATCGTTCTGTGCACTCTCGAGAATCTCGGATACGATACCCATTTTTTTGTGATCATGATCTTGCACGGCGGCCATCTCGGATTTAAAAATGATCCCAAAATTGTTTTCTCCACACTCGAGAACCTCGGACACGATATCCATATTGCTGAAAACATAATTTTTTGCGGCAGCCCTCTTGGATTTCAAAAATGATCACAGAATTGTACTCTGCACCTTCGAGAACCTCGGACACGATATCCATATTGCTGAAATCATAATTTTGTGCGGCGGCCATCTTGGATTTGAAAAATGATCACAAAATCGTTCTCTGCACCCTCGAGAACCTCGGATACGATACCCATAATGAAGTTATCATAATTAAGAGCGGCGGCCATCTTGGATTTAAAAATGATCACAAAATCGTTCTCAGCACCCTCGAGAAACTCGGATACGATACCAATAATGTAGTTATCATACTTTTGAGCGGCAGCCATCTTGGATTTGAAAACTGATCACAAAATCGTTCTCTGCACCCTCGAGAACCTCGGGTACGATATCCATATTGCTGAAATCATAATTTTGTGCGGCGGCCATCTTGGATTAGGAAAATGATCACAAATTCGTTCTCAGCACCCTCGAGAACCTCGGATACGATACCCATAATGTAGTTATCATACTTTTGAGCGGCGGCCATCTCGGATTTAAAAATGATCCCAAAATAATTTACTGCACCCTCGAGAACCTCGGACACGATATCAATATTGTTGAAAACATAATTTTGTGCGGCGGCCATCTTGGATTAAAAAAATGATCTAAAAATCGTTCTCAGCACCCTCGAGAACCTCGGATACTATACCCATAATGTAGTTATCATACTTTTGAGCGGGGGCCATCTTGGATTTGAAAAATGATCACAAAATCGTTCTCTGCACCCTCGAGAACCTCTGATACGATACCCATAATGTAGTTATCATAATTTTGAGCGGCGACCATCTCGGATTTAAAAATGATCCCAAAATTGTTTCCTGCACCCTCGAGAACCTAGGACACGATATCCATATTGCTGAAAACATTATTGTTTGCGGCAGCCCTCTTGGATTTCAAAAATGATCACAGCATTGTTCTCTGCACTTTCGAGAACCTCGGACACGATATCCATATTGCTAAAATCATAATTTTGTGCGGCGGCCATCTTGGATTTAAAAATGATCACAAAATCGTTCTGTGCACTCTCGAGAACCTCGGATACGATACCCATATTTTTGTGATCATGATCTTGCACGGCGGCTATCTCGGATTTAAAAATGATCCCAAAATTATTTTCTGCACCCTCGAGAACCACAGACACGATATCCAATAATGTAGTTATCATTTTTTTGAGCGGGGGCCATCTTGGATTTGAAAAATGATCACAAAATAGTTCTCAGCACCCTCGAGAACCTCGGACACGATATCCAAATTGCTGAAATCATAATTTTGTGCGGCGGCCATCTTGGATTTGAAAAATGATCATAAATCGTTCTCTTCAACCTCGAGAACCTCGGATACGATACCCATAATGTAGTTATCATAATTTTGAGCGGCGGCCATCTTGGATTTAAAAATGATCACAAAATCGTTCTGTGCACTCTCGAGAATCTCGGATACGATACCCATTTTTTTGTGATCATGATCTTGCACGGCGGCCATCTCGGATTTAAAAATGATCCCAAAATTGTTTTCTCCACACTCGAGAACCTCGGACACGATATCCAATAATGTAGTTATCATTTTTTTGAGCGGGGGCCATCTTGGATTTGAAATATGATCACAAAATAGTTCCCGGAACCCTCGAGAACCTCGGACACGATATCCAAATTGCTGAAATCATAATTTTGTGCGGCGGCCATCTTGGATTTGAAAAATGATCATTAAATCGTTCTCTTCAACCTCGAGAACCTCGGATACGATACCCATAATGTAGTTATCATAATTTTGAGCGGCGGCCATCTTGGATTTAAAAATGATCACAAAATCGTTCTGTGCACTCTCGAGAATCTCGGATACGATACCCATTTTTTTGTGATCATGATCTTGCACGGCGGCCATCTCGGATTTAAAAATGATCCCAAAATTGTTTTCTCCACACTCGAGAACCTCGGATACGATATCCATATTGCTGAAAACATTATTGTTTGCGGCAGCCCTCTTGGATTTCAAAAATGATCACAGAATTGTTCTCTGCACCTTCGAGAACCTCGGACACGATATCCATATTGCTGAAATCATAATTTTGTGCGGCGGCCATCTTGGATTTGAAAAATGATCACAAAATCGTTCTCTGCACCCTCGAGAACCTCGGATACGATACCCATAATGAAGTTATCATAATAAAGAGCGGCGGCCATCTTGGATTTAAAAATGATCACAAAATCGTTCTCAGCACCCTCGAGAAACTCGGATACGATACCAATAATGTAGTTATCATACTTTTGAGCGGCAGCCATCTTGGATTTGAAAACTGATCACAAAATCGTTCTCTGCACCCTCGAGAACCTCGGGTACGATATCCATATTGCTGAAATCATAATTTTGTGCGGCGGCCATCTTGGATTAGGAAAATGATCACAAATTCGTTCTCAGCACCCTCGAGAACCTCGGATACGATACCCATAATGTAGTTATCATACTTTTGAGCGGCGGCCATCTCGGATTTAAAAATGATCCCAAAATAATTTACTGCACCCTCGAGAACCTCGGACACGATATCCATATTGTTGAAAACATAATTTTGTGCGGCGGCCATCTTGGATTAAAAAAATGATCTAAAAATCGTTCTCAGCACCCTCGAGAACCTCGGATACGATACCCATAATGTAGTTATCATACTTTTGAGCGGGGGCCATCTTGGATTTGAAAAATGATCACAAAATCGTTCTCTGCACCCTCGAGAACCTCTGATACGATACCCATAATGTAGTTATCATAATTTTGAGCGGCGACCATCTCGGATTTAAAAATGATCCCAAAATTGTTTCCTGCACCCTCGAGAACCTAGGACACGATATCCATATTGCTGAAAACATTATTGTTTGCGGCAGCCCTCTTGGATTTCAAAAATGATCACAGCATTGTTCTCTGCACTTTCGAGAACCTCGGACACGATATCCATATTGCTAAAATCATAATTTTGTGCGGCGGCCATCTTGGATTTAAAAATGATCACAAAATCGTTCTGTGCACTCTCGAGAACCTCGGATACGATACCCATATTTTTGTGATCATGATCTTGCACGGCGGCTATCTCGGATTTAAAAATGATCCCAAAATTATTTTCTGCACCCTCGAGAACCACAGACACGATATCCAATAATGTAGTTATCATTTTTTTGAGCGGGGGCCATCTTGGATTTGAAAAATGATCACAAAATAGTTCTCAGCACCCTCGAGAACCTCGGACACGATATCCAAATTGCTGAAATCATAATTTTGTGCGGCGGCCATCTTGGATTTGAAAAATGATCATAAATCGTTCTCTTCAACCTCGAGAACCTCGGATACGATACCCATAATGTAGTTATCATAATTTTGAGCGGCGGCCATCTTGGATTTAAAAATGATCACAAAATCGTTCTGTGCACTCTCGAGAATCTCGGATACGATACCCATTTTTTTGTGATCATGATCTTGCACGGCGGCCATCTCGGATTTAAAAATGATCCCAAAATTGTTTTCTCCACACTCGAGAACCTCGGACACGATATCCAATAATGTAGTTATCATTTTTTTGAGCGGGGGCCATCTTGGATTTGAAATATGATCACAAAATAGTTCCCGGAACCCTCGAGAACCTCGGACACGATATCCAAATTGCTGAAATCATAATTTTGTGCGGCGGCCATCTTGGATTTGAAAAATGATCATTAAATCGTTCTCTTCAACCTCGAGAACCTCGGATACGATACCCATAATGTAGTTATCATAATTTTGAGCGGCGGCCATCTTGGATTTAAAAATGATCACAAAATCGTTCTGTGCACTCTCGAGAATCTCGGATACGATACCCATTTTTTTGTGATCATGATCTTGCACGGCGGCCATCTCGGATTTAAAAATGATCCCAAAATTGTTTTCTCCACACTCGAGAACCTCGGACACGATATCCATATTGCTGAAAACATAATTTTTTGCGGCAGCCCTCTTGGATTTCAAAAATGATCACAGAATTGTTCTCTGCACCTTCGAGAACCTCGGACACGATATCCATATTGCTGAAATCATAATTTTGTGCGGCGGCCATCTTGGATTTGAAAAATGATCACAAAATCGTTCTCTGCACCCTCGAGAACCTCGGATACGATACCCATAATGAAGTTATCATAATTAAGAGCGGCGGCCATCTTGGATTTAAAAATGATCACAAAATCGTTCTCAGCACCCTCGAGAAACTCGGATACGATACCAATAATGTAGTTATCATACTTTTGAGCGGCAGCCATCTTGGATTTGAAAACTGATCACAAAATCGTTCTCTGCACCCTCGAGAACCTCGGGTACGATATCCATATTGCTGAAATCATAATTTTGTGCGGCGGCCATCTTGGATTAGGAAAATGATCACAAATTCGTTCTCAGCACCCTCGAGAACCTCGGATACGATACCCATAATGTAGTTATCATACTTTTGAGCGGCGGCCATCTCGGATTTAAAAATGATCCCAAAATAATTTACTGCACCCTCGAGAACCTCGGACACGATATCAATATTGTTGAAAACATAATTTTGTGCGGCGGCCATCTTGGATTAAAAAAATGATCTAAAAATCGTTCTCAGCACCCTCGAGAACCTCGGATACTATACCCATAATGTAGTTATCATACTTTTGAGCGGGGGCCATCTTGGATTTGAAAAATGATCACAAAATCGTTCTCTGCACCCTCGAGAACCTCTGATACGATACCCATAATGTAGTTATCATAATTTTGAGCGGCGACCATCTCGGATTTAAAAATGATCCCAAAATTGTTTCCTGCACCCTCGAGAACCTCGGACACGATATCCATATTGCTGAAAACATTATTGTTTGCGACAGCCCTCTTGGATTTCAAAAATGCTCACAGAATTGTTCTCTGCACCCTCGAGAACCTAGGACACGATATCCATATTGCTGAAAACATTATTGTTTGCAGCAGCCCTCTTGGATTTCAAAAATGATCACAGCATTGTTCTCTGCACCCTCGAGAACCTCGGACACGATATCCATATTGTTGAAAACATAATTTTGTGCGGCGGCCATCTTGGATTAAAAAAATGATCTAAAAATCGTTCTCTTCAACCTCGAGAACCTCGGACACGATATCCAATAATGTAGTTATCATTTTTTTGAGCGGGGGCCATCTTGGATTTGAAATATGATCACAAAATAGTTCCCGGAACCCTCGAGAACCTCGGACACGATATCCAAATTGCTGAAATCATAATTTTGTGCGGCGGCCATCTTGGATTTGAAAAATGATCATTAAATCGTTCTCTTCAACCTCGAGAACCTCGGATACGATACCCATAATGTAGTTATCATAATTTTGAGCGGCGGCCATCTTGGATTTAAAAATGATCACAAAATCGTTCTGTGCACTCTCGAGAATCTCGGATACGATACCCATTTTTTTGTGATCATGATCTTGCACGGCGGCCATCTCGGATTTAAAAATGATCCCAAAATTGTTTTCTCCACACTCGAGAACCTCGGACACGATATCCATATTGCTGAAAACATAATTTTGTGCGGCAGCCCTCTTGGATTTCAAAAATGATCACAGAATTGTTCTCTGCACCTTCGAGAACCTCGGACACGATATCCATATTGCTGAAATCATAATTTTGTGCGGCGGCCATCTTGGATTTGAAAAATGATCACAAAATCGTTCTCTGCACCCTCGAGAACCTCGGATACGATACCCATAATGAAGTTATCATAATTAAGAGCGGCGGCCATCTTGGATTTAAAAATGATCACAAAATCGTTCTCAGCACCCTCGAGAAACTCGGATACGATACCAATAATGTAGTTATCATACTTTTGAGCGGCAGCCATCTTGGATTTGAAAACTGATCACAAAATCGTTCTCTGCACCCTCGAGAACCTCGGGTACGATATCCATATTGCTGAAATCATAATTTTGTGCGGCGGCCATCTTGGATTAGGAAAATGATCACAAATTCGTTCTCAGCACCCTCGAGAACCTCGGATACGATACCCATTATGTAGTTATCATACTTTTGAGCGGCGGCCATCTCGGATTTAAAAATGATCCCAAAATAATTTACTGCACCCTCGAGAACCTCGGACACGATATCAATATTGTTGAAAACATAATTTTGTGCGGCGGCCATCTTGGATTAAAAAAATGATCTAAAAATCGTTCTCAGCACCCTCGAGAACCTCGGATACTATACCCATAATGTAGTTATCATACTTTTGAGCGGGGGCCATCTTGGATTTGAAAAATGATCACAAAATCGTTCTCTGCACCCTCGAGAACCTCTGATACGATACCCATAATGTAGTTATCATAATTTTGAGCGGCGACCATCTCGGATTTAAAAATGATCCCAAAATTGTTTCCTGCACCCTCGAGAACCTCGGACACGATATCCATATTGCTGAAAACATTATTGTTTGCGACAGCCCTCTTGGATTTCAAAAATGCTCACAGAATTGTTCTCTGCACCCTCGAGAACCTAGGACACGATATCCATATTGCTGAAAACATTATTGTTTGCAGCAGCCCTCTTGGATTTCAAAAATGATCACAGCATTGTTCTCTGCACCCTCGAGAACCTCGGACACGATATCCATATTGTTGCAAACATAATTTTGTGCGGCGGCCATCTTGGATTAAAAAAATGATCTAAAAATCGTTCTCAGCACCCTCGAGAACCTCGGATACTATACCCATAATGTAGTTATCATACTTTTGAGCGGGGGCCATCTTGGATTTGAAAAATGATCACAAAATCGTTATCTGCACCCTCGAGAACCTCTGATACGATACCCATAATGTCGTTATCATAATTTTGAGCGGCGACAATCTCGGATTTAAAAATTATCCCAAAATTGTTTCCTGCACCCTCGAGAACCTAGGACACGATATCCATATTGCTGAAAACATTATTGTTTGCGGCAGCCCTCTTGGATTTCAAAAATGATCACAGCATTGTTCTCTGCACTTTCGAGAACCTCGGACACGATATCCATATTGCTAAAATCATAATTTTGTGCGGCGGCCATCTTGGATTTAAAAATGATCACAAAATCGTTCTGTGCACTCTCGAGAACCTCGGATACGATACCCATATTTTTGTGATCATGATCTTGCACGGCGGCCATCTCGGATTTAAAAATGATCCCAAAATTATTTTCTGCACCCTCGAGAACCACAGACACGATATCCAATAATGTAGTTATCATTTTTTTGAGCGGGGGCCATCTTGGATTTGAAAAATGATCACAAAATAGTTCTCAGCACCCTCGAGAACCTCGGACACGATATCCAAATTGCTGAAATCATAATTTTGTGCGGCGGCCATCTTGGATTTGAAAAATGATCATAAATCGTTCTCTTCAACCTCGAGAACCTCGGATACGATACCCATAATGTAGTTATCATAATTTTGAGCGGCGGCCATCTTGGATTTAAAAATGATCACAAAATCGTTCTGTGCACTCTCGAGAATCTCGGATACGATACCCATTTTTTTGTGATCATGATCTTGCACGGCGGCCATCTCGGATTTAAAAATGATCCCAAAATTGTTTTCTCCACACTCGAGAACCTCGGACACGATATCCATATTGCTGAAAACATAATTTTTTGCGGCAGCCCTCTTGGATTTCAAAAATGATCACAGAATTGTTCTCTGCACCTTCGAGAACCTCGGACACGATATCCATATTGCTGAAATCATAATTTTGTGCGGCGGCCATCTTGGATTTGAAAAATGATCACAAAATCGTTCTCTGCACCCTCGAGAACCTCGGATACGATACCCATAATGAAGTTATCATAATTAAGAGCGGCGGCCATCTTGGAATTAAAAATGATCACAAAATCGTTCTCAGCACCCTCGAGAAACTCGGATACGATACCAATAATGTAGTTATCATACTTTTGAGCGGCAGCCATCTTGGATTTGAAAACTGATCACAAAATCGTTCTCTGCACCCTCGAGAACCTCGGGTACGATATCCATATTGCTGAAATCATAATTTTGTGCGGCGGCCATCTTGGATTAGAAAAATGATCACAAATTCGTTCTCAGCACCCTCGAGAACCTCGGATACGATACCCATAATGTAGTTATCATACTTTTGAGCGGCGGCCATCTTGGATTTGAAAACTGTTCACAAAATTGTTCTCTGCACCCTCGAGAACCTAGGATACGATACCCTTAATCTAGTTATCATACTTTAGAGCGGCGGCCGTCTCGGATTTAAAAATGATCCCAAAATAATTTACTGCACCCTCGAGAACCTCGGACACGATATCAATATTGTTGAAAACATAATTTTGTGCGGCGGCCATCTTGGATTAAAAAAATGATCTAAAAATCGTTCTCAGCACCCTCGAGAACCTCGGATACTATACCCATAATGTAGTTATCATACTTTTGAGCGGGGGCCATCTTGGATTTGAAAAATGATCACAAAATCGTTCTCTGCACCCTCGAGAACCTCTGATACGATACCCATAATGTAGTTATCATAATTTTGAGCGGCGACCATCTCGGATTTAAAAATGATCCCAAAATTGTTTCCTGCACCCTCGAGAACCTCGGACACGATATCCATATTGCTGAAATCATAATTTTGTGCGGCGGCCATCTTGGATTAGAAAAATGATCACAAATTCGTTCTCGGCACCCTCGAGAACCTCGGAAACGATACCCATAATATAGTTATCATACTTTTGAGCGGCGGCCATCTTGGATTTAAAAATGATCACAAAATCGTTCTGTGCACTCTCGAGAATCTCGGATACGATACCCATTTTTTTGTGATCATGATCTTGCACGGCGGCCATCTCGGATTTAAAAATGATCCCAAAATTATTTTCTGCAGCCTCGAGAACCTCAGACACGATATCCATATTGCTGAAAACATTATTGTTTGCGGCATTCCTCTTGGATTTCAAAAATGATCACAGAATTGTTCTCTGCACCTTCGAGAACCTCGGACACGATATCCATATTGCTGAAATCATAATTTTGTGCGGCGGCCATCTTGGATTAGAAAAATGATCACAGAATTGTTCTCTGCACCTTCGAGAACCTCGGATACGATACCCATAATGAAGTTATCATAATTAAGAGCGGTGGCCATCTTGGATTTAAAAATGATCACAAAATCGTTCTCAGCACACTCGAGAACCTCGGACACGATATCCATATTGCTGAAATCATAATTTTGTGCGGCGGCCATCTTGGATTTGAAAAATGATCACAAAATCGTTCTCTGCACCCTCGAGAACCTCGGATACGATACCCATAATGAAGTTATCATAATTAAGAGCGGCGGCCATCTTGGATTTAAAAATGATCACAAAATCGTTCTCAGCACCCTCGAGAAACTCGGATACGATACCAATAATGTAGTTATCATACTTTTGAGCGGCAGCCATCTTGGATTTGAAAACTGATCACAAAATCGTTCTCTGCACACTCGAGAACCTCGGGTACGATATCCATATTGCTGAAATCATAATTTTGTGCGGCGGCCATCTTGGATTAGAAAAATGATCACAGAATTGTTCTCTGCACCTTCGAGAACCTCGGATACGATACCCATAATGAAGTTATCATAATTAAGAGCGGTGGCCATCTTGGATTTAAAAATGATCACAAAATCGTTCTCAGCACCCTCGAGAACCTCGGACACGATATCCATATTGCTGAAATCATAATTTTGTGCGGCGGCCATCTTGGATTTGAAAAATGATCATTAAATCGTTCTCTTCACCCTCGAGAACCTCGGATACGATACCCATAATGTTGTTATCATAATTTTGAGCGGCGGCCATCTTGGATTTAAAAATGATCACAAAATCGTTCTGTGCACTCTCGAGAATCTCGGATACGATACCCATTTTTTTGTGATCATGATCTTGCACGGCGGCCATCTCGGATTTAAAAATGATCCCAAAATTGTTTTCTCCACACTCGAGAACCTCGGACACGATATCCATATTGCTGAAAACATAATTTTTTGCGGCAGCCCTCTTGGATTTCAAAAATGATCACAGAATTTTTCTCTGCACCTTCGAGAACCTCGGACACGATATCCATATTGCTGAAATCATAATTTTGTGCGGCGGCCATCTTGGATTTGAAAAATGATCACAAAATCGTTCTCTGCACCCTCGAGAACCTCGGATACGATACCCTTAATCTAGTTATCATACTTTTGAGCGGCGGCCGTCTCGGATTTAAAAATGATCCCAAAATAATTTACTGCACCCTCGAGAAACTCGGATACGATACCAATAATGTAGTTATCATACTTTGAGCGGCAGCCATCTTGGATTTGAAAACTGATCACAAAATCGTTCTCTGCACACTCGAGAACCTCGGGTACGATATCCATATTGCTGAAATCATAATTTTGTGCGGCGGCCATCTTGGATTAGAAAAATGATCACAAATTCGTTCTCAGCACCCTCGAGAACCTCGGATACGATACCCATAATGTAGTTATCATACTTTTGAGCGGCGGCCATCTTGGATTAGAAAACTGATCACAAAATTGTTCTCTGCACCCTCGAGAACCTAGGATACGATACCCTTAATCTAGTTATCATACTTTTGAGCGGTGGCCGTCTCGGATTTAAAAATGATCCCAAAATAATTTACTGCACCCTCGAGAACCTCGGACACGATATCCATATGGTTGAAAACATAATTTTGTGCGGCGGCCATCTTGGATTTGAAAAATGATCACAAAATCGTTCTCTGCACCCTCGAGAACCTCGGATACGATACCCATAATGAAGTTATCATAATTAAGAGCGGCGGCCATCTTGGAATTAAAAATGATCACAAAATCGTTCTCAGCACCCTCGAGAAACTCGGATACGATACCAATAATGTAGTTATCATACTTTTGAGCGGCAGCCATCTTGGATTTGAAAACTGATCACAAAATCGTTCTCTGCACCCTCGAGAACCTCGGGTACGATATCCATATTGCTGAAATCATAATTTTGTGCGGCGGCCATCTTGGATTAGAAAAATGATCACAAATTCGTTCTCAGCACCCTCGAGAACCTCGGATACGATACCCATAATGTAGTTATCATACTTTTGAGCGGCGGCCATCTTGGATTTGAAAACTGTTCACAAAATTGTTCTCTGCACCCTCGAGAACCTAGGATACGATACCCTTAATCTAGTTATCATACTTTAGAGCGGCGGCCGTCTCGGATTTAAAAATGATCCCAAAATAATTTACTGCACCCTCGAGAACCTCGGACACGATATCAATATTGTTGAAAACATAATTTTGTGCGGCGGCCATCTTGGATTAAAAAAATGATCTAAAAATCGTTCTCAGCACCCTCGAGAACCTCGGATACTATACCCATAATGTAGTTATCATACTTTTGAGCGGGGGCCATCTTGGATTTGAAAAATGATCACAAAATCGTTCTCTGCACCCTCGAGAACCTCTGATACGATACCCATAATGTAGTTATCATAATTTTGAGCGGCGACCATCTCGGATTTAAAAATGATCCCAAAATTGTTTCCTGCACCCTCGAGAACCTCGGACACGATATCCATATTGCTGAAATCATAATTTTGTGCGGCGGCCATCTTGGATTAGAAAAATGATCACAAATTCGTTCTCGGCACCCTCGAGAACCTCGGAAACGATACCCATAATATAGTTATCATACTTTTGAGCGGCGGCCATCTTGGATTTAAAAATGATCACAAAATCGTTCTGTGCACTCTCGAGAATCTCGGATACGATACCCATTTTTTTGTGATCATGATCTTGCACGGCGGCCATCTCGGATTTAAAAATGATCCCAAAATTATTTTCTGCAGCCTCGAGAACCTCAGACACGATATCCATATTGCTGAAAACATTATTGTTTGCGGCATTCCTCTTGGATTTCAAAAATGATCACAGAATTGTTCTCTGCACCTTCGAGAACCTCGGACACGATATCCATATTGCTGAAATCATAATTTTGTGCGGCGGCCATCTTGGATTAGAAAAATGATCACAGAATTGTTCTCTGCACCTTCGAGAACCTCGGATACGATACCCATAATGAAGTTATCATAATTAAGAGCGGTGGCCATCTTGGATTTAAAAATGATCACAAAATCGTTCTCAGCACACTCGAGAACCTCGGACACGATATCCATATTGCTGAAATCATAATTTTGTGCGGCGGCCATCTTGGATTTGAAAAATGATCACAAAATCGTTCTCTGCACCCTCGAGAACCTCGGATACGATACCCATAATGAAGTTATCATAATTAAGAGCGGCGGCCATCTTGGATTTAAAAATGATCACAAAATCGTTCTCAGCACCCTCGAGAAACTCGGATACGATACCAATAATGTAGTTATCATACTTTTGAGCGGCAGCCATCTTGGATTTGAAAACTGATCACAAAATCGTTCTCTGCACACTCGAGAACCTCGGGTACGATATCCATATTGCTGAAATCATAATTTTGTGCGGCGGCCATCTTGGATTAGAAAAATGATCACAGAATTGTTCTCTGCACCTTCGAGAACCTCGGATACGATACCCATAATGAAGTTATCATAATTAAGAGCGGTGGCCATCTTGGATTTAAAAATGATCACAAAATTGTTTCCTGCACCCTCGAGAACCTAGGACACGATATCCATATTGCTGAAAACATTACTGTTTGCAGCAGCCCTCTTGGATTTCAAAAATGATCACAGCATTGTTCTCTGCACTTTCGAGAACCTCGGACACGATATCCATATTGCTAAAATCATAATTTTGTGCGGCGGCCATCTTGGATTTAAAAATGATCACAAAATCGTTCTGTGCACTCTCGAGAACCTCGGATACGATACCCATATTTTTGTGATCATGATCTTGCACGGCGGCCATCTCGGATTTAAAAATGATCCCAAAATTATTTTCTGCACCCTCGAGAACCTCTGATACGATACCCATAATGTAGTTATCATAATTTTGAGCGGCGACCATCTCGGATTTAAAAATGATCCCAAAATTGTTTCCTGCACCCTCGAGAACCACAGACACGATATCCAATAATGTTGTTATAATTTTTTTGAGCGGGGGCCATCTTGGATTTGAAAAATGATCACAAAATCGTTCTCTGCTCCCTCGAGAACCTCTGATACGATACCCATAATGTAGTTATCATAATTTTGAGCGGCGACCATCTCGGATTTAAAAATGATCCCAAAATTGTTTCCTGCACCCTCGAGAACCTCGGACACGATATCCATATTGCTGAAAACATTATTGTTTGCGGCAGCCCTCTTGGATTTCAAAAATGCTCACAGAATTGTTCTCTGCACCCTCGAGAACCACAGACACGATATCCAATAATGTAGTTATCATTTTTTTGAGCGGGGGCCATCTTGGATTTGAAAAATGATCACAAAATAGTTCTCAGCACCCTCGAGAACCTCGGACACGATATCCAAATTGCTGAAATCATAATTTTGTGCGGCGGCCATCTCGGATTTAAAAATGATCCCAAAATTATTTTCTGCACCCTCGAGAACCACAGACACGATATCCAATAATGTAGTTATCATTTTTTTGAGCGGGGGCCATCTTGGATTTGAAAAATGATCCCAAAATCGTTCTCTGCTCCCTCGAGAACCTCTGATACGATACCCATAATGTAGTTATCATAATTTTGAGCGGCGACCATCTCGGATTTAAAAATGATCCCAAAATCGTTCTCTGCTCCCTCGAGAACCTCTGATACGATACCCATAATGTAGTTATCATAATTTTGAGCGGCGACCATCTCGGATTTAAAAATGATCCCAAAATTGTTTCCTGCACCCTCGAGAACCACAGACACGATATCCAATAATGTTGTTATAATTTTTTTGAGCGGGGGCCATCTTGGATTTGAAAAATGATCACAAAATCGTTCTCTGCTCCCTCGAGAACCTCTGATACGATACCCATAATGTAGTTATCATAATTTTGAGCGGCGACCATCTCGGATTTAAAAATGATCCCAAAATTGTTTCCTGCACCCTCGAGAACCTCGGACACGATATCCATATTGCTGAAAACATTATTGTTTGCGGCAGCCCTCTTGGATTTCAAAAATGCTCACAGAATTGTTCTCTGCACCCTCGAGAACCTAGGACACGATATCCATATTGCTGAAAACATTATTGTTTGCAGCAGCCCTCTTGGATTTCAAAAATGATCACAGCATTGTTCTCTGCACCCTCGAGAACCTCGGACACGATATCCATATTGCTCATAATTTTGTGCGGCGGCCATCTTGGATTTAAAAATGATCACAAAATCGTTCTGTGCACTCTCGAGAACCTCGGACACGATATCCATATTGCTTATAATTTTGTGCGGCGGCCATCTTGGATTTAAAAATGATCACAAAATCGTTCTGTGCACTCTCGAGAACCTCGGATACGATACCCATATTTTTGTGATCATGATCTTGCACGGCGGCCATCTCGGATTTAAAAATGATCCCAAAATTGTTTTCTGCATCCTCGAGAACCTCGGACACGATATCCATATTGCTGAAAAAATAATTGTTTGCGGCAGCCCTCTTGGATTTCAAAAATGATCACAGAATTGTTCTCTGCAGCTTCGAGAACCTCGGACACGATATCCATATTGCTATAATCATAATTTTGTGCAGCGGCCATCTTGGATAAGAAAAATGATCACAAAATCGTTCTCAGTACCCTCAAGAACCTCGGATACGATACCCATAATGTAGTTATCTTACTTTTGAGCGGCGGCCATCTTGGATTTGAAAACTGATCACAAAATCGTTCTCTGCACCCTCGAGAACCTCGGACACGATATCCATATTGCTCATAATTTTGTGCGGCGGCCATCTTGGATTTAAAAATGATCACAAAATCGTTCTGTGCACTCTCGAGAACCTCGGATACGATACCCATATTTTTGTGATCATGATCTTGCACGGCGGCCATCTCGGATTTAAAAATGATCCCAAAATTGTTTTCTGCATCCTCGAGAACCTCGGACACGATATCCATATTACTGAAAAAATAATTGTTTGCGGCAGCCCTCTTGGATTTCAAAAATGATCACAGAATTGTTCTCTGCAGCCTCGAGAACCTCGGACACGATATCCATATTGCTATAATCATAATTTTGTGCAGCGGCCATCTTGGATAAGAAAAATGATCACAAAATCGTTCTCAGTACCCTCAAGAACCTCGGATACGATACCCATAATGAAGTTATCATAATTAAGAGCGGTGGCCATCTTGGATTTAAAAATGATCACAAAATCGTTCTCAGCACCCTCGAGAACCTCGGACACGATATCCATATTGCTGAAATCATAATTTTGTGCAGCGGCCATCTTGGATTTGAAAAATGATCATTAAATCGTTCTCTTCACCCTCGAGAACCTCGGATACGATACCCATAATGTAGTTATCATAATTTTGAGCGGCGGCCATCTTGGATTTAAAAATGATCACAAAATCGTTCTGTGCACTCTCGAGAATCTCGGATACGATACCCATTTTTTTGTGATCATGATCTTGCACGGCGGCCATCTCGGATTTAAAAATGATCCCAAAATTGTTTTCTCCACACTCGAGAACCTCGGACACGATATCCATATTGCTGAAAACATAATTTTTTGCGGCAGCCCTCTTGGATTTCAAAAATGATCACAGAATTGTTCTCTGCACCTTCGAGAACCTCGGACACGATATCCATATTGCTGAAATCATAATTTTGTGCGGCGGCCATCTTGGATTTGAAAAATGATCACAAAATCGTTCTCTGCACCCTCGAGAACCTCGGATACGATACCCATAATGAAGTTATCATAATTAAGAGCGGCGGCCATCTTGGATTTAAAAAATGATCACAAAATCGTTCTCAGCACCCTCGAGAAACTCGGATACGATACCAATAATGTAGTTATCATACTTTTGAGCGGCAGCCATCTTGGATTTGAAAACTGATCACAAAATCGTTCTCTGCACCCTCGAGAACCTCGGGTACGATATCCATATTGCTGAAATCATAATTTTGTGCGGCGGCCATCTTGGATTAGAAAAATGATCACAAATTCGTTCTCAGCACCCTCGAGAACCTCGGATACGATACCCATAATGTAGTTATTATACTTTTGAGCGGCAGCCATCTTGGATTTGAAAACTGATCACAAAATTGTTCTCTGCACCCTCGAGAACCTAGGATACGATACCCTTAATCTATTTATCATAATTTTGAGCGGCGACAATCTCGGATTTAAAAATGATCCCAAAATTGTTTCCTGCACCCTCGAGAACCTAGGACACGATATCCATATTGCTGAAAACATTATTGTTTGCAGCAGCCCTCTTGGATTTCAAAAATGATCACAGCATTGTTCTCTGCACTTTCGAGAACCTCGGACACGATATCCATATTGCTAAAATCATAATTTTGTGCGGCGGCCATCTTGGATTTAAAAATGATCACAAAATCGTTCTCAGCACCCTCGAGAAACTCGGATACGATACCAATAATGTAGTTATCATACTTTTGAGCGGCAGCCATCTTGGATTTGAAAACTGATCACAAAATCGTTCTCTGCACCCTCGAGAACCTCGGGTACGATATCCATATTGCTGAAATCATAATTTTGTGCGGCGGCCATCTTGGATTAGAAAAATGATCACAAATTCGTTCTCAGCACCCTCGAGAACCTCGGATACGATACCCATAATGTAGTTATCATACTTTTGAGCGGCAGCCATCTTGGATTTGAAAACTGATCACAAAATTGTTCTCTGCACCCTCGAGAACCTAGGATACGATACCCTTTATCTATTTATCATAATTTTGAGCGGCGACAATCTCGGATTTAAAAATGATCCTAAAATTGTTTCCTGCACCCTCGAGAACCTAGGACACGATATCCATATTGCTGAAAACATTATTGTTTGCAGCAGCCCTCTTGGATTTCAAAAATGATCACAGCATTGTTCTCTGCACTTTCGAGAACCTCGGACAAGATATCCATATTGCTAAAATCATAATTTTGTGCGGCGGCCATCTTGGATTTGAAAAATGATCACAAAATCGTTCTCTGCACCCTCGAGAACCTAGGATACGATACCCTTAATCTATTTATCATAATTTTGAGCGGCGACAATCTCGGATTAAAAAATGATCCCAAAATTGTTTCCTGCACCCTCGAGAACCTAGGACACGATATCCATATTGCTGAAAACATTATTGTTTGCAGCAGCCCTCTTGGATTTCAAAAATGATCACAGCATTGTTCTCTGCACTTTCGAGAACCTCGGACACGATATCCATATTGCTTAAATCATAATTTTGTGCGGCGGCCATCTTGGATTTGAAAAATGATCACCAAATCGTTCTCTGCACCCTCGAGAACCTCGGGTACGATATCCATATTGCTGAAATCATAATTTTGTACGGCGGCCATCTTGGATTTGAATTATGATCACAAATTCGTTCTCAGCACCCTCGAGAACCTCAGATACGATACCCATAATGAATTTATCATACTTTTGAGCGGCGGCCATCTTCGATTTGAAAAATGATTACAAAATCGTTCTCTTCACCCTCGAGAACCTCGGATACGATACCCATAATGTAGTTATCATAATTTTGAGCGGTGACCATCTCGGATTTAAAAATGATCCCAAAATTGTTTCGTGCACCCTCTAGAACCTCGGACACGATATCCATATTGCTGAAAACATTATTGTTTGCGGCAGCCCTCTTGGATTTCAAAAATGATCACAGAATTGTTCTCTGCACCCTCGAGAACCCCGTACACGATATCCATATTGCTGAAATCATAATTTTGTGTGGCGGCCATCTCGGCTTTGAAAAATGATCACAAAATCGTTCTCAGCACCCTCGAGAACCTCAGATACGATACCCATAATGAAGTTATCATACTTTTGAGCGGCGGCCATCTTCTATTGGATTTCAAAAATGATCACAGAATTGTTCTCTGTACCCTCGATAACCTCGGACACGATATCCATATTGCTAAAATCATAATTTTTTGCGGCGGCCATCTTGGATTTGAAAAATCATCACCAAATCGTTCTCTGCACCCTCGAGAACCTCTTGTACGATATCCATATTGCTGAAATCATAATTTTGTGCGGCGGCCATCTTGGATTTGAAAAATGATCACAAAATCGTTCTCAGCACCCTCGAGAACCTCGGATACGATACCCATAATGTAGTTATTATACTTTTGAGCGGCAGCCATCTTGGATTTGAAAACTGATCACAAAATTGTTCTCTGCACCCTCGAGAACCTAGGATACGATACCCTTAATCTATTTATCATAATTTTGAGCGGCGACAATCTCGGATTTAAAAATGATCCCAAAATTGTTTCCTGCACCCTCGAGAACCTAGGACACGATATCCATATTGCTGAAAACATTATTGTTTGCAGCAGCCCTCTTGGATTTCAAAAATGATCACAGCATTGTTCTCTGCACTTTCGAGAACCTCGGACACGATATCCATATTGCTAAAATCATAATTTTGTGCGGCGGCCATCTTGGATTTAAAAATGATCACAAAATCGTTCTCAGCACCCTCGAGAAACTCGGATACGATACCAATAATGTAGTTATCATACTTTTGAGCGGCAGCCATCTTGGATTTGAAAACTGATCACAAAATCGTTCTCTGCACCCTCGAGAACCTCGGGTACGATATCCATATTGCTGAAATCATAATTTTGTGCGGCGGCCATCTTGGATTAGAAAAATGATCACAAATTCGTTCTCAGCACCCTCGAGAACCTCGGATACGATACCCATAATGTAGTTATCATACTTTTGAGCGGCAGCCATCTTGGATTTGAAAACTGATCACAAAATTGTTCTCTGCACCCTCGAGAACCTAGGATACGATACCCTTTATCTATTTATCATAATTTTGAGCGGCGACAATCTCGGATTTAAAAATGATCCTAAAATTGTTTCCTGCACCCTCGAGAACCTAGGACACGATATCCATATTGCTGAAAACATTATTGTTTGCAGCAGCCCTCTTGGATTTCAAAAATGATCACAGCATTGTTCTCTGCACTTTCGAGAACCTCGGACACGATACCCATAATGTAGTTAACATAATTTTGTGCGGCGGCCATCTTGGATTTGAAAAATGATCACAAAATTGTTTCCTGCACCCTCGAGAACCTAGGATACGATACCCTTAATCTATTTATCATAATTTTGAGCGGCGACAATCTCGGATTAAAAAATGATCCCAAAATTGTTTCCTGCACCCTCGAGAACCTAGGACACGATATCCATATTGCTGAAAACATTATTGTTTGCAGCAGCCCTCTTGGATTTCAAAAATGATCACAGCATTGTTCTCTGCACTTTCGAGAACCTCGGACACGATATCCATATTGCTTAAATCATAATTTTGTGCGGCGGCCATCTTGGATTTGAAAAATGATCACCAAATCGTTCTCTGCACCCTCGAGAACCTCGGGTACGATATCCATATTGCTGAAATCATAATTTTGTACGGCGGCCATCTTGGATTTGAATAATGATCACAAAATCGTTCTCAGCACCCTCGAGAACCTCAGATACGATACCCATAATGAATTTATCATAATTAAGAGCGGTGGCCATCTTGGATTTAAAAATGATCACAAAATCGTTCTCAGCACCCTCGAGAACCTCGGACACGATATCCATATTGCTGAAATCATAATTTTGTGCGGCGGCCATCTTGGATTTGAAAAATGATCATTAAATCGTTCTCTTCACCCTCGAGAACCTCGGATACGATACCCATAATGTAGTTATCATAATTTTGAGCGGCGGCCATCTTGGATTTAAAAATGACCACAAAATCGTTCTGTGCACTCTCGAGAATCTCGGATACGATACCAATTTTTTTGTGATCATGATCTTGCACGGCGGCCATCTCGGATTTAAAAATGATCCCAAAATTGTTTTCTCCACACTCGAGAACCTCGGACACGATATCCATATTGCTGAAAACATAATTTTTTGCGGCAGCCCTCTTGGATTTCAAAAATGATCACAGAATTGTTCTCTGCACCTTCGAGAACCTCGGACACGATATCCATATTGCTGAAATCATAATTTTGTGCGGCGGCCATCTTGGATTTGAAAAAGATCACAAAATCGTTCTCTGCACCCTCGAGAACCTCGGATACGATACCCATAATGAAGTTATCATAATTAAGAGCGGCGGCCATCTTGGATTTAAAAATGATCACAAAATCGTTCTCAGCACCCTCGAGAAACTCGGATACGATACCAATAATGTAGTTATCATACTTTTGAGCGGCAGCCATCTTGGATTTGAAAACTGATCACAAAATCATTCTCTGCACCCTCGAGAACCTCGGGTACGATATCCATATTGCTGAAATCATAATTTTGTGCGGCGGCCATCTTGGATTAGAAAAATGATCAGAAATTCGTTCTCAGCACCCTCGAGAACCTCGGATACGATACCCATAATGTAGTTATCATACTTTTGAGCGGCGGCCATCTTGGATTTGAAAACTGATCACAAAATCGTTCTCTGCACCCTCGAGAACCTCTGATACGATACCCAAAATGTAATTATCATAATTTTGAGCGGCGACAATCTCGGATTTAAAAATGATCCCAAAATTGTTTCCTGCACCCTCGAGAACCTAGGACACGATATCCATATTGCTGAAAACATTATTGTTTGCAGCAGCCCTCTTGGATTTCAAAAATGATCACAGCATTGTTCTCTGCACTTTCGAGAACCTCGGACACGATATCCATATTGCTAAAATCATAATTTTGTGCGGCGGCCATCTTGGATTTAAAAATGATCACAAAATCGTTCTGTGCACTCTCGAGAACCTCGGATACGATACCCATATTTTTGTGATCATGATCTTGCACGGCGATCATCTCGGATTTAAAAATGATCCCAAAATTATTTTCTGCACCCTCGAGAACCACAGACACGATATCCAATAATGTAGTTATCATTTTTTTGAGCGGGGGCCATCTTGGATTTGAAAAATGATCACAAAATCGTTCTCACCCTCGAGAACCTCTGATACGATACCCATAATATAGTTATCATAATTTTGAGCGGCGACCATCTCGGATTTAAAAATGATCCCAAAATTGTTTCCTGCACCCTCGAGAACCTCGGACACGATATCCATATTGCTGAAAACATTATTGTTTGCGGCAGCCCTCTTGGATTTCAAAAATGCTCACAGAATAGTTCTCTGCAACCTCGAGAACGTCGGACACGATATCCATATTGCTTAAATCATAATTTTGTGCGGCGGCCATCTTGGATTTGAAAAATGATCACCAAATCGTTCTCTGCACCCTCGAGAACCTCGGGTACGATATCCATATTGCTGAAATCATAATTTTGTACGGCGGCCATCTTGGATTTGAATAATGATCACAAAATCGTTCTCAGCACCCTCGAGAACCTCAGATACGATACCCATAATGAATTTATCATACTTTTGAGCGGCGGCCATCTTCGATTTGAAAAATGATTACAAAATCGTTCTCTTCACCCTCGAGAACCTCGGATACGATACCCATAATATAGTTATCATAATTTTGAGCGGCGACCATCTCGGATTTAAAAATGATCCCAAAATTGTTTCCTGCACCCTCTAGAACCTCGGACACGATATCCATATTGCTGAAAACATTATTGTTTGCGGCAGCCCTCATGGATTTCAAAAATGCTCACAGAATTGTTCTCTGCACCCTCGAGAACGTCGGACACGATATCCATATTGCTGAAATCATAATTTTGTGTGGCGGCCATCTTGGATTTGAAAAATGATCACAAAATCGTTCTCAGCACCCTCGAGAACCTCAGATACGATACCCATAATGAAGTTATCATACTTTTGAGCGGCGGCCATCTTCTATTGGATTTCAAAAATGATCACAGAATTGTTCTCTGCACCCTCGAGAACCTCGGACACGATATCCATATTGCTAAAATCATAATTTTTTGCGGCGGCCATCTTGGATTTGAAAAATCATCACCAAATCGTTCTCTGCACCCTCGAGAACCTCTTGTACGATATCCATATTGCTGAAATCATAATTTTGTACGGCGGCCATCTTCGATTTGAAAAATGATAACAAAATCGTTCTCAGCACCCTCGACAACCTCAGATACGATACCCATAATGAATTTATCATACTTTTGAGCAGCGGCCATCTTCGATTTGAAAAATGATTACAAAATCGTTCTCTTCACCCTCGAGAACCTCGGATACGATACCAATAATGTAGTTATCATAATTTTGAGCGGCAGCCATCTTGGATTTAAAAATGATCACAAAATCGTTCTGTGCAATCTCGAGAACCTCGGATACGATACTCATATTTTTGTGATCATAATCTTGCACGGCGGCCATCTCGGATTTAAAAATGATCCCAAAATTATTTTCTGCACCCTCGAGAACCTCAGACACGATATCCATATTGCTGAAAACATTATTGTTTGCGGCAGCCCTCTTGGATTTCAAAAATCATTACAGAATTGTTCTCTGCACCCTCGAGAACCTCGGACACGATATCCATATTGCTTAAATCATAATTTTGTGCGGCGGCCATCTTGGATTTGAAAAATCATCACCAAATCGTTCTCTGCACCCTCGAGAACCTCTGGTACGATATCCATATTGCTGAAATCATAATTTTGTACGGCGGCCATCTTGGATTTGAAAAATGATCACAAAATCGTTCTCTTCACTCTCGAGAACCTCGGATACGATACCCATAATGTAGTTATCATAATTTTGAGCGGCGGCCATCTCGGATTTAAAAATGATCCCAAAATTGTTTTCAGCACCCTCGAGAACCTCGGACACGATATCCATATTGCTGAAAACATTATTGTTTGCGGCAGCCCTCTTGGATTTCAAAAATGATCACAGAGGTGCCGCTGCTTAGCAGCGGTGAGTGCCCAAGCATACGTTGCGCCCCCCGCTACCGCATCCTTGGACAGTGTGATGACCACCGCTGCAGTTGAAGGTGGCCTGAGGCTCACCTTCGCTTTGGGCGATCCTGCCAGCCCATCTCCCTTTGTCGGCTTCACCGACTTCACCGGCTCCCCTGGCTTGGTGGACTCAGTCGCACGTATCCGGCGGATTCCAGCCTGCGCCTGCTGAGCCGGATTAGCCGGCGCGGTCAACGTCGTGTTGACCGTTGTTGGAGCAGGCTGCGTCCTCTTCTTTTTTCCCCTCGCCGCCACCTTGGTCCACGAATCGGCTTGAGGATTTGCCGCTGGGACAGGGGGGCCCTGGGGAGCTTCCTCTCTAGTGCTCCGCTCGACCTGCCTGGTGGCAGCTGCCAGGGGCGGCCGGACCACCAGTGCCGGCAGCAACCGGTCTTCGATACCAGCCAGCTTGGCGACCATCATCTCGCCGATGGTTCGTGCCAGGTCACCCTTCAGACCTTCGACCACCTACTTGATGATGGCTGCCTCCGAGGATGGAGCCTCCGCCACCACTGTGTCCTCCACAGCCTTGCGTTCCGAGAACTCCCTGCGCATGGCCTTCAGGTCATTCTCAAGGTCGGTGACCCGCGCTCTCATGCGATTGTTGTCGTTTGACAATCGCCGCGCTTCATCGCGGAGCTGCCGCGACTCCTCTTCTGCGGTCCTTGCCGTCAGGACCTCAACCATCTCCGCCATATCTTTGGCGGCAATCTTAAGGTCGCGCACGTAGCCACCTTTCAGGTTGCCCGACTTTAAGGCGATGTCCAGGATCTTCTGGGACCGCTTATTCGCCCGTTGTAGGATTTCGAACCCCGCCATCCTCTCCAGGTCCTTGCCTAGAATCTCATCCGAGATTCCGAACGCTCGAAAGAAAAACTAATAACTGTATTCGTCGTTTAAACGTTCGGCGCGTCTTTTGATATATAGCAAGTATATATACACAAGCTATATACACACCAAAAGCCGTCGTGAACGCGGAGCGAAGTGAAAACGATGTTGCCACTGCGACCGCACAACGACTTCAACCTAACCTAACCTAACCTAACCCACTTGTGACTAAACCATTGAGTCGTCTACATATAGCTCCCAGTAAAAAAATCTTTAAAGTGGTAAATAGTGCTTTAATTGTGATAAAAATTGGTACAGTGTATTGTTATTACATAAATCACCGGGATTATTGTTGCCAAAAGTTTTGCACAGCGCACTCCTAAGTTACAGGACCTAGACTTTCTGTCAGTTTCCCTGAGTTGTTGCTGTAGTGATCAAGGAACTGATTACTAATCCCGCTAGTGCTTATCAAGACCAATCCAGCAAAGCAAAAATCATCAAAATCGGACGGAGTATCACGAAGATATTGAAGGATAAATGTGCGGCCCATAACCTCGAAGGCTTTGTATAGGAGCAGAAAGCACGCGGCGCCACGAGGTTGTTGGAAAAAATCAGACAAGCCAAGTGACAAGTGTCATCCGTCACCCTTCAACTGTCTTCGTACCACAGACCACTGATACGTCTTTAAGGAAAATATAGATCCGACATATCATCGACGACGGAACAAGGAAGTCATCCAAATACATCGGCAAGACATCAGGCAAAACACCAGAGGTACAACCCACCCCTTCCCCCTCACTAACCATTAATCCTGGTCATCTCCACCCACATACCGATTACTTGACCCCCCCCCTCCCCCTCCCCACTCTAACAAAAATAACAACCTATCCCAATAGTCTTCCCGTGAAACCGGCAGTGGCACCCTGGCGCAAGCGCTCCAATGGGAGGCGGGTGCGGATTTCCACACTCCGCCATCTGGAGGACGCTCAGCAAGCGCTGGGGAGCTCGAGAGCCCAACGGCAACACTTTTAAAAGAAGCTAACCGAGTCTACCAGCGGGCTAAAGAAGAGCTAGAGAAGTCCGGAAACTTAAAAGGGTCAATAAAATCGCCCGTGATAGAGGGCCTCAATTTCCTGTACTAGGCTACTTTACAGGTCAACAGTGTGCGGCGCGATCTCCAGTTGGAGATCGCAAACATCAAGAGGAGGTACGCAGTAAGTCGCCCGATGATTCGAGCGACAACGTTGTCACCAAAATAAAGGTGGCCGTCGACGCTACCAAAACCGGCGCCAAGGTCGACAGTGTCCGCAAGGTCCGCAACAAGAAGGTGGTGCTTACTTGCGGCACAAGAACTGAGGTCGAGGCTGTGAAGACGCGACTCGGGGCTAACTCAGGCCTTCAAGTCCAAGAGGCAAAGAGGAAAAATCCGATGATTATCATCCGAGACGTCCTCGCTTGCCTCAAGGATGAGGAGGTCACAGCAGCCCTACGAGCCCAAAATAAGGAGCTCCAACGAGAACGATAAAGACCAACAAACGACGGAAACATGTTTCCGTCGTAGGTGCCGCAATCCGCACCTCACACATGTCGTCCTGCGTGTGGCCCCCCAACTGTGGCGTCGCATGACGGACGAGGGGTTCGTCCACCTTGACCTCAAGCGGTCGAAGGTCGAGGACTTCTCGCCCCTCATACAGTGCTCAAAGTGCCTATCCTTTGGACACGGGCGGCGCCACTGTAAAGAGTCGACTGACCTTTGCAGTCACTGCGGGGGACCACATGTTAGGAGCGAATGCCCCGACTATGTCGTAGGGGAGCCGCCCAGCTGCATTAACTGCCGTCACGCTAAGCTGGATAAGACGGACCACGGTGCGTTTAGCAGTGACTGTCCGGTGGGGCGAAAATGGGATGCCATTGCCCGCCTCGGCGTGTGCTACTGCTAAGGGCACCGCGGTGATAAATCCAGGAGGTCGCGGGCCCAGGGATGCTGCTTTAAGGCACATGATACGGGCCCCTATGCTTTCGGTGCGTAGGACGGCTAGCTCCTGTGACCACCAGAAAACAGCCGTCCTGCGCGGGGCCCTCTTCCAACGTGGCATCGAAGAGTCCGAGAGGGACTTCATCGCCCTCTTAAAGTCAAGAGCCAGCGCTTCCACGTCGTCCGTCATAGCTGGGCCTCCGGGCCTCAGCCACGATCTTATGATCGCTACCTCCTCGGCCAATTCCCGATCAAGGTGACTAATCACCCATCTCGGGAAGGCCGAGTTCACCCCCGCCGGTGGGATCCCAGGAGCCGGGCAGCAGCTAGATGTGAGGACCCCCAGTCGGATGTACCTATGGTCCGACAGGGTCTCCACATCCTCCACCACCCGCCAGCCAGGGGAGGCGAGGGTAATGTCAACTATCGATGCCCCCTGAGGCCTCACGCACGTCGCTACTCCCCCGGTGTTAAGAACGACGAGACCCAGCTCAGCCGCCCATGCCACCAAGGGAGCACCCCGCACTCCGGTCATGGTGTCGCCCCAACTGCGTGAGCGACAGTTGAAGTCCCCCATGAACAATATGAGGCGGGACCTGGCCCTCCTGATGGCCGGCCCAAGGCAGCCCAGGAAGCCCTCAAACTCCCACAGAGGTCTGTGAGGGGAAAAATATACCCCCACCACTGTTAGAGGGCCCCAGTGTGCTACGACAAAGCCATCCCCCCTTTCCCGAGCTATCAGGGGCCGACCCCCTGACCGTGCAACAATAGCGACCAAGCCATGAGAGTCAGCCGCCCAATTACTTCTCTCGGGAGGACTATATGGCTCCACCGCTACCGCCACATCCACACCCCACTCGGCCATTGACTGCAGGAATAAGTCCTGTGCCCCAGCCGAGTGATTGAGGTTCCCCTGGAGGAGCTCGAACAGTGTCGTACCGTCCATTACGACGACATTTGTTCAAGCTCCCCCTGAGGAGCAACCGTACCCTCCAAACTGGTGGGCGCGCTCGGTGCGCTCGGTTCCATGGACATGGCGGGGGCCGGCACCCCCGTTCTCGATGTGTTCCTTTTAATAAGCGGGGGGTTGCACCTCCTCCCCCCCATGCGGTGTCCTGCGGGTGCTCCGGCATCGGCACAGACGTCACACCTTGGCTCCTCGGTGCAACTTTGTGCGAGGTGCCATGCCTTACCACAGCGACAACAAAGGCCGCTGCGGTCCTAAGCAGTACACGTTGCACTGCCATGTCCAATGCCGTAGCACCGGAAGCACCGTAAAGGCCTAGCCTCAAGGAGGGTGACCCGTACGGTGCTCCATCCGATGCAAAGGCGATCCTGCATGATCGCCTTTGCTGCTGTGGTGGGGCACTTTACTATCGTGCTGCCCATGGAGATACGCCCCGCACGCACATGTTCGCGGGGAACATTCCCCCTGGCAGCAACGGCCCCCACCACGTCATCTAGCGTCACGCTGTCTTCCAGCCCGCTGATCCGTATATCCACGGATTTCACAGGCCGGTTGACAGTCGCGATCCCTGCTAGTGCTCCCCGTATTTCCTCAGCAAGCCTATCAGCTTGCTGAGACCGCTCGGGCCCCCCAATTTCGAGAATTCGGCTTCCCAGGGCCGTTTTCCGCGTGCGGTCCTCCTTCACCCCTATGTCCGCCAAGCTGACCCGCTGCTTAGCAGCGGTGAGTGCCCAAGCATACGTCGCGCCCCCTGCTACCGCATCCTTCGACAGGGTGATGACCACCGCAGCAGTTGAAGGCGGCTTGAGGCTCACCTTTGCTTTGGGTGGTCCTGTCAGCCCATCACCCTTGGTCGGCTTCACCGGCTCCACTGGCTTGGTGGACTCAGTCGCGCGTATCCGGCGGACACCAGCACGCGCCTGCGGAGCCGGATTAGCCGGCGCGGTCAATGTCGTGTTGGCCGTTGGCGGAGCAGGCTGCGTTACCTTCTTCTTCCCCCTAGCCGTCACCTTGGTCCAAGAATCGGCTTGAGCATTTGCCGCTGGGACTTTAGGGGGGCCCTGGGGAGCTTCCACTGAAATAAGCACTGAGGTGTCCGCTCTAGTGCTCCGCTCGACCTGCCTGACGGCAGCTGCCAGGGGCGGCCGGACCACCGGTGCCGGCAGCAACCGGTCTTCGATACCGGCCAGCTTGGCGTCCATCATCTCGCCGATGGTTCGTGCCAGGTCACCCTTCAGACCTTCGAACACCTTCTTGATGATGGCTGCCTCCGAGGATGGAGCCTCCACCACCACTGTGTCCTCCACAGCCTTGCGTTCCGAGAACTCCCTGCGCATGGCCTTCAGGTCATTCTCAAGGTCAGTGACCCGCGCTCTCAGGCGATTGTTGTCGTTTGACAACCGCCGCGCTTCATCGCGGAGCTGCCGCGACTCCTCTTCTGCGGTCCTTAAAGTCAGGACCTCAACCATCTCCGCCATATCTTTGGCGGCAATTTTAAGGTCGCGCACGTAGCCACCCTTCAGGTTGCCCGACTTTAAGGCGATGTCCAAAATCTTTTGGGACCGCTTATTCGCACGTTGCAGGATTTCAAACCCCGCCATCCTCTCCAGGTCCTTGCCTAGAATCTCATCTGAGATTCCAGGCTCAGCATCAAGCTCAACAGCAGCAGGCTTCCGGAAAGCCTGGCTCCTGAGCTTCTTCTCTAACTCGTTTTCTAGTTCTTTCTCCCTACTTTCTTTTAGCAATCGTTTGGCCTGAGCCAACCCTGCTGTGTGACCAGCAGCCTTTTTTTTGGCCTTATTGGCCCTCCTCTCCACGAATTCCTCGGTCTCAGTAGCCGAGGCTTGGTCGGAATTACTCGACCGCTTATAAAACGACCGTTTCCGGCCAGCACCGTATTCAGAGCAACTCGACTCATTTAAGCTATCCGTGTCCATTGTTGCAGGTTTACAGACTACAAGCAACAACGGAAACAGATAAACACACAAAAAAATTTATAACATATTTTATACACTATCAAAATATTAATTAGTAAATAAACTATGTCTAAGCACTAACCTACAATAGAGTATCTAACCACACAGTTCTTAATAACTACTTATATCTATGTATAAAACCTACGCTAGTGTCCTCTAAGTCTTCGACCTGTCGGCGTCACAGAGAGAAACGCGAGCCGCGCTCGCCGCGCTCGCCGCGGGTCTCGCGGGAATGCGACACTAGCGACACCGCGACGCTCTGCGGAGCGTCACCCACAACTCGGAACAAAGGAAATGGCTATTTCCCTTTGTATGGGTCCGATATTAACAAACGATATATCGTTGGATTCGTCTTAAAACGGCGATCTCAACGATATATAACACTTAACTGATAAATTTATACACAGTGAAGTAAAAACATATAAAATTTACTTCAAATTAAAAATTCTCACGGCCGTATATGTGGTCCGATTTTGAATTTGGAAGCACTCACGTATCTACCACAGCCTGGTGCACCACACAAACACTAAAAACAGGGGGGTTACCGCGACTCCCAGCGAGTAAACCACACCCAAACACTGTGTCACTACCACTTCAGATGTCGAGGTCGATAAATAATTGACCAAACACTCGAAAGAAAAACCAATTACACCACTGTATTCGCCGTAAAAAGGCACGTCTTTTGATATATAGCAAGTATATACATACAAGCTATAAACACACCAAAAGCCGTCGTGAACGCGGAGCGAGGTGAAAACGATGTTGCCACTACGACCGCACAACGACTTCCAACCCAACCCAACCCAACCCAACCCAACCCAACCTAACCTAACCTAACCTAACCTAACCTAACCTTCTCCGCACTCATGGCCCAAATCATCACGGGCCATGGCGGCTTCTCGGCGTATCTCGACCGGTTTGGACTGAAGGATAGCCCAGTGTGCATATGCGACGGTCAAACGGACGAAAACGCATTGCACCTGGTGCTCGACTGCCCTAAGTTCGGCTGGTGGAGATTCGACCTGGAAGTTCAAAGCGGAGTGGCCGTTCTTGAGGCCAACCTTCCTTTGCTTATAAACAAGCCAA
The DNA here is from genome assembly GCF_905404315.1 of Leptidea sinapis. NCBI lineage: Eukaryota > Metazoa > Arthropoda > Insecta > Lepidoptera > Pieridae > Leptidea > Leptidea sinapis. Next base: position 340,084 of record NC_066293.1, read on the forward strand.
ATAGGAAGCTGTTTGAGGCGTTTTGTGTTAGGATTCTTATGGATGTGCTGCCAAGAAACGGCAGCAACATAAATGTTAATAAGTTTAGATTGTAAATAGTTAGCTGTAAAAATTTAAACTGATGTAAATAGGCTCTAATAGTAGACAATGTTCAAGTCTACTATATACACAAGCCACAAGACAGTATTAGGTTAAATCAAATATTGGTCATAATATAATTAGTATTAAAATATGTATAATATGGTTCCCTATGCCAATGCATAGGGCCCATAATACATCCCTAGTCTGTAAGTGAATGTGCCTAGAATAAGATAGTTTAAGTAATCAAACTGTAAATAGTATAGATAGCTGTAAGATATTTGCAATAGTATATAAGGAATTGATTAAAAATGTTAGTAGGTAAGCGACAAATATAAATAAAAGTGATTATTATAAGTGATAAGAAAACCCACAACCCCTACGGTCTCATGGTAGGGAGAAATTTGTTATACATAAGTAGTAGCTCCTCGGCCCTGGAGCGAAAGCTTCCAGGGAGGTAGGCCTACTTTTGCTCTTAATAGTGATTTTCATTATTATAACGCTAGAAATAAGGGATTGCTTGTAACTAATTCTAGTAGGCTTCATAAGATACATAATAGCTTTAAGGGTAAATGTATACACTTCTACAATAAAGTCCCAGCCACTGTTCAGGCATTGTCTATAAATAAATTTAAATGTTTTATAAAAAAATGGCTCTGTCGTAAATCCTATTACTCCACTGCTGAATATCTAAATGATCGGACAGCCTGGGACTAGATTGTGATTATTTTATAGCAACTGTACAATATTGTATATTTTTATTGAAAAGAGCGCAAAAAAAAAGAATGCTGGGAGAGTTTCTTGCGCCGCTTCTTCTCTCTCAGAGCACCATTTGTTTCCGAAGCGATAGTAGTATCTAGTAGTATAAGAAATGACATCAAAAAGAATTCTAAAGGAATCAATTTTGAGAAAATAAATGCCTTTTTATGCCTTTTTTTTTACTAGGAAAAAAAAAACTAACCTAACCTAACCAGTCGCATCGCAATCGCCAGTGGAAGTGTCACGATTTTGAGTAGCTCCGCAGTTTTAAAATCCCATAAATAGGTTTTTTCGCGATATCATATCCAAGTTATATATCATTGGATGCGCGCTCGAAAGTCTCAGTGATTAGTGAAAGTGTGTTGAAAATCGGTTGTAATTTGGACTTTTTATTAAGAAAAAACGTAAAAGTGAAACTTTACAGTTAAATTGTGCCGAAACAAAATCGGTGACGTATTGTTTTCGGACTGCAGTTTTGTGCACCTTGTCTGCTCTCACTCTTGGAAAACACGTCCAGATTTTTCTGGGGAAGAACCGAAGAAGAGGAGGAAAAAATTTATTTTGCGACTGAAATAGACTACAAAACTACTTTTTTTGAATTGTAATGCTGTGCACTACATCTGCCTCCTTCGTTTAAGACCACTCCCAGATTTTCCTGGTGAGGCTACGAAGAAGGAGAAGGAAAATTTAATTTGCGCCTAAACAGGTTCGTCAATCCAAAATTATTAATAACGATCAAGAGCCCCTCGTTAATACGCATCTTTTGAGACCCATCACAGAATTTTTGGTCAAGGCCTCGAAGTAGGAGAGGCAAAAAAAACAACATCCTGGTGTGAGCCATCAGCCATTCGAAGAGTCCGACGGGATCCAAGGGTACCAGAAGATCGGCCGCGACGAGCTCTTTACGAAGACACCAATCAACAGTAATTTTAATTAATTTTTAACCATAAACCAGCCTTTTTTCGTTTTGTAAGTAAAAAATTTTAAATTTGTAATTAAGATAGTAATCGTAAAATTAACTCTTAAATTAATTGTGTGGTACTGCTAGAAAGAACTCTTTACGCTCTTTTCAGGCATATCAAGCAAACTGACGTACCTTAATATACTAAAGTACAAACATCATTACCAAGTTATATTTTGCGGCTTGTAACTGCAAATATAGGTTGGTAAAATTTTGTGTTCCGAAATACGGCTAAGGGTGACACGTTTTAGATTCAATTTAATTAAATTTAATTAATTTTTAGACAATAGATTGCCACAAGCAAACATACAAAAAATCTTCAAATAGTCATAACACCCGTCTCAGTTGACTCAGACCCTTCGAGTTTGGGTTCCAACGGATCTTTTCCTCGAGGGGAACAGTTTGGATCAGGCGGATTTCCCCCCAGATACCCCCCATTATTATTTTTTTACCTCACCCCCTTAAGTCTCAACTTTGATCCCTGTGCTCCCAGACCCCCCGAGTTTGGGCTGCCTGCAAACTGCCTGTCTCATTGAGAGGAACAGTTTGGCTCTGACGGATTACCCCCTCGCCCCCCCCCCCCCCCCCTTAAAAAACCAACAAAATTATTTTAACACGTCCATAGGCCGTCCCCCGAAAACCCCCCCCCCCCCCATCATTTTCGACCTCACCCCCTCTAGGGCTAACTTTGGCCCCTGTGCTCCCAGACCCCCCAAGTTTGGGCTCAAACGAACCCTCTCAGAGGAACAGTTTGGCCACGACAGATTTACCCTAAGACCTCCCCCTCCCCTGAAAATCTCAAATTTCACATTTACACATATAAATAATTGAATATATACATCTAATGGCTCTTTGTAGAACCCCGACAAAAACCCATAACCCAGTAGAGTACGAGGAACCAATGACACCGCCCAAAACGGCAACCACTGTGTCATCTACAGTCCGACGCAGTATCGGACTAGGGGAAGCCATAGGTAATGAGCATCTTAATACTACACCCACTACCAGTAGCACAGTGCAGGAAGGACCTAGCCAGCAGTACAAGGATAGGCTGACAGAAGCTAGAGCTTGCCTAAGTAAGGGTAAGAAGCATCTCAGTAATTCACGCAATATAAAAACCGACATAAAGCTGGCGGTGACGGAGGCTTTTGACCAACTCTACCAAATAATAAAGGAACAGGATCAAGAATTAAACGGTAAGGGAAAGAACGAGCAAACATCCAGCAGGAAGGAAACCAGTAGGCAGGGAATGAACGACGCAGAAAACATAGACATGAACAACCTCATGAAAGAACTAATAACAACAAGGGAGCACCTACATGATAATAACCAAAAAATGCAAGAGTTACAGAACTTGATAGAAGAGCAGAAAAATTCGTTCAAATCAGCAACCTACGCGAGTATAGTAGCCGGTCAAACTAGAGAGAAAAACCATGAAAGGATGGCCCTGCACTCCATAGTAATAACGTCGGAGGACGAAACTGATACGGGAGAGAAGGTGCTAAGTAAAATAAGAGACGCCGTCAATGCAAAAGAAGGATGGGTCCAAGTAGAAAGGGTGCGAAAAGCAAAGGACAGAAAAATAATTATGAGCATGCGGAACAAAGAAGACAGAAATAGAGTCAAAGAAAGAATAGAAAAATCGGGTTTAAAGTGTGAGGAGGTGCATAACAAGGATCCCCTTATAATAATGAAAAATGTTTTAGCGGTTCACACAGACTCGGACATTAAAAAGGCCCTAGCAAATCAAAATAAACATATTTTAGAGGGACTGCACCCACAGGCGATTCGAATGGAAGTCAAATACAGGAGAAAGACCAGAAACCCTCATATGTGTCATCTTGTAATGAGTGTCTCTCCACAGATATGGAAGCGGGTTACGGAGAATGGTCAGCTCCATATCGACATTCAAAGAATCCAAGTCGAGGACCAGTCTCCTTTACTACAATGCACGAGATGCCTTGGCTATGGCCATGGAAAACGATTATGCAAGGAGGAGGTGGACTCTTGTAGCCACTGTGGCGGCCCACACTTAAGGGCGGATTGCCACAAGTGGACGTCGAGCGCGCCCACTTCATGCAAAAACTGCATAAAAGCTAAAGCAGATATAAATGATCACAATGCATTTAGCCAATCATGTCCAGTGCGAAAGCAGTGGGATGACCTAGCGAGGTCATCCGTAGCATATTGCTAAGGGCACCTCGACGGAAAACCATACATACGCTCTCATCCAAGCCAATCTTCAACGAAAGCGCCTCTCCACAGATGAACTTTTTATCGAGGCGGCGAAGAGGAAATCTGCCTTTGCTCTTATACAGGAGCCTTATATCGGATCGACTGGCTATATGAAAAACTACCGAGGCACGAGGATATTCCAGGTAAAGGGAGTTGACCCCGTTAAGGCGGCAATAGTTGTTTTTGACCCGAATATAGATATTGTTCAATATCCACAATTGTCCACGCCAAACATCATAGTGGTGGGGGCAAAGACCGGAGCCTGGAATGTCACGATAGTATCCTTCTACTTTGAGCCCGATCAGCCAATCGATCTATACCTCTCACAACTTCAAAAAATAAGGGACGAAGTAGGGCCGGTTAAGCTTCTGATAGGTGGCGATGCTGATGGCGTGGTGGGGTAGAAAAGTTAACGATGCAAGGGGCGAAAAGCTGATGGACACGATTGACAATATGGGGCTACATATCTTAAACATAGGAGACACGCCAACGTTTGACACTATAAGAGGTGGTAAAAGTTATAAGTCAAACGTCGACCTCACGGCTTGTTCGACGAATTTGTTGGACAGAATTCTAAACTGGAGGGTAGATGAAGCTTTGACGAGTTCAGACCATAACGGAATACTTTTTGACATTGCTCTTCGTAGATCGCGTGGTGTGGGTATCGCTAGGACAACCAGAGTGTTCAACACTAAAAATGTTAACTGGTCTCGGTTTCGGAAGAAACTGGATCAGCTGAACCAAGATAATAACTAAACATCAGTAGATATAGACACAATTAACACCATAGAACGCCTGGAGGAAGTGGCGACGCTCTACACATCTAATATCACAAAAATCTGCGAAGAATTGTTATCAAAAAAGAAGAAGTGCCAGCAGTTAGGGATGCCGTGGTGGTCTGACGAACTCGAAAAGCTGAAAAGAGAAGTGGGTATCTTCAAAAATAGGATTAAACGAGCTGCTGAGTGTCGGCGTAGTTCAGTGGTAGCAGAATACCTAGCAAAGAAGGACGAGTACGAAGCAAAAGCTAAGGAAGCCCAAATCATCAGCTGGAAGTCCTTTTGTGAAAAGCAGGATGGTGAGAGCATATGGGATGGCATTTATAGAGTTATAGGTAAGACAAAAAGAAGGGAGGAAGATCTTCCGTTAATAAAAAATGGAAAAACGCTCGAGGACAATGAATCTGCGGAACTACTGGCGGAGAGTTTCTACCCAGATGATACCACAAATGGGGATACTAAGTGACACTCTCACATCAGAAACAAGGCCGATAGCATAAATATAAGTAGAAAGGAAAATGAAAGTACTGACCCACCCTTTAAAACGCAAGAATTAAGCTGGGTCTTAAAGACTTTTTGCCCAAAGAAAGCGCCAGGTTCAGACGGCCTCACGTCAGACATTTGTTCCAATGCCATTAGTGTTAATCCTGCGCTGTACCTATCAATAATAAATAAGTGTCTCGAGCTGTTCCATTTTCCAGTAATATGGAAGGAAGCAACCGTGGTAGTACTTCGGAAACCTGGAAAAGGGAACTACCAAGACGTCAAGTCTTACCGCCCCATTGGCCTCCTACCAATATTAGGAAAGATCTTTGAGAAGCTGTTGATGAACAGAATCAAGTACCACGTAATTCCAAGGATAAGTACTCGCCTGTTTGGATTCATGCCACAAAAAGGTACCGAGGACGCCCTCTATGAACTAATAAAACACATAAGAACTAAACTTGACCAGAAAAAATTAACTACATTGGTGTCATTGGACATAGAGGGCGCCTTCGATAGCGCCTGGTGGCCCATGATTCGAGTTCGACTGGCAGAGGAAAAGTGTCCATGGAACTTGAGGAAGGTAGTTGACAGCTACCTCAATAACAGGACGGTTAAGGTGAGATATGCTGGTGCAGAGTACCGCAAAAACACAAGTAAGGGGTGCGTGCAGTGGTCAATCGGGGGTCCAATTTTGTGGAATTTGTTGCTGGATCCTCTGCTGAAAGAACTAATTGCAATTGGAGTACACGCGCAGGCCTATGCTGATGATGTTGTACTGATTTTTGACGGAGATACCGCTCTGGAAATAGAGACAAAGGCCAACGCCACTCTCGAGCATGTTCGGGCGTGGGGTGTCGACAACAAGCTAAAATTTGCTCCGCATAAAACCAGTGCTATGCTTATGACCAGACGTATAAAATACGACACCCCTCGTCTGATCATGGGGGGAACTGATGTGACAATGCTCAAAGAAATTAAACTTCTAGGACTAATTATCGATCAAAAATTAACTTTTAACTCTCACGTCAAAAATCAGTGCAAAAAAGCTATAACAGCGTATAAGCAGCTCTCAACGGCAGCAAAAACAAGCTGGGGCCTACACCCAGAGGTAGTTCGGATAATATATATAGCAACTATTGAGCCTATAATATTATATGCTGCCAGTGTTTGGGCCCCTGCTGCAAACAAAATCGGGATACGAAATAAGCTAAGGTCAGTACAGCGCAGGTTTCTGCAAAAAATTTGTAAGGCGTATCATACTGTATCATTCAACTCGGTATCGATACTGTCAAGAACTCTCCCTCTGGATATCCGAGTAATGGAATGTGCCACTCTATTTAAAATCAAAATTGGGGAACCACTTGAAAACCTGCCAGACAGAGAAATTGAATTGAAGGCACCAGTGACAGACTCATTATATCCGGCTGAATACACTGGCTTGACTTTCCGCACACTAGAAAACCAACAACAACTCGACGACAATAGCAACTACAACATAAGAATCTTCACAGATGGGAGCAAGATTGAGGGCAGAGTCGGAGCATCCCTATCGGTATGCAATGAAGCATCCGAAATTAAAGCCGTCAAACATAGTCTCCCATCCTATTGTTCTGTTTTCCAGGCGGAACTTCTCGCCATCCAAAAAGCGACAGACGCTATCCTCAACAGGATGGAGGACAGGTTTGCCATATATAGTGATTCCAGAGCGGCCCTTGAAACGATAATGAGACCTAATAATATGCACCCATTGACCACAAAAATAAGAATAAACCTAAAAGATTTACACTCTCAAGGCAAATGTTAGACCTATTTTAGGTGATAGCTCATATAGGATTAGTTGGCAATGAGAGGGCAGACATTTTGGCTAAGGAGGCTGCTCTGAAATCAAAGAAAAAACCGGAGTATGACAGATGCCCAATTTCATTCGCCAAGCGAAGCATACGGATGCGGTCACTCGGCGAATGGAACAGTGAATACCAAACTGGAACCACGGCGAACATAACGAAGATGTTCTTCCCCGACGCAGTAGTCGCCTACCACACCGTCAGTAAAATAGAAACATCTGCCATAAATACACAGTTATTCACGGGGCATGGGGGTTTCTCGGAATATCTGGCAATGTTCAAGTGTAAGGAGAACCCCTCATGCCCTTGTGAACGAGACCAACCCGAATCCATCCCGCATATCCTTTTCGATTGTCCAATTAATGCATTTGAAAGATTTAAAGCCGAACAAAAACTGAACACAAAAATAGACAAACATAATATAGCCGAAATATTAGAAAGTAAAAATAGAGATATATTTATAAAATATTCCACGGCAATAATAAGTAAGGTGATAAAAAGGAATAGAACTAAGTAAAATGTAATGAGAATTGAATTGGATTGAATTGTGTAAATATTATGAGAATATGTGGACTAGCATATAAACCGAAAGTGTATATAAATGTATTAGATTTAAGTAGACAATAAGCGATCACATATTATATATTGTAAAAAAAAATGTAATAGATTATAAGTTCATTATGTAAATAGTTTATAAAAAATTGTATTAAAATTGTCACCATAATTACTGAATTACCCAAATAAAGAATAGATTAAGTAAGCTAGGGTACCGGGAAATCCCACCCGGAATATATGAAAGAAAGAGATGAATAAAAGAAAGAACAAGTATGAAGCATAAAAGTGATGCAGCAAATGCGAGACTCGGTATGAACGATATTAGATGTCACAGTCTGCGCCATTGCCGGCGGAGGAAGTAGAATAAGCTAAGTAGATCCTCGGCCCTGGAGCAAAAGCTGCCAGGGAGGTAGGCCTACTAGGTGCCAAAAAAAAAAAAACCTAACCTAACCTAACCTAACCTAACCTGACCTTCTCCGCACTCATGGCCCAAATCATCACGGGCCATGGCGGCTTCTCGGCGTATCTCGACCGGTTTGGACTGAAGGATAGCCCAGTGTGCATATGCGACGGTCAAACGGACGAAAACGCATTGCACCTGGTGCTCGACTGCCCTAAGTTCGGCCGGTGGAGATTCGACCTGGAAGTTCAAAGCGGAAGTGGCCGTTCTTGAGGCCAACCTTCCTTTGCTTATAAACAAGCCAAATAGGAAGCTGTTTGAGGCGTTTTGTGTTAGGATTCTTATGGATGTGCTGCCAAGAAACGGCAGCAACATAAATGTTAATAAGTTTAGATTGTAAATAGTTAGCTGTAAAAATTTAAACTGATGTAAATCCATCGGCGGCCATCTTGGATTTGAAAAATGATCACAAAATCGTTCTCTGCACCCTCGAGAACCTCGGATACGATACCCATAATGAAGTTATCATAATTAAGAGCGGCGGCCATCTTGGATTTAAAAATGATCACAAAATCGTTCTCAGCACCCTCGAGAAACTCGGATACGATACCAATAATGTAGTTATCATACTTTTGAGCGGCAGCCATCTTGGATTTGAAAACTGATCACAAAATCGTTCTCTGCACCCTCGAGAACCTCGGGTACGATATCCATATTGCTGAAATCATAATTTTGTGCGGCGGCCATCTTGGATTAGAAAAATGATCACAAATTCGTTCTCAGCACCCTCGAGAACCTCGGATACGATACCCATAATGTAGTTATTATACTTTTGAGCGGCAGCCATCTTGGATTTGAAAACTGATCACAAAATTGTTCTCTGCACCCTCGAGAACCTAGGATACGATACCCTTAATCTATTTATCATAATTTTGAGCGGCGACAATCTCGGATTTAAAAATGATCCCAAAATTGTTTCCTGCACCCTCGAGAACCTAGGACACGATATCCATATTGCTGAAAACATTATTGTTTGCAGCAGCCCTCTTGGATTTCAAAAATGATCACAGCATTGTTCTCTGCACTTTCGAGAACCTCGGACACGATATCCATATTGCTAAAATCATAATTTTGTGCGGCGGCCATCTTGGATTTAAAAATGATCACAAAATCGTTCTCAGCACCCTCGAGAAACTCGGATACGATACCAATAATGTAGTTATCATACTTTTGAGCGGCAGCCATCTTGGATTTGAAAACTGATCACAAAATCGTTCTCTGCACCCTCGAGAACCTCGGGTACGATATCCATATTGCCTAAATCATAATTTTGTGCGGCGGCCATCTTGGATTAGAAAAATGATCACAAATTCGTTCTCAGCACCCTCGAGAACCTCGGATACGATACCCATAATGTAGTTATCATACTTTTGAGCGGCAGCCATCTTGGATTTGAAAACTGATCACAAAATTGTTCTCTGCACCCTCGAGAACCTAGGATACGATACCCTTTATCTATTTATCATAATTTTGAGCGGCGACAATCTCGGATTTAAAAATGATCCCAAAATTGTTTCCTGCACCCTCGAGAACCTAGGACACGATATCCATATTGCTGAAAACATTATTGTTTGCAGCAGCCCTCTTGGATTTCAAAAATGATCACAGCATTGTTCTCTGCACTTTCGAGAACCTCGGACACGATATCCATATTGCTAAAATCATAATTTTGTGCGGCGGCCATCTTGGATTTGAAAACTGATCACAAAATTGTTCTCTGCACCCTCGAGAACCTAGGATACGATACCCTTAATCTATTTATCATAATTTTGAGCGGCGACAATCTCGGATTAAAAAATGATCCCAAAATTGTTTCCTGCACCCTCGAGAACCTAGGACACGATATCCATATTGCTGAAAACATTATTGTTTGCAGCAGCCCTCTTGGATTTCAAAAATGATCACAGCATTGTTCTCTGCACTTTCGAGAACCTCGTACACGATATCCATATTGCTTAAATCATAATTTTGTGCGGCGGCCATCTTGGATTTGAAAAATGATCACCAAATCGTTCTCTGCACCCTCGAGAACCTCGGGTACGATATCCATATTGCTGAAATCATAATTTTGTACGGCGGCCATCTTGGATTTGAATTATGATCACAAATTCGTTCTCAGCACCCTCGAGAACCTCAGATACGATACCCATAATGAATTTATCATACTTTTGAGCGGCGGCCATCTTCGATTTGAAAAATGATTACAAAATCGTTCTCTTCACCCTCGAGAACCTCGGATACGATACCCATAATGTAGTTATCATAATTTTGAGCGGTGACCATCTCGGATTTAAAAATGATCCCAAAATTGTTTCGTGCACCCTCTAGAACCTCGGACACGATATCCATATTGCTGAAAACATTATTGTTTGCGGCAGCCCTCTTGGATTTCAAAAATGCTCACAGAATTGTTCTCTGCACCCTCGAGAACCCCGTACACGATATCCATATTGCTGAAATCATAATTTTGTGTGGCGGCCATCTTGGATTTGAAAAATGATCACAAAATCGTTCTCAGCACCCTCGAGAACCTCAGATACGATACCCATAATGAAGTTATCATACTTTTGAGCGGCGGCCATCTTCTATTGGATTTCAAAAATGATCACAGAATTGTTCTCTGTACCCTCGATAACCTCGGACACGATATCCATATTGCTAAAATCATAATTTTTTGCGGCGGCCATCTTGGATTTGAAAAATCATCACCAAATCGTTCTCTGCACCCTCGAGAACCTCTTGTACGATATCCATATTGCTGAAATCATAATTTTGTGCGGCGGCCATCTTGGATTTGAAAAATGATCACAAAATTGTTCTCTGCACCCTCGAGAACCTCGGATACGATACCCATAATGAAGTTATCATAATTAAGAGCGGTGGCCATCTTGGATTTAAAAATGATCACAAAATCGTTCTCAGCACCCTCGAGAACCTCGGACACGATATCCATATTGCTGAAATCATAATTTTGTGCGGCGGCCATCTTGGATTTGAAAAATGATCATTAAATCGTTCTCTTCACCCTCGAGAACCTCGGATACGATACCCATAATGTAGTTATCATAATTTTGAGCGGCGGCCATCTTGGATTTAAAAATGACCACAAAATCGTTCTGTGCACTCTCGAGAATCTCGGATACGATACCAATTTTTTTGTGATCATGATCTTGCACGGCGGCCATCTCGGATTTAAAAATGATCCCAAAATTGTTTTCTCCACACTCGAGAACCTCGGACACGATATCCATATTGCTGAAAACATAATTTTTTGCGGCAGCCCTCTTGGATTTCAAAAATGATCACAGAATTGTTCTCTGCACCTTCGAGAACCTCGGACACGATATCCATATTGCTGAAATCATAATTTTGTGCGGCGGCCATCTTGGATTTGAAAAAGATCACAAAATCGTTCTCTGCACCCTCGAGAACCTCGGATACGATACCCATAATGAAGTTATCATAATTAAGAGCGGCGGCCATCTTGGATTTAAAAATGATCACAAAATCGTTCTCAGCACCCTCGAGAAACTCGGATACGATACCAATAATGTAGTTATCATACTTTTGAGCGGCAGCCATCTTGGATTTGAAAACTGATCACAAAATCATTCTCTGCACCCTCGAGAACCTCGGGTACGATATCCATATTGCTGAAATCATAATTTTGTGCGGCGGCCATCTTGGATTAGAAAAATGATCAGAAATTCGTTCTCAGCACCCTCGAGAACCTCGGATACGATACCCATAATGTAGTTATCATACTTTTGAGCGGCGGCCATCTTGGATTTGAAAACTGATCACAAAATTGTTCTCTGCACCCTCGAGAACCTCTGATACGATACCCAAAATGTAATTATCATAATTTTGAGCGGCGACAATCTCGGATTTAAAAATGATCCCAAAATTGTTTCCTGCACCCTCGAGAACCTAGGACACGATATCCATATTGCTGAAAACATTATTGTTTGCAGCAGCCCTCTTGGATTTCAAAAATGATCACAGCATTGTTCTCTGCACTTTCGAGAACCTCGTACACGATATCCATATTGCTTAAATCATAATTTTGTGCGGCGGCCATCTTGGATTTGAAAAATGATCACCAAATCGTTCTCTGCACCCTCGAGAACCTCGGGTACGATATCCATATTGCTGAAATCATAATTTTGTACGGCGGCCATCTTGGATTTGAATTATGATCACAAATTCGTTCTCAGCACCCTCGAGAACCTCAGATACGATACCCATAATGAATTTATCATACTTTTGAGCGGCGGCCATCTTCGATTTGAAAAATGATTACAAAAGCGTTCTCTTCACCCTCGAGAACCTCGGATACGATATCCATAATGTAGTTATCATAATTTTGAGCGGTGACCATCTCGGATTTAAAAATGATCCCAAAATTGTTTCGTGCACCCTCTAGAACCTCGGACACGATATCCATATTGCTGAAAACATTATTGTTTGCGGCAGCCCTCTTGGATTTCAAAAATGCTCACAGAATTGTTCTCTGCACCCTCGAGAACGTCGGACACGATATCCATATTGCTGAAATCATAATTTTGTGTGGCGGCCATCTTGGATTTGAAAAATGATCACAAAATCGTTCTCAGCACCCTCGAGAACCTCAGATACGATACCCATAATGAAGTTATCATACTTTTGAGCGGCGGCCATCTTCGATTTGAAAAATGATTACAAAATCGTTCTCAGCACCCTCGACAACCTCAGATACGATACCCATAATGAATTTGTCATACTTTTGAGCGGCGGCCATCTTTGATTTGAAAAATGATTACAAAATCGTTCTCTTCACCCTCGAGAACCTCGGATACGATACCAATAATGTAGTTATCATAATTTTGAGCGGCAGCCATCTTGGATTTAAAAATGATCACAAAATCGTTCTGTGCAATCTCGAGAACCTCGGATACGATACTCATATTTTTGTGATCATAATCTTGCACGGCGGCCATCTCGGATTTAAAAATGATCCCAAAATTATTTTCTGCACCCTCGAGAACCTCAGACACGATATCCATATTGCTGAAAACATTATTGTTTGCGGCAGCCCTCTTGGATTTCAAAAATCATTACAGAATTGTTCTCTGCACCCTCGAGAACCTCGGACACGATATCCATATTGCTTAAATCATAATTTTGTGCGGCGGCCATCTTGGATTTGAAAAATCATCACCAAATCGTTCTCTGCACCCTCGAGAACCTCTGGTACGATATCCATATTGCTGAAATCATAATTTTGTACGGCGGCCATCTTGGATTTGAAAAATGATCACAAAATCGTTCTCTTCACTCTCGAGAACCTCGGATACGATACCCATAATGTAGTTATCATAATTTTGAGCGGCGGCCATCTCGGATTTAAAAATGATCCCAAAATTGTTTTCAGCACCCTCGAGAACCTCGGACACGATATCCATATTGCTGAAAACATTATTGTTTGCGGCAGCCCTCTTGGATTTCAAAAATGATCACAGAGGTGCCGCTGCTTAGCAGCGGTGAGTGCCCAAGCATACGTTGCGCCCCCCGCTACCGCATCCTTGGACAGTGTGATGACCACCGCTGCAGTTGAAGGTGGCCTGAGGCTCACCTTCGCTTTGGGCGATCCTGCCAGCCCATCTCCCTTTGTCGGCTTCACCGACTTCACCGGCTCCCCTGGCTTGGTGGACTCAGTCGCACGTATCCGGCGGATTCCAGCCTGCGCCTGCTGAGCCGGATTAGCCGGCGCGGTCAACGTCGTGTTGACCGTTGTTGGAGCAGGCTGCGTCCTCTTCTTTTTTCCCCTCGCCGCCACCTTGGTCCACGAATCGGCTTGAGGATTTGCCGCTGGGACAGGGGGGCCCTGGGGAGCTTCCTCTCTAGTGCTCCGCTCGACCTGCCTGGTGGCAGCTGCCAGGGGCGGCCGGACCACCAGTGCCGGCAGCAACCGGTCTTCGATACCAGCCAGCTTGGCGACCATCATCTCGCCGATGGTTCGTGCCAGGTCACCCTTCAGACCTTCGACCACCTACTTGATGATGGCTGCCTCCGAGGATGGAGCCTCCGCCACCACTGTGTCCTCCACAGCCTTGCGTTCCGAGAACTCCCTGCGCATGGCCTTCAGGTCATTCTCAAGGTCGGTGAGCCGCGCTCTCATGCGATTGTTGTCGTTTGACAATCGCCGCGCTTCATCGCGGAGCTGCCGCGACTCCTCTTCTGCGGTCCTTGCCGTCAGGACCTCAACCATCTCCGCCATATCTTTGGCGGCAATCTTAAGGTCGCGCACGTAGCCACCTTTCAGGTTGCCCGACTTTAAGGCGATGTCCAGGATCTTCTGGGACCGCTTATTCGCCCGTTGTAGGATTTCGAACCCCGCCATCCTCTCCAGGTCCTTGCCTAGAATCTCATCCGAGATTCCGAACGCTCGAAAGAAAAACTAATAACTGTATTCGTCGTTTAAACGTTCGGCGCGTCTTTTGATATATAGCAAGTATATATACACAAGCTATATACACACCAAAAGCCGTCGTGAACGCGGAGCGAAGTGAAAACGATGTTGCCACTGCGACCGCACAACGACTTCAACCTAACCTAACCTAACCTAACCCACTTGTGACTAAACCATTGAGTCGTCTACATATAGCTCCCAGTAAAAAAATCTTTAAAGTGGTAAATAGTGCTTTAATTGTGATAAAAATTGGTACAGTGTATTGTTATTACATAAATCACCGGGATTATTGTTGCCAAAAGTTTTGCACAGCGCACTCCTAAGTTACAGGACCTAGACTTTCTGTCAGTTTCCCTGAGTTGTTGCTGTAGTGATCAAGGAACTGATTACTAATCCCGCTAGTGCTTATCAAGACCAATCCAGCAAAGCAAAAATCATCAAAATCGGACGGAGGATCACGAAGATATTGAAGGATAAATGTGCGGCCCATAACCTCGAAGGCTTTGTATAGGAGCAGAAAGCACGCGGCGCCACGAGGTTGTTGGAAAAAATCAGACAAGCCAAGTGACAAGTGTCATCCGTCACCCTTCAACTGTCTTCGTACCACAGACCACTGATACGTCTTTAAGGAAAATATAGATCCGACATATCATCGACGACGGAACAAGGAAGTCATCCAAATACATCGGCAAGACATCAGGCAAAACACCAGAGGTACAACCCACCCCTTCCCCCTCACTAACCATTAATCCTGGTCATCTCCACCCACATACCGATTACTTGCCCCCCCCCCTCCCCCTCCCCACTCTAACAAAAATAACAACCTATCCCAATAGTCTTCCCGTGAAACCGGCAGTGGCACCCTGGCGCAAGCGCTCCAATGGGAGGCGGGTGCGGATTTCCACACTCCGCCATCTGGAGGACGCTCAGCAAGCGCTGGGGAGCTCGAGAGCCCAACGGCAACACTTTTAAAAGAAGCTAACCGAGTCTACCAGCGGGCTAAAGAAGAGCTAGAGAAGTCCGGAAACTTAAAAGGGTCAATAAAATCGCCCGTGATAGAGGGCCTCAATTTCCTGTACTAGGCTACTTTACAGGTCAACAGTGTGCGGCGCGATCTCCAGTTGGAGATCGCAAACATCAAGAGGAGGTACGCAGTAAGTCGCCCGATGATTCGAGCGACAACGTTGTCACCAAAATAAAGGTGGCCGTCGACGCTACCAAAACCGGCGCCAAGGTCGACAGTGTCCGCAAGGTCCGCAACAAGAAGGTGGTGCTCACTTGCGGCACAAGAACTGAGGTCGAGGCTGTGAAGACGCGACTCGGGGCTAACTCAGGCCTTCAAGTCCAAGAGGCAAAGAGGAAAAATCCGATGATTATCATCCGAGACGTCCTCGCTTGCCTCAAGGATGAGGAGGTCACAGCAGCCCTACGAGCCCAAAATAAGGAGCTCCAACGAGAACGATAAAGACCAACAAACGACGGAAACATGTTTCCGTCGTAGGTGCCGCAATCCGCACCTCACACATGTCGTCCTGCGTGTGGCCCCCCAACTGTGGCGTCGCATGACGGACGAGGGGTTCGTCCACCTTGACCTCAAGCGGTCGAAGGTCGAGGACTTCTCGCCCCTCATACAGTGCTCAAAGTGCCTATCCTTTGGACACGGGCGGCGCCACTGTAAAGAGTCGACTGACCTTTGCAGTCACTGCGGGGGACCACATGTTAGGAGCGAATGCCCCGACTATGTCGTAGGGGAGCCGCCCAGCTGCATTAACTGCCGTCACGCTAAGCTGGATAAGACGGACCACGGTGCGTTTAGCAGTGACTGTCCGGTGGGGCGAAAATGGGATGCCATTGCCCGCCTCGGCGTGTGCTACTGCTAAGGGCACCGCGGTGATAAATCCAGGAGGTCGCGGGCCCAGGGATGCTGCTTTAAGGCACATGATACGGGCCCCTATGCTTTCGGTGCGTAGGACGGCTAGCTCCTGTGACCACCAGAAAACAGCCGTCCTGCGCGGGGCCCTCTTCCAACGTGGCATCGAAGAGTCCGAGAGGGACTTCATCGCCCTCTTAAAGTCAAGAGCCAGCGCTTCCACGTCGTCCGTCATAGCTGGGCCTCCGGGCCTCAGCCACGATCTTATGATCGCTACCTCCTCGGCCAATTCCCGATCAAGGTGACTAATCACCCATCTCGGGAAGGCCGAGTTCACCCCCGCCGGTGGGATCCCAGGAGCCGGGCAGCAGCTAGATGTGAGGACCCCCAGTCGGATGTACCTATGGTCCGACAGGGTCTCCACATCCTCCACCACCCGCCAGCCAGGGGAGGCGAGGGTAATGTCAACTATCGATGCCCCCTGAGGCCTCACGCACGTCGCTACTCCCCCGGTGTTAAGAACGACGAGACCCAGCTCAGCCGCCCATGCCACCAAGGGAGCACCTCGCACTCCGGTCATGGTGTCGCCCCAACTGCGTGAGCGACAGTTAAAGTCCCCCATGAACAATATGAGGCGGGACCTGGCCCTCCTGATGGCCGGCCCAAGGCAGCCCAGGAAGCCCTCAAACTCCCACAGAGGTCTGTGAGGGGAAAAATATACCCCCACCACTGTTAGAGGGCCCCAGTGTGCTACGACAAAGCCATCCCCCCTTTCCCGAGCTATCAGGGGCCGACCCCCTGACCGTGCAACAATAGCGACCAAGCCATGAGAGTCAGCCGCCCAATTACTTCTCTCGGGAGGACTATATGGCTCCACCGCTACCGCCACATCCACACCCCACTCGGCCATTGACTGCAGGAATAAGTCCTGTGCCCCAGCCGAGTGATTGAGGTTCCCCTGGAGGAGCTCGAACAGTGTCGTACCGTCCATTACGACGACATTTGTTCAAGCTCCCCCTGAGGAGCAACCGTACCCTCCAAACTGGTGGGCGCGCTCGGTGCGCTCGGTTCCATGGACATGGCGGGGGCCGGCACCCCCGTTCTCGATGTGTTCCTTTTAATAAGCGGGGGGTTGCACCTCCTCCCCCCCATGCGGTGTCCTGCGGGTGCTCCGGCATCGGCACAGACGTCACACCTTGGCTCCTCGGTGCAACTTTGTGCGAGGTGCCATGCCTTACCACAGCGACAACAAAGGCCGCTGCGGTCCTAAGCAGTACACGTTGCACTGCCATGTCCAATGCCGTAGCACCGGAAGCACCGTAAAGGCCTAGCCTCAAGGAGGGTGACCCGTACGGTGCTCCATCCGATGCAAAGGCGATCCTGCATGATCGCCTTTGCTGCTGTGGTGGGGCACTTTACTATCGTGCTGCCCATGGAGATACGCCCCGCACGCACATGTTCGCGGGGAACATTCCCCCTGTCAGCAACGGCCCCCACCACGTCATCTAGCGTCACGCTGTCTTCCAGCCCGCTGATCCGTATATCCACGGATTTCACAGGCCGGTTGACAGTCGCGATCCCTGCTAGTGCTCCCCGTATTTCCTCAGCAAGCCTATCAGCTTGCTGAGACCGCTCGGGCCCCCCAATTTCGAGAATTCGGCTTCCCAGGGCCGTTTTCCGCGTGCGGACCTCCTTCACCCCTATGTCCGCCAAGCTGACCCGCTGCTTAGCAGCGGTGAGTGCCCAAGCATACGTCGCGCCCCCTGCTACCGCATCCTTCGACAGGGTGATGACCACCGCAGCAGTTGAAGGCGGCTTGAGGCTCACCTTTGCTTTGGGTGGTCCTGTCAGCCCATCACCCTTGGTCGGCTTCACCGGCTCCACTGGCTTGGTGGACTCAGTCGCGCGTATCCGGCGGACACCAGCACGCGCCTGCGGAGCCGGATTAGCCGGCGCGGTCAATGTCGTGTTGGCCGTTGGCGGAGCAGGCTGCGTTACCTTCTTCTTCCCCCTAGCCGTCACCTTGGTCCAAGAATCGGCTTGAGCATTTGCCGCTGGGACTTTAGGGGGGCCCTGGGGAGCTTCCACTGAAATAAGCACTGAGGTGTCCGCTCTAGTGCTCCGCTCGACCTGCCTGACGGCAGCTGCCAGGGGCGGCCGGACCACCGGTGCCGGCAGCAACCGGTCTTCGATACCGGCCAGCTTGGCGTCCATCATCTCGCCGATGGTTCGTGCCAGGTCACCCTTCAGACCTTCGAACACCTTCTTGATGATGGCTGCCTCCGAGGATGGAGCCTCCGCCACCACTGTGTCCTCCACAGCCTTGCGTTCCGAGAACTCCCTGCGCATGGCCTTCAGGTCATTCTCAAGGTCAGTGACCCGCGCTCTCAGGCGATTGTTGTCGTTTGACAACCGCCGCGCTTCATCGCGGAGCTGCCGCGACTCCTCTTCTGCGGTCCTTAAAGTCAGGACCTCAACCATCTCCGCCATATCTTTGGCGGCAATTTTAAGGTCGCGCACGTAGCCACCCTTCAGGTTGCCCGACTTTAAGGCGATGTCCAAAATCTTTTGGGACCGCTTATTCGCACGTTGCAGGATTTCAAACCCCGCCATCCTCTCCAGGTCCTTGCCTAGAATCTCATCTGAGATTCCAGGCTCAGCATCAAGCTCAACAGCAGCAGGCTTCCGGAAAGCCTGGCTCCTGAGCTTCTTCTCTAACTCGTTTTCTAGTTCTTTCTCCCTACTTTCTTTTAGCAATCGTTTGGCCTGAGCCAACCCTGCTGTGTGACCAGCAGCCTTTTTTTTGGCCTTATTGGCCCTCCTCTCCACGAATTCCTCGGTCTCAGTAGCCGAGGCTTGGTCGGAATTACTCGACCGCTTATAAAACGACCGTTTCCGGCCAGCACCGTATTCAGAGCAACTCGACTCATTTAAGCTATCCGTGTCCATTGTTGCAGGTTTACAGACTACAAGCAACAACGGAAACAGATAAACACACAAAAAAATTTATAACATATTTTATACACTATCAAAATATTAATTAGTAAATAAACTATGTCTAAGCACTAACCTACAATAGAGTATCTAACCACACAGTTCTTAATAACTACTTATATCTATGTATAAAACCTACGCTAGTGTCCTCTAAGTCTTCGACCTGTCGGCGTCACAGAGAGAAACGCGAGCCGCGCTCGCCGCGCTCGCCGCGGGTCTCGCGGGAATGCGACACTAGCGACACCGCGACGCTCTGCGGAGCGTCACCCACAACTCGGAACAAAGGAAATGGCTATTTCCCTTTGTATGGGTCCGATATTAACAAACGATATATCGTTGGATTCGTCTTAAAACGGCGATCTCAACGATATATAACACTTAACTGATAAATTTATACACAGTGAAGTAAAAACATATAAAATTTACTTCAAATTAAAAATTCTCACGGCCGTATATGTGGTCCGATTTTGAATTTGGAAGCACTCACGTATCTACCACAGCCTGGTGCACCACACAAACACTAAAAACAGGGGGGTTACCGCGACTCCCAGCGAGTAAACCACACCCAAACACTGTGTCACTACCACTTCAGATGTCGAGGTCGATAAATAATTGACCAAACACTCGAAAGAAAAACCAATTACACCACTGTATTCGCCGTAAAAAGGCACGTCTTTTGATATATAGCAAGTATATACATACAAGCTATAAACACACCAAAAGCCGTCGTGAACGCGGAGCGAGGTGAAAACGATGTTGCCACTACGACCGCACAACGACTTCCAACCCAACCCAACCCAACCCAACCCAACCTAACCTAACCTAACCTAACCTAACCTTCTCCGCACTCATGGCCCAAATCATCACGGGCCATGGCGGCTTCTCGGCGTATCTCGACCGGTTTGGACTGAAGGATAGCCCAGTGTGCATATGCGACGGTCAAACGGACGAAAACGCATTGCACCTGGTGCTCGACTGCCCTAAGTTCGGCTGGTGGAGATTCGACCTGGAAGTTCAAAGCGGAGTGGCCGTTCTTGAGGCCAACCTTCCTTTGCTTATAAACAAGCCAAATAGGAAGCTGTTTGAGGCGTTTTGTGTTAGGATTCTTATGGATGTGCTGCCAAGAAACGGCAGCAACATAAATGTTAATAAGTTTAGATTGTAAATAGTTAGCTGTAAAAATTTAAACTGATGTAAATAGGCTCTAATAGTAGACAATGTTCAAGTCTACTATATACACAAGCCACAAGACAGTATTAGGTTAAATCAAATATAAGTCATAATATAATTAGTATTAAAATATGTATAATATGGTTCCCTATGCCAATGCATAGGGCCCATAATACATCCCTAGTCTGTAAGTGAATGTGCCTAGAATAAGATAGTTTAAGTAATCAAACTGTAAATAGTATAGATAGCTGTAAGATATTTGCAATAGTATATAAGGAATTGATTAAAAATGTTAGTAGGTAAGCGACAAATATAAATAAAAGTGATTATTATAAGTGATAAGAAAACCCACAACCCCTACGGTCTCATGGTAGGGAGAAATTTGTTATACATAAGTAGTAGCTCCTCGGCCCTGGAGCGAAAGCTTCCAGGGAGGTAGGCCTACTTTTGCTCTTAATAGTGATTTTCATTATTATAACGCTAGAAATAAGGGATTGCTTGTAACTAATTCTAGTAGGCTTCATAAGATACATAATAGCTTTAAGGGTAAATGTATACACTTCTACAATAAAGTCCCAGCCACTGTTCAGGCATTGTCTATAAATAAATTTAAATGTTTTATAAAAAAATGGCTCTGTCGTAAATCCTATTACTCCACTGCTGAATATCTAAATGATCGGACAGCCTGGGACTAGATTGTGATTATTTTATAGCAACTGTACAATATTGTATATTTTTATTGAAAAGAGCGCAAAAAAAAGAATGCTGGGAGAGTTTCTTGCGCCGCTTCTTCTCTCTCAGAGCACCATTTGTTTCCGAAGCGATAGTAGTATCTAGTAGTATAAGAAATGACATCAAAAAGAATTCTAAAGGAATCAATTTTGAGAAAATAAATGCCTTTTTATGCCTTTTTTTTTACTAGGAAAAAAAAAAACTAACCTAACCTAACCAGTCGCATCGCAATCGCCAGTGGAAGTTTCACGATTTTGAGTAGCTCCGCAGTTTTAAAATCCCATAAATAGGTTTTTTCGCGATATCATATCCAAGTTATATATCATTGGATGCGCGCTCGAAAGTCTCAGTGATTAGTGAAAGTGTGTTGAAAATCGGTTGTAATTTGGACTTTTTATTAAGAAAAAACGTAAAAGTGAAACTTTACAGTTAAATTGTGCCGAAACAAAATCGGTGACGTATTGTTTTCGGACTGCAGTTTTGTGCACCTTGTCTGCTCTCACTCTTGGAAAACACGTCCAGATTTTTCTGGGGAAGAACCGAAGAAGAGGAGGAAAAAATTTATTTTGCGACTGAAATAGACTACAAAACTACTTTTTTTGAATTGTAATGCTGTGCACTACATCTGCCTCCTTCGTTTAAGACCACTCCCAGATTTTCCTGGTGAGGCTACGAAGAAGGAGAAGGAAAATTTAATTTGCGCCTAAACGGGTTCGTCAATCCAAAATTATTAATAACGATCAAGAGCCCCTCGTTAATACGCATCTTTTGAGACCCATCACAGAATTTTTGGTCAAGGCCTCGAAGTAGGAGAGGCAAAAAAAACAACATCCTGGTGTGAGCCATCAGCCATTCGAAGAGTCCGACGGGATCCAAGGGTACCAGAAGATCGGCCGCGACGAGCTCTTTACGAAGACACCAATCAACAGTAATTTTAATTAATTTTTAACCATAAACCAGCCTTTTTTCGTTTTGTAAGTAAAAAATTTTAAATTTGTAATTAAGATAGTAATCGTAAAATTAACTCTTAAATTAATTGTGTGGTACTGCTAGAAAGAACTCTTTACGCTCTTTTCAGGCATATCAAGCAAACTGACGTACCTTATTATACTAAAGTACAAACATCATTACCAAGTTATATTTTGCGGCTTGTAACTGCAAATATAGGTTGGTAAAATTTTGTGTTCCGAAATACGGCTAAGGGTGACACGTTTTAGATTCAATTTAATTAAATTTAATTAATTTTTAGACAATAGATTGCCACAAGCAAACATACAAAAAATCTTCAAATAGTCATAACACCCGTCTCAGTTGACTCAGACCCTTCGAGTTTGGGTTCCAACGGATCTTTTCCTCGAGGGGAACAGTTTGGATCAGGCGGATTTCCCCCCAGATACCCCCCATTATTATTTTTTTACCTCACCCCCTTAAGTCTCAACTTTGATCCCTGTGCTCCCAGACCCCCCGAGTTTGGGCTCAAACTGCCTGTCTCATTGAGAGGAACAGTTTGGCTCTGACGGATTACCCCCTCGACCCCCCCCCCCCCCCTTAAAAAACCAACAAAATTATTTTAACACGTCCATAGGCCGTCCCCCGAAAACTCCCCCCCCCATCATTTTCGACCTCACCCCCTCTAGGGCTAACTTTGGCCCCTGTGCTCCCAGACCCCCCAAGTTTGGGCTCAAACGAACCCTCTCAGAGGAACAGTTTGGCCACGACAGATTTACCCTAAGACCTCCCCCTCCCCTGAAAATCTCAAATTTCACATTTACACATATAAATAATTGAATATATACATCTAATGGCTCTTTGTAGAACCCCGACAAAAACCCATAACCCAGTAGAGTACGAGGAACCAATGACACCGCCCAAAACGGCAACCACTGTGTCATCTACAGTCCGACGCAGTATCGGACTAGGGGAAGCCATAGGTAATGAGCATCTTAATACTACACCCACTACCAGTAGCACAGTGCAGGAAGGACCTAGCCAGCAGTACAAGGATAGGCTGACAGAAGCTAGAGCTTGCCTAAGTAAGGGTAAGAAGCATCTCAGTAATTCACGCAATATAAAAACCGACATAAAGCTGGCGGTGACGGAGGCTTTTGACCAACTCTACCAAATAATAAAGGAACAGGATCAAGAATTAAACGGTAAGGGAAAGAAAGAGCAAACATCCAGCAGGAAGGAAACCAGTAGGCAGGGAATGAACGACGCAGAAAACATAGACATGAACAACCTCATGAAAGAACTAATAACAACAAGGGAGCACCTACATGATAATAACCAAAAAATGCAAGAGTTACAGAACTTGATAGAAGAGCAGAAAAATTCGTTCAAATCAGCAACCTACGCGAGTATAGTAGCCGGTCAAACTAGAGAGAAAAACCATGAAAGGATGGCCCTGCACTCCATAGTAATAACGTCGGAGGACGAAACTGATACGGGAGAGAAGGTGCTAAGTAAAATAAGAGACGCCGTCAATGCAAAAGAAGGATGGGTCCAAGTAGAAAGGGTGCGAAAAGCAAAGGACAGAAAAATAATTATGAGCATGCGGAACAAAGAAGACAGAAATAGAGTCAAAGAAAGAATAGAAAAATCGGGTTTAAAGTGTGAGGAGGTGCATAACAAGGATCCCCTTATAATAATGAAAAATGTTTTAGCGGTTCACACAGACTCGGACATTAAAAAGGCCCTAGCAAATCAAAATAAACATATTTTAGAGGGACTGCACCCACAGGCGATTCGAATGGAAGTCAAATACAGGAGAAAGACCAGAAACCCTCATATGTGTCATCTTGTAATGAGTGTCTCTCCACAGATATGGAAGCGGGTTACGGAGAATGGTCAGCTCCATATCGACATTCAAAGAATCCAAGTCGAGGACCAGTCTCCTTTACTACAATGCACGAGATGCCTTGGCTATGGCCATGGAAAACGATTTTGCAAGGAGGAGGTGGACTCTTGTAGCCACTGTGGCGGCCCACACTTAAGGGCGGATTGCCACAAGTGGACGTCGAGCGCGCCCCCTTCATGCAAAAACTGCATAAAAGCTAAAGCAGATATAAATGATCACAATGCATTTAGTTACTGAATATGTGACACACAACTTAAATCTAAAGAAGTCGACTGGAATGTTCCTCCTGGACATCGAAAAGGCTTTTGACACAGTTTGGCACGATGCATTACTGAGTAAACTGATTAGCCTAGATACTCCCATTATGCTTGCGAAATTAATAAAATCGTACTTGACTGAAAGAAATTTTATAGTTCATGTTGGTGAAAACTCTTCATCTCCAAAATCTGTACCTGCTGGAGTCCCTCAGGGCTCCATCCTGGGACCTTATCTGTTTCTTATCTTTGTAAATGACATCCCCATACAAAACCACACAAACATCGCATGCTTTGCTGATGATACAGCGTCCTTTACCTCATCAAACGATATAGATTTAATAGTTAGCCGGCTCCAATTATCAATAGACCTACTTCTTGCCTATTTCAAAAGATGGAAACTTAAAATAAACACGTCAAAAACAGAAGCGATACTTTTCACTAGAAAACGCAAACTACCTACACGTCAAATTAAGATCGATGACTACCAAATTCCTTGGAGCAAGTCAGTTAAATACTTAGGTATTACCTTAGATAAAACACTCAACTGGACAGCGAACACTTCAAGATTTTGCCAAAAAGGTATAAAGGCCATAAACGCTCTAATTCCAGTCTTCAACAGAAAATCTTGTCTAAGCAGCCAAACTAAAATAAGTATTTATCGTACCCTAGTCCGTCCCTGTATAACCTACGCATGTCCCGTATGGAGCAGTACATGTAATACCAATTTTAAAAAGCTACAAGTTATCCAAAATAAAGCGGTAAAATATTCATACAATACCCCAATGTTTACAAATCTCACTAAATTACATAACAATATTGGCCTGCCTAACGTATATTCTTATATACACAAAGTTTCAAAAAATTTTTACCTAACAATCAATATTAAAAACAATAATAAGTTAATTACCAGCATAGGTAGGTACAACCAAAAAAAAAAAATATCAAAAGAATTTAAACATTATCGATAACTACGAAATATTTAACCCCAACACTTACTCAACTGGACTTGTCTAGTTATGAGTCATCACTCAACAGGCACATCTACTCGACAGAAAAATAATTATGAGCATGCGGAACAAAGAAGACAGAAATAGAGTCAAAGAAAGAATAGAAAAATCGGGTTTAAAGTGTGAGGAGGTGCATAACAAGGATCCCCTTATAATAATGAAAAATGTTTTAGCGGTTCACACAGACTCGGACATTAAAAAGGCCCTAGCAAATCAAAATAAACATATTTTAGAGGGACTGCACCCACAGGCGATTCGAATGGAAGTCAAATACAGGAGAAAGACCAGAAACCCTCATATGTGTCATCTTGTAATGAGTGTCTCTCCACAGATATGGAAGCGGGTTACGGAGAATGGTCAGCTCCATATCGACATTCAAAGAATCCAAGTCGAGGACCAGTCTCCTTTACTACAATGCACGAGATGCCTTGGCTATGGCCATGGAAAACGATTATGCAAGGAGGAGGTGGACTCTTGTAGCCACTGTGGCGGCCCACACTTAAGGGCGGATTGCCACAAGTGGACGTCGAGCGCGCCCACTTCATGCAAAAACTGCATAAAAGCTAAAGCAGATATAAATGATCACAATGCATTTAGCCAATCATGTCCAGTGCGAAAGCAGTGGGATGACCTAGCGAGGTCATCCGTAGCATATTGCTAAGTCTCATCCAAGCCAATCTTCAACGAAAGCGCCTCTCCACAGATGAACTTTTTATCGAGGCGGCGAAGAGGAAATGTGCCTTTGCTCTTATACAGGAGCCTTATATCGGATCGACTGGCTATATGAAAAACTACCGAGGCACGAGGATATTCCAGGTAAAGGGAGTTGACCCCGTTAAGGCGGCAATAGTTGTTTTTGACCCGAATATAGATATTGTTCAATATCCACAATTGTCCACGCCAAACATCATAGTGGTGGGGGCAAAGACCGGAGCCTGGAATGTCACGATAGTATCCTTCTACTTTGAGCCCGATCAGCCAATCGATCTATACCTCTCACAACTTCAAAAAATAAGGGACGAAGTAGGGCCGGTTAAGCTTCTGATAGGTGGCGATGCTGATGGCGTGGTGGGGTAGAAAAGTTAACGATGCAAGGGGCGAAAAGCTGATGGACACGATTGACAATATGGGGCTACATATCTTAAACATAGGAGACACGCCAACGTTTGACACTATAAGAGGTGGTAAAAGTTATAAGTCAAACGTCGACCTCACGGCTTGTTCGACGAATTTGTTGGACAGAATTCTAAACTGGAGGGTAGATGAAGCTTTGACGAGTTCAGACCATAACGGAATACTTTTTGACATTGCTCTTCGTAGATCGCGTGGTGTGGGTATCGCTAGGACAACCAGAGTGTTCAACACTAAAAATGTTAACTGGTCTCGGTTTCGGAAGAAACTGGATCAGCTGAACCAAGATAATAACTAAACATCAGTAGATATAGACACAATTAACACCATAGAACGCCTGGAGGAAGTGGCGACGCTCTACACATCTAGGATACCTAGGATACCTAGCAAAGAAGGACGAGTACGAAGCAAAAGCTAAGGAAGCCCAAATCATCAGCTGGAAGTCCTTTTGTGAAAAGCAGGATGGTGAGAGCATATGGGATGGCATTTATAGAGTTATAGGTAAGACAAAAAGAAGGGAGGAAGATCTTCCGTTAATAAAAAATGGAAAAACGCTCGAGGACAATGAATCTGCGGAACTACTGGCGGAGAGTTTCTACCCAGATGATACCACAAATGGGGATACTAAGTGACACTCTCACATCAGAAACAAGGCCGATAGCATAAATATAAGTAGAAAGGAAAATGAAAGTACTGACCCACCCTTTAAAACGCAAGAATTAAGCTGGGTCTTAAAGACTTTTTGCCCAAAGAAAGCGCCAGGTTCAGACGGCCTCACGTCAGACATTTGTTCCAATGCCATTAGTGTTAATCCTGCGCTGTACCTATCAATAATAAATAAGTGTCTCGAGCTGTTCCATTTTCCAGTAATATGGAAGGAAGCAACCGTGGTAGTACTTCGGAAACCTGGAAAAGGGAACTACCAAGACGTCAAGTCTTACCGCCCCATTGGCCTCCTACCAATATTAGGAAAGATCTTTGAGAAGCTGTTGATGAACAGAATCAAGTACCACGTAATTCCAAGGATAAGTACTCGCCTGTTTGGATTCATGCCACAAAAAGGTACCGAGGACGCCCTCTATGAACTAATAAAACACATAAGAACTAAACTTGACCAGAAAAAATTAACTACATTGGTCTCATTGGACATAGAGGGCGCCTTCGATAGCGCCTGGTGGCCCATGATTCGAGTTCGACTGGCAGAGGAAAAGTGTCCATGGAACTTGAGGAAGGTAGTTGACAGCTACCTCAATAACAGGACGGTTAAGGTGAGATATGCTGGTGCAGAGTACCGCAAAAACACAAGTAAGGGGTGCGTGCAGTGGTCAATCGGGGGTCCAATTTTGTGGAATTTGTTGCTGGATCCTCTGCTGAAAGAACTAATTGCAATTGGAGTACACGCGCAGGCCTATGCTGATGATGTTGTACTGATTTTTGACGGAGATACCGCTCTGGAAATAGAGACAAAGGCCAACGCCACTCTCGAGCATGTTCGGGCGTGGGGTGTCGACAACAAGCTAAAATTTGCTCCGCATAAAACCAGTGCTATGCTTATGACCAGACGTATAAAATACGACACCCCTCGTCTGATCATGGGGGGAACTGATGTGACAATGCTCAAAGAAATTAAACTTCTAGGACTAATTATCGATCAAAAATTAATTTTTAACTCTCACGTCAAAAATCAGTGCAAAAAAGCTATAACAGCGTATAAGCAGCTCTCAACGGCAGCAAAAACAAGCTGGGGCCTACACCCAGAGGTAGTTCGGATAATATATATAGCAACTATTGAGCCTATAATATTATATGCTGCCAGTGTTTGGGCCCCTGCTGCAAACAAAATCGGGATACGAAATAAGCTAAGGTCAGTACAGCGCAGGTTTCTGCAAAAAATTTGTAAGGCGTATCATACTGTATCATTCAACTCGGTATCGATACTGTCAAGAACTCTCCCTCTGGATATCCGAGTAATGGAATGTGCCACTCTATTTAAAATCAAAAATGGGGAACCACTTGAAAACCTGCCAGACAGAGAAATTGAATTGAAGGCACCAGTGACAGACTCATTATATCCGGCTGAATACACTGGCTTGACTTTCCGCACACTAGAAAACCAACAACAACTCGACGACAATAGCAACTACAACATAAGAATCTTCACAGATGGGAGCAAGATTGAGGGCAGAGTCGGAGCATCCCTATCGGTATGCAATGAAGCATCCGAAATTAAAGCCGTCAAACATAGTCTCCCATCCTATTGTTCTGTTTTCCAGGCGGAACTTCTCGCCATCCAAAAAGCGACAGACGCTATCCTCAACAGGATGGAGGACAGGTTTGCCATATATAGTGATTCCAGAGCGGCCCTTGAAACGATAATGAGACCTAATAATATGCACCCATTGACCACAAAAATAAGAATAAACCTAAAAGATTTACACTCTCAAGGCAAATGTTAGACCTATTTTAGGTGATAGCTCATATAGGATTAGTTGGCAATGAGAGGGCAGACATTTTGGCTAAGGAGGCTGCTCTGAAATCAAAGAAAAAACCGGAGTATGACAGATGCCCAATTTCATTCGCCAAGCGAAGCATACGGATGCGGTCACTCGGCGAATGGAACAGTGAATACCAAACTGGAACCACGGCGAACATAACGAAGATGTTCTTCCCCGACGCAGTAGTCGCCTACCACACCGTCAGTAAAATAGAAACATCTGCCATAAATACACAGTTATTCACGGGGCATGGGGGTTTCTCGGAATATCTGGCAATGTTCAAGTGTAAGGAGAACCCCTCATGCCCTTGTGAACGAGACCAACCCGAATCCATCCCGCATATCCTTTTCGATTGTCCAATTAATGCATTTGAAAGATTTAAAGCCGAACAAAAACTGAACACAAAAATAGACAAACATAATATAGCCGAAATATTAGAAAGTAAAAATAGAGATATATTTATAAAATATTCCACGGCAATAATAAGTAAGGTGATAAAAAGGAATAGAACTAAGTAAAATGTAATGAGAATTGAATTGGATTGAATTGTGTAAATATTATGAGAATATGTGGACTAGCATATAAACCGAAAGTGTATATAAATGTATTAGATTTAAGTAGACAATAAGCGATCACATATTATATATTGTAAAAAAAAATGTAATAGATTATAAGTTCATTATGTAAATAGTTTATAAAAAATTGTATTAAAATTGTCACCATAATTACTGAATTACCCAAATAAAGAATAGATTAAGTAAGCTAGGGTACCGGGAAATCCCACCCGGAATATATGAAAGAAAGAGATGAATAAAAGAAAGAACAAGTATGAAGCATAAAAGTGATGCAGCAAATGCGAGACTCGGTATGAACGATATTAGATGTCACAGTCTGCGCCATTGCCGGCGGAGGAAGTAGAATAAGCTAAGTAGATCCTCGGCCCTGGAGCAAAAGCTGCCAGGGAGGTAGGCCTACTAGGTGCCAAAAAAAAAAAAACCTAACCTAACCTAACCTAACCTAACCTGACCTTCTCCGCACTCATGGCCCAAATCATCACGGGCCATGGCGGCTTCTCGGCGTATCTCGACCGGTTTGGACTGAAGGATAGCCCAGTGTGCATATGCGACGGTCAAACGGACGAAAACGCATTGCACCTGGTGCTCGACTGCCCTAAGTTCGGCCGGTGGAGATTCGACCTGGAAGTTCAAAGCGGAGTGGCCGTTCTTGAGGCCAACCTTCCTTTGCTTATAAACAAGCCAAATAGGAAGCTGTTTGAGGCGTTTTGTGTTAGGATTCTTATGGATGTGCTGCCAAGAAACGGCAGCAACATAAATGTTAATAAGTTTAGATTGTAAATAGTTAGCTGTAAAAATTTAAACTGATGTAAATAGACTCTAATAGTAGACAATTTTCAAGTCTACTATATACACAAGCCACAAGACAGTATTAGGTTAAATCAAATATAGGTCATAATATAATTAGTATTAAAATATGTATAATATGGTTCCCTATGCCAATGCATAGGGCCCATAATACATCCCTAGTCTGTAAGTGAATGTGCCTAGAATAAGATAGTTTAAGTAATCAAACTGTAAATAGTATAGATAGCTGTAAGATATTTGCAATAGTATATAAGGAATAGATTAAAAATGTTAGTAGGTAAGCGACAAATATAAATAAAAGTGATTATTATAAGTGATAAGAAAACCCACAACCCCTACGGTCTCATGGTAGGGAGAAATTTGTTATACATAAGTAGTAGCTCCTCGGCCCTGGAGCGAAAGCTGCCAGGGAGGTAGGCCTACTAGGAAAAAAAAAAAAAACCTAACCTAACCTAACCTAACCTAACCTAACCTAACCAGTCGCATCGCAATCGCTAGTGGAAGTGTCACGATTTTGAGTAGCTCCGCAGTTTTAAAATCCCATAAATAGGTTTTTTCGCGATATCATATCCAAGTTATATATCATTGGATGCGCGCTCGAAAGTCTCAGTGATTAGTGAAAGTGAGTTGAAAATCGGTTGTAATTTGGACTTTTTATTAAGAAAAAACATAAAAGTGAAACTTTACAGTTAAATTGTGCCGAAACAAAATCGGTGACGTATTGTTTTCGGACTGCAGTTTTGTGCACCTTGTCTGCCCTCACTCTTGGAAAACACGTCCAGATTTTTCTGGGGAAGAACCGAAGAAGAGGAGGAAAAAATTTATTTTGAGACTGAAATAGACTACAAAACTACTTTTTTTGAATTGTAATGTTGTGCACTACATCTGCCTCCTTCGTTTAAGACCACTCCCAGATTTTTCTGGTGAGGCTACGAAGTAGGAGAAGGAAAATTTAATTTGCGCCTAAACAGGTTCGTAAATCCAAAATTATTAATAACGATCAAGAGCCCCTCGTTAATACGCATCTTTTGAGACCCATCACAGAATTTTTGGTCAAGGCCTCGAAGTAGGAGAGGCAAAAAAAACAACATCCTGGTGTGAGCCATCAGCCATTCGAAGAGTCCGACGGGATCCAAGGGTACCAGAAGATCGGCCGCGACGAGCTCTTTACGAAGACACCAATCAACAGTAATTTTAATTAATTTTTAACCATAAACCAGCCTTTTTTCGTTTTGTAAGTAAAAAATTTTAAATTTGTAATTAAGATAGTAATCGTAAAATTAACTCTTAAATTAATTGTGTGGTACTGCTAGAAAGAACTCTTTACGCTCTTTTCAGGCATATCAAGCAAACTGACGTACCTTATTATACTAAAGTACAAACATCATTACCAAGTTATATTTTGCGGCTTATAACTGCAAAATATAGGTTGGTAAAATTTTGTGTTCCGAAATACGGCTAAGGGTGACACGTTTTAGATTCAATTTAATTAAATTTAATTAATTTTTAGACAATAGATTGCCACAAGCAAACATACAAAAAATCTTCAAATAGTCATAACACCCGTCTCAGTTGATTCAGACCCTTCGAGTTTGGATTCCAACGGATCCTTTCCTCGAGGGGAACAGTTTGGATCAGGCGGATTTCCCCCCAGATACCCCCATTAAATTTTTTTTTACCTCACCCCCTTAAGTCTCAACTTTGATCCCTGTGCTCCAAGACCCCCCGAGTTTGGGCTCAAACTGCCTGTCTCATTGAGAGGAACAGTTTGGCTCTGACAGATTTACCCTAAGACCTCCCCCTCCCCTGAAAATCTCAAATTTCACATTTACACATATAAATAATTGAATATATACATCTGATGGCTCTTTGTAGAACCCCGACAAAAACCCATAACCCAGTAGAGTACGAGGAACCAATGTCACCGCCCAAAACGGCAACCACTGTGTCATCTACAGTCCGACGCAGTATCGGACTAGGGGAAGCCATAGGTAATGAGCATCTTAATACTACACCCACTACCAGTAGCACAGTGCAGGAAGGACCTAGCCAGCAGTACAAGGATAGGCTGACAGAAGCTAGAGCTTGCCTAAGTAAGGGTAAGAAGCATCTCAGTAATTCACGCAATATAAAAACCGACATAAAGCTGGCGGTGACGGAGGCTTTTGACCAACTCTACCAAATAATAAAGGAACAGGATCAAGAATTAAACGGTAAGGGAAAGAAAGAGCAAACATCCAGCAGGAAGGAAACCAGTAGGCAGGGAATGAACGACGCAGAAAACATAGACATGAACAACCTCATGAAAGAACTAATAACAACAAGGGAGCACCTACATGATAATAACCAAAAAATGCAAGAGTTACAGAACTTGATAGAAGAGCAGAAAAATTCGTTCAAATCAGCAACCTACGCGAGTATAGTAGCCGGTCAAACTAGAGAGAAAAACCATGAAAGGATGGCCCTGCACTCCATAGTAATAGCGTCGGAGGACGAAACTGATACGGGAGAGAAGGTGCTAAGTAAAATAAGAGACGCCGTCGATGCAAAAGAAGGATGGGTCCAAGTAGAAAGGGTGCGAAAAGCAAAGGACAGAAAAATAATTATGAGCATGCGGAACAAAGAAGACAGAAATAGAGTCAAAAAAAGAATAGAAAAATCGGGTTAAAAGTGTGAGGAGGTGCATAACAAGGATCCCCTTATAATAATGAAAAATGTTTTAGCGGTTCACACAGACTCGGACATTAAAAAGGCCCTAGCAAATCAAAATAAACATATTTTAGAGGGACTGCACCCACAGGCGATTCGAATGGAAGTCAAATACAGGAGAAAGACCAGAAACCCTCATATGTGTCATCTTGTAATGAGTGTCTCTCCACAGATATGGAAGCGGGTTACGGAGAATGGTCAGCTCCATATCGACATTCAAAGAATCCAAGTCGAGGACCAGTCTCCTTTACTACAATGCACGAGATGCCTTGGCTATGGCCATGGAAAACGATTTTGCAAGGAGGAGGTGGACTCTTGTAGCCACTGTGGCGGCCCACACTTAAGGGCGGATTGCCACAAGTGGACGTCGAGCGCGCCCCCTTCATGCAAAAACTGCATAAAAGCTAAAGCAGATATAAATGATCACAATGCATTTAGTTACTGAATATGTGACACACAACTTAAATCTAAAGAAGTCGACTGGAATGTTCCTCCTGGACATCGAAAAGGCTTTTGACACAGTTTGGCACGATGCATTACTGAGTAAACTGATTAGCCTAGATACTCCCATTATGCTTGCGAAATTAATAAAATCGTACTTGACTGAAAGAAATTTTATAGTTCATGTTGGTGAAAACTCTTCATCTCCAAAATCTGTACCTGCTGGAGTCCCTCAGGGCTCCATCCTGGGACCTTATCTGTTTCTTATCTTTGTAAATGACATCCCCATACAAAACCACACAAACATCGCATGCTTTGCTGATGATACAGCGTCCTTTACCTCATCAAACGATATAGATTTAATAGTTAGCCGGCTCCAATTATCAATAGACCTACTTCTTGCCTATTTCAAAAGATGGAAACTTAAAATAAACACGTCAAAAACAGAAGCGATACTTTTCACTAGAAAACGCAAACTACCTACACGTCAAATTAAGATCGATGACTACCAAATTCCTTGGAGCAAGTCAGTTAAATACTTAGGTATTACCTTAGATAAAACACTCAACTGGACAGCGAACACTTCAAGATTTTGCCAAAAAGGTATAAAGGCCATAAACGCTCTAATTCCAGTCTTCAACAGAAAATCTTGTCTAAGCAGCCAAACTAAAATAAGTATTTATCGTACCCTAGTCCGTCCCTGTATAACCTACGCATGTCCCGTATGGAGCAGTACATGTAATACCAATTTTAAAAAGCTACAAGTTATCCAAAATAAAGCGGTAAAATATTCATACAATACCCCAATGTTTACAAATCTCACTAAATTACATAACAATATTGGCCTGCCTAACGTATATTCTTATATACACAAAGTTTCAAAAAATTTTTACCTAACAATCAATATTAAAAACAATAATAAGTTAATTACCAGCATAGGTAGGTACAACCAAAAAAAAAAAATATCAAAAGAATTTAAACATTATCGATAACTACGAAATATTTAACCCCAACACTTACTCAACTGGACTTGTCTAGTTATGAGTCATCACTCAACAGGCACATCTACTCGCGCAGTTACGAACTACGAAGCACTGTCTGCGTTGTTCGCGAGCTATTGTCGCCCGTATGCAGAAGCTACCTAGGGTGCTGGTGGCATGTGAGCGACAACGACGGATCGTCCACTCTTGCGTAGCACTGTTGTTTACAAACCTGATTCTGAGTTCTCACTCAAAACGACCCCGATGGCTTCTCGCCTTTGTTTCTTGCTGTTTTTTATGGACAAGTGTATAATTTGGATTATCTACCTACATTCTAGAAAATGTAATGCTGCTTAGGTACTGAAGCATACATATAATTATATAAGTTACCTGTTTGTTATTTATAATAATTAAGTATATATAAATTAAGTATTTGTAATTTTAAATTCCTTTAAATAGTTTTTGTATTACAGGCGATATCTGTTAAAAAACGTGTTACTACTGTTATTACTTGTATTTCTAGGTTTTAATGTACACTGGAAACATACAACTGTAATAATTATGATAATAAAGAAATTTCAAATCAAATCAAATCAATGCATTTAGCCAAACATGTCCAGTGCGAGAGCGGTGGGATGACCTAGCGAGGTCATCCGTAGCATATTGCTAAGGGCACCTCGACGGAAAACCATACATACGCTCTCATCCAAGCCAATCTTCAACGAAAGCGCCTCTCCACAGATGAACTTTTTATCGAGGCGGCGAAGAGGAAATCTGCCTTTGCTCTTATACAGGAGCCTTATATCGGATCGACTGGCTATATGAAAAACTACCGAGGCACGAGGATATTCCAGGTAAAGGGAGTTGACCCCGTTAAAGCGGCAATAGTTGTTTTTGACCCGAATAATCTATTGTTCAATATCCACAATTGTCCACGCCAAACATCATAGTGGTGGGGGCAAAGACCGGAGCCTGGAATGTCACGATAGTATCCTTCTACTTTGAGCCCGATCAGCCAATCTATCTATACCTCTCACAACTTCAAAAAATAAGGGACGAAGTAGGGCCGGTTAAGCTTCTGATAGGTGGCGATAGCAACGCCAAAAACCTATGGTGGGGTAGTAAAGTTGACGATGCAAGGGGCCAAAGCTGATGGACACGATTGACAATATGGGGCTACATATCTTAAACATAGGAGACACGCCAACGTTTGACACTATAAGAGGTGGTAAAAGTTATAAGTCAAACGTCGACCTCACGGCTTGTTCGACGAATTTGTTGGACAGAATTCTAAACTGGAGGGTAGATGAAGCTTTGACGAGTTCAGACCATAACGGAATACTTTTTGACATTGCTCTTCGTAGATCGCGTGGTGTGGGTATCGCTAGGACAACCAGAGTGTTCAACACTAAAAATGTTAACTGGTCTCGGTTTCGGAAGAAACTGGATCAGCTGAACCAAGATAATAACTTAACATCAGTAGATATAGACACAATTAACACCATAGAACGCCTGGAGGAAGTGGCGACGCTCTACACATCTAATATCACAAAAATCTGCGAAGAATTGTTTTAAAAAAAGAAGAAGTGCCAGCAGTTAGGGATGCCGTGGTGGTCTGACGAACTCGAAAAGCTGAAAAGAGAAGTGGGTACCTTCAAAAATAGGATTAAACGAGCTGCTGAGTGTCGGCGTAGTTCAGTGGTAGCAGAATACCTAGCAAAGAAGGACGAGTACGAAGCGAAAGCTAAGGAAGCCCAAATCATCAGCTGGAAGTCCTTTTGTGAAAAGCAGGATGGTGAGAGCATATGGGATGGCATTTATAGAGTTATAGGTAAGACAAAAAGAAGGGAGGAAGATCTTCCGTTAATAAAAAATGGAAAAACGCTCGAGGACAATGAATCTGCGGAACTACTGGCGGAGAGTTTCTACCCAGATGATACCACAAATGGGGATACTAAGTGACACTCTCACATCAGAAACAAGGCCGATAGCATAAATATAAGTAGAAAGGAAAATGAAAGTACTGACCCACCCTTTAAAACGCAAGAATTAAGCTGGGTCTTAAAGACTTTTTGCCCAAAGAAAGCGCCAGGTTCAGACGGCCTCACGTCAGACATTTGTTCCAATGCCATTAGTGTTAATCCTGCGCTGTACCTATCAATAATAAATAAGTGTCTCGAGCTGTTCCATTTTCCAGTAATATGGAAGGAAGCAACCGTGGTAGTACTTCGGAAACCTGGAAAAGGGAACTACCAAGACGTCAAGTCTTACCGCCCCATTGGCCTCCTACCAATATTAGGAAAGATCTTTGAGAAGCTGTTGATGAACAGAATCAAGTACCACGTAATTCCAAGGATAAGTACTCGCCTGTTTGGATTCATGCCACAAAAAGGTACCGAGGACGCCCTCTATGAACTAATAAAACACATAAGAACTAAACTTGACCAGAAAAAATTAACTACATTGGTGTCATTGGAAATAGAGGGCGCCTTCGATAGCGCCTGGTGGCCCATGATTCGAGTTCGACTGGCAGAGGAAAAGTGTCCATGGAACTTGAGGAAGGTAGTTGACAGCTACCTCAATAACAGGACGGTTAAGGTGAGATATGCTGGTGCAGAGTACCGCAAAAACACAAGTAAGGGGTGCGTGCAGTGGTCAATCGGGGGTCCAATTTTGTGGAATTTGTTGCTGGATCCTCTGCTGAAAGAACTAATTGCAATTGGAGTACACGCGCAGGCCTATGCTGATGATGTTGTACTGATTTTTGACGGAGATACCGCTCTGGAAATAGAGACAAAGGCCAACGCCACTCTCGAGCATGTTCGGGCGTGGGGTGTCGACAACAAGCTAAAATTTGCTCCGCATAAAACCAGTGCTATGCTTATGACCAGACGTATAAAATACGACACCCCTCGTCTGATCATGGGGAGAACTGATGTGACAATGCTCAAAGAAATTAAACTTCTAGGACTAATTATCGATCAAAAATTAACTTTTAACTCTCACGTCAAAAATCAGTGCAAAAAAGCTATAACAGCGTATAAGCAGCTCTCAACGGCAGCAAAAACAAGCTGGGGCCTACACCCAGAGGTAGTTCGGATAATATATATAGCAACTATTGAGCCTATAATATTATATGCTGCCAGTGTTTGGGCCCCTGCTGCAAACAAAATCGGGATACGAAATAAGCTAAGGTCAGTACAGCGCAGGTTTCTGCAAAAAATTTGTAAGGCGTATCATACTGTATCATTCAACTCGGTATCGATACTGTCAATAACTCTCCCTCTGGATATCCGAGTAGTGGAATGTGCCACTC
Source organism: Leptidea sinapis (assembly GCF_905404315.1). Lineage (NCBI taxonomy): Eukaryota > Metazoa > Arthropoda > Insecta > Lepidoptera > Pieridae > Leptidea > Leptidea sinapis. Next base: position 378,033 of record NC_066293.1, read on the forward strand.
TATTTAAAATCAAAAAAGGGGAACCACTTGAAAACCTGCCAGACAGAGAAATTGAATTGAAGGCACCAGTGACAGACTCATTATATCCGGCTGAATACACTGGCTTGACTTTCCGCACACTAGAAAACCAACAACAACTCGACGACAATAGCAACTACAACATAAGAATCTTCACAGATGGGAGCAAGATTGAGGGCAGAGTCGGAGCATCCCTATCGGTATGCAATGAAGCATCCGAAATTAAAGCCGTCAAACATAGTCTCCCATCCTATTGTTCTGTTTTCCAGGCGGAACTTCTCGCCATCCAAAAAGCGACAGACGCTATCCTCAACAGGAAGGAGGACAGGTTTGCCATATATAGTGATTCCAGAGCGGCCCTTGAAACGATAATGAGACCTAATAATATGCACCCATTGACCACAAAAATAAGAATAAACCTAAAAGATTTACACTCTCAAGGCAAATGTTAGACCTATTTTGGGTGAAAGCTCATATAGGATTAGTAGGCAATGAGAGGGCAGACATTTTGGCTAAGGAGGCTGCTCTGAAATCAAAGAAAAAACCGGAGTATGACAGATGCCCAATTTCATTCGCCAAGCGAAGCATACGGATGCGGTCACTCGGCGAATGGAACAGTGAATACCAAACTGGAACCACGGCGAACATAACGAAGATGTTCTTCCCCGACGCAGTAGTCGCGTACCACACCGTCAGTAAAATAGAAACATCTGCCATAAATACACAGTTATTCACGGGGCATGGGGGTTTCTCGGAATATCTGGCAATGTTCAAGTGTAAGGAGAACCCCTCATGCCCTTGTGAACGAGACCAACCCGAATCCATCCCGCATATCCTTTTCGATTGTCCAATTAATGCATTTGAAAGATTTAAAGCCGAACAAAAACTGAACACAAAAATAGACAAACATAATATAGCCGAAATATTAGAAAGTAAAAATAGAGATATATTTATAAAATATTCCACGGCAATAATAAGTAAGGTGATAAAAAGGAATGGAACTAAGTAAAATGTAATGAGAATTGAATTGGATTGAATTGTGTAAATATTATGAGAATATGTGGACTAGCATATAAACCGAAAGTGTATATAAATGTATTAGATTTAAGTAGACAATAAGCGATCACATATTATATATTGTAAAAAAAAATGTAATAGATTATATGTTCATTATGTAAATAGTTTATAAAAAATTGTATTAAAATTGTCACCATAATTACTGAATTACCCAAATAAAGAATAGATTAAGTAAGCTAGGGTACCGGGAAATCCCACCCGGAATATATGAAAGAAAGAGATGAATAAAAGAAAGAACAAGTATGAAGCATAAAAGTGATGCAGCAAATGCGAGACTCGGTATGAACGATATTAGATGTCACAGTCTGCGCCATTGCCGGCGGAGGAAGTAGAATAAGCTTAGTAGATCCTCGGCCCTGGAGCAAAAGCTGCCAGGGAGGTAGGCCTACTAGGTGCCAAAAAAAAAAACCTAACCTAACCTAACCTAACCTAACCTAACCTTCTCCGCACTCATGGCCCAAATCATCACGGGCCATGGCGGCTTCTCGGCGTATCTCGACCGGTTTGGACTGAAGGATAGCCCAGTGTGCATATGCGACGGTCAAACGGACGAAAACGCATTGCACCTGGTGCTCGACTGCCCTAAGTTCGGCCGGTGGAGATTCGACCTGGAAGTTCAAAGCGGAGTGGCCGTTCTTGAGGCCAACCTTCCTTTGCTTATAAACAAGCCAAATAGGAAGCTGTTTGAGGCGTTTTGTGTTAGGATTCTTATGGATGTGCTGCCAAGAAACGGCAGCAACATAAATGTTAATAAGTTTAGATTGTAAATAGTTAGCTGTAAAAATTTAAACTGATGTAAATAGACTCTAATAGTAGACAATGTTCAAGTCTACTATATACACAAGCCACAAGACAGTATTAGGTTAAATCAAATATAGGTCATAATATAATTAGTGTTAAAATATGTATAATATGGTTCCCTATGCCAATGCATAGGGCCCATAATACATCCCTAGTCTGTAAGTGAATGTGCCTAGAATAAGATAGTTTAAGTAATCAAACTGTAAATAGTATAGATAGCTGTAAGATATTTGCAATAGTATATAAGGAATTGATTAAAAATGTTAGTAGGTAAGCGACAAATATAAATAAAAGTGATTATTATAAGTGATAAGAAAACCCACAACCCCTACGGTCTCATGGTAGGGAGAAATTTGTTATACATAAGTAGTAGCTCCTCGGCCCTGGAGCGAAAGCTGCCAGAGAGGTAGGCCTACTAGGAAAAAAAAAAAAACCTAACCTAACCAGTCGCATCGCAATCGCTAGTGGAAGTGTCACGATTTTGAGTAGCTCCGCAGTTTTAAAATCCCATAAATAGGTTTTTTCGCGATATCATATCCAAGTTATATATCATTGGATGCGCGCTCGAAAGTCTCAGTGATTAGTGAAAGTGTGTTGAAAATCGGTTGTAATTTGGACTTTTTATTAAGAAAAAACATAAAAGTGAAACTTTACAGTTAAATTGTGCCGAAACAAAATCGGTGACGTATTGTTTTCGGACTGCAGTTTTGTGCACCTTGTCTGCCCTCACTCTTGGAAAACACGTCCAGATTTTTCTGGGGAAGAACCGAAGAAGAGGAGGAAAAAATTTATTTTGCGACTGAAATAGACTACAAAACTACTTTTTTTGAATTGTAATGTTGTGCACTACATCTGCCTCCTTCGTTTAAGACCACTCCCAGATTTTTCTGGTGAGGCTACGAAGTAGGAGAAGGAAAATTTAATTTGCGCCTAAACAGGTTCGTCAATCCAAAATTATTAATAACGATCAAGAGCCCCTCGTTAATACGCATCTTTTGAGACCCATCACAGAATTTTTGGTCAAGGCCTCGAAGTAGGAGAGGCAAAAAAAACAACATCCTGGTGTGAGCCATCAGCCATTCGAAGAGTCCGACGGGATCCAAGGGTACCAGAAGATCGGCCGCGACGAGCTCTTTACGAAGACACCAATCAACACTAATTTTAATTAATTTTTAACCATAAACCAGCCTTTTTTCGTTTTGTAAGTAAAAAATTTTAAATTTGTAATTAAGATAGTAATCGTAAAATTAACTCTTAAATTAATTGTGTGGTACTGCTAGAAAGAACTCTTTACGCTCTTTTCAGGCATATCAAGCAAACTGACGTACCTTATTATACTAAAGTACAAACATCATTACCAAGTTATATTTTGCGGCTTATAACTGCAAAATATAGGTTGGTAAAATTTTGTGTTCCGAAATACGGCTAAGGGTGACACGTTTTATATTCAATTTAATTAAATTTAATTAATTTTTAGACAATAGATTGCCACAAGCAAACATACAAAAAATCTTCAAATAGTCATAACACCCGTCTCAGTTGACTCAGACCCTTCGAGTTTGGGTTCCAACGGATCCTTTCCTCGAGGGGAACAGTTTGGATCAGGCGGATTTCCCCCCAGATACCCCCCATTAAATTTTTTATTTACCTCACCCCCTTAAGTCTCAACTTTGATCCCTGTGCTCCCAGACCCCCCGAGTTTGGGCTCAAACTGCCTGTCTCATTGAGAGGAACAGTTTGGCTCTGACAGATTTACCCTAAGACCTCCCCCTCCCCTGAAAATCTCAAATTTCACATTTACACATATAAATAATTGAATATATACATCTAATGGGTCTTTGTAGAACCCCGACAAAAACCCATAACCCAGTAGAGTACGAGGAACCAATGTCACCGCCCAAAACGGCAACCACTGTGTCATCTACAGTCCGACGCAGTATCGGACTAGGGGAAGCCATAGGTAATGAGCATCTTAATACTACACCCACTACCAGTAGCACAGTGCAGGAAGGACCTAGCCAGCAGTACAAGGATAGGCTGACAGAAGCTAGAGCTTGCCTAAGTAAGGGTAAGAAGCATCTCAGTAATTCACGCAATATAAAAACCGACATAAAGCTGGCGGTGACGGAGGCTTTTGACCAACTCTACCAAATAATAAAGGAACAGGATCAAGAATTAAACGGTAAGGGAAAGAAAGAGCAAACATCCAGCAGGAAGGAAACCAGTAGGCAGGGAATGAACGACGCAGAAAACATAGACATGAACAACCTCATGAAAGAACTAATAACAACAAGGGAGCACCTACATGATAATAACCAAAAAATGCAAGAGTTACAGAACTTGATAGAAGAGCAGAAAAATTCGTTCAAATCAGCAACCTACGCGAGTATAGTAGCCGGTCAAACTAGAGAGAAAAACCATGAAAGGATGGCCCTGCACTCCATAGTAATAGCGTCGGAGGACGAAACTGATACGGGAGAGAAGGTGCTAAGTAAAATAAGAGACGCCGTCGATGCAAAAGAAGGATGGGTCCAAGTAGAAAGGGTGCGAAAAGCAAAGGACAGAAAAATAATTATGAGCATGCGGAACAAAGAAGACAGAAATAGAGTCAAAGAAAGAATAGAAAAATCGGGTTTAAAGTGTGAGGAGGTGCATAACAAGGATCCCCTTATAATAATGAAAAATGTTTTAGCGGTTCACACAGACTCGGACATTAAAAAGGCCCTAGCAAATCGAAATAAACATATTTTAGAGGGACTGCACCCACAGGCGATTCGAATGGAAGTCAAATACAGGAGAAAGACCAGAAACCCTCATATGTGTCATCTTGTAATGAGTGTCTCTCCACAGATATGGAAGCGGGTTACGGAGAATGGTCAGCTCCATATCGACATTCAAAGAATCCAAGTCGAGGACCAGTCTCCTTTACTACAATGCACGAGATGCCTTGGCTATGGCCATGGAAAACGATTTTGCAAGGAGGAGGTGGACTCTTGTAGCCACTGTGGCGGCCCACACTTAAGGGCGGATTGCCACAAGTGGACGTCGAGCGCGCCCCCTTCATGCAAAAACTGCATAAAAGCTAAAGCAGATATAAATGATCACAATGCATTTAGTTACTGAATATGTGACACACAACTTAAATCTAAAGAAGTCGACTGGAATGTTCCTCCTGGACATCGAAAAGGCTTTTGACACAGTTTGGCACGATGCATTACTGAGTAAACTGATTAGCCTAGATACTCCCATTATGCTTGCGAAATTAATAAAATCGTACTTGACTGAAAGAAATTTTATAGTTCATGTTGGTGAAAACTCTTCATCTCCAAAATCTGTACCTGCTGGAGTCCCTCAGGGCTCCATCCTGGGACCTTATCTGTTTCTTATCTTTGTAAATGACATCCCCATACAAAACCACACAAACATCGCATGCTTTGCTGATGATACAGCGTCCTTTACCTCATCATACGATATAGATTTAATAGTTAGCCGGCTCCAATTATCAATAGACCTACTTCTTGCCTATTTCAAAAGATGGAAACTTAAAATAAACACGTCAAAAACAGAAGCGATACTTTTCACTAGAAAACGCAAACTACCTACACGTCAAATTAAGGTCGATGACTACCAAATTCCTTGGAGCAAGTCAGTTAAATACTTAGGTATTACCTTAGATAAAACACTCAACTGGACAGCGAACACTTCAAGATTTTGCCAAACGTATAAAGGCCATAAACGCTCTAATTCCAGTCTTCAACAGAAAATCTTGTCTAAGCAGCCAAACTAAAATAAGTATTTATCGTAACCTAGTCCGTCCCTGTATAACCTACGCATGTCCCGTATGGAGCAGTACATGTAATACCAATTTTAAAAAGCTACAAGTTATCCAAAATAAAGCGGTAAAATATTCATACAATACCCCAATGTTTACAAATCTCACTAAATTACATAACAATATTGGCCTGCCTAACGTATATTCTTATATACACAAAGTTTCAAAAAATTTTTACCTAACAATCAATACTAAAAACAATAATAAGTTAATTACCAGCATAGGTTAAACATTATCGATAACTACGAAATATTTAACCCCAACACTTACTCAACTGGACTTGTCTAGTTATGAGTCATCACTCAACAGGCACATCTACTCGCGCAGTTACGAACTACGAAGCACTGTCTGCGTTGTTCGCGAGCTGTTGTCGCCCGTATGCAGAAGCTACCTAGGGTGCTGGTGGCATGTGAGCGACAACGACGGATCGTCCACTCTTGCCTAGCACTGTTGTTTACAAACCTGATTCTGAGTTCTCACTCAAAACGACCCCGATGGCTTCTCGCCTTTGTTTCTTGCTGTTTTTTATGGACAAGTGTATAATTTGGATTATCTACCTACATTGTAGAAAATGTAATGCTGCTTAGGTACTGAAGCATACATATAATTATATAAGTTACCTGTTTGTTATTTATAATAATTAAGTATATATAAATTAAGTATTTGTAATTTTAAATTCCTTTCAATAGTTTTTGTATTACAGGCGATATCTGTTAAAAAACGTGTTACTACTGTTATTACTTGTATTTCTAGGTTTTAATGTACACTGGAAACATACAACTGTAATAATTATGATAATAAAGAAATTTCAAATCAAATCAAATCAATGCATTTAGCCAAACATGTCCAGTGCGAAAGCGGTGGGATGACCTAGCGAGGTCATCCGTAGCATATTGCTAAGGGCACCTCGACGGAAAACCATACATACGCTCTCATCCAAGCCAATCTTCAACGAAAGCGCCTCTCCACAGATGAACTTTTTATCGAGGCGGCGAAGAGGAAATGTGCCTTTGCTCTTATACAGGAGCCTTATATCGGATCGACTGGCTATATGAAAAACTACCGAGGCACGAGGATATTCCAGGTAAAGAGAGTTGACCCCGTTAAAGCGGCAATAGTTGTTTTTGACCCGAATAATCTATTGTTCAATATCCACAATTGTCCACGCCAAACATCATAGTGGTGGGAGCAAAGACCGGAGCCTGGAATGTCACGATAGTATCCTTCTACTTTGAGCCCGATCAGCCAATCGATCTATACCTCTCACAACTTCAAAAAATAAGGGACGAAGTAGGGCCGGTTAAGCTTCTGATAGGTGGCGATAGCAACGCCAAAAACCTATGGTGGGGTAGTAAAGTTGACGATGCAAGGGGCCAAAAGCTGATGGACACGATTGACAATATGGGGCTACATATCTTAAACATAGGAGACACGCCAACGTTTGACACTATAAGAGGTGGTAAAAGTTATAAGTCAAACGTCGACCTCACGGCTTGTTCGACGAATTTGTTGGACAGAATTCTAAACTGGAGGGTAGATGAAGCTTTGACGAGTTCAGACCATAACGGAATACTTTTTGACATTGCTCTTCGTAGATCGCGTGGTGTGGGTATCGCTAGGACAACCAGAGTGTTCAACACTAAAAATGTTAATTGGTCTCGGTTTCGGAAGAAACTGGATCAGCTGAACCAAGATAATAACTTAACATCAGTAGATATAGACACAATTAACACCATAGAACGCCTGGAGGAAGTGGCGACGCTCTACACATCTAATTTTGTGTTGGGCCCCTGCTGCAAACAAAATCGGGATACGAAATAAGCTAAGGTCAGTACAGCGCAGGTTTCTGCAAAAAATTTGTAAGGCGTATCATACTGTATCATTCAACTCGGTATCGATACTGTCAAGAACTCTCCCTCTGGATATCCGAGTAATGGAATGTGCCACTCTATTTAAAATCAAAAAAGGGGAACCACTTGAAAACCTGCCAGACAGAGAAATTGAATTGAAGTCACCAGTGACAGACTCATTATATCCGGCTGAATACACTGGCTTGACTTTCCGCACACTAGAAAACCAACAACAACTCGACGACAATAGTAACTACAACATAAGAATCTTCACAGATGGGAGCAAGATTGAGGGCAGAGTCGGAGCATCCCTATCGGTATGCAATGAAGCATCCGAAATTAAAGCCGTCAAGCATAGTCTCCCATCCTATTGTTCTGTTTTCCAGGCGGAACTTCTCGCCATCCAAAAAGCGACAGACGCTATCCTCAACAGGAAGGAGGACAGGTTTGCCATATATAGTGATTCCAGAGCGGCCCTTGAAACGATAATGAGACCTAATAATATGCACCCATTGACCACAAAAATAAGAATAAACCTAAAAGATTTACACTCTCAAGGCAAATGTTAGATCTATTTTGGGTGAAAGCTCATATAGGATTAGTTGGCGATGAGAGGGCAGACATTTTGGCTAAGGAGGCTGCTCTGAAATCAAAGAAAAAACCGGAGTATGACAGATGCCCAATTTCATTCGCCAAGCGAAGCATACGGATGCGGTCACTCGGCGAATGGAACAGTGAATACCAAACTGGAACCACGGCGAACATAACGAAGATGTTCTTCCCCGACGCAGTAGTCGCGTACCACACCGTCAGTAAAATAGAAACATCTGCCATAAATACACAGTTATTCACGGGGCATGGGGGTTTCTCGGAATATCTGGCAATGTTCAAGTGTAAGGAGAACCCCTCATGCCCTTGTGAACGAGACCAACCCGAATCCATCCCGCATATCCTTTTCGATTGTCCAATTAATGCATTTGAAAGATTTAAAGCCGAACAAAAACTGAACACAAAAATAGACAAACATAATATAGCCGAAATATTAGAAATTAAAAATAGAGATATATTTATAAAATATTCCACGGCAATAATAAGTAAGGTGATAAAAAGGAATAGAACTAAGTAAAATGTAATGAGAATTGAATTGGATTAAATTGTGTAAATATTATGAGAATATGTAGACTAGCATATAAACCGAAAGTGTATATAAATGTATTAGATTTAAGTAGACAATAAGCGATCACATATTATATATTGTAAAAAAAAATGTAATAGATTATAAGTTCATTATGTAAATAGTTTATAAAAAATTGTATTAAAATTGTCACCATAATTACTGAATTACCCAAATAAAGAATAGATTAAGTAAGCTAGGGTACCGGGAAATCCCACCCGGAATATATGAAAGAAAGAGATGAATAAAAGAAAGAACAAGTATGAAGCATAAAAGTGATGCAGCAAATGCGAGACTCGGTATGAACGATATTAGATGTCACAGTCTGCGCCATTGCCGGCGGAGGAAGTAGAATAAGCTTAGTAGATCCTCGGCCCTGGAGCAAAAGCTGCCAGGGAGGTAGGCCTACTAGGTGCCAAAAAAAAAACCTAACCTAACCTAACCTAACCTTCTCCGCACTCATGGCCCAAATCATCACGGGCCATGGCGGCTTCTCGGCGTATCTCGACCGGTTTGGACTGAAGGATAGCCCAGTGTGCATATGCGACGGTCAAACGGACGAAAACGCATTGCACCTGGTGCTCGACTGCCCTAAGTTCGGCCGGTGGAGATTCGACCTGGAAGTTCAAAGCGGAGTGGCCGTTCTTGAGGCCAACCTTCCTTTGCTTATAAACAAGCCAAATAGGAAGCTGTTTGAGGCGTTTTGTGTTAGGATTCTTATGGATGTGCTGCCAAGAAACGGCAGCAACATAAATGTTAATAAGTTTAGATTGTAAATAGTTAGCTGTAAAAATTTAAACTGATGTAAATAGACTCTAATAGTAGACAATGTTCAAGTCTACTATATACACAAGCCACAAGACAGTATTAGGTTAAATCAAATATAGGTCATAATATAATTAGTGTTAAAATATGTATAATATGGTTCCCTATGCCAATGCATAGGGCCCATAATACATCCCTAGTCTGTAAGTGAATGTGCCTAGAATAAGATAGTTTAAGTAATCAAACTGTAAATAGTATAGATAGCTGTAAGATATTTGCAATAGTATATAAGGAATTGATTAAAAATGTTAGTAGGTAAGCGACAAATATAAATAAAAGTGATTATTATAAGTGATAAGAAAACCCACAACCCCTACGGTCTCATGGTAGGGAGAAATTTGTTATACATAAGTAGTAGCTCCTCGGCCCTGGAGCGAAAGCTGCCAGGGAGGTAGGCCTACTAGGAAAAAAAAAAAAAACCTAACCTAACCAGTCGCATCGCAATCGCTTGTGGAAGTGTCACGATTTTGAGTAGCTCCGCAGTTTTAAAATCCCATAAATAGGTTTTTTCGCGATATCATATCCAAGTTATATATCATTGGATGCGCGCTCGAAAGTCTCAGTGATTAGTGAAAGTGTGTTGAAAGTCGGTTGTAATTTGGACTTTTTATTAAGAAAAAACATAAAAGTGAAACTTTACAGTTAAATTGTGCCGAAACAAAATCGGTGACGTATTGTTTTCGGACTGCAGTTTTGTGCACCTTGTCTGCCCTCACTCTTGGAAAACACGTCCAGATTTTTCTGGGGAAGAACCGAAGAAGAGGAGGAAAAAATTTATTTTGCGACTGAAATAGACTACAAAACTACTGTTTTTGAATTGTAATGTTGTGCACTACATCTGCCTCCTTCGTTTAAGACCACTCCCAGATTTTTCTGGTGAGGCTACGAAGTAGGAGAAGGAAAATTTAATTTGCGCCTAAACAGGTTCGTCAATCCAAAATTATTAATAACGATCAAGAGCCCCTTGTTAATACGCATCTTTTGAGACCCATCACAGAATTTTTGGTCAAGGCCTCGAAGTAGGAGAGGCAAAAAAAACAACATCCTGTTGTGAGCCATCAGCCATTCGAAGAGTCCGACGGGATCCAAGGGTACCAGAAGATCGGCCGCGACGAGCTCTTTACGAAGACACCAATCAACAGTAATTTTAAGTAATTTTTAACCATAAACCAGCCTTTTTTCGTTTTGTAAGTAAAAAATTTTAAATTTGTAATTAAGATAGTAATCGTAAAATTAACTCTTTAATTAATTGTGTGGTACTGCTAGAAAGAACTCTTTACGCTCTTTTCAGGCATACCAAGCAAACTGACGTACCTTAATATACTAAAGTACAAACATCATTACCAAGTTATATTTTGCGGCTTGTAACTGCAAAATATAGATTGGTAAAATTTTGTGTTCCGAAATACGGCTAAGGTGACACGTTTTATATTCAATTTAATTAAATTTAATTAATTTTTAGACAATAGATTGCCACAAGCAAACATACAAAAAATCTTCAAATAGTCATAACACCCGTCTCAGTTGACTCAGACCCTTCGAGTTTGGGTTCCAACGGATCCTTTCCTCGAGGGGAACAGTTTGGATCAGGCGGATTTCCCCCCAGATACCCCCCATTAAATTTTTTTTTACCTCACCCCCTTAAGTCTCAACTTTGATCCCTGTGCTCCCAGACCCCACGAGTTTGGGCTCAAACTGCATGTCTCATTGAGAGGAACAGTTTGGCTCTGACAGATTTACCCTAAGACCTCCCCCTCCCCTGAAAATCTCAAATTTCACATTTACACATATAAATAATTGAATATATACATCTAATGGGTCTTTGTAGAACCCCGACAAAAACCCATAACCCAGTAGAGTACGAGGAACCAATGTCACCGCCCAAAACGGCAACCACTGTGTCATCTACAGTCCGACGCAGTATCGGACTAGGGGAAGCCATAGGTAATGAGCATCTTAATACTACACCCACTACCAGTAGCACAGTGCAGGAAGGACCTAGCCAGCAGTACAAGGATAGGCTGACAGAAGCTAGAGCTTGCCTAAGTAAGGGTAAGAAGCATCTCAGTAATTCACGCAATATAAAAACCGACATAAAGCTGGCGGTGACGGAGGCTTTTGACCAACTCTACCAAATAATAAAGGAACAGGATCAAGAATTAAACGGTAAGGGAAAGAAAGAGCAAACATCCAGCAGGAAGGAAACCACTAGGCAGGGAATGAACGACGCAGAAAACATAGACATGAACAACCTCATGAAAGGAATAACAACAAGGGAGCACCTACATGATAATAACCAAAAAATGCAAGAGTTACAGAACTTGATAGAAGAGCAGAAAAATTCGTTCAAATCAGCAACCTACGCGAGTATAGTAGCCGGTCAAACTAGAGAGAAAAACCATGAAAGGATGGCCCTGCACTCCATAGTAATAGCGTCGGAGGACGAAACTGATACGGGAGAGAAGGTGCTAAGTAAAATAAGAGACGCCGTCGATGCAAAAGAAGGATGGGTCCAAGTAGAAAGGGTGCGAAAAGCAAAGGACAGAAAAATAATTATGAGCATGCGGAACAAAGAAGACAGAAATAGAGTCAAAGAAAGAATAGAAAAATCGGGTTTAAAGTGTGAGGAGGTGCATAACAAGGATCCCCTTATAATAATGAAAAATGTTTTAGCGGTTCACACAGACTCGGACATTAAAAAGGCCCTAGCAAATCGAAATAAACATATTTTAGAGGGACTGCACCCACAGGCGATTCTAATGGAAGTCAAATACAGGAGAAAGACCAGAAACCCTCATATGTGTCATCTTGTAATGAGTGTCTCTCCACAGATATGGAAGCGGGTTACGGAGAATGGTCAGCTCCATATCGACATTCAAAGAATCCAAGTCGAGGACCAGTCTCCTTTACTACAATGCACGAGATGCCTTGGCTATGGCCATGGAAAACGATTTTGCAAGGAGGAGGTGGACTCTTGTAGCCACTGTGGCGGCCCACACTTAAGGGCGGATTGCCACAAGTGGACGTCGAGCGCGCCCCCTTCATGCAAAAACTGCATAAAAGCTAAAGCAGATATAAATGATCACAATGCATTTAGTTACTGAATATGTGACACACAACTTAAATCTAAAGAAGTCGACTGGAATGTTCCTCCTGGACATCGAAAAGGCTTTTGACACAGTTTGGCACGATGCATTACTGAGTAAACTGATTAGCCTAGATACTCCCATTATGCTTGCGAAATTAATAAAATCGTACTTGACTGAAAGAAATTTTATAGTTCATGTTGGTGAAAACTCTTCATCTCCAAAATCTGTACCTGCTGGAGTCCCTCAGGGCTCCATCCTGGGACCTTATCTATTTCTTATCTTTGTAAATGACATCCCCATACAAAACCACACAAACATCGCATGCTTTGCTGATGATACAGCGTCCTTTACCTCATCAAACGATATAGATTTAATAGTTAGCCGGCTCCAATTATCAATAGACCTACTTCTTGCCTATTTCAAAAGATGGAAACTTAAAATAAACACGTCAAAAACAGAAGCGATACTTTTCACTAGAAAACGCAAACTACCTACACGTCAAATTAAGGTCGATGACTACCAAATTCCTTGGAGCAAGTCAGTTAAATACTTAGGTATTACCTTAGATAAAACACTCAACTGGACAGCGAACACTTCAAGATTTTGCCAAAAAGGTATAAAGGCCATAAACGCTCTAATTCCAGTCTTCAACAGAAAATCTTGTCTAAGCAGCCAAACTAAAATAAGTATTTATCGTACCCTAGTCCGTCCCTGTATAACCTACGCATGTCCCGTATGGAGCAGTACATGTAATACCAATTTTAAAAAGCTACAAGTTATTCAAAACAAAGCGGTAAAATATTCATACAATACCCCAATGTTTACAAATCTCACTAAATTACATAACAATATTGGCCTGCCTAACGTATAGTCTTATATACACAAAGTTTCAAAAAATTTTTACCTAACAATCAATACTAAAAACAATAATAAGTTAATTACCAGCATAGGTTAAACATTATCGATAACTACGAAATATTTAACCCCAACACTTACTCAACTGGACTTGTCTAGTTATGAGTCATCACTCAACAGGCACATCTACTCGCGCAGTTACGAACTACGAAGCACTGTCTGCGTTGTTCGCGAGCTATTGTCGCCCGTATGCAGAAGCTACCTAGGGTGCTGGTGGCATGTGAGCGACAACGACGGATCGTCCACTCTTGCGTAGCACTGTTGTTTACAAACCTGATTCTGAGTTCTCACTCAAAACGACCCCGATGGCTTCTCGCCTTTGTTTCTTGCTGTTTTTTATGGACAAGTGTATAATTTGGATTATCTACCTACATTGTAGAAAATGTAATGCTGCTTAGGTACTGAAGCATACATATAATTATATAAGTTACCTGTTTGTTATTTATAATAATTAAGTATATATAAATTAAGTATTTGTAATTTTAAATTCCTTTAAATAGTTTTTGTATTACAGGCGATATCTGTTCAAAAACGTGTTACTACTGTTATTACTTGTATTTCTAGGTTTTAATGTACACTGGAAACATACAACTGTAATAATTATGATAATAAAGAAATTTCAAATCAAATCAAATCAATGCATTTAGCCAAACATGTCCAGTGCGAAAGCGGTGGGATGACCTAGCGAGGTCATCCGTAGCATATTGCTAAGGGCACCTCGACGGAAAACCATACATACGCTCTCATCCAAGCCAATCTTCAACGAAAGCGCCTCTCCACAGATGAACTTTTTATCGAGGCGGCGAAGAGGAAATCTGCCTTTGCTCTTATACAGGAGCCTTATATCGGATCGACTGGCTATATGAAAAACTACCGAGGCACGAGGATATTCCAGGTAAAGGGAGTTGACCCCGTTAAAGCGGCAATAGTTGTTTTTGACCCGAATAATCTATTGTTCAATATCCACAATTGTCCACGCCAAACATCATAGTGGTGGGGGCAAAGACCGGAGCCTGGAATGTCACGATAGTATCCTTCTACTTTGAGCCCGATCAGCCAATCGATCTATACCTCTCACAACTTAAAAAAATAAGGGACGGAGTAGGGCCGGTTAAGCTTCTGATAGGTGGCGATAGCAACGCCAAAAACCTATGGTGGGGTAGTAAAGTTGACGATGCAAGGGGCCAAAAGCTGATCGACACGATTGACAATATGGGGCTACATATCTTAAACATAGGAGACACGCCAACGTTTGACACTATAAGAGGTGGTAAAAGTTATAAGTCAAACGTCGACCTCACGGCTTGTTCGACGAATTTGTTGGACAGAATTCTAAACTGGAGGGTAGATGAAGCTTTGACGAGTTCAGACCATAACGGAATACTTTTTGACATTGCTCTTCGTAGATCGCGTGGTGTGGGTATCGCTAGGACAACCAGAGTGTTCAACACTAAAAATGTTAACTGGTCTCGGTTTCGGAAGAAACTGGATCAGCTGAACCAAGATAATAACTTAACATCAGTAGATATAGACACAATTAACACCATAGAACGCCTGGAGGAAGTGGCGACGCTCTACACATCTAATATCACAAAAATCTGCGAAGAATTGTTATCAAAAAAGAAGAAGTGCCAGCAGTTAGGGATGCCGTGGTGGTCTGACGAACTCGAAAAGCTGAAAAGAGAAGTGGGTACCTTCAAAAATAGGATTAAACGAGCTGCTGAGTGTCGGCGTAGTTCAGTGGTAGCAGAATACCTAGCAAAGAAGGACGAGTACGAAGCAAAAGCTAAGGAAGCCCAAATCATCAGCTGGAAGTCCTTTTGTGAAAAGCAGGATGGTGAGAGCATATGGGATGGCATTTATAGAGTTATAGGTAAGACAAAAAGAAGGGAGGAAGATCTTCCGTTAATAAAAAATGGAAAAACGCTCGAGGACAATGAATCTGCGGAACTACTGGCGGAGAGTTTCTACCCAGATGATACCACAAACGGGGATACTAAGTGGCACTCTCACATCAGAAACAAGGCCGATAGCATAAATATAAGTAGAAAGGAAAATGAAAGTACTGACCCACCCTTTAAAACGCAAGAATTAAGCTGGGTCTTAAAGACTTTTTGCCCAAAGAAAGCGCCAGGTTCAGACGGTCTCACGTCAGACATTTGTTCCAATGCCATTAGTGTTAATCCTGCGCTGTACCTATCAATAATAAATAAGTGTCTCGAGCTGTTCCATTCTCCAGTAATATGGAAGGAAGCAACCGCGGTAGTACTTCGGAAACCTGGAAAAGGGAACTACCAAGACGTCAAGTCTTACCGCCCCATTGGCCTCCTACCAATATTAGGAAAGATCTTTGAGAAGCTGTTGATGAACAGAATCAAGTACCACGTAATTCCGAGGATAAGTACTCGCCAGTTTGGATTCATGCCACTAAAAGGTACCGAGGACGCCCTCTATGAACTAATAAAACACATAAGAACTAAACTTGACCAGAAAAAAATAACTACATTGGTGTCATTGGACATAGACGGCGCCTTCGATAGCGCCTGGTGGCCCATGATTCGAGTTCGACTGGCAGAGGAAAAGTGTCCATAGAACTTGAGGAAGGTAGTTGACAGCTACCTCAATAACAGGACGGTTAAGGTGAGATATGCTGGTGCAGAGTACCGCAAAAACACAAGTAAGGGGTGCGTGCAGGGGTCGATCGGGGGTCCAATTTTGTGGAATTTGTTGCTGGATCCTCTGCTGAAAGAACTAATTGAAATTGGAGTATACGCGCAGGCCTATGCTGATGATAATGTACTGATTTTTGACGGAGATTCCGCTCTGGAAATAGAGACAAAGGCCAACGCCACTCTCGAGTATGTTCGGGCGTGGGGTGTCGACAACAAGCTAAAATTTGCTCCGCATAAAACCAGTGCTATGCTTATGACCAGACGTATAAAATACGACACCCCTCGTCTGATCATGGGGGGAACTGATGTGACAATGCTCAAAGAAATTAAACTTCTAGGACTAATTATCGATCAAAAATTAACTTTTAACTCTCACGTCAAAAATCAGTGCAAAAAAGCTATAACAGCGTATAAGCAGCTCTCAACGGCAGCAAAAACAAGCTGGGGCCTACACCCAGAGGTAGTTCGGATAATATATATAGCAACTATTGAGCCTATAATATTATATGCTGCCAGTGTTTGGGCCCCTGCTGCAAACAAAATCGGGATACGAAATAAGCTAAGGTCAGTACAGCGCAGGTTTCTGCAAAAAATTTGTAAGGCGTATCATACTGTATCATTCAACTCGGTATCGATACTGTCAAGAACTCTCCCTCTGGATATCCGAGTAATGGAATGTGCCACTCTATTTAAAATCAAAAAAGGGGAACCACTTGAAAACCTGCCAGACAGAGAAATTGAATTGAAGGCACCAGTGACAGACTCATTATATCCGGCTGAATACACTGGCTTGACTTTCCGCACACTAGAAAACCAACAACAACTCGACGACAATAGCAACTACAACATAAGAATCTTCACAGATGGGAGCAAGATTGAGGGCAGAGTCGGAGCATCCCTATCGGTATGCAATGAAGCATCCGAAATTAAAGCCGTCAAACATAGTCTCCCATCCTATTGTTCTGTTTTCCAGGCGGAACTTCTCGCCATCCAAAAAGCGACAGACGCTATCCTCAACAGGAAGGAGGACAGGTTTGCCATATATAGTGATTCCAGAGCGGCCCTTGAAACGATAATGAGACCTAATAATATGCACCCATTGACCACAAAAATAAGAATAAACCTAAAAGATTTACACTCTCAAGGCAAATGTTAGATCTATTTTGGGTGAAAGCTCATATAGGATTAGTTGGCGATGAGAGGGCAGACATTTTGGCTAAGGAGGCTGCTCTGAAATCAAAGAAAAAACCGGAGTATGACAGATGCCCAATTTCATTCGCCAAGCGAAGCATACGGATGCGGTCACTCGGCGAATGGAACAGTGAATACCAAACTGGAACCACGGCGAACATAACGAAGATGTTCTTCCCCGACGCAGTAGTCGCGTACCACACCGTCAGTAAAATAGAAACATCTGCCATAAATACACAGTTATTCACGGGGCATGGGGGTTTCTCGGAATATCTGGCAATGTTCAAGTGTAAGGAGAACCCCTCATGCCCTTGTGAACGAGACCAACCCGAATCCATCCCGCATATCCTTTTCGATTGTCCAATTAATGCATTTGAAAGATTTAAAGCCGAACAAAAACTGAACACAAAAATAGACAAACATAATATAGCCGAAATATTAGAAATAAAAAATAGAGATATATTTATAAAATATTCCACGGCAATAATAAGTAAGGTGATAAAAAGGAATAGAACTAAGTAAAATGTAATGAGAATTGAATTGGATTGAATTGTGTAAATATTATGAGAATATGTGGACTAGCATATAAACCGAAAGTGTATATAAATGTATTAGATTTAAGTAGACAATAAGCGATCACATATTATATATTGTAAAAAAAAATGTAATAGATTATATGTTCATTATGTAAATAGTTTATAAAAAATTGTATTAAAATTGTCACCATAATTACTGAATTACCCAAATAAAGAATAGATTAAGTAAGCTAGGGTACCGGGAAATCCCACCCGGAATATATGAAAGAAAGAGATGAATAAAAGAAAGAACAAGTATGAAGCATAAAAGTGATGCAGCAAATGCGAGACTCGGTATGAACGATATTAGATGTCACAGTCTGCGCCATTGCCGGCGGAGGAAGTAGAATAAGCTTAGTAGATCCTCGGCCCTGGAGCAAAAGCTGCCAGGGAGGTAGGCCTACTAGGTGCCGAAAAAAAAAAACCTAACCTAACCTAACCTAACCTAACCTAACCTAACCTAACCTAACCTAACCTAACCTAACCTAACCTTCTCCGCACTCATGGCCCAAATCATCACGGGCCATGGCGGCTTCTCGGCGTATCTCGACCGGTTTGGACTGAAGGATAGCCCAGTGTGCATATGCGACGGTCAAACGGACGAAAACGCATTGCACCTGGTGCTCGACTGCCCTAAGTTCGGCCGGTGGAGATTCGACCTGGAAGTTCAAAGCGGAGTGGCCGTTCTTGAGGCCAACCTTCCTTTGCTTATAAACAAGCCAAATAGGAAGCTGTTTGAGGCGTTTTGTGTTAGGATTCTTATGGATGTGCTGCCAAGAAACGGCAGCAACATAAATGTTAATAAGTTTAGATTGTAAATAGTTAGCTGTAAAAATTTAAACTGATGTAAATAGACTCTAATAGTAGACAATGTTCAAGTCTACTATATACACAAGCCACAAGACAGTATTAGGTTAAATCAAATAAAGGTCATAATATAATTAGTGTTAAAATATGTATAATATGGTTCCCTATGCCAATGCATAGGGCCCATAATACATCCCTAGTCTGTAAGTGAATGTGCCTAGAATAAGATAGTTTAAGTAATCAAACTGTAAATAGTATAGATAGCTGTAAGATATTTGCAATAGTATATAAGGAATTGATTAAAAATGTTAGTAGGTAAGCGACAAATATAAATAAAAGTGATTATTATAAGTGATAAGAAAACCCACAACCCCTACGGTCTCATGGTAGGGAGAAATTTGTTATACATAAGTAGTAGCTCCTCGGCCCTGGAGCGAAAGCTGCCAGGGAGGTAGGCCTACTAGGAAAAAAAAAAACCTAACCTAACCTAACCTAACCAGTCGCATCGCAATCGCTAGTGGAAGTGTCACGATTTTGAGTAGCTCCGCAGTTTTAAAATCCCATAAATAGGTTTTTTCGCGATATCATATCCAAGTTATATATCATTGAATGCGCGCTCGAAAGTCTCAGTGATTAGTGAAAGTGTGTTGAAAATCGGTTGTAATTTGGACTTTTTATTAAGAAAAAACATAAAAGTGAAACTTTACAGTTAATTTGTGCCGAAACAAAATCGGTGACGTATTGTTTTCGGACTGCAGTTTTGTGCACCTTGTCTGCCCTCACTCTTGGAAAACACGTCCAGATTTTTCTGGGGAAGAACCGAAGAAGAGGAAGAAAAAATTTATTTTGCGACTGAAATAGACTACAAAACTACTTTTTTTGAATTGTAATGTTGTGCACTACATCTGCCTCCTTCGTTTAAGACCACTCCCAGATTTTTCTGGTGAAGCTACGAAGTAGGAGAAGGAAAATTTAATTTGCGCCTAAACAGGTTCGTCAATCCAAAATTATTATTGTAATGAGTGTCTCTCCACAGATATGGAAGCGGGTTACGGAGAATGGTCAGCTCCATATCGACATTCAAAGAATCCAAGTCGAGGACCAGTCTCCTTTACTACAATGCACGAGATGCCTTGGCTATGGCCATGGAAAACGATTTTGCAAGGAGGAGGTGGACTCTTGTAGCCACTGTGGCGGCCCACACTTAAGGGCGGATTGCCACAAGTGGACGTCGAGCGCGCCCCCTTCATGCAAAAACTGCATAAAAGCTAAAGCAGATATAAATGATCACAATGCATTTAGTTACTGAATATGTGACACACAACTTAAATCTAAAGAAGTCGACTGGAATGTTCCTCCTGGACATCGAAAAGGCTTTTGACACAGTTTGGCACGATGCATTACTGAGTAAACTGATTAGCCTAGATACTCCCATTATGCTTGCGAAATTAATAAAATCGTACTTGACTGAAAGAAATTTTATAGTTCATGTTGGTGAAAACTCTTCATCTCCAAAATCTGTACCTGCTGGAGTCCCTCAGGGCTCCATCCTGGGACCTTATCTGTTTCTTATCTTTGTTAATGACATCCCCATACAAAACCACACAAACATCGCATGCTTTGCTGATGATACAGCGTCCTTTACCTCATCATACGATATAGATTTAATAGTTAGCCGGCTCCAATTATCAATAGACCTACTTCTTGCCTATTTCAAAAGATGGAAACTTAAAATAAACACGTCAAAAACAGAAGCGATACTTTTCACTAGAAAACGCAAACTACCTACACGTCAAAATAAGGTCGATGACTACCAAATTCCTTGGAGCAAGTCAGTTAAATACTTAGGTATTACCTTAGATAAAACACTCAACTGGACAGCGAACACTTCAAGATTTTGCCAAAAAGGTATAAAGGAATATGTACAGAATCAAGTACCACGTAATTCCGAGGATAAGTACTCGCCAGTTTGGATTCATGCCACGAAAAGGTACCGAGGACGCCCTCTATGAACTAATAAAACACATAAGAACTAAACTTGACCAGAAAAAAATAACTACATTGGTGTCATTGGACATAGAGGGCGCCTTCGATAGCGCCTGGTGGCCCATGATTCGAGTTCGACTGGCAGAGGAAAAGTGTCCATAGAACTTGAGGAAGGTAGTTGACAGCTACCTCAATAACAGGACGGTTAAGGTGAGATATGCTGGTGCAGAGTACCGCAAAAACACAAGTAAGGGGTGCGTGCAGGGGTCGATTGGGGGTCCAATTTTGTGGAATTTGTTGCTGGATCCTCTGCTGAAAGAACTAATTGAAATTGGAGTATACGCGCAGGCCTATGCTGATGATGTTGTACTGATTTTTGACGGAGATTTCGCTCTGGAAATAGAGACAAAGGCCAACGCCACTCTCGAGTATGTCCGGCGTGGGGTGTCGACAACAAGCTAAAATTTGCTCCGCATAAAACCAGTGCTATGCTTATGACCAGACGTATAAAATACGACACCCCTCGTCTGATCATGGGGGGAACTGATGTGACAATGCTCAAAGAAATTAAACTTCTAGGACTAATTATCGATCAAAAATTAACTTTTAACTCTCACGTCAAAAATCAGTGCAAAAAAGCTATAACAGCGTATAAGCAGCTCTCAACGGCAGCAAAAACAAGCTGGGGCCTACACCCAGAGATAGTTCGGATAATATATATAGCAACTATTGAGCCTATAATATTATATGCTGCCAGTGTTTGGGCCCCTGCTGCAAACAAAATCGGGATACGAAATAAGCTAAGGTCAGTACAGCGCAGGTTTCTGCAAAAAATTTGTAAGGCGTATCATACTGTATCATTCAACTCGGTATCGATACTGTCAAGAACTCTCCCTCTGGATATCCGAGTAATGGAATGTGCCACTCTATTTAAAATCAAAAATGGGGAACCACTTGAAAACCCGCCAGACAGAGAAATTGAATTGAAGGCACCAGTGACAGACTCATTATATCCGGCTGAATACACTGGCTTGACTTTCCGCACACTAGAAAACCAACAACAACTCGACGACAATAGCAACTACAACATAAGAATCTTCACAGATGGGAGCAAGAGTGAGGGCAGAGTCGGAGCATCCCTATCAGTATGGAATGAAGCGTCCGAAATTAAAGCCGTCAAACTTAGTCTCCCATCCTATTGTTCTGTTTTCCAGGCGGAACTTCTCGCCATCCAAAAAGCGACAGACGCTATCCTCAACAAGAAGGAGGACAGGTTTGCCATATATAGTGATTCCAGAGCGGCCCTTGAAACGATAATGAGACCTAATAATATGCACCCATTGGCCACAAAAATAAGAATAAACCTAAAAGATTTACACTCTCGAGGCAAATTGTTAGACCTATTTTGGGTGAAAGCTCATATAGGATTTGTTGGCAATGAGAGGGCAGACATTTTGGTTTCGGAGGCTGCTCTGAAATCAAAGAAAAAACCGGAGTTTGACAGATGCCCAATTTCATTCGCCAAGCGAAGCATACGGATGCGGTCACTCGGCGAATGGAACAGTGAATACCAAACTGGAACCACGGCGAACATAACGAAGATGTTCTTCCCCGACGCAGTAGTCGCGTACCACACCGTCAGTAAAATAGAAACATCTGCCATAAATACACAGTTATTCACGGGGCATGGGGGTTTCTCGGAATATCTGGCAAGGTTCAAGTGTAAGGAGAACCCCTCATGCCCTTGTGAACCAGACCAACCCGAATCCATCCCGCATATCCTTTTCGATTGTCCAATTAATGCATTTGAAAGATTTAAAGCCGAACAAAAACTGAACACAAAAATAGACAAACATAATATAGCCGAAATATTAGAAAGTAAAACTAGAGATATATTTATAAAATATTCCACGGCAATAATAAGTAAGGTGATAAAAAGGAATAGAACTAAGTAAAATGTAATGAGAATTGAATTGGATTGAATTGTGTAAATATTATGAGAATATGTGGACTAGCATATAAACCGAAAGTGTATATAAATGTATTAGATTTAAGTAGACAATAAGCGATCACATATTATATATTGTAAAAAAAAAAAAAATGTAATAGATTATAAGATCATTATGTAAATAGTTTATAAAAAATTGTATTAAAATTGTCACCATAATTACTGAATTACCCAAATAAAGAATAGATTAAGTAAGCTAGGGTACCGGGAAATCCCACCCGGAATATATGAAAGAAAGAGATGAATAAAAGAAAGAACAAGTATGAAGCATAAAAGTGATGCAGCAAATGCGAGAATCGGTATGAACGATATTAGATGTCACAGTCTGCGCCATTGCCGGCGGAGGAAGTAGACTAAGCTTAGTAGATCCTCGGCCCTGGAGCAAAAGCTGCCAGGGAGGTAGGCCTACTAGGTGAAAAAAAAAAAAAAAAAACCTAACCTTACCTAACCTAACCTTACCTAACCTAACTTAACCTAACCTAACCCAGTTTCGCAACTCACGTCATGCTGAGTGCATACAAAATTTTTGCTGTGTCGTATAATAGTCGTAGTTGTGGAAAAAGATAAGTAAAGCTAAGTTGTGAAGTTGTGAAGTGTTAAAGTTTATAAGTGCATTTCGACAAGAAAGCAGCTTCAAAAAAAGCTATTGAAAATATAATTTACATAAAATTGTTATCTGTGTTGTGTCCTCGGAATCAACTTATAATTATAAGTACGACTGTGGTGTGTATAAGTGTTGTTTCTCATTATAATATTCATAAACGACTTCAATTAATTGGATAATTTCTATATTGACTGCTAACTAGATCATAAATTTCAAAACTTAATACATAATACATTCTATTTATAGAATCTACAGACGCCATTTGCTCACAAAATCGAAAAGAACTTTTAGTGACTCTTAAACAACTTATCATAGTAATTCATCGTTCTGAGACCTACAAACAGTCTTATAAATATTAAATTAATTTTGTTTACGTCCTAATTGTAAAAAGTGAAGTGATAAGACAATATAAAAAATATACAAAGTTATTTAAGTATAGCAACGAGCGCCGTCATTTCCGTTTGTTACGCATCGAACCACTGAATACTTAACCAAAAGGAGGTGCCATTGACACGGAGTATTTAACAGATAGCAACTACTATTACGATTTCCGTTATTATTGAAAGGCCTAATAGAAACTGATTTGGATACTTCCTATAATCATTAGATAACAAAAATACATAAATTATATATATTCATTACATTGATTAATTGAAATTAAAAAATATGTCGTCTGACAAAACGCCGATAAGTTCGCCAAAAACGCCTTCGGATGAATTGGGAGAACCTTTGCGTCCCGAGTGGGAGAGGTCACCAATGCATGCGCGAGAATCATACCGCGCCGTAATGGAGAAACTCGATGAATCTTGGAACGTTACGTCCTCAACTAAGAAGCTTATCAAAGATGCACTGGAACTATTTTATGATATTATTAGGGCAGTGAATAGTGAAAATTACGCATTAAAGAGGGAAATGACAAAAATTAAACAAGACATGGATAATATAGTGGAGGTTCAGGGTGATAAACGTTCTGAAACCGTTCCTAAAAACCTGGACCGTCTCTTAGAAGGTGTTAAGGCCCTTAACGTCAAGAGCGACAAGATGCAAGAGGAAATAAAGCGCCTCACCGCACAGACAACGCGGCTCATGGAGACGCCGCCATCAACCGTTGCATCACCGACCTATGCGGACGTTGCCACACGAGCTCCGGCCAAATCCGGTCACTCTATAATCGTTGGGAGCACGTCACAGGAGGATTCAAGCGAAAGCGTGCTGAAAAAGATTAGGGTTGCCGTTGATTCTATTAAGACTGGGGCCCGCGTCGATGGTGTCCGCAGGGTCCGAAACCAGCGCGTTGTCATCATGTGCGGGTCGAAGGAAGAAGCGGAAGTTGTGACCGGCCGACTTAAAGAGAGCCCGTCACTCACTTACCAGGAAGTAAAGGGGAAGAATCCCCTCATAATAATCAAGGATGTTCTGGCAGACCTTAAGGACGAAGACGTTCTTTTGGCTCTGACAGCTCAGAATAAACAGCTATTTTCTGGGCTCTCAGAAGAAGAGCAGATCATGGAGGTTAGATTTCGAAGGCGGTGCCGCAATCCTCACGTTAATCACATTATAATGCGCGTAGCCCCGAAGCTGTGGCAGCGGGTGACGGCGGAAGGTTCAGTCCACATTGACCTCAAGCGGTCAACGGTGGAGGACTTCTCGCCAGTCATCCAATGCACTCGCTGTCTGGGATTTGGACACGGTCGACGTAATTGTAAAGAGGCGGCAAGCCTTTGTAGTCATTGTGGAGGCCCTCACCTACCACATGATTGCCCTCACTATATTGTTGGAGAACAGCCATGCTGTTTAAATTGCCGGAGCGCTGGTCTTGAGAAAACGAACCATGGGGCTTTTAGTGTCGAGTGTCCGGTCAGGCGGAAGTGGGACTCCATAGCCCGCCTGAGTGTGACATATTGCTGAGGGACCTGCCCGATGTACTTCTTTTAAATAATTATATTATTCTTAAGGTATGGAATATAGCATAGAAAATTAGTAAATAAATGTCGAGTATATAAACTACTAGTAATTTCTTATATCTATTTTTATTACAATATATACATGTTATGTTGAAAATATATACTGATTAATTGCAAATTATAAAATCAAAATATAAAATCAATTGAAAAATGTTACATCTCAAATTGATACTTTAAACATTTATTGTATAAAACAAATTGACACCAACACCGATATTCCGTTACAATGTAGGTGTTTTTCCTTTTTCTTATTTATATTATAAAACTCAAATGTATCTTTTATTATTATATTCATGTACTAAAATTATTAAAATATAAGTGATTGCTTTTATATATAGTCATAAATTGTATAAAATAGTGAAATAATTATAAAACACATAGGTTACACAAATTGAGTAGTAAGTACATTTATATTTGTAGATATATATAAAATTAATTGAAAAATGTTACATTTCAAACTGATATTTTAAACTTTTATTGTATAATACAAATTGACACCAATCTATTGGATATTGAGTTACATTGTCGGTGTTTTTCCCTTTTCTTAATCCTACTTTAAAACACAAAAGTATGTTTTTATTATTTTATCCATATAATATAATTATTAAAATATAAGTGATTGCTTTGTAATACAGTCATAAATTGAATAAAATAGTGAAATAATTTTTTTTTTTTTTTGACAGACTTTTCACACGAATTATCTTGCCCCATATTAAGCATATATAGCCTGTGTTATGGGTTACAAGACAATGATTTATTTAATACAATATACTTACTTAAACATAGATAAATTCATATAAATATACATAAATACATTTAAACATCCATGACTCGGAAACAAACATCCATATTCATCAAATAAATGCTTGCACCTACCGGGATTCGAACCCGGGACCTCTAGCTTAGTAGGTAGGATCGCTAACCACTCGGCTATACAGGTCGTCAATAATTATAAAACACATAGGTAAGTCGCCAATTGATAAAAAGAATAATATAAAAAAAATGTCTGTATATATAAAGAGTATAGTAAGAGTATATATTAAGAGAAGTAGAGGTGTAAATTTATATTTGTAGATATTAAGTAACTAAGAACATAAATTATATTTCGTTTTCAGACATATTACAGTTTTGCATGTGATTATAACAAATGTGTCAATGTGTTAAAAATAATAATAATAAAAAATGTCTGTAGAATATTAAGACAAATAGAGTAGTAAATTTATATTTGTAGATATTCAGTAACTAAGAACATAAATTATTTTCGATTTCAAATATATCACAGTTTTGTATGTGATTATAACAAATGTGTCAATGTCTATTAATATGTTAGCTTTTAAAAGTTTCTATAGCATTGTATATTTTAAAAATTACTTGGAACCTTATCAGTCTTACTGCATTAACTCTTTGTGTTTGTTAAATTTAAATATGAATTAGTTTTGTTTTATGTTTATGTTAAAAAATTGTAGCTTGTATTAAAACTATAAATGTAATTTATAGTGTGTAGTTAATTGAAACAAATTTATGTATATAATGTAAATATGATGATGATTTTATGCATAGTGGTATTTTATGTTAACTATCGATAACTTGTACAGGACTGCCGGTAAAAAAAAATACAAAATACAAAAAAAAAATACAAAATACAACAAAAAAAATACAAAATACAAAAAAAAAAAACCGGCAGTCTCTCACTATCACTTAAGAAATGTACTTATTTACACGAGAATATAACTGTACGATATTATATGTAAACTAGATTAGATTCTAACACATATGATCACTTCAGTATCAGCAACAAAAAAAAAAGATAATTGTAACATAGGATCACAACAAGTTGGAACATAAAAAACAAAAACCTAACCTAACCTAACCCTTTTTTTTTTTTTTTTCGCTGGGAAATCCTCATGGATACCCGACAGGCACGGGGGGGCACTGTCGGGTTATGCCGGACTCTTACCGGCTAAAAACCAGCGGTGTTCCTCCTCACCGTCTTCCGGCGGAGCTGCGGGAACGCTTTCGCACACTTCCGCTGCTCCCCCGACGGTTGTCCGATTCGGACCCATCTTGTGGACGCCCACCTGTGACGCCACTCACCATTCCACTTGGCGTGCCGGAACACGGGACACGCCAGCCGTCCCGGGGGCCTCCTCCAACTGGGCGATGGTACCCCCCCGTTCCACCGCCCGGAGACCCACATTAAGGGGGAAGGCGGCGCTCATGCGCTAGGCGCCTCCGTCCCACTCTCTTGTGGCGGATTGGGTTCGACAGAGGGTCGTCTTCTCTCACCCGCTCCGCTACTTCCTTTTGCGCCATAACGGCCTCGCAGAATCGGAGCACCGCCTTCCACGCTCTGTCACTTCCAACCATGGCTCTCACGACGCCCGGCAGCGACAGGTCGCCCCCTATCTCCGCCACGAGCATCGCCCGCGGCTCTACCCACTCTAGGCATTCCGTCAGCGTGTGCTCCCGACCCGCCACGCTGCACAGGTACCTGCCGAAGCAACCGTGCCCCGTCAAGATCTGCACAGCGCGGAAGGTGAGAGCCCCGTGTTGGCGATCGACCCAACATTCTAAGACGGGCCGAATCGCTTCCACCGTCCTGCTGCCGGCGGTCGGTTCCGCCAGCCTGTCCTTCCATTTCTGGAGGAGAACCTGGCCGTCGAGTTGCCCCTGCCACCCAGCTTCCACCGGCTCTGGCTCCACCTCTTCGTCTTGTGCTGTTGCACTGCGGCGCCAGTACACAGCGGAGAGCATCTCCGCGTCCAGGTCCCACGGTGGGGTCCCGGCCAGGACGCATGCCACCTCACACGAAATGGTGCGGTATCCCCTCACCATCCTGATCGCCATGACCCGTTGCACTTGGCGCAAGAGAGTCCTATTTTGGGCGCACAGGTTGTCTGCCCAGATCGGGGCCCCGTAGAGGGCCATCGACCGCACCACCCCGGCGTACAACCGGCGACATGCGGCTGTCGGCCCGCCCAGGTTCGGCAGCAGCCAGCTCAGAGCTCCTGCCGCTCGCAAAAGCCTGGGGACCAACTGCCGGAAGTGTTCCCGGAAGTTCCAGCGGCTGTCGAGGACGACGGCCAGGTACCGCATCGTCGACTTGACAGCGATGGAGACGCCGCCGACCACCAATCGGGATCCTACGGGAGGGGCGCGTCGGGCTCCGTGAAAACACAGAGCCTCTGTCTTTTCCAGCGCCACCTCCAGCCCCAGCCGGCGGATTCGGGCCACCACATGGGCCACTCCGGCCGTCGCCAACAGGGCCGCCTCACGGTACGTGGCGCCGCAGGACGTGACGAGGGTGTCGTCGGCGTAACACGTTACGTCGACCCCCCGCAGATTGGCGCCCCGCAGCACCCAGTCGTAGCCGATATTCCACAGGAGTGGCCCAAGAATCGATCCCTGTGGAACACCGCACGTCACGACCCGGCGGACCCACCCGTAGCGCGTCTGGTACACCACTTCCCGCTCGGAGAAGTATTCGAAAAGGAGACGACGCAGGTAGTCGGGCACGCCATGATAGGCCAGCGCCGCCCCGATACAGCCCCAGGGTAGGGTAACCTAACCTAACTTTTTTTTTTTTTTAACGAAGAGGAAATAAATTTACGTACTAGCCCTGTGCACTATGTGGCACAGGGAGTGTGGGACTCAACCACTTAGACCATCTTCTACGTAGCTAGAAGTTGGCCAAGTTTGGTAATACCCACTAAAACCTCCCCGAAAGCAGAGAGTTCCTCTTTTTGAGAGGTTCTCCGGGATCTTTGCAGGGCATTTCACCGGAGAACCTCGGGAAAGAGGCCATCAGTGGCCCTCTACTGGCTGCCCCTCTCCCCCTCCTGCCCCGCCCTGCTGCCCTCTGAAGGGCAACTGATGCCCTCTCTCTGTTTCTTTCGGCTTCCTCCTTCTGTAGCATTACGTGCTCGCAGAAGGAGGAAGCCGCCTTCCAGGACTCCTCGCTGTCCAGCATGCTCTTGACCATGCCAGGCAGCGAGAGGTCCTGGCCGATCACTGTCCTCAGGTCTTGACGCCTCGTTTCCCACGCGGCGCGATTCCGGAGGGTGTGATCGGCCGTATCCTCCTCGGTGTCATCACAGTGATGACACCGAGGCGATACCTCCTTCCTCACAACCCGGCACAGATATCGTCCAAAGCAGCCATGGCCCGACAACACCTGTGCCAGGCGGAAGGAGATCTCTCCCTTTCGTCTTTTCTTCCAGTCACTTAGGACTGGAAGAATGGCGCCTATAGTGCGCGCGCCCACTTGGGAGGACTCAAGTTCCTCCCGCCACTGCCGCATAATGGCAGCGTCAGCCGCGCGCCTTATAGACGCCTCGCGCTCCCTCCACATTTCGCCGCCCATTTCCGCCTTAAGGCGATATAGGGCGGCGCTCATGCGAGCCTCCAAGGCCCAGGGCGGAGTGCCCGCAATAACGCAAGCCGCATCAAATGATACCGTCCGATAGCACCTGGCTATGCGGTTCGCTATCACTCGCTGCGGCCTGCGGAGGAGTGACCCATTGCCTTTTCTGTTTAAGGCATCTGCCCAGATGGGGGCCCCATACAGAGCCATGCTCTTCAGGACCCCGCTATACAGCCTCCTGACGCTTTGGGACGGCCCCCCGCGTTTGGTAATAAACGCGCGAGAGCTCCAGCCGCCCCAACCAATCTCTCTCCGAGCTGCCTGAAGTGCGCCTCAAAGCCCCAACGGCCATCCAGCACAAGGCCTAGGTACCTCATGCAGGGGGCCACCGGGACACGCACTCCGTTCACCTCGATGAAAGCGCTAGGAGGTGGGCCCCTCCTTGGGCCGTGGAACAGGATGGCATCCGTTTTACTTAACGCCATCCTAAGCCCCAACAGCCTGATCCGCTCAACAACAAGGGAGGTCCCGACCGAGGCCAGTTAGCCTGCCTCCCCAAAGGACCCCCCCTGGGCCACCACCAGGGTGTCGTCTGCATAGCAGAAGATGCGCATCTTGGGTAGAAGCGCACCTCGCAACACCCAGTCGTAGCCCATGTTCCAGAGGAGCGGACCCAGCACCGACCCCTGCGGGACTCCGCACTCTACGGGACGCCGCCTCATCCTCCCGTCTCCCGCCACGTAGGCCACCCGGCGCCCAACCAGGTAGTCCTTCACTATTCGGCGTAAGTACCAGGGCACCTCGAAGAAGTCGAGTGCCTCAGCAATTACGCCGAATGGGAGACTGTTGAAGGCGTTGGCTATGTCCAGGGAGACCGCCAACGCCCTCTCACCATCCGCCACCACACTGTCAACATGAGCCCTCAGCTCAGTGAGGGCGTCAAGCGTCGAGCGGCCCTTCCTAAAACCGAACTGGTGTTCGGACAAGTCCGGGCCCTCGGCAGAGAGGTGGCGACTTAGGCGTGAGGCCACTATCCATTCCAGCAGCTTCCCAACCTCATCCAGCAGGACTATAGGTCGGTAAGCCGCTGGAGAATCAATTGGCCTACCCTCCTTTTTGATGAGGCATAGGCGTCCCTCCTTCCATACTTCCGGGAACCGCCCGACATTAAGACATTTGTCGAACAGTCCCCGGAGTTCCCCCTCGACATGTGGGAAGGCCAGGGCCAGGACACGGCCGTGGATACCGTCCGGGCCCGGAGCCTTCTTCCTTGTCTTGAGGCGATCAAGGCAGAGGCCCAGTTCCACATCTGTCACGCCCTGGACCTCCCCTGTCGCCTCTTCCACAACCTCCCCCTCCCGCATCCTGGGCGGGATCAGGTCTACTGCGGTGGGGAAGAGCCCCGCGACCACTTCCTCTACAAGCGCTGGCTCCAAGACCTCGGTGAGCGGAGCCCCCCACCCTTCAGCTTGGCCTGAGGCCTCACGCACGTCGCTACTCCCCCGGTGTTAAGAACGACGAGACCCAGCTCAGCCGCCCATGCCACCAAGGGAGCACCCCGCACTCCGGTCATGGTGTCGCCCCAACTGCGTGAGCGACAGATGAAGTCCCCCATGACCAATATGAGGCGGGACCTGGCCCTCCTGATGGCCGGCCCAAGGCAGCCCAGGAAGCCCTCAAACTCCCACAGAGGTCTGTTAGGGGAAAAATATACCCCCACCACTGTTAGAGGGCCCCAGTCTGCTACGACAAAGCCATCCCCCCTTTCCCGAGCTATCAGGGGCCGACCCCCTGACCGTGCAACAATTGCGACCAAGCCATGAGAGTCCGCCGCCCAATTACTTCTCTCGGAGCCGGATTAGCCGGCGCGGTCAATGTCGTGTTGGCCGTTGGCGGAGCAGGCTGCGTTACCTTCTTCTTCCCCCTAGCCGCCACCTTGGTCCAAGAATCGGCTTGAGCATTTGCCGCTGGGACTTTAGGGGGGCCCTGGGGAGCTTCCACTGAAATAAGCACTGAGATGTCCGCTCTAGTGCTCCGCTCGACCTGCCTGACGGCAGCTGCCAGGGGCGGCCGGACCACCGGTGCCGGCAGCAACCGGTCTTCGATACCGGCCAGCTTGGCGTCCATCATCTCGCCGATGGTTCGTGCCAGGTCACCCTTCAGACCTTCGAACACCTTCTTGATGATGGCTGCCTCCGAGGATGGAGCCTCCGCCACCACTGTGTCCTCCACAGCCTTGCGTTCCGAGAACTCTCTGCGCATGGCCTTCAGGTCATTCTCAAGGTCAGTGACCCACGCTCTCAGGCGATTGTTGTCGTTTGACAACCGCCGCGCTTCATCGCGGAGCTGCCGCGACTCCTCTTCTGCGGTCCTTAAAGTCAGGACCTCAACCATCTCCGCCATATCTTTGGCGGCAATTTTAAGGTCGCGCACGTAGCCACCCTTCAGGTTGCCCGACTTTAAGGCGATGTCCAAAATCTTTTGGGACCGCTTATTCGCACGTTGCAGGATTTCAAACCCCGCCATCCTCTCCAGGTCCTTGCCTAGAATCTCATCTGAGATTCCAGGCTTAGCATCAAGCTCAACAGCAGCAGGCTTCCGGAAAGCCTGGCTCCTGAGCTTCTTCTCTAACTCGTTTTCTAGTTCTTTCTCCCTACTTTCTTTTAGCAATCGTTTGGCCTTTTTTTTGGCCTTATTGGCCCTCCTCTCCACGAATTCCTCGGTCTCAGTAGCCGAGGCTTGGTCGGAATTACTCGACCGCTTATAAAACGACCGTTTCCGGCCAGCACCGTATTCAGAGCAACTCGACTCATTTAAGCTATCAGTGTCCATTGTTGCAGGTTTACAGACTACAAGCAACAACGGAAACAGATAAACACACAAAAATTTTATAACATAACTTATACACTATCAAAATATTAATTAGTAAATAAACTATGTCTAAGCACTAACCTACAATAGAGTATCTAACCACACAGTTCTTAATAACTACTTATATCTATGTATTACACCTACGCTAGTGTCCTCTAAGTCTTCGACCTGTCGGCGTCACTGCTCGGCGTCACAGAGAGAAACGCGAGCCGCGCTCGCCGCGAGTCTCGCGCGGGCGCGACACTAGCGACACCGCGACGCTCTGCGGAGCGTCACCCACAACTCGGAACAAAGGAAATGGCTATTTCCCTTTGTATGGGTCCGATATTAACAAACGATATATCGTTGGATTCGTCTTAAAACGGCGATCTCAACGATATATAACACTTAACTGATAAATTTATACACAGTGAAGTAAAAATATATAAAATTTACTTCAAATTAAAAATTCTCACAGCCGTATATGTGGTCCGATTTTGAATTTGGAACTCACGTATCTACCAGAGTCTGGTGCACCACACAAACACTAAAAACAGGGGGGTTACCGCGACTCCCAGCGAGTAAACCACACCCAAACACTGTGTCACTACCACTTCAGATGTCGAGGTCGATAAATAATTGACCAAACACTCGAAAGAAAAACCAATTACACCACTGTATTCGCCGTAAAAAGGCGCGTCTTTTAATATATAGCAAGTATATACATACAAGCTATAAACACACCAAAAGCCGTCGTAAACGCGGAGCGAGGTGAAAACGATGTTGCCACTACGACCGCACAACGACTTCCAACCCAACCAAACCCAACCCAACCTAACCTAACCTAACCTAACCTAACCTAACCTTCTCCGCACTCATGGCCCAAATCATCACGGGCCATGGCGGCTTCTCGGCGTATCTCGACCGGTTCGGACTGAAGGATAGCCCAGTGTGCATATGCGACGGTCAAACGGACGAAAACGCATTGCACCTGGTGCTCGACTGCCCTAAGTTCGGCCGGTGGGGATTCGACCTGGAAGTGCAAAGCGGAGTGGCCGTTCTTGAGGCCAACCTTCCTTTGCTTATAAACAAGCCAAATAGGAAGCTGTTTGAGGCGTTTTGTGTTAGGATTCTTGTGGATGTGCTGCCAAGAAACGGCAGCAACATAAATGTTAATAAGTTTAGATTGTAAATAGTTAGCTGTAAAAATTTAAACTGATGTAAATAGACTCTAATAGTAGACAATGTTCAAGTCTACTATATACACAAGCCACAAGACAGTATTAGGTTAAATCAAATATAGGTCATAATATAATTAGTATTAAAATATGTATAATATGGTTCCCTATGCCAATGCATAGGGCCCATAATACATCCCTAGTCTGTAAGTGAATGTGCCTAGAATAAGATAGTTTAAGTAATCAAACTGTAAATAGTATAGATAGCTGTAAGATATTTGCAATAGTATATAAGGAATTGATTAAAAACGTTAGTAAGCGACAAATATAAATAAATGTGATTATTATAAGTGATAAGAAAACCCACAACCCCTACGGTCTCATGGTAGGGAGAAATTTGTAAAAAAAAAAACCTAACCTAACCTAACCTAACCTAACCTAACCTAACCCAGTTTCGCAACTCACGTCGTGCTGAGTGCATACAAAATTTTTGCTCTGTCGTATAATAGTCGTAGTTGTGGAAAAAGATAAGTAAAGCTAAATTGTGAAGTTATTATGTGTAGTGTTAAAGTTTATAAGTGCATTTCGACAAGAAAGCAGCTTCAAAAAAAGATATTGAAAATATAATTTACATAAAATTGTTTACTGTGTTGTGTCCTCGGAATCAACTTATAATTATAAGTACGACTGTGGTGTGTATAAGTGTTGTTTCTCATTATTATATTCATAAAAGACTTCAATTAATTAGATAATTTCTATATTGACTGCTAGCTAGATCATAAATTTCAAAATTTAATACATAATACATTCTATTTATAGAATCTACCGACGCCATTTGCTCACAAAATCAAAAAAAACTTTTACTGACTTTTAAACAACTTATCATAGTAATTCATCGTTCTGAGACCTACAAACAGTCTTATAAATATTAAATTAATTTTGTTTACGTCCTAATTGTAAAAAGTGTAGTGATAAGACAATATAAAAAATATACAAAGTTATTTAAAAATAGCAACGAGCGCCGCCATTTCCGTTTGTTACGCATCAAACCACTGAGTACTTAACCAAAAGGAGGTGCCATTGACACGGAGTATTTAACAGATAGCAACTACTATTACGATTTCCGTTATTATTGAAAGGCCTAATAGAAACTGATTTGGATACTTCCTATAATCATTAGATAACAAAAATACATAAATTATATATATTCATTACATTGATTAATTGAAATTAAAAAATATGTCGTCTGACAAAACGCCGATAAGTTCGCCAAAAACGCCTTCGGATGAATTGGGAGAACCTTTGCGTCCCGAGTGGGAGAGGTCACCAATGCATGCGCGAGAATCATACCGCGCCGTAATGGAGAAACTCGATGAATCTTGGAACATTACGTCCTCAACTAAGAAGCTTATCAAAGATGCACTGGATCTATTTTATGATATTATTAGGGCAGTGAATAGTGAAAATTACGCATTAAAGAGGGAAATGACAAAAATTAAACAAGACATGGATAATATAGTGGAGGTTCAGGGTGATAAACGATCTGAAACCGTCCCTAAAATCCTGGACCGTCTCTTAGAAGGTGTTAAGGCCCTTAACGTCAAGAGCGACAAGATGCAAGAGGAAATAAAGCGCCTCAAAGCACAGACAACGCGGCTCATGGAGACGCCGCCATCAACCGTTGCATCACCGACCTATGCGGACGTTGCCGCACGAGCTCCGGCCAAATCCGGTCACTCTATAATCGTTGGGAGCACGTCACAGGAGGATTCAAGCGAAAGCGTGCTGAAAAAGATTAGGGTTGCCGTTGATCCTATTAAGACTGGGGCCCGCGTCGATGGTGTCCGCAGGGTCCGAAACCAGCGCGTTGTCATCATGTGCGGGTCGAAGGAAGAAGCGGAAGTTATGACCGGCCGACTTAAAGAGAGCCCGTCACTCACTTACCAGGAAGTAAAGGGGAAGAATCCCCTCATAATAATCAAGGATGTTCTGGCAGACCTTAAGGACGAAGACGTTCTTTTGGCTCTGACAGCTCAGAATAAACAGCTATTTTCTGGGCTCTCAGAAGAAGAGCAGATCATGGAGGTTAGATTTCGAAGGCGGTGCCGCAATCCTCACGTTAATCACATTATAATGCGCGTAGCCCCGAAGCTGTGGCAGCGGGTGACGGCGGAAGGTTCAGTCCACATTGACCTCAAGCGGTCAACGGTGGAGGACTTCTCGCCAGTCATCCAATGCACTCGCTGTCTGGGATTTGGACACGGTCGACGTTATTGTAAAGAGGCGGCAAGCCTTTGTAGTCATTGTGGAGGCCCTCACCTACGACACGATTGCCCTCACCATATTGTTGGAGAACAGCCATGCTGTTTAAATTGCCGGAGCGCTGGTCTTGAGAAAACGGACCATGGGGCTTTTAGTGTCGAGTGTCCGGTCAGGCGGAAGTGGGACTCCATAGCCCGCCTGAGTGTGACATATTGCTGAGGGACCTGCCCGATGTACTTCTTTTAAATAATTATATTCTAGTTAAGGTATGGAATATAGCATAGAAAATTAGTAAATAAATGTCAAGTATATTAACTACTAGTAATTTCTTATATCTATTTTTATTACAATATATACATGTTATGTTGAAAATATATACTAATTTAATTGCAAATTATAAAATCAAAATATAAAATCAATTGAAAAATGTTACATCTCAAATTGATACTTTAAACATTTATTGTATAAAACAAATTGACACCAACACCGATATTCCGTTACAATGTAGGTGTTTTTCCTTTTTCTTATTTATATTATAAAACTCAAATGTATCTTTTATTATTATATTCATGTACTAAAATTATTAAAATATAAGTGATTGCTTTTATATATAGTCATAAATTGTATAAAAAAGTGAAATAATCATAAAACACATAGGTTACACAAATTGAGTAGTAAGTACATTTATATTTGTAGATATACATAAAATTAATTGAAAAATGTTACATTTCAAACTGATATTTTAAACTCTTATTGTATAATACAAATTGACACCAATCTATTGGATATTGAGTTACATTGTCGGTGTTTTTCCTTTTTCTTATTCCTACTATAAAACACAAAAGTATCTTTTTATTATTTTATCCATATAATATAATTATTAAAATATAAGTGATTGCTTTGTAATACAGTCATAAATTGAATAAAATAGTGAAATAATTATAAAACACATAGGTCAGTCGCCAATTGATAAAAAGAATAATATAAAAAAAATGTCTGTATATATAAAGAGTATAGTAAGAGTATATATTAAGAGAAATAGAGGTGTAAATTTATATTTGTAGATATTAAGTAACTAAGAACATAAATTATATTTCGTTTTCAGACATATTACAGCTTTGCATGTGATTATAACAAATGTGTCAATGTGTTAAAAAATGATAAAACTAAAAAATGTCTGTAGAATATTAAGACAAATAGAGTAGTAAAATTATATTTGTAGATATTAAGTAAATAAGAACAGAAATTATATTTCGTTTTCAGACATATTACAGTTTTGTATGTGATTATAACAAATGTGTCAATGTGTTAAAAATAATAATAATAATAAAAAAAAGTGTCTGTAGAATATTAAGACAAATAGAGTAATAAATTTATATTTGTAGATATTCAGTAACTAAGAACATAAATTATTTTCGATTTCAAATATATCACAGTTTTGTATGTGATTATAACAAATGTGTCAATGTCTATTAATATGTTAGCTTTTAAAAGTTTCTATAGCATTGTATATTTTAAAAATTACTTGGAACCTTGTCAGTCTTACTGCATTAACTCTTTGTGTTTGTTAAAGTTAAATATGTATTAGTTTTGTTTTATGTTTATGTTAAAAAATTGTAGCTTGTATTAAAACTATAAATGTAATTTATAGTGTGTAGGTAATTGAAACAAATTTATGTAATATATTACACCCAGTTAAATATTAATACGCATGAGTACGATGAATTTTGTTTGCCCAAAGTGATTGTACTCATGATTAGTTTAAGAGATAGAAAATTCGAAGATTCTTTGTAAGAAGGGAGATAGCCTGGATGTCTATCTATATGGTAATAGATGGACCAGGCATTCGTATATTGTTATAAATATGATGATGATTTTATGCATAGTAGTATTTTATGTTAACTATCGGTAACTTGTACAGGACTGCCGGTAAAAAAAAAAAAAAACCTTACCTAACCTAACCTAACCACTTTTGACCCAACTATCGTGTCGTCTACATATAGCTCCGCTTCAAAAAATAATTTGAGTGGTAAAAAGTGCTTACTTCGTTGTGGAATTTGGTACAGTGTTTTGTAAGCTTATAAATCACCAGGATTAGTGTTTGTGAAAGTTTTGTGCAGCGCGCTCCGAAGTTACAGGGCCTGGACTTTGAGTCAACTTCCCCGAGTCTTCGCTGCAGCGATCAAGAAGCAGCGGTCAACGCAATGCTAATTCCTGGAGCGCCGATCAAGACCTGTCCAGCAATCCAAATTTGAAAACAATCGGACATTGGATTGCGAAGATATCCTAAGATAAGTGTGCCATTCATAACCTCGTTGGCTTTGTATGGGAGAAGGAAGCACGCGGAGCCACGAGGTTTTGTAAAATATTTGAAAGTGTCAACTGCCATCAGTCATCTATCGCACTTTGGCACTTCGTACCAATGATACGACAACGTTAAAAATTTGGATCTGCCGAACTATAACGCCAGCCACACACCACATCGCCGAAGGTCAACGAAAATAGAAATCGCGGGATAACATTTGAGGTACAACTAAATCTACACCCTACTAATTCTTAACCCCCTACATATCATTATTAACCAATTAACTGTCATCTCCTCTACCCCCCCCCTCTCTAACAAAGATCTTCCCTATCCCAATATTGTTCCCCACGAAAAACAGCAACCACCCGCAGGTCCGAGGCGGGGGAGGTGTCCTCCTTTGCTGGGAACGAGTTCGGTGCGGGCTCAGGTAGTAAGCCGGGTAGTGCAACCATGGCACATGCACACCAATGGGAGGCGGGGTCGGGTTTTCACACTCCGCCATCCGGTGGACGATCTAGCAGCGCCAGGGGACCCGAGAGCCCCACTTCCGCTCTCTTAAAAGACGCCAACCGGATTTACCAGCGGGCGAAGGACGACCTGGAAAAATCCGGCAATATAAAAGGCTCAATCAAAACATCAGTGATCGAAGGCCTCAATTTTTTGTATGAGGCCACACTGCAAGTGAACAGTGTGCGGCGTGACCTCCAATTAGAGGTCGAAAATTTAAAGAAGAGGCACGCACAGGATGTCTCCAGGAGGGAGTCCAGCCACGCGGAGCAGATAGTGCTCCTGACGCACCGGTTGGATAGGGCGGATGTGGGGGGGCAAACGGCGGAGTTGCGGAAGGAGCTGGAGGCACTCCGTCGTGTGGTCGAGTTTGATGTCATCAAACAGATTGACAACATCAAGGCCAGCCCCTTTCCACCCCCCCTGCAGCTGGGCTCCCTGGTGGAAGAACTGAAATCCATGCGTAGGGAGGCAACGGACATGCTTGCGGAGGTTCGAGCGCTGGGAGCTTTGCTCGGTGACTTTCGGCTTGGTGACTTTCGCCAAAGCTCCTGGAGGAGCCAGTACAGGCTCAAGCATCACTTTCTTATGAGGCGATGGCTGCCAAAGTGCCGGCTAAGTCCGGCCACTCAATCATAGTAACTAGTGACTCGCCAGAGGACACTATTGACAATGTTGTCACCAAGATTAGAGTGGCCGTCGACCCGACAAAGACCGGTACAAAGGTGGACAGTGTCCGCAAAGTCCGGAATAAGAAGGTGGTGCTAACCTGCGGCACAAAGAGTGAGGTGGAGGCTGTGAAGAAGGGCAAATTCGGGCCTCAAAGTTCAGGAGGCGAGGGGGAGGGACCCGATGATAATCATCAGGGACGTGCTCTCTAAACTAAAGGACGATGAGGTCACCGCGGCCCTAAAGGCCCAAAACAAAGAGCTCTTCACAGGCCTCCAGAAGGACCACCAAAAAATGGAAACATGTTTACGCCGCAGGTGCCGAAACCCGCACCTCGCACATGTGATCCTGCGGGTGGCCCCTCAGCTGTGGCGTCGCATGGTCGACGGGGGGTCTGTCCACCTTGATCTCAAGAGGTCGAAGGTGGAGGACTTCTCGCCGCTCATCCAGTGATCAAAGTGTTTAGCCTTTGGACACGGGCGGCGCCATTGCAAAGAGTCGACTGACCTTTGCAGTCACTGCGAGGGACCACACGTCAGGAGCGAATGCCCCGACTATGTCGTGGGGGAGCCGCCCAGCTGCATTAACTGCCGTCACGCTAAGCTGGACAAGACGGACCACGGTGCGTTCAGCGGTGACTGTCCGGTGAGGCGGAAATGGGATGCCATTGCCCGCCTTGGCGTGAGCTACTGCTGAGGGCACCGTTGTAATAAATCCAGGAGGTCGCGGGCCCAAGGATGCTGCTTCAAGGCACATGATACAGGTAAACCTGCAGCGGAAGCGATTGGCAACCGATGAGCTTATGGCAGAAGCTGTCAGCCAGAAGGTAAGCCTGGCACTGCTGCAGGAACCCTATACAGGTAGTCAAGGTGCCTTGAAGCGATACCCAGGGGATCGCGTCTATCAAATGGACCAGGGGATAACTAGGACCAGCCCCGCAAAGGCCGCAATAGCGGTCTTCCAGGACCTCCAGGTAAGGTGTGACCCGAGCCTCCAGTCGGAGAACATAGTGGCAATCACCATAGAGTTCACCGACTGGACACTTGGAATAGTGTCCGCTTACCTGGAAGGGGACAAACCCCTGGATCCATACCTGGAACGTCTGTCCAGCGTCCGATCCAAGCTGGGAACTTTGAGTGTTGTGATTGGAGGTGACTTCAACGCGTGGAGCCTATGGTGGGGTAGCACGGACGAGGATCATCGGGGAGCCGAATTGGCTGG
This sequence comes from Leptidea sinapis, assembly GCF_905404315.1. Classification (NCBI taxonomy): domain Eukaryota; kingdom Metazoa; phylum Arthropoda; class Insecta; order Lepidoptera; family Pieridae; genus Leptidea; species Leptidea sinapis. The sequence goes on from NC_066293.1 coordinate 418,776, forward strand.
ATACTTTGATGATCATCAGCTGCACATCCTTAATACCGGAACCGATCCCACCTTCCAAGTGGTTCGGGGAGGTCGGCTTTGCACAAGCAGAGTCGACATTACGGTGTGCAGCCAAAGTATCCTGCCAAGGATGGAATCCTGGTGGGTGGACCCCGCTATGGTAAGCTCCGATCACAACGCTCTAAGGATAGGCCACCGCGCTGGTCGTGCGAAAGCACCCGGCCCAGCACCAACCACTCGGATATATAACACGCGAAAGGCAAACTGGGATAAGTTCCGAAAGGAACTTATTCTACAGTTCGAAAGCCGCCAAATCCGAGTGGAAAGAGTGTCGGCCATAACCGCCCCCGAGGACATCGAAAACGTTGTCCTCGACTACCAGGAGGCGGTCCGACAAGCGTGTGAGGCCGCGATCCCAAAGCTGAAACGAACACTGAAGTATGAACCTCCATGGATGACCTCTGAACTTCGAGTCCTGCAGCGAGATGCGGTCACTAAAAAGAGACGCATACGCTGCGCGGCCCCAACAAGGAGGGAATTCGTCATTCGACAGTACCTAGAAGCTAGGGAGAAATATGAGTCTGCCGCGCAAGCGGCGTAGACCCCTAGCTGGAAAGAGTACTGTACCGCGCAAACAGGCGAAAGCCTGTGGGACGGAATCTACAGAGTCCTCCGTCAAAGCTCGAAAAAGCAAGAAGACAAACTTCTTGTGAGAGACGGAGTGACTCTTGATCCCAAGCAAAGTGCAGAACTCCTTGCAGCTACGTTCTTCCCGGACGACAGGCTGGAGGATGACACTCCCGTACATTCTACAATAAGGAGGGGAGCGGACCGTCCGCTGTGCGAGTTAGCCTGTGCAGCGGATGATCCGCCCTTCACCATTGCGGAACTCAGGGAGGCGGTTCATGACTTCAGTGCTCGAAAAGCTCCTGGATCGGATGCGTTTACGGCAGACATCAGTGCTAAAAGCATTGAGGCAGATGAACGGCTCTTCCTAGAGATAGCCAACAGGTGCCTCGCTGTGGGATACTTCCCGAAGCCCTGGAAGCGTGCGGCGGTCGTGACACTTCCCAAACCGGGAAAATCCGACTACGATCATCCAAAGTCTTACCGTCCGATTGGACTCTTGTCAGTCCACGGTTAGACTTTGGAAAAGATGATGGTACGCCGGATAAAGTGGCACGTACTGCCGATGATTAACCCGGGCCAATTCGGTTTTATGCCACAGCGGAGCACTGAAGTTGCCCTCTTTGCCTTGATCGAGCACATCAGAGCTGAGGTCAGGGCAAAGAGGGTAGTATTTATGGTATCACTAGACATAGAGGGGGCTTTCGACAGCGCCTGGTGGCCAGCTATTAAACATCAGCTGGCCGCCAGAAAATCCCCCCGAAATCTGTACTCCACCGTGTGCAGTTACCTCAATGACCGCGAGGTCATTATTCGTTATGCGGGCGCCGAGTGCGTGAGGCCCACAACCAAGGGGTGCGTTCAGGGATCGATTTGGGGGCCCATATTCTGGAACCTCCTGATTGATCCGTTGCTGGGCGCCCTCGAGGAAGAGGGCCTACGCGTGCAAGCCTTCCCCGACGACGTAGTGTTCGTCTTCTCGGGCTCCTCTCCGGAGACTATCGCGCGGACCGCTAACTCCGTCCTCCGGCGGGTCTACGACTGGGGCTTGGACAACAAGCTGCGATTTGCTCCACACAAGACCAACGCCATGGTGATTACCAAGAAACTGAAAGTAACACCTATTCAGATCACCATGGGCGGCGAAAGTATAAAGATGGTCACAGAAACCAAGATCCTGGGTCTTATTATTGACCACAGGTTGTCCTTTAAGCCGCACGTCGCTGACGTTTGCCGAAAGGCAACGGCCATTTATGGCCAATTGTCAAGGGCTGCTAAGACAACCTGGGGTCTGAACCCAGAGGTGGTGAGGACCATCTACATCGGCGCTGTGGAGCCAATCGTACTTTACGCTTCAAGCGTCTGGGACCCAGCCGTAGATCAAGTCGGAGTGCGGAAGTTGCTGGACGCAGTTCAGCGAGGGTTCGCGCGGAAGATCAGCCGGGCCTACAAAACCGCCAGTTTGAATGCGGCGCTGATCCTGTCAGGTATCTTGCCACTCGACCTGAGGATCCGAGAGGCGGCTGAATTCTACCGATATAAAAGGGGTGAGGACATTGATGATATGGCAGACAGGAAGGCTGAACAGCGGGTTAGCTTCCTGGATGCTCCCCATCCAGCCCGCGCTCCTGAGGTAGAGTTCTGTTGTCTCGAGGAAACTCAGGCCGAGACCGACGTGGTAGAGGTGCAGGATGACCCAGGAGAAGGAGAGGGTTACCTGCAGGTCTACACCGACGGCAGCAAGATACAGGGCAGGGTTGGAGCCGGCATCTCATACAGGCGGCGAGGCTTGGAAGTCAGAGCAAGAAAACTCAAATTGGAGAATTATTGCTCTGTCTTCCAAGCCGAAATGTGCGCAATTTCGAAGGCTATCGAGGACATCTTGAAGATGCCCGACATGAAGGTCGAGATCCTTAGTGACTCCAGGTCGTCGCTGGAGCTGCTAAGGGATCGATCATCATTTAACCCGATAGCCTTCGAAATCAAAAACTTGATCCGGCGGGCTCGAGAAATGGGTAAAACCATTCGGTTCCGCTGGGTTCGGGCACATGTAGGTATTGAGGGGAACGAGAGGGCTGATCACTTGGCGAAGGACGCGGCGCTCCATTCGAAATTGAGGGCTGCATACGATGGAGTGCCGATTTCAACTCTTCGCTGTAAGATCCGAGCCAAGACCCTCGAGGTCTGGCAGGAGCGCTACACCACGGGTCAAACCGCGAGTGTCACAAAGGCGTTTCTGCCAGACGTCGCGGCGTCTTACAAGCTGGTTAGGGAGGAGCCCTTCTCCGCATTGATGGCCCAGGTTATAACGGGCCACGGCGGCTTCGCGGCGTATCTCCACCGGTTCGGACTAAGGGATAGCCCAGTGTGCATTTGCGATGGTCAAACTGACGAAAGCGCAATGCACCTGGTGCTCGAATGCCCCAGGTTCGGCCGGTGGAGATGCGACCTAGAGGTGGAAAGCGGGGTGGCCGTTGCTGAGGCAAACCTCTCAGTTTTTGTCGAAAAGACATTGAGGAAGTCGTTTGAAGGTTTCTGCTTCAAATTCTGTCTGACGTGCTTCCGCGGAATGGCAGCAACATAAAATTTAAAATTAAATAGTTTAAGAATTGTAAGTAAAATGTCTCTTAATCATAATATAATATAAATATTAGTATAAAATGTGTAGTAAACTTAATTAGAAATCTAAGTTAAGAAAATTAAAATTAAATTAAGTAATGTACAGAAAGGTTCCCTATATTAAGTATTATAAGGACCTTGATACAACACAGTGACTCTCTATAAAAATATATGTGGACTTAGTTTAAGATAGATTGTAATAATAAATAATTAGTTGATTTGAGTAGGTTAATTGTAATTTTGTAGTTATTTGTAGTTAATAGTAAAAATTGTGTATTTAATTAGTTGTAAGGTAGTTGGGTGTAATTATATATGGTTGTTTTTTCCTTTTAAATAAAGAATTACCCACCTCCAAACCCTGCCGCTCGATGGCAGGGAGGAAGTAGTCGTAGTAGCTCCTCGGCCCTGGGACGCGAGTTGCCAGGGAGGTAGGCCACTAAAAAAAAAAAACTAACCTAACCTAACCTAACCAGTCGCATCGCAATCGCATGGAAGTGTCACGATTTTGAGTAGCTCCGCAGTTTTAAAATCCCATAAATAGGTTTTTTCGCGATATCATATCCAAGTTATATATCATTGGATGCGCGCTCGAAAGTCTCAGTGATTAGTGAAAGTGTGTTGAAAATCGGTTGTAATTTGGACTTTTAATTAAGAAAAAACATAAAAGTGAAACTTTACAGTTAAATTGTGCCGAAACAAAATCGGTGACGTATTGTTTTCGGACTGCAGTTTTGTGCACCTTGTCTGCCCTCACTCTTGGAAAACACGTCCAGATTTTTCTCGGGAAGAACCGAAGAAGAGGAGGAAAAAATTTATTTTGCGACTGAAATACACTACAAAACTACTTTTTTTGAATTGTAATGCTGTGCACTACATCTGCCTCCTTCGTTTAAGACCACTCCCAGATTTTTCGGGTGAGGCTACGAAGTAGGAGAAGGAAAAATTTAATTTGCGCCTAAACAGGTTCGTCAATCCAAAATTATTAATAACGATCAAGAGCCCCTCGTTAATACGCATCTTTTGAGACCCATCACAGAATTTTTGGTCAAGGCCTCGAAGTAGGAGAGGCAAAAAAACAACATCCTGGTGTGAGCCATCAGCCATTCGAAGAGCCCGACGGGATCCAAAAAATTTTAATAATTAAGATAGTAATCTTAATTTAAGCTTTTAAATTAATTGTGTGGTACTGCTAGAAAGAGCTCTTTACGCTCTTTTCAGGCATACCAAGCAAGCTGACGTACCTTAATATACTAAAGTATAAACATCATTACCAAGTTATATTTTGCGGCTTATAACTGCAAAATATAGGTTGGTAAAATTTTGTGTTCCGAAATACGGCTAAGGGTGACACGTTTTAGTTTCAATTTAATTAAATTTAATTAATTTTTAGACAACAGATTGCCACAAGCAAACATACAAAAAATCTTCAAATAGTCATAACACCCGTCCTAGTTGACTCAGACCCTTCGAGTTTGGGTTCCAACGGATCCTTTCCTCGAGGGGAACAGTTTGGATCAGGCGGATTTCCCCCCAGACACTCCCCCCCAAAATATTTTTTGACCTCACCCCCTTAAGTCTCAACTTTGATCCCTGTGCTCCCAGACCCCCCGAGTTTGGGCTCAAACTGCCTGTCTCATTGAGAGGAACAGTTTGGCTCCGACGGATTTCCACCACGACCCCCCCCCCCCCCCGAAATACCAACAAATTATTTTTAACACTTCCATAGGCCGTCCCCCGAAACCTCCCCCCTCCCCCCATTTTCGACCTCACCCCCTCTAGGGCTAACTTTGGCCCCTGTGCTCCCAGACCCACCAAGATTGGGCTCAAATGAACCCTCTCATTGAGAGGAACAATTTGGCCCGACGGATTTTCCCTCAGACCTCCCCCTCCCCCAAAATCCCAAAAAACCCTAAACACACTTCCATAGGCCGACTCCCGAAACCTTCCCCCCCTCCCCCCAAATTTTCGACTTCACCCCCTCAGTGGCTAACTTTGGCCCCTGTGCTCCCAGACCCCCCAAGTTTGGGCTCAAACGAACCCTCTCATCGAGAGGAACAGTTTGGCCCCGACGGATTTTCCCTCAGACCTCCCCCTCCCCCAAAATCCCAAAAAACCCTAAACACACTTCCATAGGCCGACTCCCGAAACCTTCCCCCCCCTCCCCCCAAATTTTCGACCTCACCCCCTCAGTGGCTAACTTTTGTTCCCTTTACGTTAGACCCCCCGAGTTTGGGCTCAAACTGTCAGTCGAGAGGAACAGTTTGGCCCCCACAGATTTTCCCTCCGACCACCCTCCTCCCTAGAATCTCTAAATTTCCAAAAAACTCCTCCAAAGACCGACTTCTGACTAAAAATCTTATACAATCCGAAATGGCACTATGTAGAACCCCTACAAAAACTCCAAACTCGTTTGAGAGCGAAGAGCAAAAGTCACCGCCCAAAATGGGAACAACATATAAAAACAGACTTACCGAAGCTGCGGCGCTACAGCAGAGCGCCATTCTCCAACTAGACTCAGCGAGAAATTTGAAAGGAGAAAAAAATTGAAACTGCAATTTTGTCTGCAGTGAAACGACTCTATACACTAGTTAAAGAGGCAGACGGGACGGCTAGTAACAAAAACGAAAAACAAACCAACATAACAACTAACGTAGATTTCACACTAGAACCAAGAATCGACAGGCTAGAAGAACACCTTAACAAATTAGAAAGAGAAACAAATAAGCTGGAGGAAGTCAGAAGAGAACTAAGGAGACAAACCATGAACAACATAGAGGCACTTGATCACAAGGGCAAGGAAATAGTGTCCAGGATAGAACAGGAGACGGGTAAGATGATAGCAACGTACGCGAGTGTTACAGCAGGCCAAAAACCAACAACACCACAAAACGTCGCGTACCGTAAGGAGCCACAAATACAAGAGCAGATACACTCGATCATAATAAAATCTTCTAACCCAGAAACCAGCGGGGAGATAATCGAGCGCATCCGAACCACCGTAGACGCCAAAAATACAGGTATAAATATTGATAAAAGTCGTGGTAGGGTGTAACACAACGGCGCAGCTAGATAGGGTAAAGGACCGATTAAAGGCTGATTCTGTGCTCACCGTCGAAACGGCAGAAGCTAAGGACCCCTTGGTCGTCCTTCGAGGTGTACTGCAGAGCAACACTGATGAAGACATAGTTACCTCTGTAAAGAATCCGAACAAGGGCTTATTTAAAGATCTACGCCCAGAAGACATCAGAGTCTCGGTCCGATACAGAAGTAAGACACGAAACCCACATACAAATAACATTGTGCTTCAGGTCTCCCCCCAGGTGTGGAAGATACTAACTCAGATAGGAAGGGTCCACATAGATCTACAGAGAGTCGAAGTATTAGACCAATCACCACTGGTGCAATGCTCGAGATGTCTAGGCTATGGCCCAAGCGAAGACACTGCAAAGAAGAAGAAGATCTGCCCTGCGCCTGTGCCCACTGCGGCGGACCCCATATGCGTAATGATTGTCCAATATATAAAGCAGCGGAAAGACCTACCTGCATAAATTGTAAGAAGGCGAACATCGAGAGGCACGATCATGGAGCGTTCGACTCACAGTGCCCAATAAGAAAGAGGTGGGACACCCTGGCCAGAAGGTCGGTAGCGTATTGCTAAGGTGGCCAAAGGCTTTGACAGACCGCTAAAAATAATACAGGCTAACATACAGAGGTCGACCCTTGCTACTGGAGAACTAATAATGGAGGCAAAGAAGCGACGAGCAGCAATAGCTTTAATCCAGGAGCCATACGTGGGGTCTATTGGCAGGATGAAGTCCTATACGGGAGTCAGGATTTACCAAGATAGCAGCGCAGCCGAAGGTCCTAATAAAGTGGCTATTGCAGTATTTGACGATGACATCCAAGTCGTGCAATACCCTATGTTTATAATTAAAACAAAACTTAAACTTCTAGATTTATATTAACAAGATTATTAGGTATAGATTAAATATAATGCTAAACAAGGACGTCTCTCATTACGGCCGGGCGATGGCGGTCTCCTCTCGAATGTCGGCGCAGGTTCTAAAACTGGTCGCTTCCCCTCTCCCCCGCCGTCTCCTCCTCTCAGCTGTTACAGGCGTTAACATCCTCCGGGCCTTGAAAGTACTGCTTTCAATAGGATTGAATGTGGCCCAGTACAGCGTCCGAGTACCTAGTTTGTTTTGACATCATCTTTGGCAGGAATTACACACATCTTGTGGATAGCTCTTTTTATTGTGCCCTTTGTAGTAAGGACATCTGCGACTCTGCTTACTCCATCCGATCCAGGGTATAATTTAGCGATGCGTGCTAGACGCCATTGAAGTGGAGGAATATTATCTTCTTTAAGTAATACTAAGTCTCCAATCTGAAGCTCCTTTGTCTTAGTTCTCCACTTAGTTCGCTGTTGAAGCTCTGCTATAAACTCCCGGCGCCACCTCTGCCAAAAGTGTTGCCTTAATTGCTCAATGAGCTGGAACCGGTTGGGGTGCTTTGCCGTGATAGGAAGCGTAGGCACCGCGCTCATAGGTCTTCCAATTAAGAAATGCCCAGGGGTTAATGGAGTAGGATCTGTAGGATCAGCAGAAAGAGGGGTTAAAGGGCGAGAATTCAATATCGCTTCAATCTGTGTGAACAGCGTCGCTAGTTCCTCAAAAGTGAGAGAAGCATTGCCAGCGACACGACGCAAATGATGCTTTGCTGACTTCACGCCAGCCTCCCAAATACCTCCAAAATGTGGAGAATAAGCGGGACTAAATATGAATCTAAATCCTTCATTAGAGGCAAAATTGGTTAAATGCTCACGACTAGATTTGAGTAATCTACTTATCTCATTGTTTGCACCCTTAAAATTGCTGCCATTATCACAAAATATTGAATATGGTTTGCCTCTTCTAGAAACGAACCTTCGCAATGACAAAATGAATGACTCCGTGCTTAAGTCACTAACTACTTCCAGGTGAAGTGCTTTTGATGCTAAACATATAAATAAACACAAATAACATTTAGAAATGCGGTTGCCCTTTCCTTTTCGACTGGAAATCATAAATGGTCCGGCAAAATCCACCCCACACGAATAGAATGGAAACGAAGAGTAGGTTCTTTCAGCAGGTAAGTTGCCCATTATAGGTTGCAATGTTTGTCCACGCAAACGAAAACAAATCATGCACTGCTTCGTCGTACTACGTGCCAGATGTCGACCACCGATGGGCCAGAAACTCTCTCTTATAGAGGCAAGTAGATGCTGAGGACCGGCATGAAACAACTTTTCGTGTTCGTTTTTAAATAGTAATTTAGTGAAATGATGCTTTGAATCCAAAATCAACGGGTGTTTTTTATCGTATTCAAATTCAGAGTTTTGAATACGACCCCCAATTCTTAGCAAGCCGTGTGAGTCGATAAAGCAATTTAGTGTTATTAATTTAGACTTACGATTGAGAGCTTTATTATTTGAAATTAATTTTATCTCTTCATTGAAACATTCCTGTTGACTACATTTAATTAATAATAGTAAAGATTGATTCAATTCATTAGCATCTAAAGGACCAATTATTTTATTATTTTTATTTTTACAATTTGATAAAAAACGTAATACGTAGCCATAAATCCTCTTCATTCTGTTAACGTTAGAATATTTGTCAAATTTTAGAGCATCGTTAGCTGAGACGTGGCATTTAATTATGTCTTTTACCTCGGGTAAGTGTATAGGAATGTGAGTATGAGCGGTTTTCGGCCAGTAGGATTCATCATTCCGTAGGAACGACGGCCCTTCCCACCAGAGGTCAGAAGCTTCGAGCTGACTGGGACTTACGCTGCGAGACGCCAGGTCTGCCGGGTTTTTATCTGTGGGTACATGCCGAAATATAAATCCGCTGGTAAGTTTATTAATTTCATTTACCCGATTACACACAAATACCTTGAGATCCTTAGTTTGGGTCTTCAACCAAGCTAAAACAATTGTTGAATCCGTCCATAGATATTTTTGGCTAAAGTTACCCCGCCATGACTGTAAAACCTTAAAGCATAAGCGAGACCCTAACAGAGCACCACATAATTCCAGCCGAGGAATGGTGGTAGAGTGTAGAGGAGCAACTCTTGCCTTTGCACATAGCAGCCTAACCATGATACTTCTGTCCTGAATTTTGAGAACGTACGTACACACAAGCCGCGTAGGTTTGTTGGGAGGCATCTACAAAACAATGCAGCTCTAGAGATCTCGGGTTTTCAGACAGAACCCGTCGCGGGATCTTAATGTTTGACATGTGTAAAAATTCTTTTAAAAGACTTGACCAATTTTTGCAAAAGTTCAAAGGAACGGGATCATCCCAATCTAACTTGGAAGACCACAATTCCTGTAAAATAATTTTTGCTATAATAACACAAGGACATAGCAACCCTAATGGATCAAAAACCTTACATGTCGTGGATATGACAGTTCTTTTGGTGATCTGAGGGGATGGAGTCAGATCTGTTGAAAATTGTAATTGATCCGCTGTAGGTGACCAATTCAGACCCAAGACACTGGAATCTTTATAAAAATCCATGGGTTTTCCCGAATCAGTTTCATTATGAAATAATTGAGGACAGTTAGTACGAAATTTTCTTATAGGTAAACACGCTGAGTCAAGAACTTCGACAACATTTTTGTAAATGTGTTGCAGGCGCTCTACGGTATCTGCGCCTGTATTAAGATCATCAGCGTAGAAATCGCTTTTGATTATACGAGCAATAGATTCATCGTCACATTCATTAGCTAATTGTAGGAGACACCGAGAACTGAGAAAGGGCGCAGACGCAGTACCATAGGTTACTGTATTTAGACGCAAAATATCAATAGGCTGATTACAATCTTCACGCCACAAAATGAGCTGAAGATGACGCTGCGACGGTGTGATTTCGGTTTGCCTGAACATTTTCTCGATGTCGCCTGTTAGAACATATTTATGCTCACGAAAACGAAGCAATATAGATATTAGGTCACTTTGCACAACTGGGCCGACCATAAGAATATCATTGAGTGATTTCCCTGTATGAGTTTTAGACGAAGCGTTGAACACCACCCTTAATTTAGTGGTTTCAGATTTCTCACGGATTACAGCATGATGTGGCATAAAGTATCCAAACTCTGGTCGATTGATTTTAGTTAGATGCCCTAAATCAGCATATTCATTGATAAATTCTTTATACTTTTCCTTTAAACTTGGTTGTTTAATAAATTTTCTTTCTAGGCTTTCCAAGCATTTTTTAGCAATATAATAGGAATCACCGAGTGCTTTCTCTGGTCCTTCCTTTAAAGGCATGTGAACAGAAAATCTGCCATTTGGCAGACGACAAACATTCTTTTTAAAATCATCTTCACAAAGCTGCTCTTCAACAGAATATGTTTTTGTTTGTGGTAAGTCATCAATGTTCCAAAATCTTTCTAATGAATCCTTTATTTCCTGAGAAAAATTGCAATGAACTTTACATGAGATTGACTGACTTGTTGCTAAGGGACCACCTACAAGCCATCCGAGCTTAGACTCTTGAAGCACCGGTTTATTCGAACCGAGTTTAATTATATTCGATCCGACTATCTCCCAATATACATCCGCACCCAACAGTATGTCTATATCAGCCGGTGAGAAATATTTAGGGTCAGCTAATTGAATATTGTTAGGTATATTTATTAATTCAGTGTTAATCACTGAGTTTGGTAAAATACCAGTTATTTGTGGCACTACCAAACATTTGACATTTATCTCAAAAGACATAACTCTTGATTTAACTTTGATTTCACATTTTTTATAAATCCTACAGCCCACATTATTAATTCCATAAACGTTAACCGAACTAGAATCATCAATAGACAACCCTAGATTTTTCTTTAAATTTTCGGTAACGAATGAAGACTGACTGCCCATATCTAGAAGAGCGCGAGCTTGATAAATATTGTCGTTTACAATTAATTCTACTACAGCTGTACACAGTAACACTTGGCCGGCTGATGAAGACAGCGTAAGAGACACGGGTAGGGAAGACGAAGTCGTGGGTTGAAGTTCTGCATACGACAGGGTTGGTTTATGTATTAGTGTTTTATGTTTCTTTTTGCATGTGAGACACAGTCATTGATATGCATTGTGACCACTGCGCAGACAATTTTTACATAATTTTAATTTAGTAACTTCATTGTAACGATCATCGATACTCATATTTTTAACCTTAGAGCATGCATGTAAAGGATGTTCATCGTTACACACAATACAACCTCTTTTGTTATCCTTTTTATCATGTGACACTACAAAACTTCTAGACTGAGTGATAGACTTTGGTTTATCTATCACCTTCTCAGACCGGTTAGTACTATAGGAAGTTTCCAGCACGTCAGCACGACTACGCAGGAATGAAAAAAATTCACTCAACGAAGGTAACTCGTTTAGATTACCCTTGTACTCCTCCCATTTTCTACTCGTGTGTATGTCCAATTTTACGGACACCATGTATATTATAAGGGCATCCCATTGATCAATAGGCTGGCCAAGCGATTCAAGAGCACGTAAATGCTTAGACACATGATCGATAACAAACCGCAACGCTTTAAATGATTCCGTTCGCAATGGTTCAATACTGAACAACGCCTTTAAATGATTGTTCATTAAAATATTTTTGTTTCCAAATCTTTCACATAAGAGATCCCATGCAATCTTATAATTTTTAGCACTAAATTCTATCGACTTTATGACAACAGATGCGCTCCCTTCTAAACATGAACGCAAGTAATGAAATTTATTTATCGGCGGAATCCCTTCATTGCTATGTATCCGATTCAAATGTGTCCCTAAATTCCACGCTTACATTGAGGCTAGATGTTAACGCCTGTAACAGCTGAGAGGAGGAGACGGCGGGGGAGAAGGGAAGCGACCAGTTTTTAGAACCTGCGCCGACATACGCGGGAGAGACAGCCATCGCCCGGCCGTAATGAGAGACGTCCTTGCTTAACATTATATTTAATCTATACCTAATAATCTTGTTAATATTGTTAATATAAATAAATTTCATTACTTGCGTTCATGTTTAGAAGGGAGCGCATCTGTTGTCATAAAGTCGATAGAATTTAGTGCTAAAAATTATAAGATTGCATGGGATCTCTTATGTGAAAGATTTGGAAACAAAAATATTTTAATGAACAATCATTTAAAGGCGTTGTTCAGTATTGAACCATTGCGAACGGAATCATTTAAAGCGTTGCGGTTTGTTATCGATCATGTGTCTAAGCATTTACGTGCTCTTGAATCGCTTGGCCAGCCTATTGATCAATGGGATGCCCTTATAATATACATGGTGTCCGTAAAATTGGACATACACACGAGCAGAAAATGGGAGGAGTACAAGGGTAATCTAAACGAGTTACCTTCGTTGAGTGAATTTTTTTCATTCCTGCGTAGTCGTGCTGACGTGCTGGAAACTTCCTATAGTACTAACCGGTCTGAGAAGGTGATAGATAAACCAAAGTCTATCACTCAGTCTAGAAGTTTTGTAGTGTCACATGATAAAAAGGATAACAAAAGAGGTTGTATTGTGTGTAACGATGAACATCCTTTACATGCATGCTCTAAGTTTAAAAATATGAGTATCGATGATCGTTACAATGAAGTTACTAAATTAAAATTATGTAAAAATTGTCTGCGCAGTGGTCACAACGCATATCAATGCCAGCTCAAAGGACTGTGTCTCACATGCAAAAAGAAACATAAAACACTAATACATAAACCAACCCTGTCGTATGCAGAACTTCAACCCACGACTTCGTCTTCCCTACCCGTGTCTCTTACGCTGTCTTCATCAGCCGGCCAAGTGTTACTGTGTACAGCTGTAGTAGAATTAATTGTAAACGACAATATTTATCAAGCTCGCGCTCTTCTAGATATGGGCAGTCAGTCTTCATTCGTTACCGAAAATTTAAAGAAAAATCTAGGGTTGTCTATTGATGATTCTAGTTCGGTTAACGTTTATGGAATTAATAATGTGGGCTGTAGGATTTATAAAAAATGTGAAATCAAAGTTAAATCAAGAGTTATGTCTTTTGAGATAAATGTCAAATGTTTGGTAGTGCCACAAATAACTGGTATTTTACCAAACTCAGTGATTAACACTGAATTAATAAATATACCTAACAATATTCAATTAGCTGACCCTAAATATTTCTCACCGGCTGATATAGACATACTGTTGGGTGCGGATGTATATTGGGAGATAGTCGGATCGAATATAATTAAACTCGGTTCGAATAAACCGGTGCTTCAAGAGTCTAAGCTCGGATGGCTTGTAGGTGGTCCCTTAGCAACAAGTCAGTCAATCTCATGTAAAGTTCATTGCAATTTTTCTCAGGAAATAAAGGATTCATTAGAAAGATTTTGGAACATTGATGACTTACCACAAACAAAAACATATTCTGTTGAAGAGCAGCTTTGTGAAGATGATTTTAAAAAGAATGTTTGTCGTCTGCCAAATGGCAGATTTTCTGTTCACATGCCTTTAAAGGAAGGACCAGAGAAAGCACTCGGTGATTCCTATTATATTGCTAAAAAATGCTTGGAAAGCCTAGAAAGAAAATTTATTAAACAACCAAGTTTAAAGGAAAAGTATAAAGAATTTATCAATGAATATGCTGATTTAGGGCATCTAACTAAAATCAATCGACCAGAGTTTGGATACTTTATGCCACATCATGCTGTAATCCGTGAGAAATCTGAAACCACTAAATTAAGGGTGGTGTTCAACGCTTCGTCTAAAACTCATACAGGGAAATCACTCAATGATATTCTTATGGTCGGCCCAGTTGTGCAAAGTGACCTAATATCTATATTGCTTCGTTTTCGTGAGCATAAATATGTTCTAACAGGCGACATCGAGAAAATTTTCAGGCAAACCGAAATCACACCGTCGCAGCGTCATCTTCAGCTCATTTTGTGGCGTGAAGATTGTAATCAGCCTATTGATATTTTGCGTCTAAATACAGTAACCTATGGTACTGCGTCTGCGCCCTTTCTCAGTTCTCGGTGTCTCCTACAATTAGCTAATGAATGTGACGATGAATCTATTGCTCGTATAATCAAAAGCGATTTCTACGCTGATGATCTTAATACAGGCGCAGATACCGTAGAGCGCCTGCAACACATTTACAAAAATGTTGTCGAAGTTCTTGACTCAGCGTGTTTACCTATAAGAAAATTTCGTACTAACTGTCCTCAATTATTTCATAATGAAACTGATTCGGGAAAACCCATGGATTTTTATAAAGATTCCAGTGTCTTGGGTCTGAATTGGTCACCTACAGCGGATCAATTACAATTTTCAACAGATCTGACTCCATCCCCTCAGATCACCAAAAGAACTGTCATATCCACGACATGTAAGGTTTTTGATCCATTAGGGTTGCTATGTCCTTGTGTTATTATAGCAAAAATTATTTTACAGGAATTGTGGTCTTCCAAGTTAGATTGGGATGATCCCGTTCCTTTGAACTTTTGCAAAAATTGGTCAAGTCTTTTAAAAGAATTTTTACACCTGTCAAACATTAAGATCCCGCGACGGGTTCTGTCTGAAAACCCGAGATCTCTAGAGCTGCATTGTTTTGTAGATGCCTCCCAACAAACCTACGCGGCTTGTGTGTACGTACGTTCTCAAAATTCAGGACAGAAGTATCACGGTTAGGCTGCTATGTGCAAAGGCAAGAGTTGCTCCTCTACACTCTACCACCATTCCTCGGCTGGAATTATGTGGTGCTCTGTTAGGGTCTCGCTTATGCTTTAAGGTTTTACAGTCATGGCGGGGTAACTTTAGCCAAAAATATCTATGGACGGATTCAACAATTGTTTTAGCTTGGTTGAAGACCCAAACTAAGGATCTCAAGGTATTTGTGTGTAATCGGGTAAATGAAATTAATAAACTTACCAGCGGATTTATATTTCGGCATGTACCCACAGATAAAAACCCGGCAGACCTGGCGTCTCGCAGCGTAAGTCCCAGTCAGCTCGAAGCTTCTGCCCTCTGGTGGGAAGGGCCGTCGTTCCTACGGAATGATGAATCCTACTGGCCGAAAACCGCTCATACTCACATTCCTATACACTTACCCGAGGTAAAAGACATAATTAAATGCCACGTCTCAGCTAACGATGCTCTAAAATTTGACAAATATTCTAACGTTAACAGAATGAAGAGGATTTATGGCTACGTATTACGTTTTTTATCAAATTGTAAAAATAAAAATAATAAAATAATTGGTCCTTTAGATGCTAATGAATTGAATCAATCTTTACTATTATTAATTAAATGTAGTCAACAGGAATGTTTCAATGAAGAGATAAAATTAATTTCAAATAATAAAGCTCTCAATCGTAAGTCTAAATTAATAACACTAAATTGCTTTATCGACTCACACGGCTTGCTAAGAATTGGGGGTCGTATTCAAAACTCTGAATTTGAATACGATAAAAAACACCCGTTGATTTTGGATTCAAAGCATCATTTCACTAAATTACTATTTAAAAACGAACACGAAAAGTTGTTTCATGCCGGTCCTCAGCATCTACTTGCCTCTATAAGAGAGAGTTTCTGGCCCATCGGTGGTCGACATCTGGCACGTAGTACGACGAAGCAGTGCATGATTTGTTTTCGTTTGCGTGGACAAACATTGCAACCTATAATGGGCAACTTACCTGCTGAAAGAACCTACTCTTCGTTTCCATTCTATTCGTGTGGGGTGGATTTTGCCGGACCATTTATGATTTCCAGTCGAAAAGGAAAGGGCAACCGCATTTCTAAATGTTATTTGTGTTTATTTATATGTTTAGCATCAAAAGCACTTCACCTGGAAGTAGTTAGTGACTTAAGCACGGAGTCATTCATTTTGTCATTGCGAAGGTTCGTTTCTAGAAGAGGCAAACCATATTCAATATTTTGTGATAATGGCAGCAATTTTAAGGGTGCAAACAATGAGATAAGTAGATTACTCAAATCTAGTCGTGAGCATTTAACCAATTTTGCCTCTAATGAAGGATTTAGATTCATATTTAGTCCCGCTTATTCTCCACATTTTGGAGGTATTTGGGAGGCTGGCGTGAAGTCAGCAAAGCATCATTTGCGTCGTGTCGCTGGCAATGCTTCTCTCACTTTTGAGGAACTAGCGACGCTGTTCACACAGATTGAAGCGATATTGAATTCTCGCCCTTTAACCCCTCTTTCTGCTGATCCTACAGATCCTACTCCATTAACCCCTGGGCATTTCTTAATTGGAAGACCTATGAGCGCGGTGCCTACGCTTCCTATCACGGCAAAGCCCCCAACCGGTTCCAGCTCATTGAGCAATTAAGGCAACACTTTTGGCAGAGGTGGCGCCGGGAGTTTATAGCAGAGCTTCAACAGCGAACTAAGTGGAGAACTAAGACAAAGGAGCTTCAGATTGGAGACTTAGTATTACTTAAAGAAGATAATATTCCTCCACTTCAATGGCGTCTAGCACGCATCGCTAAATTATACCCTGGATCGGATGGAGTAAGCAGAGTCGCAGATGTCCTTACTACAAAGGGCACAATAAAAAGAGCTATCCACAAGATGTGTGTAATTCCTGCCAAAGATGATGTCAAAACAAACTAGGTACTCGGACGCTGTACTGGGCCACATTCAATCCTATTGAAAGCAGTACTTTCAAGGCCCGGAGGATGTTAACGCCTGTAACAGCTGAGAGGAGGAGACGGCGGGGGAGAGGGGAAGCGACCAGTTTTTAGAACCTGCGCCGACATACGCGGGAGAGACAGCCATCGCCCGGCCGTAATGAGAGACGTCCTTGCTTAACATTATATTTAATCTATACCTAATAATCTTGTTAATATAAATCTAGAAGTTTAAGTTTTGTTTTAATTATAAACAAAAAAAACCCTACTCTCACATCCGCAAATATCCTACCTATAGGTCTGCGCACAGCAAAAGGTGTGGTGAACCTGGTTTCGGTCTATTTTGAACCCAGCCCAAGCCCGATAATACCCTACATTGGAAGACTTGAACACGTCCTGAAACATCTCTCTAATAAAATCATCGTTGGAGGAGACGTCAACGCAAAGAGCCCCTGGTGGGGATGCGACGCGCCCGATGAAAGAGGTGAAGAAATTGAAGCCACACTTGATGGCATGAGCCTGGAAGTCATAAACCACGGTAGGGAGCCAACCTTCGACACAATCAGAGGTAACATTAGGTACACAAGCTATGTTGATATCACGGCCGCCACTCACGATCTCCTTGGCCTTATTGAAGACTGGAGGGTGGATTGTGATGTGACTGGTTCTGATCACAACGCCATCACCTTTACTCTTAATTCGGAACTCATAAGAAATAATGGCATACACAGCACAACTAGGGTTTATAATACCCGGAACGCGGACTGGATCCATCTTCGCTCGAAGATTTGCCAGTCGCTTTCCGAGCGCAACATCTCCTTAGAACACATAAACAATATACACTCCACAAATGAATTGGAAAACACACTCACACACTACACACACACAGTAACAGAAACATGTAACACAATCCTACCTAAAATTAACAAACGCAAAATACTCACCTCCCCACCGTGGTGGACTGAAACGCTCAGCAAGCTTAAGAGCGACGTCGCAAGAATGAAGCGAAGGATTCGCTGCGCAGCTCCAATTCGCCGCCCAAAGGTTGTCCAGAAATACCTGCAAGTAAAAGAAGAATACAAAACGGAAGTTGAAAATGCAAGACTTAAGAGTTGGAAGGCTTTTTGCGAGAAGCAGGATCGGGAGAGCCTTTGGGATGGCATCTACAGAGTAATTAGGAGAACCTGCCAAACGAGGATTGAAGACCCGCTAATTAGGGACGGTAAAGCGTTAACAAGCGCTGAATCTGCCAAATTTCTGGCGGAGACACTCTTCCCTGAAGACACGTATACAGGTGAAAATGAAGTACACGCCGATATCAGAAGAAAAGCCCAAAATGTTAACTTAATGGACCAAGATGAACTTCATGACCCGCCTTTTACGCATACGGAGTTATTTGAATGCGTAGCAAGCTTTAACCCAAAGAAAGCTCCGGGAGGAGACGCGCTCACTGCTGACATTTGCGGAAATGCTATCGCTGCCAACCCCGATGTCTTTTTGGCCCTTGTGAATCAATGTCTTCAACTGAGTTACTTCCCCATGCAGTGGAAGAAGGCAGCCGTAATCATTCTGCGGAAACCGGGTAGGGATAATTATACACAGCCAAAATCGTTCCGACTTATCGGACTGCTGCCTATCTTCGGTAAAATCTTCAAAAAAATGCTCGTAAGACGTCTTAACTTTTACCTCGTCCCCAGGCTCTCGGTGAATCAATATGGATTTGTACCACAGCGTGGAACTGAGGATGCACTGTACAAACTCACAAACCACATAAGGGAAGGTGTTAAAAACAAAAAGATTGTCACCCTCATATCCCTGGACATAGAAGGCGCTTTTGATAACGCATGGTGGCCCGCCATCAGGATAAGGTTGGCAGAAGAAGGCTGTCCCGTCAACTTAAGACGCCTAATCGATAGCTATCTACACCAGAGAGAAATAAGGTTGCTCTATGGAGGTGCCGCTATTACCAGGACAACGAGTAAGGGCTGCGTCCAAGGTTCTATCGGAGGACCTATACTCTGGGACCTCCTACTAGACTCACTCCTAAAGCAGTTGGACGCCATGAACATTTATTCCCAGGCCTTCGCCGACGATATAGCCCTCGTTTTTACAACCAACAGCTCTCTTGAAACGGAACTGAAAGCTAATAAAGCTCTGGAACATGTCCGAAGCTGGGGGGTGCAAAACAAACTAAATTTCGCTCCAAACAAAACAAAAGCAATGATAATCACAAATCGGATAAAATATGAAACACCTAGACTAGTAATGGGAGGCTCACTCATCGAAATCACAGATAGCATAAAGATATTAGGATTAATAATTGATAACAAATTAACGTTTAATAAACACACTATCTCAGTAAGTAAAAAAGCCATAGAAATTTATAAACGCGTTGCAAAAACAGCCAGGGTGAGTTGGGGACTGGACTCAAAAATTATTAGAACCATTTATACTGCTGTAATTGAGCCATTTATGCTATACGCTGCAAGTTCATGGTTTCCAGCTGCGAATAAAACATATATTAAGCAGAGACTCGATACTGTACAGAGAGGATTCGCAGCTAAGATCAGCAGATCGTACCGCACCACCTCCCTCAACTCATTGAGAATTATCGCGGGTTTACTCCCGCTCGATCTGCGCGTTCAGGAGGAAGCACTATTATACCAGCTGAGAAAGGGTCACATAGAATGGGATGATCTGAAAGGCGCGGAGGTTGAACGCAAGACTGCATTCGAAGATATCCCGCACCCAGCAGACGCACCAAAAATTTCATTTCAAATCCTGGGCAACGAAGAGCTGGAAGCAGACAGCGAAACTCCCGAAACTGTCCATATATATACAGACGGCAGTAAGACACTGGACGGTGTGGGGGCGGCGGTGACGCTCTGGAGAAATCAATGCGAGTTAGGAGCTCATAAATTACCACTTGCCCATTTCTGCAGTGTTTATCAAGCAGAGCTGGTCGCTCTACACAAGGCAGTGCAGTTGGCAACAAAGCGAAATGGGACCGGCTTTAACATTTACAGTGACTCTAGGTCTGCGCTTGACGCGGTAGCGGGAACCCGCTCCCTCAATCCCCTCGCCACAGAGATCCGTGACATGTTGAGGTCCAATCCTCACAAGGAGATTAAGCTTTTCTGGGTCAAAGCACATGCGGGAAGGGAGGGAAATGAGCGAGCGGACGAGTTGGCAAAGAAAGCTGCCAGCAATGTTAAGTTAAGGCCGGTCTATGATCGCTGCCCACTGTCGCACGTCAAACGCATCATAAGAGCAGGAACACTGCATAAGTGGCACACCAGATATAATATAACCACATATAAACACATCTACAGGTAAAATCACAAAAATATTCCTTCCGGATGCAATTGCGGCATATAGAATCCTAAGTACCGTTGAACCTAACTACGTTCTGACGCAGGTCCTCACTGGTCATGGGGGCTTCTCAGAATATTTGTATAGGTTTAAATGCAAAAGCACTCCTACATGCCCATGCGGGCATCATGAAGAGTCCGTGCCTCACATACTAATCGATTGTCCGATATATGGTTATGAGAGGCATGAGCTAACGCAAAAACTAAAAGACAAACAATTAGAAATACATACCATAGCCGATATCATGGCGGACAAAAAAGCTAGGCCCATATTTCTAGAATTCTGTTTAAGAATAGCCAAAAAAGTAATTAATAAAAACAAAACAAGATAATTCACTAACACCCTAACGGCTCAAAAAATCGGAACGAAACCGTGTATTAAAATAAGTTAGAATAAGTATAAATAATTAATGTAGTATAAAGTGATCAATATACTTGTTATCCACTTATTTAAAATTAGTATATTAAATATTGTAATTAGAATTAGAATAAAAACTTCGTATAAGAAGTTAGTCGAAACAATTGTATAAAATAAGACTCTTTAATATTGTTATAAGATAAGAATCAAACGTGTGTTAGAAGAGAGTTAAGTATTATGTTGTAATAAATAAGACTCTTAAATATTGTTATTTTGATTAAAACTAAACATGTATTAGAAGTAAGTTAGAATAAGTAACATTGTGATGATCAATAAAACCCTCGCTCGAAATCCACGGACCGGGGATAACCTCGCCCGGGGGGTAGGCTATTAGGCAAAAAAAAAATCCTAACCTAACCTAACCTGACCTGACCTGACCTGACCTGAACTAACCCAGTTTCGCAACTCACGCCGTGCTGAGTGCATACAAATTTTTTGCTCAGTTAATTAAAAATCGTAGTGTTGGAAATAATAAGTTAAGTTAAGTAAATGTTCTTTATATGTGTGTTGTCAAGTAAATAAGTGCATTTCGACAAGAAAACAGCTTCAGAAAGCTTCTGAATAATTCAGTTTACGAAATTGATTAATGTGTTGTGTTGTCGTAATCAACTGATAAGTACGTGTATCGTGCGTAGAAAATACTATGGTGTGTATAAGTGTTATTCCTAACTATTAAATTGGTAAATAAGTTAACATTTATGTGTAAATATTACATTGACTGCTAACTCAATCATACATTTCAAAACATTTTTCATAATATATATTCTATTTATAGAATTTACCGACGCCATTACCTTATAAAATAACAAGAACTTTTAGTGACTTTTAATTAAATTTTCGTAGAAAGTGGAGGAATAAGGAATTTCAAACAGACTTATAAAAAATTAAATTAATATTATTTAATTGTATTTGTGAAAAACGAAGTCATAAGGCGTGTAAGTACTAAACTTAAAAAATAAAAAATCTATCAATTGACACTACCGCCGCCATTTCCTTGTTTGTCCGTCGTCAAACCACAGAGTAGTTAACCAAAGGGAGGTGCCATTGACACAGAGTATATACCAGAAAACAATTACTAGTACTGATGGCGTTATAGTTGATACGGGAAATAGAAAAAGATTTGGTATTACATCAATATATTACATACATATATCAGTTAGAAAATATTTGAATATTAAAATGTCGTCTCATAAAATGCCGCTTAGTTCGCCAAAAACGCCAACGGAAAAATTGGGAGAATCTTCGCGTCCTGTATGGAAATGGTCACCAAGTGATGCACGAAAGTCATAGAACGCCGTAATTGAAAAGTTAGATGAATGTTGGAATATTCCGTCCTCAACTAAAAAGATCATCAAAGATGCCTTGGACCTGTTTTATGACTTAATTAGAGATGTAAACAGCGAAAACTTAGCTTTAAAGAGGGAGATGACAAAAATGAAACAAGATATGGAAAATATGGTTCAAGATAGCCCGACACTCACTTACCAGCAAGTAAAGGGGAAGAACCCTCTCATTATTATTAAGGATGTCCTGTCAGACCTTAAGGACGAAGATGTTCTTTTGGCCCTGACAGCACAAAACAAATGGTTATTTTCTGGGCTCTCAGAAGAGGAGCAAATAATGGAGATCCGATTTCGAAGACGGTGCCGCAACCCTCACGTAAACCATATCGTTATGCGCGTAGCTCCAAAGCTGTGGCAGCGGGTGACGGCGGAAGGTTCAGTCCACATTGACCTCAAGCGGTCAACGGTGGAGGACTTCTCGCCGGTCATCCAATGTACCCGCTGTCTTGGATTTGGACACGGTCGACGAAACTGCAAAGAAGCTACTAGCCTATGTAGTCACTGTGGTGGCCCTCACCTACGACACGATTGCCCTCATTATATTGTGGGAGAACAACCATGCTGCCTCAATTGCCGGAGCGCTGGCCTGGAGAAAACAGACCATAGGGCTTTTAGTGTCGAGTGTCCGGTCAGGCGAAAGTGGGACTCCATAGCCCGCCTGAGCGTGACATATTGTTGAGGAACCCGCGGTACTTAGTTATAAATAATGATATATAACTATTTTCATTTTAAATTGTTTACATTGTATTGAAATTATTGAAATATTATTATTAAAAATAAATAGTTATTTAGTTTGTTACAGTATTAAACTACTTGAAAAATAAAATGTTATCGTATTTCAGTTTTGTAATAGTTTTCCTATGTGAAAATGTATAAATCATTATAGTTTGAAAGGTTTCTAGAGCATTATTCTAATCTTTTGTAACTTTGTAATATTGTTGTGTCTATAAAAATAAATCGAAAACCTTTCAGGCTTATTACAATAATAGCTCATTACAACATAAGTACCAATATTGGTTTTCAAGATTTATAGGAAATTGTACTTTTAAAATTAATACTTTAAACTTAAAACATTAAAATATAAGTAATTGCTAAGGTAACGTAGTCTTCTATTGTGGGAATTAGTAAGAAACAATAAATAATAATAACAATACTTATAAGTTATAGGCAAATTCTTAAAAGTGCAAAGGTAACAAATATTTTTACTTTTCAATATTATGTTAGCTATAAAAACATTAATTATTATATTATTTGATTTTCAGATATGTTAAAGTGTTACAGGTGATTATAAAAATTAATCTTAAAAATTAATAAATAAATTAAAAAGTCTTAATCTTTATTAATGTGTTAGCTTTAGAATGGTCATATAGCATTGTATACTTACTAAGCAGCTATGATTTGTGTTAGATTTTTATTTTTGTAAATTTAAAAACAAGTTGGAAAGCCTTTCAGTTTTATTATATTAGCTTTTTATGACTGAGTTAAGATACTCTTATTTTTGTCGATTTTGAAGATTTATATGTTAAAAAATTGTACTTTTATTATTAAAACTATAAAATATGTAATTTAAAGTGTTTAGGTATTTGAAGTAAATATAAGCATTATATAGTTAGTTGAATATTAATGCGGTAAAGAATTGTAAAGGTGAAAGAGTATTATACTATTTCTATTAATTTTTGGTTCTTAAAAGCTTCTATAGCACTGTATATTAAGAAGTTAGCATTTGTTATTATATTATATCGGTTACGAAGACTTAAATCTTAAAAAAGTAATTAAAATTAAAAGTGTGAAGCTAGTTTAAGCAAATATATTTTATTTATAGTTAATTAAATATTAATGCGTATGAGTACAACGAATTTTGCTTGTCCAAAAGGGTTGTACTCTTATTAGTTTATGGAATAGAAAATGCACATAGATTTTACTAAAAAGAGATTGTCTGATATGTCTGTCTATATGATAATAGATGGACCAGGCATTTCTATGCTGTTATATCTTTTTTATCTAATTATATGTTATAAATGTATTGTATGCGAAGTAGCATTTATGTTAACCTTTATTTTATGATTGCATGTAAGGGCTGCCGGAAAAATATATATATATATATATATATATATATATATATATATATAAACAAAAAAAAATATAATAAAAAAAAATAAAAAAAAACCGGCAGTCTCTAGATAATAAATGAGAAGTGTACTTATTTACACAATAATTTAAAACTCTACGATATTTTACGATTCTAACAAATACGGTCAATTCACTTTCAGCAAATATTGTAAGTAATGACTGTAATATAGGATCAAAACCCCGACCGCTTGATGGTTGGGAAAAAATAGGGCGAAACAAAAAAAAATAAACCTAACCTAACCGGAGTCTCTATCGCACCTCTGACGAGTACGCAGTAAATTCGAGTCGCTCCGCAATCGTAAAATATAATTATTGGTATTTCTGTTGCAAATCTATTAGTGTTGCATATCAAAAGACGCGTCTCGCGACGGCGGATCTAGCAATATAAATATTTCTGTAATCCAAGTGAAGAAAGTGACAAAAAAGTGTAAAAAACTTTAAATTGTGTAAAAAAGTGGTGTTCAAGTGCGAACGCTGCCTTAACAAGATCTTTTCTCCATCTTTTTCTTGATTGCGCGCGGTGCGCCTCATCGAGTTGCACATTTTGAGCCATCTTCCAGATTTTTTCGAGCACGGATTCGGAAGATATCCGGGAAAAAGGAAAAAAGGGCGTGGCACGAGGTATGTGATACCGTTGTTGCTTCCATAAGTGCGATACACCGTCAGACGCGCCGTGGAAAGCTCATTACAGCGACATATCGTGCGCTCAGATCAAGCTTGGGAAAAAAAAGTTATTCAAGAAAAACATTAATAACCGTCAAAAGGCAGCGTTCAAACGTAAATAACTAGAAAACCAAAGCAGTAACCTATACTTTTCATTTTATTGGACGATAGGTCTCATTGAGACGTATCTTTGGACACCTCATCCAGATTTTTCCGGCCACTGGTGGCGATTTTATCGCCAATTTTCAGTGAAACCACGCGGCACGAGGTCGGAGATCCAGCAGGAGCAGCTCAGCGCGCGCTACGTCGTTGGAAAGCTCCTAAGACAAGGAGTAAGCCGCCGCTTCGAGCAGCTCGATCGGACACCTCCAGGCGACACCAGCCCGTCGGGAAGATTCGGATTGAAAATCCGGGATATCTCGGGAACGGTGCGTCCTAGCTCATTTTTGACACCAGGCCATTTGGTCCTTTTCCTCTTAAAGCCCTCTACCAAACCCAAAATTTCAAAATTCCAGTTTTTATAAATTATCCCAAAAATTTGCTAACTTTTGAAATTTTCAAATTTCTAATAATTTATATCTTTTAAACAGTGCCTTCGTTTGCAACTTTGACACCGGATTCTTTTATAGTATACACATTAGCATCTAGTAAAATTAAAAAACACCATAAATCCCACTTAACAATCACCCCCCCCCCCCCAACCCACCCCCCATATTCCTTTTGACACCGTTCCCAGATTAGTTAGATCTAGGTACATAAATTATAAAAGTATATATATTTAAGGTTTTTATAATTATTTTGTAATTGGTTGTATTATTTATCTGCCGTTCCCCCAGCACCATGTCGTCGACATACATTCCAAAATCGACTCGAACACTCCGGAACACCGACCGCGAAACGATCTCCGCGGCGACCGCGAAAAGGCCATCTTCGGACCCCGGAAGGGTCAAAACAGTAACTTGCCGTCGTATCGAGGCTGGGGAGGGTTTCTCCGTCTCCGGGAGCGAGTTTGGAGCGGGATCGGGATCTAGGCAATCCGAAAGCGGCTCCCTGGCACAGGCGCTCCAAAGGGAGGCGGATGCAGCTTTTCGCACCCCGCCATCTGGAGGAAGGCGTGGTAGCATTGGGGAGCCCGAGAGCCCGACCGCGACCCTTCTAAAGACCGCGAACGGTGTATTCCAGCGTGCCAAGGAGGAACTAGAAAAGTCTGGAACCTGAAAGGCTCCATAAGAGCAACTGTAATGGATGGCCTCAATTTTCTTTACGAGGCCACCCTTCAGGTTAACAGTGCGCGGCGCGATGTCCTTCTGCAGGTCGAACTAATCTTACAGCTCCAAAAGCGCCAGATCCGAGTGGAAAGAGTGTCGGCCGTAACCGCCCCCGAGGACATCGAAAACGTTGTCCTCGAGTATCAGGAGGCGGTTCGCCAAGCGTGTGAGACCGCAATCCCAAAGCTGAAGCGAATGCTGAAATATGAACCTTCGTGGATGACCTCCGAACTTCGGGCCCTGAAGCGCGATGCAGTTACTAAGAAGAATCGCATCCGCTGCGCGGCCCCAATTAGGAGGGAATTCGTCGTCCGCCAGTATCTCGACGCCCGGGAAAAGTATGAGTCTGCTGCACAAGCGGCACATACCCATAGCTGGAAGGAGTACTGCACCGCGCAAACAGGCGAAAGCCTGTGGGACGGCATCTACAGAGTCCTCCGTCAAACCTCGAAAAAGCAAGAAGATAAACTTCTTGTGAGGGACGGAGTGACTCTTGATCCCAAGCAAAGTGCATAACTCCTTGCAGCTACGTTCTTCCCGGACGATAGAGTGGAGGACGACTCTCCCGTACATTCCGCAATAAGGAGAGAGGCGGACCGCCCTCTGTGCGAGTTATCCTGCACAGAGGACGATCCGCCCGTCACCCTTGCGGAACTCAGGGAGGCGGTTCACGATTTCAGCGCTCGTAAAGCGCCTGGATCGGATGCGTTCACAGCTGACATCAGTGCAAAGAGCATTGAGGCAGATGAGCGGCTCTTCTTAGAGATAGCCAACAGGTGCCTCGCTGTGGGATACTTCCCGAAGCCGTGGAAGCGTGCGGCAGTCGTGACACTTCCCAAACCGGGAAAATCCGACTACCATCATCCAAAGTCTTACCGTCCGATTGGACTTTTGTCAGTCCACGGTAAGACTTTGGAAAAGATGATGGTACGTCGGATTAAGTGGCACGTACTGCCGAAGCTAAATCCGGCCCAATTCGGATTTATGCCACAGCGAAGCACTGAAGATTGGTCATTGGCAAAGTCAAAGCACCCTCTTTGCCTTGGTCGAGCACATCAGAGCTGAGGTCAGGGCAAAGAGGGTAGTTTTGATGGTATCTCTAGACATAGAGGGGGCATTTGACAGCGCCTGGTGGCCAGCTATCAAACACCAGCTGGCCGCCAGGAAGTGCCCGGGGAACCTATACTCCACCGTGTGCAGCTACCTCAACGACCGGGAGGTCATTATTCGATACGCGGGCGCCGAATGCGTAAGGCCCACGACCAAAGGGTGCGTTCAGGGATCGATTGGGGGGCCCATATTCTGGAACCTCCTGATTGATCCGTTGCTGGGCGCCCTCGAGGAAGAGGGCCTGCGCGTGCAAGCCTTCGCCGACGACGTAATGCTCGTCTTCTCGGGCTCCTCTCCGGAGACTATCGCGCGCACCGCTAACTCCGTCCTCCGGCGGGTCTACGACTGGAGCTTGGACAACAAGCTGCGATTTGCTCCACACAAAACCAACGCCATGGTGATCACCAAGAAACTGAAACTAACACCAATTCAGATCACCATTGGCGGCGAAAGCATAAAGATGGTCACTGAAACCAAGATCCTGGGTCTTATAATTGACCACAGGTTGTCTTTTAAGCCGCACGTCATTGACGCTTGCCGAAAGGCAACGGCCATCTACGGCCAATTTTCAAGGGCGGCTAAGACAACCTGGGGTCTGAACCCAGAGGTGGTCAGGACCATCTACATCGCCGCTGTGGAGCCAATCGTACTATACGCTTCAAACGTCTGGGTCCCAGCCGTAGATCAAGTCGGAGTGCGGAAGCTGCTGGACGCGGTTCAGCGGGGGTTCGCGCGGAAGATCAGCCGGACCTACAAAACAGCCAGTTTGAGTGCGGCGCTATATTTTCTGTCAGGTATATTGCCACTCGACCTGAGGATCCGAGAGGCGGCAGAATTGTACCGCTATAAAAGGGGCGAGGACATTGATGGTATGGCAGACAGGAAGGCTTAACAGCGGGTTAGCTTCCTGGATGCTCCCCATCCAGCCCTCGCTCCTGAGGTAGAATTCTGTTGCTTCGAGGAGACACAGGCCGAAACCGGCGTGGTAGAAGTGCAGGATGACCAAGGAGAAGGAGAGGGTTATCTGCAGGTCTACACCGACGGCAGCAAGATACAGGGCAGGGTTGGAGCCGGAATTTCATACAGGCGGCGAGGCCTGGAAGTCACAGCAAGGAAACTCAAATTAGAGGATTATTGCTCTGTCTTTCAAGCCGAAATGTGCGCAATTTCGAAGGCTATCGAGGACATCTTGAAGATGCCCGACATGAGGGTCGAGATCCTTAGTGATTCCAGGTTGTCGTTGGAGCTGCTAAGGGATCGATCCTCATTCAACCCGATAGCCTTCGAAATCAAAAACCTGATTCGGCGGGCCCGAGATATGGGTAAAACCATTCGGTTCCGCTGGGTCAGAGCGCATGTAGGTATTGAGGGGAACGAGAGGGCTGATCACTTGGCGAAGGATGCGGCGCTCCACTCGAAACAGAGAGCTGCATACGACGGAGTGCCGGTTTCGACTCTTCGCCGTGGAATAAGAGCCAGGACCCTCGGCGTCTGGCAGGAGCGTTACACTGCGGGCCAAACCGCAAGTGTCACAAAGGCGTTCCTGCCAGACGTCGCGACGGCTTACAAGCTGGTGCGGGAGGCACCCTTCTCCGCTCTGATGGCCCAAGTCATCACGGGTCATGGTGGCTTCTCGGCGTATCTCCACCGGTTCGGACTGAAGGATAGCCCAGTGTGCATTTGTGACGGTCAAACGGACGAAAGCGCAATGCACCTGGTGCTCGAATGCCCTAGGTTCGGTCGGTGGAGATACGATCTTGAGGTCCAGAGTGGAGTGGCCGTACTGGAGGCCAACCTCTCCATATTTTTGTCTGGCCACAGAAGACTTTTTGAGGTATTTTGCTTCAAAATCTTGGTAGATGTGCTGCCAAAGAACGGCAGCATTATAAATTTTAAGAATGTAAAAATGTAATTGTGTTTTTAAGCAAAATAGATTTAATTGTATGTATAGAATAAATAACACTAGGCTTAAATAATGTAATTTAAAATATAGCAAGGCATTTGTAAAGCCTGGTTCCCTATGATTCAGCATAGGGACCTTTTTACAAACCTTAGCCTCTAAGATTGATTGTGTGTGTGCCTAGAGTAAGATAGGATTAAGTCATTGTAATATAGTAAGTCAAATAATAGTCAAATTTAATTGTAACATAAATACATAGTAGTAGCCTAAGAACTGGAAAAAAAAATGTATTAAACTAAGTAGATAATAAGTTTGTAATAAATGTAGATGTAAATAAAATACTCCCACCTTCAAACCCTACAGCTCAATGGTAGGGAGAAAGCTGTTAACTAGTAGCTCCTCGGCCCTGGAGCGAAAGCTGCCAGGGAGGTAGGCCTAGTAGTCAAAAAAAAAAAAACCTAACCTAACCTAACCTAACCTAACCTAACCAGTCTAGCAGAATACCTAGGACGAGTACGAAGCAAAAGCTAAGGAAGCCCAAATCATCAGCTGGAAGTCCTTTTGTGAAAAGCAGGATGGTGAGAGCGTATGGGATGGCATTTATAGAGTTATAGGTAAGACAAAAAGAAGGGAGGAAGATCTTCCGTTAATAAAAAATGGAAAAACGCTCGAGGACAATGAATCTGCGGAACTACTGGCGGAGAGTTTCTACCCAGATGATACCACAAACGGGGATACTAAGTGGCACTCTCACATCAGAAACAAGGCCGATAGCATAAATATAAGTTGAAAGGAAAATGAAAGTACTGACCCACCCTTTAAAACGCAAGAATTAAGCTGGGTCTTAAAGACTTTTTGCCCAAAGAAAGCGCCAGGTTCAGACGGCCTCACGTCAGACATTTGTTCCAATGCCATTAGTGTTAATCCTGCGCTGTACCTATCAATAATAAATAAGTGTCTCGAGCTGTTCCATTTTCCAGTAATATGGAAGGAAGCAACCGTGGTAGTACTTCGGAAACCTGGAAAAGGGAACTACCAAGACGTCAAGTCTTACCGCCCCATTGGCCTCCTACCAATATTAGGAAAGATCTTTGAGAAGCTGTTGATGAACAGAATCAAGTACCACGTAATTCCGAGGATAAGTACTCGCCAGTTTGGATTCATGCCACAAAAAGGTACCGAGGACGCCCTCTATGAACTAATAAAACACATAAGAACTAAACTTGACCAGAAAAAAATAACTACATTGGTGTCATTGGACATAGAGGGCGCCTTCGATAGCGCCTGGTGGCCCATGATTCGAGTTCGACTGGCAGAGGAAAAGTGTCCATGGAACTTGAGGAAGGTAGTTGACAGCTACCTCAATAACAGGACGGTTAAGGTGAGATATGCTGGTGCAGAGTACCGCAAAAACACAAGTAAGGGGTGCGTGCAGGGGTCGATCGGGGGTCCAATTTTGTGGAATTTGTTGCTGGATCCTCTGCTGAAAGAACTAATTGAAATTGGAGTATACGCGCAGGCCTATGCTGATGATGTTGTACTGATTTTTGACGGAGATACCGCTCTGGAAATAGAGACAAAGGCCAACGCCACTCTCGAGTATGTTCGGGCGTGGGGTGTCGACAACAAGCTAAAATTTGCTCCGCATAAAACCAGTGCTGTGCTTATGACCAGACGTATAAAATACGACACCCCTCGTCTGATCATGGGGGGAACTGATGTGATAATGCTCAAAGAAATTAAACTTCTAGGACTAATTATCGATCAAAAATTAACTTTTAACTCTCACGTCAAAAATCAGTGCAAAAAAGCTATAACAGCGTATAAGCAGCTCTCAACGGCAACAAAAACAAGCTGGGGCCTACACCCAGAGGTAGTTCGGATAATATATATAGCAACTATTGAGCCTATAATATTATATGCTGCCAGTGTTTGGGCCCCTGCTGCAAACAAAATCGGGATACGAAATAAGCTAAGGTCAGTACAGCGCAGGTTTCTGCAAAATATCTGTAAGGCGTATCATACTGTATCATTCAACTCGGTATCGATACTGTCAAGAACTCTCCCTCTGGATATCCGAGTAATGGAATGTCCCAGTCTATTTAAAATCAAAAGAGGAACCACTTGAAAACCTGCCAGACAGAGAAATTGAATTGAAGGCACCAGTGACGGACTCATTACATCCGGCTGAATACACTGGCTTGACATTCCGCATACTGGAAAACCAACAACAACTCGACGACAATAGCAACTACAACATAAGAATCTTCACAGATGGGAGCAAGATTGAGGGCAGAGTCGGAGCATCCCTATCAGTATGGAATGAAGCGTCCGAAATTAAAGCCGTCAAACTTAGTCTCCCATCCTATTGTTCTGTTTTCCAGGCGGAACTTCTCGCCATCCAAAAAGCGACAGACGCTATCCTCAACAGGAAGGAGAATAGATTTGCCATATATAGTGATTCCAGAGCGGCCCTTGAAACGATAATGAGACCTAATAATTGGCCACAAAAATAAGAATAAACCTAAAAGATTTACACTCTCGAGGCAAATTGTTAGACCTATTTTGGGTGAAAGCTCATATAGGATTTGTTGGCAATGAGAGGGCAGACATTTTGGTTAAGGAGGCTGCTCTGAAATCAAAGAAAAAACCGGAGTATGACAGATGCCCAATTTCATTCGCCAAGCGAAGCATACGGATGCGGTCACTCGGCGAATGGAACAGTGAATACCAAACTGGAACCACGGCGAACATAACGAAGATGTTCTTCCCCGACGCAGTAGTCGCGTACCACACCGTCAGTAAAATAGAAACATCTGCCATAAATACACAGTTATTCACGGGGCATGGGGGTTTCTCGGAATATCTGGCAAGGTTCAAGTGTAAGGAGAACCCCTCATGCCCTTGTGAACCAGACCAACCCGAATCCATCCCGCATATCCTTTTCGATTGTCCAATTAATGCATTTGAAAGATTTAAAGCCGAACAAAAACTGAACACAAAAATAGACAAACATAATATAGCCGAAATATTAGAAAGTAAAAATAGAGATATATTTATAAAATATTCCACGGCAATAATAAGTAAGGTGATAAAAAGGAATAGAACTAAGTAAAATGTAATGAGAATTGAATTGGATTGAATTGTGTAAATATTATGAGAATATGTGGACTAGCATATAAACCGAAAGTGTATATATTAGATTTAAGTAGACAATAAGCGATCACATATTATATATTGTAAAAAAAAAATGTAATAGATTATAAGTTCATTATGTAAATAGTTTATAAAAAATTGTATTAAAATTGTCACCATAATTACTGAATTACCCAAATAAAGAATAGATTAAGTAAGCTAGGGTACCGGGAAATCCCACCCGGAATATATGAAAGAAAGAGATTAATAAAAGAAAGAACAAGTATGAAGCATAGAAGTGATGCAGCAAATGCGAGAATCGGTATGAACGATATTAGATGTCACAGTCTGCGCCATTGCCGGCGGAGGAAGTAGAATAAGCTTATTAGATCCTCGGCCCTGGAGCAAAAGCTGCCAGGGAGGTAGGCCTACTAGGTGAAAAAAAAAAAAAAAAACCTAACCAGTCTTGACCAAACTACCGTGTCGACAACGTATTGCTCCTTGTTAAAAAATAAAATCAGTGGTAAAAGGTGATCGTATCGTTGTGAAAACGATGCTACAGTGTCTCATTAGTGCTCAATACACCAGGATTAGTGTTGGTGAAAGTTTTGTGCAGCGCGCTCCGAAGATACGGGCCCTGGACTTTGTGTCAACTGCCCCGAGTTGTCGCTGCAGCAATCAAGAAACGCTACACTAATTCCTGTAGCGCTGATCGAGATCTGCCTACCGCTCCAAGTTTGGTAAAAATCGGACGTCGGGCTCATTAGAATCCTTACATTAAGCTCTATTGATTTACCTTATTTTCAACTTAATTTCTAAATTTACCTTATATAAAAAAAAATGTAATTAATTTCTTATTCGTTTTGTATATTCAGTTGTCATTAAATTAAAGCTATTAGTGTGTTAGTTCCTAATTACCTGCTGTCGTTCCGGAAATGTCTTCTTCCGCAGCATCATCTCGCCCTACTACCAGAGCTGGCGATAAGGGGTTGGTAGCCACAGCTATGGCAACTAAACGACCATCATCTGACCCCGGGAGGCTTAAGCCATCGACAAGCCGAAAACTCGACGCGGGGGAGGGTTCCTTCACCGGAAGTGATTTCGGAGCGGGCTCGGGCAGTAAGCCCGGCAGCGCCGAACTGGAGCAAGCGCTCCAATGGGAGGCGGATTACGACACTCCGCCATCGGGAGGACGTCCCCCCTGCGCTGGGGAGCCCGTGAGCCCAACCGCAACCCTCCTAAAAGATGCGAACCGCGTGTACCAGCTGGCGAAGGAAGAACTGGAGAAATCCGGAAATCTTAAGGGCTCTATTAAAGCAACCGTAGTGGAGGGCCTTAATTTTTTATATGAGGCTACACTTCACGTTAATAGTGTACGGCGCGACCTCACCATCACCGGCGGACATCTCGAGGAGGGAGTCCAGCCACACGGAGCAGGTCATGCTGCTTACGCAGCGGCTGGAGAGGGCAAAATAGTCGAATTTGACCTTATCCAGCTGGTCAAACTGTTCCCCTCTCCACCCGCAGCGGACCTGGGCTCCCTGCTGGGAGAATTAAAATCAATGCGTGAGGAGGCAACTCACATGCTTGCTGAGGTGCGAGCTCTGGGGGCTAAAACAACGAAGCTCCGGGAGGAGCCTACACAGGCTCAAGTGCCACCTTCATATGCGGCAATGGCCGCCAAGGCGCCGGCAAAGTCCGGCCACTCAATAGTGGTGACAAGTAAGTCGCCCGAGGATTATAGAGTATTTTGCCCTGTATACTGACTTTTGACACAATCATATTTTTATTTACACTTTTAAATTATAATAATTTTACACTTTGACACTCACCTCCAATATGTTTGGCATTAGAACCCCCCCCAAAAAAGACAGATAGCGACAAATCGCCGCAAAGTGCAGGTCAATCGAAGTCAATGCGAGTGAAGATTCCGCAACAAAACAGGCGGATACCTCCAAAAAACAACCACTTCAACTGACTGCGACACAAAAAGAAGGACAAGGAGGTTCGGACCAACCAGGGATTTCGCCAGGCAAGCCCAAATCGGGAGACAGAATGTCACAGGCGCGGGTCTGGGTGCAAAAAGCAAAAATGTGCGTTAACCAATCCCGAAACTTAGAGTCCGATCTAAAACAAGGCATCATAATGGCGGTAGACAACCTCTATCAACTACTGAAAGAAACAACATCTGCGAAAACAGGAGCAGCAGCAGCATCGTCACAGCTAATACCTCCACCAACACCAGAAAACAGGGAAGCGGAAAAAACAGTAACATCTCTCCTCTGTGCGCATAGCGAGATGATTTCTAAAAGCATGGCTCAAATAGAAGAGTTGAAGGAAAGGTTGGCAGATCACCAAGCCGCACTTTGGAGGGCAACTGACGCGAGTGTAGTAGCCGGAGAGAAAAAGGATAAGCTGCAAACACCAGTGCGTATGCACTCCCTAATAGTCACCTCGAATAATGAGCAAGACACAGGGGAGAAAGTAATGGATAAGATTAGGCAGATAGTAAGGGCAAAAACGGAAGGAATAAAAATAGACAGAATAAGGAAGGCTAAAGATAGGAAAATTATAATTGGGTGTGAAGATAAGGAAGAGCTGAAAAAGGTAAGGGAAAATATAGGAGAAGAAGGCGGCGGGTTGATCGTAGAGGAAGTCAAAAATAAGGACCCACTCTTAATACTCAAGGGTTTATTATCCATTAATACTGATGACGATGTAATAAGGGCCCTGAGAAGTCAATATAAGTATCTATTCCAGAGCCTCAAAAAAGAAGAGGATAGGACGGAGGTTAGATACAGAAAAAGGTCGAGGAACCCTCATGTTAATAATGTAGTCATCAAAGTATCCCCTACGATCTGGAGAAGAGCCACGGAGACTGGATTTCTACATATAGACCTACAAAGGGTAAAGGTTGAAGACCAAACCCCGCTAGTGCAATGCACGCGCTGCCTAGGCTTCGGACATGGTAAGCGCTTCTGTAGGGAATCGACTGATTTGTGCAGCCACTGTGGCGGTCCACATCTTCGTACAGAGTGCGCTGATCGCCTTGCGGGTATCCCACCTAAATGTCAAAATTGTTCCAAAGAAAAACATGAGAATGTGGAACATAATGCATTTAGTTTGGATTGCCCCCTACGCCGTAAATTGGACAAACTCGCCAGATCAACTGTGGCATACTGCTGAGGACACCCCAAAGGACAAACACCCCTATAAGATCATTCAAGCGAACCTTCAAAAAAAGAAACTGGCAACGAATGAGCTTCGTCTGGAAGCTGCGAAGCGTAGAGTTGCAGCGGCACTCCTCCAGGAACCTTACGTTGGAGCTGAGAAGGCTTTGAGAAGTCATAGAGGTGTGCGTATCTTCCAGTGCACTGAGACGGGAGAGGGTACTGTTAAAGCAGCGATAGCGATCTTTGACCACGACCTAAACGTTGTTCAGTACCCCAAGCTCACTACACATAACATCACAGTAGTGGGAATCCAGACCAGCGCCTGTAGGATCGCCCTTGTCTCGTACTATTTTGAACCAGACCAGCCCATACAACCTTATATAGAAAGGCTTAAAGCCATTGTGGAAGAAGTGGGACCTGGATTCCTGGTAATTGGGGGAGATGCCAATGCTAAAAGCCCATGGTGGGGAAGCATATCAGAAGATCATAGGGGTGAGGAAATGTCAGGGGCTCTCGAGGAAATATGCCTCAACGTCATAAGCCAAGGGAAAATTCCGACCTTCGACACCATTAGAGGGAGCCAGCGGTTCAGCAGCCACGTAGATATCACCGCGTGTTCAACTGACATCTTGGACTTGGTGGATGCTTGGAAAATTGACGAAGGTCTTACGAGTTCCGACCACAACGGCATCCTTTTTAACATCAGACTGCAAAGATCCAAGGGCATCAAAATACATAGAACAACAAGAGTTTACAACACACGTAAAGCTAATTGGACCAACTTTCGAAAAGAACTTAGCCAATTGATTCAAGAAAATAATATCTCTACAAACGTAATAGAAAAACTAACAACAACAAAACAATTAGAGGAAATAGTTAATAAATACACGACAGCAATCAAAGATGCTTGTACTAAATCAATGCCCTTGAGGAAATCAACTGAGATTCTGAGAATGCCGTGGTGGTCCGACAAACTTGAAAACCTGAAAAAGGAAGTCTCCACCAGAAAGCGGAGGATACGATGTGCTGCACCAGTCCGCAGGTCGAAGGTCGTTGAAGAATACCTGAAACTAAAAGAGGAGTATGAACGAGAGGTAGCGAGAGCGCAATTTGAGAGCTGGAAGGAGTTCTGCGCCAAGCAGGACAATGAGGGGGTCTGGGAGGGTATTTATCGAGTTATAGGCCGGACAAGCGAAAGAAAAGAAGACCTACCGCTAGTAAGCAATGGGAAAGTACTAAATGCTAATGACTCCGTAAAGCTCTTAGCAGAAACCTTCTATCCAGAAGATGACGCAAGTAGCGATAACGCAGATCATTGCGATACTAGGAGGAAGGCCGGTCTAGTAAACCTTGGAGACCAAAATTATTCTTGTGACCCACCGTTTACGATGCTTGAGCTAACGCTAGCTGCCAGGTCATTTAACTCCAAAAAGGCTCCAGGAGTGGATGGATTCACAGCCGACATATGCTTGCAAGCCATTACAACCGCCACAAATTTAGCTCTGCCTCTATTTAATAAATGCTTACAGCTTCAATTTTTCCGGAAGCATGGAAGGAGGCTATCGTTGTTATCCTTCGGAAACCGGGTAAAAGCGATTATACGACGCCAAAGGCCTATAGACCGATTGGTCTTTTGCCGATACTGGGCAAGATCCTCGAAAAGTTGTTGGTGGCTCATCTCAAATTCTATTTAATCCCAAGGATGAGTACTCGCCAGTACGGATTTATGCCACAGAGGAGCACCGAAGACTCCCTCTATACACTGATGCAGCATATAAACGGAAAACTTGATAAGAAGAAAATCATAACGCTTGTATCACTTGATATAGAGAGAGCCTTCGACAGTGACTGGTGGCCAGCAATAAAGGTCCGACTGGCAGAGGAAAATTGTCCACTGAATTTGAGGCGAGTCATCGATAGCTACTTAGAAAATAGGAGGGTCAGGGTTAGGTATGCTGGTGAGGAGCACATAAGAACCACAAAAAAAGGCTGCGTCCAGGGCTCCATAGGTGGACCTATACTGTGGAACCTCTTGCTGGACCCTCTCCTAAAGGACCTGGAGAGCAGGGGGTATCACTGTCAGGCCTTCGCGGACGACGTCATGCTTGTCTTCGATGGTGACACAACGTTGGAAGTTGAACGATCTGCCAATGCTGCACTGGACCACGTTCGGACATGGGGTGTTAAGAATAAATTGCGCTTCGCTCCACAAAAAACTAACGCGATGGTGTTGACCCGAAGACTTAAATATGACGCCCCGCGTCTGTCCATGGGCGGGGTTGGCATTTCGATCATCAAAGAACTAAAAATATTGGGTGTAACCATCGACGACAAGCTGACTTTTAATTCACACGTAGCCAATGTCTGCAGAAAGGTCCTGGGGGTATATAAGCAGCTAGCCAGGGCAGCAAAGGTCAGTTGGGGACTTCACCCTGAAGTCATAAAAACTATTTACGTTGCGACAATGGAACCCATTATATTATACGCCTCCAGTGTGTGGGCTCCGGCGGCTAAGAAGCTTGGGGTCCGGAAAAAATTGGGAGCGGTGCAACGGGGCATTGCTCAAAAAATGTGCAGGGCATATCGAACTGTGTTCCTGAACTCTGCGCTCCTTTTAAGCGGTATGCTCCCACTCGATCTTCGAGTAAGTGAAGCAGCCTCCCTATACGAGGCTAGAAAGGGACGGCCTAACGACAAGCTATGCGGCAGAGAAGTAGAGTTGATGGTCTCCGCCAAAGATTGCCTTCACCCAGCTCTGTATATCGACCTAGAAATTAAAAGCCTGGCAAACCAACAACAGTTTGATGCTGAGAGCGAACATAATGTTCGTATCTTTACGGACGGGAGCAAGATCAAGGTGGGCGCTGGTTTATCATTTTGGAGTGCGAACCGCGAAACTAAGGCCCTGAAACTTGCTCTCCCGAGTTATGCGACCGTCTATCAGGCGGAGCTCCTGGCGATATGCAGAGCAACGAGAGAGATTTTAGGAAATGCTGGACAGTCATTTGCAATCCTGAGTGATTCGATGGCGGCCCTTACAGCGTCGGGAACTACAGCTCTCTGCATCCCCTAGCCGTAGAAGCTAGAGGAAATCTAAGATCAGCATTCCTCCAAGGCAAAACAGTGGTTTTGTTTTGGATTAAGGCTCATATAGGCTTAGCAGGGAATGAGAGAGCTGATGAACTCGCTAAGAATGCGGCTCTCAATCTGAAGCGGAGACCTGATTATGACTTGTGCCCTATTTCATTCGTCAGGCGAAGCCTGCGCCAGGCTACGCTTGACGAGTGGAATAAGAGATATAAGATAGAAGAAACAGCCTCAACCACGAAGCTATTTTTCCCGGACGCAGTGGAGGCGTATAGAATTATAAGAAAGCAGGTCCCAACGAATATCACGACACAGGTTATGACGGGGTACGGTGGCTTTTCTGAGTACTTGAATCGTTTTAAGTGCAAGGATAGCCCATCGTGCGTATGCGATCCTGTTGAGGTAGAAACGGTGTCCGGTAACGGTAAAATATAATATTGAAGTGCCCAGTTTTCATGAAAGAGAGATATGATCTCGAACAGCAACTGGGTGTTATATTAGACGCTGATGCCATAAGTGGTATTATAAAAAGCAAATATAGGCAAATTTTTATACACAATTGTGAAATTATATGTAAGAAAGTTGTATTAAGGAACAAAAGTAATTAAATAATGCTTGCCTAATATTATGTACAATATTTCGGTCAAGCATTAAAATTAAGAAAAAATTTAGTGATATGAGTATGTATAAAAATTAAGTAATGTAAATAAAGTACCCATCAATGTAAATCCCCTTCGAAGACAAATAAATGATAGGTTAGGTTGTTTAGTTAGATAGAAATGGGTGCCCCCCCCCCCATATGTAGCGTCCTTGGCGAAGGATATCAGAAAGATACAGTATGAAGCATGAAAGTGCGAGAGGAATAAATGCGAGAACTTGTATGAAAGAGAAAACCGCGCAGTATAAGCTCCGATTATGT
This sequence comes from Leptidea sinapis, assembly GCF_905404315.1. NCBI lineage: Eukaryota > Metazoa > Arthropoda > Insecta > Lepidoptera > Pieridae > Leptidea > Leptidea sinapis. The sequence continues at coordinate 458,209 of NC_066293.1, forward strand.
TGGAGGTAGAACGAATAAAAAAAAAAAAAAAAAAAACCTAACCTAACCTAACCTAACCTAACCTAACCTAACCTAACCAGTCGCATCCGGAACCCGGACGAGTAAGCAGCAGAATTACGTTGCTCCGCAGTCGAAAAATATTAGAAGTAGAAAATTTGTGAAGTGCACAGTGTTGTGACATATCGTTGGATGCGCCTTGCGACGACGAATTCAACGGTACCAATTTTGTTTGGATTGAACCAAAATTTGTGAGCAAAAGTTGCAAAAAACAGTGTTTTTCGAAGAAAAATTGTAAATAAGTGCGTACGCCGACCAAAGTAAAGCGGTACCCCATACCTTTTTGGGTGGCATCTGTTGCGCCGTGACGAACTGTACGTTTCCAGCCTTATTCTGGATTTTTCCGATCAGGCGTTCGGGAAAAAACAGGAGAAAAGTGAATTCACACGTGGCACGTGTCGCCCAAAAACACCAATATCGCTACAAGTGCGATACATCATCAGACGCACCGCGCCAAGACAAAGAAAACAACATATCGTTTTCCAAAATCGGACTGGTAGAAAAGTTTTTATAGGGAAAAAACCAGAAATAACTGTTAATCGGTTTTTCTCGAAAACCAAAGCGACGACCTACAAATTACCAAACGTTCGGCCTCATTAAGACAAACAATTTGATACCCCGGACGAAATTTTTCGACCAATCACAGTGATTTTGAGAGAATTTTTCTGGAAACCACGTGGCACGTGGTCAGTGTTCCCGTGGGAATAGAACACCTTGACATACTACGTTGGATAGATCTTGCCGCAAGAAATATTTTGACGTTTCCAGAAAGAAAATCGGACCATCCTGTGAAGAGCTAGCCCGTCAGGAAGTTCTTTTATATATGGACAATAGTTTTTACATATAGTTATGTATTTTAATAGTTATTTGTTAATTCTGACTCGAGAACTTTATTCTCCGAATTTTTGCGAGTAAATAGAGGCCAAACTCGACTTATTTCGGACATCCCTAATATTTTTTTGAGATTTTTCGATCTTTTCAAAATTTACAAAAAGTAAAAGAATTTAAAAATTCCAACGCCCAGGGGTGCCTAAAATTGCTCTTTATTCGATAAAAATACTGTTATTACCGGCATTTAATTTTTGGACATCATCGAAAAGCGAGACCAGCACAGAGATCCTGGAAAGATTGCGGACGGTTTTAGACGCCAAAAAGACAGGATTAAACGTGGACAAAATTAGGAAAGCCGGCAACCAAAAATTAATAATGGGCAGTGCATCAAGGGTCCAGATCGATAAGATAGCCGAAAGGCTGAGAAACGAAGAAGGGCTTAATGTAAATAACGCAAGCAATAAGGACCCCCTGATTAAATTGAAAGATGTCCTTACAGTAAATACGGATCAGGACATAATAGATGGGTTAAAAAACCAAAATAAACATCTACTCAAAGATCTTAATCCGGAAGATGTCAAGGCCACGGTTAAGTTCAGAAGGAAGACGCGAAACCCACATCTCAACCACGTTGTGCTACAAACAAGCCCAAAATTGTGGCAAGTGCTCACTCGAGCGGGCAGGATCCACCTCGATGTGCAGAGGGTGGCAGTGCTGGATCAGTCACCGCTGATCCAATGCACGAAGTGCTTTGGCTACGGCCACGGGCGTAAATACTGCAAAGAGGAGGATGAATTGCCCTGCGTTTGTGCCTACTGTGGGGAGAGGCATATGCGGGAGGAGTGCCCCAAGTATAAAGCGGCGGAAAAACCCAGCTGTATAAATTGTAAAAGAGCAGGTATCGAGCGACACGATCACGGATCCTTTGATGAAGAATGTGCGGTAAGAAGGAGGTGGGACACACTAGCGAGGAGCAGAGTGGCCTACTGCTAAGGTGGCACAGGTCATCAATACACCGCCAACAGCCAAACCAAACAAATCCTATAAGATAGTACAGGCTAACCTGCAAAGGAAAGAACTGGCAACAGCAGAGCTTGTTATGGAAGCCCGATCAAATAACATCTCAGTCGCAATGGTGCAGGAGCACCATGAAGCCATATATATGCACCAGAAAATGAAAGACTACAGAGGAGTCAGAATAATACAGTGCCACAGTCCAACGGATGGAGACATTGTCAGAGCAGCAATAATGTCTTTGACGAGAACATTGCTATTACGCAATACCCCGCAAAAACCACCACAGACATAGTGCCGGCACGCCTCCAGACGGCAAAATGGGAGATCTCCTTAGTGTCTTTCTATATTGAGCCGAACCTAAGGGACATAAGTCCGCACCTGAACCAGTTAGAAGACATCCTCGGGACAATACGCAAGCGAGTAATCCTAGGCGGAGATGTAAACGCCAAAAACCCGTGGTGGGGAGGCTCAGTAGTCGATGAGAGAGGGATGATCCTCGAAACGAAAATAAATGAACTTGGCCTGCACATCTTGAACAATGGACAAGAGCCAACGTTCGATATAGTTAGACGTGGAAAGAGGATCACCAGCTACATTGACATCACCCTGTGCACAGAAGACCTCCTCGCACATATAGAGGAGTGGATCGTAAATCCAGCCCTGACCTCCTCTGACCATAACGGTATTGAATTCGTGGTAAAGTTGAATAAGCCAGACAGTACAAAAAATACGGGAACTACCCGGATCTATAATACTACCAAAGCGAACTGGCCCATGTTCAGAGAAAAACTCGTGGAACAACTACTCGAGAAAGAAATAAACGTAGAGACCATCGAAAGCACCCATAATGCAGGACAAATGGAAGAGACCGTCAAACAATATACAAACGCCATCATTGAAGCGTGTGATGTAGCGATACCAAAGATAAGTAGAAACACCAAACCGAAAATAGCATGGTGGACAAAGGAGCTAGAGGCTTTGAAAAAGCAAGTTACAACTATGAAGCGCAGAATCAGGTGGGCAGCAGAGAGCCGAAGGTCGAAAGTAATAGGAGACTATTTAGAAATGAAAGAAAAATACGAAAATGAAGCTGCTGCACAAACAACTAGTTGGAAGGAATTCTGCACCCAGCAGGAGAAGGAGTCTATGTGGGACAAGATATATAGAGTCATCAGGAAGACGGAGAAAAGAAAGGCAGATCTGCCACTACGGAAAGATGGATGCTACAAGGATGAAAAGGAATCTGCTGAGTTGCTGGCAAGAACATTTTTCCCTGAAGACAATGAAGAAGATGAAGCTGAAGAACATATACTCAAAAGGAAAAAGGCTGAAAATATCAATAGAGAGGACCACAACATAGCCTGTGACCCCCCTATAACTATGCCGGAAGTACAGAAAGCAGTTCTCAGCTTCAACCCAAAAAAGGCCCCTGGAGAAGATGGTATAACAGCTGACATATGTATGAACGCAGTTAATGCGGCACCGTACATATATTTAGCGATAGCCAACAAATGCCTCGAAATGGGATACTTCCCGGAAAGATGGAAAGTGGCCTACATTGTCGTAATAAGAAAACCGGGAAAGACTGACTACACCGACCCCAAGGCTTACAGGCCCATTGGGCTACTATCCCTGCTGGGGAAGGTCTTTGAAAAAATAGTAGTGGGAAGGCTGAAGTGGCACTTAGTACCAAAAACCAGCAAACGGCAATACGGATTTATGCCACAGCGTAGTACCGAGGACGCCCTCTATGACGCAGTAGAATACATACGCTTAAAGCTGAAGCAGAAAAAGATACTGACGACCGTATCACTCGACATTGAGGGCGCTTTTGACAGCGCTTGGTGGCCGATGATCAAAATCCGTATGGCCGAAGAAAAATGCCCCCCAAACATCAGAAAAGTCATGGAAAGCTACCTGGATAAGAGAAGAATAAGACTAAACTACGCGAGACAAAGTGTGGACATGCCAACTACAAAAGGTTGCGTACAAGGGTCTGTGAGCGGCCCAACACTGTGGAACTTGCTATTAGACCCACTATTGAAGGACCTCGAAGCCACCTGAGTATATGTCCAAGCATTTGCGGACGATGTCCTCCTCATTTTTGAGGGAGATACAGGACCGGAAAGCGAAGCAAAAGCAAATGACCTACTAGCTCGAGTACATCGTTGGGGGGTGTCAAATAAGCTGAAGTTTGCGCCTCACAAAACTAAAGCTATGGTTATAACCCGAAAATTAAAATTTGACACCCCACGACTTACAATGAACAATACACCAATAGTGATGGAGGACCACATAAAAATACTGGGAGTAGACATCGACGCAGGGTTGACCTTCAATCGACATATCAAAGCACAATGTCAAAAGGCTACTACTATCTATAAGCAAGTTTCCAGAGCCGCAAAGATTGATTGGGGTCTGAATCCAGAAATTATTGCTTCGATATATACGGCAGTTATCGAACCAATTGTCCTGTACGCCGCAGCTGTATGGGCTCCAGCCGCAAAAAAGGCGTGCATTCAAAAGGTTCTGTATCAAATTCAAAGGAGTTTTGCACAGAAAATTGCAAAAACATACAGAACTGCCTCCCTGAACTCCGCCTCACTACTCGCGGGGATATTACCCCTGGACCTCCGTGTAGCAGAGGCTGCGGAAATGTATGCAGCACGAATGGGGAAAACTCCTATAGCTTCAGAAATAGAGAGGAAAACCCAATACACTGATCTTCCACACCCAGCAACGCAAACACAAATGACCTACTCCCTGGTAAAAGACCCTACGGAAATAGATAAGCGCGGTGGAACTCAAATATTTACGGACGGGAGTAAAACGGAGATAGGGGTGGGAGCTGCGTGGTCAAAATGGGAAGACGGAAAGGAAGTTGAAAGCAAGAAACTGAAACTTGCCCCACACTGCACCGTATTCCAGGCAGAATTGACTGCCCTACGTTGCGCCGTTGCACACATTGCAAGTAAAAGATGCAATGCGCAGGTGTACAGCGACTCAATGTCTTCGCTAGAGGCAATAGCATGTGGACGATCACTTGACCCCCAGGTGACGGAAATTCGCCGAAATCTAGAAGAATGCCAAGCAAAAGGCATCAAAACAGAATTTTTCTGGGTTAAGGCATACGTCGGAACTCCGGGGAATGAGAGAGCGGATAGCCTTGCTAAAGATGCAGCGGAAAAATCCAAAACCCGCACGGAATATGCTGCGTACCCGCTATCGTATATAAAGAGACAATTAAGGATGCGAACGCTTGATACGTGGAATGAGCGCTATCTGGACGGTGAAACTGGGCAAATTACAAAAGTGTTTATCACTAATGTAAAATCAGCATACAAATTAATAAGAAAGACACGTTTCTCCTCCCAGATGGCTCAGATTCTGACGGGGCATGGTGCGTTTGCACAATACCTACACAGATTTAAGATAAAAGGAAGCCCTAAATGTAACTGTGACGATGACTGTGACCAGACCGTACCACACCTAATAATTGACTGCCCAATCTTCGCTCTCCCCAGATGCGACCTGGAGCATGAGATCGGTATGAAAGTAACCCAAGAAGGATTGCCTGAAATACTGGATCGCTACAGATCGCAACTGGAGAAATACTGCGAGAAGGTGGTGAGGTACACAAAAGAAAGGAACAAAAACGAGAGTGGGGCGGATCCCGCGGGTACGGGAGATCCCGCTCGCCCAGAAATAATATGAGAATATTTCAGGTGAAGAGGGGTATGCTGACCCGCGGTGCCCGCGCGTCACTAGTATACTGGTCTAAATCGCTCTGGATAGTCCTGATTAACATAAGAACATAATAATATTTTAATTATATATACCTTAGGTTAGTGACATCTACAAATAAAGATCTATAATTGTTTTACTAAGCGATGAATGAAAGAACGAATGAATACCTAACCTAACCTAACCTTACCTAAACTAACCTAACCCTTTTTTTTTTTAACGAGGAGGAAATACATTTACGTACTACCCCTGTGCACTATGTGGCACAGGGAGTGTGGGACTCAACCACTTAGACCATCTTCTACGTAGCTAGAAGTTGGCCAAGTTTGGTAATACCCACTAAAACCTCCTCGAAAGCAGAGAGTTCCCCTTTTTGAGAGGTTCTCCGGGATCTTTGCAGGGCATTTCACCGGAGAACCTCGGGGAAGAGGCCACCAGTGGCCCTCTACTGGCTGCTAGGGGCTGGGGTTGAGAGGTCTTCTTGGACCCCTCTCCCCCTCCTGCCCCGCCCTAAACTAACCTAACCCAACCCAACCCAACCTAACCTAACCTAACCGGCGAAAGATAAATACGAAGATGCTGCTAATCAGACACAGACAGAATCATGGAAGTCCTTTTGTGAGGCACAGGATGGAGAAAGTCTCTGGGACGGAGTATATAGAGTAATAAGACAGACCAAACGGAGAACGGATGATGTTCTCCTTATCTCTAACGGCGCTGCACTCAGTTCCAGAGACTCTGCTGAGCTCCTCGCGAGCGTTTTCTTCCCTTCCGACGATCCATTAAATGATGATATAGAACAAAAAAGGATTCGAATCTACGCAAACTCTATGGATATGAGTAATGGAACGAACGATCTCCCTTTTACGTTGGCGGAGCTGAGACAGGCTATGTCTACCTTTCACCCAAGGAAGGCTCCAGGGCCCGACGGGTTTACAGCCGACATTTGTTTAGCTGCCATAGACGTGGATGAATCTCTGTTCTTGGCCCTTCTAAACAAGTGTCTCCAGCTGGGTCGCTTTCCCGTACCCTGGAAGAGGGCAGCTATTGTAGTTTTAAGGAAGCCGGGGAAATCGAACTACGCTGATCCCAAATCTTACCGACCTATAGGCTTATTATCAATACTCGGTAAAATTTTGGAAAAACTGTCAGTTGGCCGTTTGCGATGGCACACGCAGTCCAAACTCAGTATCCGTCAATATGGGTTTGTACCCCAGCGTTCCACTGAAGATGCTCTCTTCCAACTGAAAAAAGTTATTGACGACAACTCAAGGAGAAAAAAATCGTGGTGATGGTATCACTCGATATAGAAGGTGCTTTTGACGGAGCATGGTGGCCGGCGCTAAAATGTCAATTGGAACAACTAGCCTGTCCAATAAATTTACGGAAGCTAACTCATGATTATCTGAGGGACCGGTCGGTGGCCCTAAGCTATGCTGGAGAAAAAGTAGAGAGAACAACAAGTAAGGGCTGTGTTCAGGGGTCCATCGGCGGCCCACTCTTTTGGAATCTTCTCCTCGACCCCCTGCTACAGGAGCTGGAAGGATCGGAGGCACACTGCCAAGCATTTGCAGACGACGTGGTGCTGATTTTCTCGGGCAATGACATGGCGGGGATCGAGGGGAAGGCAAGTGAGGTTCTGGAGCGTGTTGTCGGCTGGGGGCAGAGGAATAAATTAAAGTTTGCCCCGCATAAAATGCACGCTATGACCTAGACAAAGAAGCTGAAGTTTGATCTCCCTATACTTAAGATGGGTGGAGTTACCATTCAAAATGTAACCGAAATGAAGATCCTCGGGGTGACATTCGACAATAAGTTAACTTTTAATAGTCACGTAGCTCAGGTTTGCCAGAAGGCAGCAAGCATTTACGAACAGCTAGCCAGGGCGGCCAGAGTTGAGTGGGGACTTAACCCTGAGGTGATCAGGATCATATATGTTTCGGTTATAGAGCCAATAGTTTTGTATTCCTCGAGCGTTTGGGAATCTGCTGCGGGGAGGCAGAACGTGCGTAGGACCCTAAATGCTATACAGAGGGGCTTTGCACGTAAGATCTGTAGAGCACATCGCACGGTCAGTCTTCACGCAGCATTGATTTTGTCAGGCCTTTTGCCACTGGACCTAAGAGTAGAGGAAGCTGGAGCGTTGTTCAGGGCCAGGCAGGGTTGGGCCATCCCGGAAATGTTAGATAGATCTCTTGAGCGAAAAGTGTCATTTTTAGATTTGCGACATCCCGCATTGGCCACGTTAGTAGATTTTAAATGTCTAACTGACCCCGCGAAGGAGATAAATGAGTTGGTGGGGATAAATGATTTGGCCATTTATACTGATGGAAGCCGTATCGATGGTAGAGTAGGCGCTGCCTTATCGTGGTGGAGACAGGGGAAAGAGGTGCAGACGAATAGATATAAACTCGAATCATTCTGCACCGTTTTCCAAGCCGAAACTCTAGCATTAGCAAAGGCCACTGACAAACTATTAGTTGGTAGGGATAAGACCGTACATTTATTCAGCGACTCGAGATCAGCGTTGGAATTAATAAAACAACATAAAACTTTTAATCCACTCGCTGTAGAGATACGTAAAAACCTTGCTGATCTTGAGTCGTTGAATATTAATGTGAATCTTTATTGGATAAAGGCACATGAGGGACATGAAGGTAACGAGCGCGCGGATGAGTTAGCGAAATCAGCCGCATTAGGCGGAGATAAAAAGGCTGCTGATTACGATCGTTGTCCACTGTCCTTTGTAAAGAGCGCGATTAGAAATGTCACCAGAGAGAAATGGCAGAAAAGATACACGGAGGGCACTACGGCAGAACTAACAAAAATATTTTTCCCCAACGTCGGGATCGCATATAAGATTGTTCGAGGTTATTGGGGATGGTTTGGGAACTCTACAGTGACTCAGATATTAACTGGACACGGTGGGTTCGCGAGCTATCTCCACAGGTTTAAGCTCAGACAATCCCCCGCTTGCGACTGTGACCCCGACGCCAAAGAAACGGTAGTACACATAATAACTCGATGTCACAAATTCGGTTATGAAAGATTGCACATAGAAAACGAAATTGGCATTAAAATTGAAATCTCAAATTTAAGCACCCTGATTTGCAATAAGGAGTACAGATCAAAATTCTTGAAATACGCTATCAATACAGCAACAAAAATTATAAAGAAAAATAAATAAATAATGTAAATAAGTAATATTTAGTAATAGTTTAATACATAAGTTGTAATTGTGTGGTGTGTAAATCGCAATAACATAAATAAGAAGAGGATTGAGACCGGTTCCGTAGAATATAAGAAATGAATATGGAAAATATATTTATACTTATAAGATAGAATATTCAGAAAAAAAAAACATTGGCCTACAGGCCATATTTATGTTGTAAGACTAGGAGCTATAATTATATTAATTGTACGAGTTACTAAATGATTTATTAACCATGCACTAGACTAATCAAACCAAATCTATTTAAATATAATTAGTATAATAGGAATGTAATCCATGTGAAGATTTATATTGTAAAATATATACAAGCAGATGGACCAGTACATATGAAAAAGGCGCTAGAAGGTTTAAAAATAAAATAAGAAAAAAGGTATAGCAAAAAAAAAGTACATCATTAACTAAAAAAAAATAAAAAAAAACAAAACAAAAAAAAATAAAAAATTGTTAGTGTAGTACAACAAGGGTACTATAGTTAGATAGTATAGTATTAGAATTAAGTTAATAACCTATGTATAAAGTACGCCCATCGATATACTTGGTATTTCAACCGGACACTAACCTAATTTAAAGTTTCTAACACACAGTTCTTAATAACTACTTAAATCTATGTATTAAACCTACGCTAGTGTCCTCTAAATCTTCGACCAGTCGGCGTCACTGCTCGGCGTCACAGAGAGAAGCGCGAGCCGCGCTCGCCGCGAGTCTTGCGGGGGCGCAACACTAGCGACACCGCGACGCTCTGCGGAGCGTCACCCGCAACTCGGAACAAAGGAAATAGCTATTTCCCTTTGTATGGGTCCGATATTAACAAACGATATATCGTTGGATTCTTGAAACGGCGATCTCAATGATATATAACACTTAACTTATTACTACTGACACACAGTGAAGTAAAAACATATAAAATTTACTTCAAATTAAAAATTCTCACGGCCGTATATGAGGTCCGATTTGAATTTGAAATCACTCACGTGTCTACCAGAGCCTGGTGCACCTCACAAACACTAAAAACAGGGGGGGTACCGCGACTCCCAGCCAGTAAACCACACCCAAACACTGTGTCACTATCACTTCAGATGTCGAGGTCGATAAAAAATTTATCGAACGCTCGAAAGAAAAACTAATAACACCGTATTCACCGTAAAAAGGCGCGTCTTTTCATATAAAGCAAGTATATACAAATAAGTTGTAAACACTCCAAAAGCCGTCGTGAACGCGGAGCGAAGTGAAAACGATGTTGCCACTTCGACCGCACAACGACTTCAACCTAACCTAACCTAACCATGGAACTAATCTTACAGCTCCAAAAGCGCCAGATCCGAGTGGAAAGAGTGTCGGCCGTAACCGCCCCCGAGGACATCGAAAACGTTGTCCTCGAGTATCAGGAGGCGGTTCGCCAAGCGTGTGAGACCGCAATCCCAAAGCTGAAGCGAATGCTGAAATATGAACCTCCGTGGATGACCTCCAAACTTCGGGCCCTGAAGCGCGATGCGGTTACTAAGAAGAATCGCATCCGCTGCGCGGCCCCAATTAGGAGGGAATTCGTCGTCCGCCAGTATCTCGACGCCCGGGAAAAGTATGAGTCTGCCGCACAAGCGGCACAGACCCATAGCTGGAAGGAGTACTGCACCGCGCAAACAGGCGAAAGCCTGTGGGACGGCATCTACAGAGTCCTCCGTCAAACCTCGAAAAAGCAAGAAGATAAACTTCTTGTGAGGGACGGAGTGACTCTTGATCCCAAGCAAAGTGCATAACTCCTTGCAGCTACGTTCTTCCCGGACGATAGAGTGGAGGACGACTCTCCCGTACATTCCGCAATAAGGAGAGAGGCGGACCGCCCTCTGTGCGAGTTATCCTGCACAGAGGACGATCCGCCCGTCACCCTTGCGGAACTCAGGGAGGCGGTTCACGATTTCAGCGCTCGTAAAGCGCCTGGATCGGATGCGTTCACAGCTGACATCAGTGCAAAGAGCATTGAGGCAGATGAGCGGCTCTTCTTAGAGATAGCCAACAGGTGCCTCGCTGTGGGATACTTCCCGAAGCCGTGGAAGCGTGCGGCAGTCGTGACACTTCCCAAACCGGGAAAATCCGACTACCATCATCCAAAGTCTTACCGTCCGATTGGACTTTTGTCAGTCCACGGTAAGACTTTGGAAAAGATGATGGTACGTCGGATTAAGTGGCACGTACTGCCGACGCTAAATCCGGCCCAATTCGGATTTATGCCACAGCGAAGCACTGAAGATTGGTCATTGGCAAAGTCAAAGCACCCTCTTTGCCTTGGTCGAGCACATCAGAGCTGAGGTCAGGGCAAAGAGGGTAGTTTTGATGGTATCTCTAGACATAGAGGGGGCATTTGACAGCGCCTGGTGGCCAGCTATCAAACACCAGCTGGCCGCCAGGAAGTGCCCGGGGAACCTTTACTCCACCGTGTGCAGCTACCTCAACGACCGGGAGGTCATTATTCGATACGCGGGCGCCGAATGCGTAAGGCCCACGACCAAAGGGTGCGTTCAGGGATCGATTGGGGGGCCCATATTCTGGAACCTCCTGATTGATCCGTTGCTGGGCGCCCTCGAGGAAGAGGGCCTGCGCGTGCAAGCCTTCGCCGACGACGTAATGCTCGTCTTCTCGGGCTCCTCTCCGGAGACTATCGCGCGCACCGCTAACTCCGTCCTCCGGCGGGTCTACGACTGGAGCTTGGACAACAAGCTGCGATTTGCTCCACACAAAACCAACGCCATGGTGATCACCAAGAAACTGAAACTAACACCAATTCAGATCACCATTGGCGGCGAAAGCATAAAGATGGTCACTGAAACCAAGATCCTGGGTCTTATAATTGACCACAGGTTGTCTTTTAAGCCGCACGTCATTGACGCTTGCCGAAAGGCAACGGCCATCTACGGCCAATTTTCAAGGGCGGCTAAGACAACCTGGGGTCTGAACCCAGAGGTGGTCAGGACCATCTACATCGCCGCTGTGGAGCCAATCGTACTATACGCTTCAAACGTCTGGGTCCCAGCCGTAGATCAAGTCGGAGTGCGGAAGCTGCTGGACGCGGTTCAGCGGGGGTTCGCGCGGAAGATCAGCCGGACCTACAAAACAGCCAGTTTGAGTGCGGCGCTATATTTTCTGTCAGGTATATTGCCACTCGACCTGAGGATCCGAGAGGCGGCAGAATTGTACCGCTATAAAAGGGGCGAGGACATTGATGGTATGGCAGACAGGAAGGCTTAACAGCGGGTTAGCTTCCTGGATGCTCCCCATCCAGCCCTCGCTCCTGAGGTAGAATTCTGTTGCTTCGAGGAGACACAGGCCGAAACCGGCGTGGTAGAAGTGCAGGATGACCAAGGAGAAGGAGAGGGTTATCTGCAGGTCTACACCGACGGCAGCAAGATACAGGGCAGGGTTGGAGCCGGAATTTCATACAGGCGGCGAGGCCTGGAAGTCACAGCAAGGAAACTCAAATTAGAGGATTATTGCTCTGTCTTTCAAGCCGAAATGTGCGCAATTTCGAAGGCTATCGAGGACATCTTGAAGATGCCCGACATGAGGGTCGAGATCCTTAGTGATTCCAGGTTGTCGTTGGAGCTGCTAAGGGATCGATCCTCATTCAACCCGATAGCCTTCGAAATCAAAAACCTGATTCGGCGGGCCCGAGATATGGGTAAAACCATTCGGTTCCGCTGGGTCAGAGCGCATGTAGGTATTGAGGGGAACGAGAGGGCTGATCACTTGGCGAAGGATGCGGCGCTCCACTCGAAACAGAGAGCTGCATACGACGGAGTGCCGGTTTCGACTCTTCGCCGTGGAATAAGAGCCAGGACCCTCGGCGTCTGGCAGGAGCGTTACACTGCGGGCCAAACCGCAAGTGTCACAAAGGCGTTCCTGCCAGACGTCGCGACGGCTTACAAGCTGGTGCGGGAGGCACCCTTCTCCGCTCTGATGGCCCAAGTCATCACGGGTCATGGTGGCTTCTCGGCGTATCTCCACCGGTTCGGACTGAAGGATAGCCCAGTGTGCATTTGTGACGGTCAAACGGACGAAAGCGCAATGCACCTGGTGCTCGAATGCCCTAGGTTCGGTCGGTGGAGATACGATCTTGAGGTCCAGAGTGGAGTGGCCGTACTGGAGGCCAACCTCTCCATATTTTTGTCTGGCCACAGAAGACTTTTTGAGGTATTTTGCTTCAAAATCTTGGTAGATGTGCTGCCAAAGAACGGCAGCATTATAAATTTTAAGAATGTAAAAATGTAATTGTGTTTTTAAGCAAAATAGATTTAATTGTATGTATAGAATAAATAACACTAGGCTTAAATAATGTAATTTAAAATATAGCAAGGCATTTGTAAAGCCTGGTTCCCTATGATTCAGCATAGGGACCTTTTTACAAACCTTAGCCTCTAAGATTGATTGTGTGTGTGCCTAGAGTAAGATAGGATTAAGTCATTGTAATATAGTAAGTCAAATAATAGTCAAATTTAATTGTAACATAAATACATAGTAGTAGCCTAAGAACTGGAAAAAAAATGTATTAAACTAAGTAGATAATAAGTTTGTAATAAATGTAGATGTAAATAAAATACTCCCACCTTCAAACCCTACAGCTCAATGGTAGGGAGAAAGCTGTTAACTAGTAGCTCCTCGGCCCTGGAGCGAAAGCTGCCAGGGAGGTAGGCCTAGTAGTCAAAAAAAAAAAAACCTAACCTAACCTAACCTAACCTAACCTAACCAGTCTAGCAGAATACCTAGGACGAGTACGAAGCAAAAGCTAAGGAAGCCCAAATCATCAGCTGGAAGTCCTTTTGTGAAAAGCAGGATGGTGAGAGCGTATGGGATGGCATTTATAGAGTTATAGGTAAGACAAAAAGAAGGGAGGAAGATCTTCCGTTAATAAAAAATGGAAAAACGCTCGAGGACAATGAATCTGCGGAACTACTGGCGGAGAGTTTCTACCCAGATGATACCACAAACGGGGATACTAAGTGGCACTCTCACATCAGAAACAAGGCCGATAGCATAAATATAAGTTGAAAGGAAAATGAAAGTACTGACCCACCCTTTAAAACGCAAGAATTAAGCTGGGTCTTAAAGACTTTTTGCCCAAAGAAAGCGCCAGGTTCAGACGGCCTCACGTCAGACATTTGTTCCAATGCCATTAGTGTTAATCCTGCGCTGTACCTATCAATAATAAATAAGTGTCTCGAGCTGTTCCATTTTCCAGTAATATGGAAGGAAGCAACCGTGGTAGTACTTCGGAAACCTGGAAAAGGGAACTACCAAGACGTCAAGTCTTACCGCTCCATTGGCCTCCTACCAATATTAGGAAAGATCTTTGAGAAGCTGTTGATGAACAGAATCAAGTACCACGTAATTCCGAGGATAAGTACTCGCCAGTTTGGATTCATGCCACAAAAAGGTACCGAGGACGCCCTCTATGAACTAATAAAACACATAAGAACTAAACTTGACCAGAAAAAATTAACTACATTGGTGTCATTGGACATAGAGGGCGCCTTCGATAGCGCCTGGTGGCCCATGATTCGAGTTCGACTGGCAGAGGAAAAGTGTCCATGGAACTTGAGGAAGGTAGTTGACAGCTACCTCAATAACAGGACGGTTAAGGTGAGATATGCTGGTGCAGAGTACCGCAAAAACACAAGTAAGGGGTGCGTGCAGGGGTCAATCGGGGGTCCAATTTTGTGGAATTTGTTGCTGGATCCTCTGCTGAAAGAACTAATTGAAATTGGAGTATACGCGCAGGCCTATGCTGATGATGTTGTACTGATTTTTGACGGAGATACCGCTCTGGAAATAGAGACAAAGGCCAACGCCACTCTCGAGTATGTTCGGGCGTGGGGTGTCGACAACAAGCTAAAATTTGCTCCGCATAAAACCAGTGCTGTGCTTATGACCAGACGTATAAAATACGACACCCCTCGTCTGATCATGGGGGGAACTGATGTGATAATGCTCAAAGAAATTAAACTTCTAGGACTAATTATCGATCAAAAATTAACTTTTAACTCTCACGTCAAAAATCAGTGCAAAAAAGCTATAACAGCGTATAAGCAGCTCTCAACGGCAACAAAAACAAGCTGGGGCCTACACCCAGAGGTAGTTCGGATAATATATATAGCAACTATTGAGCCTATAATATTATATGCTGCCAGTGTTTGGGCCCCTGCTGCAAACAAAATCGGGATACGAAATAAGCTAAGGTCAGTACAGCGCAGGTTTCTGCAAAATATCTGTAAGGCGTATCATACTGTATCATTCAACTCGGTATCGATACTGTCAAGAACTCTCCCTCTGGATATCCGAGTAATGGAATGTCCCAGTCTATTTAAAATCAAAAGAGGAACCACTTGAAAACCTGCCAGACAGAGAAATTGAATTGAAGGCACCAGTGACGGACTCATTACATCCGGCTGAATACACTGGCTTGACATTCCGCATACTGGAAAACCAACAACAACTCGACGACAATAGCAACTACAACATAAGAATCTTCACAGATGGGAGCAAGATTGAGGGCAGAGTCGGAGCATCCCTATCAGTATGGAATGAAGCGTCCGAAATTAAAGCCGTCAAACTTAGTCTCCCATCCTATTGTTCTGTTTTCCAGGCGGAACTTCTCGCCATCCAAAAAGCGACAGACGCTATCCTCAACAGGAAGGAGAATAGATTTGCCATATATAGTGATTCCAGAGCGGCCCTTGAAACGATAATGAGACCTAATAATTGGCCACAAAAATAAGAATAAACCTAAAAGATTTACACTCTCGAGGCAAATTGTTAGACCTATTTTGGGTGAAAGCTCATATAGGATTTGTTGGCAATGAGAGGGCAGACATTTTGGTTAAGGAGGCTGCTCTGAAATCAAAGAAAAAACCGGAGTATGACAGATGCCCAATTTCATTCGCCAAGCGAAGCATACGGATGCGGTCACTCGGCGAATGGAACAGTGAATACCAAACTGGAACCACGGCGAACATAACGAAGATGTTCTTCCCCGACGCAGTAGTCGCGTACCACACCGTCAGTAAAATAGAAACATCTGCCATAAATACACAGTTATTCACGGGGCATGGGGGTTTCTCGGAATATCTGGCAAGGTTCAAGTGTAAGGAGAACCCCTCATGCCCTTGTGAACCAGACCAACCCGAATCCATCCCGCATATCCTTTTCGATTGTCCAATTAATGCATTTGAAAGATTTAAAGCCGAACAAAAACTGAACACAAAAATAGACAAACATAATATAGCCGAAATATTAGAAAGTAAAAATAGAGATATATTTATAAAATATTCCACGGCAATAATAAGTAAGGTGATAAAAAGGAATAGAACTAAGTAAAATGTAATGAGAATTGAATTGGATTGAATTGTGTAAATATTATGAGAATATGTGGACTAGCATATAAACCGAAAGTGTATATATTAGATTTAAGTAGACAATAAGCGATCACATATTATATATTGTAAAAAAAAAATGTAATAGATTATAAGTTCATTATGTAAATAGTTTATAAAAAATTGTATTAAAATTGTCACCATAATTACTGAATTACCCAAATAAAGAATAGATTAAGTAAGCTAGGGTACCGGGAAATCCCACCCGGAATATATGAAAGAAAGAGATTAATAAAAGAAAGAACAAGTATGAAGCATAGAAGTGATGCAGCAAATGCGAGAATCGGTATGAACGATATTAGATGTCACAGTCTGCGCCATTGCCGGCGGAGGAAGTAGAATAAGCTTATTAGATCCTCGGCCCTGGAGCAAAAGCTGCCAGGGAGGTAGGCCTACTAGGTGAAAAAAAAAAAAAAAAAACCTAACCAGTCTTGACCAAACTACCGTGTCGACAACGTATTGCTCCTTGTTAAAAAATAAAATCAGTGGTAAAAGGTGATCGTATCGTTGTGAAAACGATGCTACAGTGTCTCATTAGTGCTCAATACACCAGGATTAGTGTTGGTGAAAGTTTTGTGCAGCGCGCTCCGAAGATACGGGCCCTGGACTTTGTGTCAACCGCCCCGAGTTGTCGCTGCAGCAATCAAGAAACGCTACACTAATTCCTGTAGCGCTGATCGAGATCTGCCTACCGCTCCAAGTTTGGTAAAAATCGGACGTCGGATTGCGGAAATATTGAGGGATAAAGGTGCATTCCATAACCTCAACGGCGTTGTATGGGAGAAGGAAGCACGCGACACCACGCGGTCTGGAAAATTTTAGACAGCCCGTGCAACATTGACATCTGACAGCCGTCACCCTGAAATACTCTGCACCACTGATACACCAACCAGTGAAAATATAGATCCGACAAACGGAACAAGGCAGTCGTCTAAATACACCGCGACAAACACCTGAGGCCTGAGGTATACCCTATAACGTATAATCCTGCACCCTTACTTACCATTAACGCCCTGGTTATCTCCATGTACTAACCCACTTAATCCCCCCCCCCGTTTACCTCACCCCCCTTGGTGCTATCTTTGGAACCAAGGCAGATAGGATAGGCGAGTTTGGGTTCGCCTGAACCGCAAAATCTATCTGGCCCCTACAGAATTCTAAAATTATTAATATTTTGTAAGTTATATGGATTTTTATGTTTAGATTCTTATTTTGTTTGTAAATACGTTAAATATAGGTATAACGTAACAGTGTTTGGGCTCATTAGAATCCTTACATTAAGCTCTATTGATTTACCTTATTTTCAACTTAATTTCTAAATTTACCTTATATAAAAAAAAATGTAATTAATTTCTTATTCGTTTTGTATATTCAGTTGTCATTAAATTAAAGCTATTAGTGTGTTAGTTCCTAATTACCTGCTGTCGTTCCGGAAATGTCTTCTTCCGCAGCATCATCTCGCCCTACTACCAGAGCTGGCGATAAGGGGTTGGTAGCCACAGCTATGGCAACTAAACGACCATCATCTGACCCCGGGAGGCTTAAGCCATCGACAAGCCGAAAACTCGACGCGGGGGAGGGTTCCTTCACCGGAAGTGATTTCGGAGCGGGCTCGGGCAGTAAGCCCGGCAGCGCCGAACTGGAGCAAGCGCTCCAATGGGAGGCGGATTACGACACTCCGCCATCGGGAGGACGTCCCCCCTGCGCTGGGGAGCCCGTGAGCCCAACCGCAACCCTCCTAAAAGATGCGAACCGCGTGTACCAGCTGGCGAAGGAAGAACTGGAGAAATCCGGAAATCTTAAGGGCTCTATTAAAGCAACCGTAGTGGAGGGCCTTAATTTTTTATATGAGGCTACACTTCACGTTAATAGTGTACGGCGCGACCTCACCATCACCGGCGGACATCTCGAGGAGGGAGTCCAGCCACACGGAGCAGGTCATGCTGCTTACGCAGCGGCTGGAGAGGGCAAAATAGTCGAATTTGACCTTATCCAGCTGGTCAAACTGTTCCCCTCTCCACCCGCAGCGGACCTGGGCTCCCTGCTGGGAGAATTAAAATCAATGCGTGAGGAGGCAACTCACATGCTTGCTGAGGTGCGAGCTCTGGGGGCTAAAACAACGAAGCTCCGGGAGGAGCCTACACAGGCTCAAGTGCCACCTTCATATGCGGCAATGGCCGCCAAGGCGCCGGCAAAGTCCGGCCACTCAATAGTGGTGACAAGTAAGTCGCCCGAGGATTATAGAGTATTTTGCCCTGTATACTGACTTTTGACACAATCATATTTTTATTTACACTTTTAAATTATAATAATTTTACACTTTGACACTCACCTCCAATATGTTTGGCATTAGAACCCCCCCCAAAAAAGACAGATAGCGACAAATCGCCGCAAAGTGCAGGTCAATCGAAGTCAATGCGAGTGAAGATTCCGCAACAAAACAGGCGGATACCTCCAAAAAACAACCACTTCAACTGACTGCGACACAAAAAGAAGGACAAGGAGGTTCGGACCAACCAGGGATTTCGCCAGGCAAGCCCAAATCGGGAGACAGAATGTCACAGGCGCGGGTCTGGGTGCAAAAAGCAAAAATGTGCGTTAACCAATCCCGAAACTTAGAGTCCGATCTAAAACAAGGCATCATAATGGCGGTAGACAACCTCTATCAACTACTGAAAGAAACAACATCTGCGAAAACAGGAGCAGCAGCAGCATCGTCACAGCTAATACCTCCACCAACACCAGAAAACAGGGAAGCGGAAAAAACAGTAACATCTCTCCTCTGTGCGCATAGCGAGATGATTTCTAAAAGCATGGCTCAAATAGAAGAGTTGAAGGAAAGGTTGGCAGATCACCAAGCCGCACTTTGGAGGGCAACTGACGCGAGTGTAGTAGCCGGAGAGAAAAAGGATAAGCTGCAAACACCAGTGCGTATGCACTCCCTAATAGTCACCTCGAATAATGAGCAAGACACAGGGGAGAAAGTAATGGATAAGATTAGGCAGATAGTAAGGGCAAAAACGGAAGGAATAAAAATAGACAGAATAAGGAAGGCTAAAGATAGGAAAATTATAATTGGGTGTGAAGATAAGGAAGAGCTGAAAAAGGTAAGGGAAAATATAGGAGAAGAAGGCGGCGGGTTGATCGTAGAGGAAGTCAAAAATAAGGACCCACTCTTAATACTCAAGGGTTTATTATCCATTAATACTGATGACGATGTAATAAGGGCCCTGAGAAGTCAATATAAGTATCTATTCCAGAGCCTCAAAAAAGAAGAGGATAGGACGGAGGTTAGATACAGAAAAAGGTCGAGGAACCCTCATGTTAATAATGTAGTCATCAAAGTATCCCCTACGATCTGGAGAAGAGCCACGGAGACTGGATTTCTACATATAGACCTACAAAGGGTAAAGGTTGAAGACCAAACCCCGCTAGTGCAATGCACGCGCTGCCTAGGCTTCGGACATGGTAAGCGCTTCTGTAGGGAATCGACTGATTTGTGCAGCCACTGTGGCGGTCCACATCTTCGTACAGAGTGCGCTGATCGCCTTGCGGGTATCCCACCTAAATGTCAAAATTGTTCCAAAGAAAAACATGAGAATGTGGAACATAATGCATTTAGTTTGGATTGCCCCCTACGCCGTAAATTGGACAAACTCGCCAGATCAACTGTGGCATACTGCTGAGGACACCCCAAAGGACAAACACCCCTATAAGATCATTCAAGCGAACCTTCAAAAAAAGAAACTGGCAACGAATGAGCTTCGTCTGGAAGCTGCGAAGCGTAGAGTTGCAGCGGCACTCCTCCAGGAACCTTACGTTGGAGCTGAGAAGGCTTTGAGAAGTCATAGAGGTGTGCGTATCTTCCAGTGCACTGAGACGGGAGAGGGTACTGTTAAAGCAGCGATAGCGATCTTTGACCACGACCTAAACGTTGTTCAGTACCCCAAGCTCACTACACATAACATCACAGTAGTGGGAATCCAGACCAGCGCCTGGAGGATCGCCCTTGTCTCGTACTATTTTGAACCAGACCAGCCCATACAACCTTATATAGAAAGGCTTAAAGCCATTGTGGAAGAAGTGGGACCTGGATTCCTGGTAATTGGGGGAGATGCCAATGCTAAAAGCCCATGGTGGGGAAGCATATCAGAAGATCATAGGGGTGAGGAAATGTCAGGGGCTCTCGAGGAAATATGCCTCAACGTCATAAGCCAAGGGAAAATTCCGACCTTCGACACCATTAGAGGGAGCCAGCGGTTCAGCAGCCACGTAGATATCACCGCGTGTTCAACTGACATCTTGGACTTGGTGGATGCTTGGAAAATTGACGAAGGTCTTACGAGTTCCGACCACAACGGCATCCTTTTTAACATCAGACTGCAAAGATCCAAGGGCATCAAAATACATAGAACAACAAGAGTTTACAACACACGTAAAGCTAATTGGACCAACTTTCGAAAAGAACTTAGCCAATTGATTCAAGAAAATAATATCTCTACAAACGTAATAGAAAAACTAACAACAACAAAACAATTAGAGGAAATAGTTAATAAATACACGACAGCAATTAAAGATGCTTGTACTAAATCAATGCCCTTGAGGAAATCAACTGAGATTCTGAGAATGCCGTGGTGGTCCGACAAACTTGAAAACCTGAAAAAGGAAGTCTCCACCAGAAAGCGGAGGATACGATGTGCTGCACCAGTCCGCAGGTCGAAGGTCGTTGAAGAATACCTGAAACTAAAAGAGGAGTATGAACGAGAGGTAGCGAGAGCGCAATTTGAGAGCTGGAAGGAGTTCTGCGCCAAGCAGGACAATGAGGGGGTCTGGGAGGGTATTTATCGAGTTATAGGCCGGACAAGCGAAAGAAAAGAAGACCTACCGCTAGTAAGCAATGGGAAAGTACTAAATGCTAATGACTCCGTAAAGCTCTTAGCAGAAACCTTCTATCCAGAAGATGACGCAAGTAGCGATAACGCAGATCATTGCGATACTAGGAGGAAGGCCGGTCTAGTAAACCTTGGAGACCAAAATTATTCTTGTGACCCACCGTTTACGATGCTTGAGCTAACGCTAGCTGCCAGGTCATTTAACTCCAAAAAGGCTCCAGGAGTGGATGGATTCACAGCCGACATATGCTTGCAAGCCATTACAACCGCCACAAATTTAGCTCTGCCTCTATTTAATAAATGCTTACAGCTTCAATTTTTCCGGAAGCATGGAAGGAGGCTATCGTTGTTATCCTTCGGAAACCGGGTAAAAGCGATTATACGACGCCAAAGGCCTATAGACCGATTGGTCTTTTGCCGATACTGGGCAAGATCCTCGAAAAGTTGTTGGTGGCTCATCTCAAATTCTATTTAATCCCAAGGATGAGTACTCGCCAGTACGGATTTATGCCACAGAGGAGCACCGAAGACTCCCTCTATACACTGATGCAGCATATAAACGGAAAACTTGATAAGAAGAAAATCATAACGCTTGTATCACTTGATATAGAGAGAGCCTTCGACAGTGACTGGTGGCCAGCAATAAAGGTCCGACTGGCAGAGGAAAATTGTCCACTGAATTTGAGGCGAGTCATCGATAGCTACTTAGAAAATAGGAGGGTCAGGGTTAGGTATGCTGGTGAGGAGCACATAAGAACCACAAAAAAAGGCTGCGTCCAGGGCTCCATAGGTGGACCTATACTGTGGAACCTCTTGCTGGACCCTCTCCTAAAGGACCTGGAGAGCAGGGGGTATCACTGTCAGGCCTTCGCGGACGACGTCATGCTTGTCTTCGATGGTGACACAACGTTGGAAGTTGAACGATCTGCCAATGCTGCACTGGACCACGTTCGGACATGGGGTGTTAAGAATAAATTGCGCTTCGCTCCACAAAAAACTAACGCGATGGTGTTGACCCGAAGACTTAAATATGACGCCCCGCGTCTGTCCATGGGCGGGGTTGGCATTTCGATCATCAAAGAACTAAAAATATTGGGTGTAACCATCGACGACAAGCTGACTTTTAATTCACACGTAGCCAATGTCTGCAGAAAGGCCCTGGGGGTATATAAGCAGCTAGCCAGGGCAGCAAAGGTCAGTTGGGGACTTCACCCTGAAGTCATAAAAACTATTTACGTTGCGACAATGGAACCCATTATATTATACGCCTCCAGTGTGTGGGCTCCGGCGGCTAAGAAGCTTGGGGTCCGGAAAAAATTGGGAGCGGTGCAACGGGGCATTGCTCAAAAAATGTGCAGGGCATATCGAACTGTGTTCCTGAACTCTGCGCTCCTTTTAAGCGGTATGCTCCCACTCGATCTTCGAGTAAGTGAAGCAGCCTCCCTATACGAGGCTAGAAAGGGACGGCCTAACGACAAGCTATGCGGCAGAGAAGTAGAGTTGATGGTCGCCGCCAAAGATTGCCTTCACCCAGCTCTGTATATCGACCTAGAAATTAAAAGCCTGGCAAACCAACAACAGTTTGATGCTGAGAGCGAACATAATGTTCGTATCTTTACGGACGGGAGCAAGATCAAGGTGGGCGCTGGTTTATCATTTTGGAGTGCGAACCGCGAAACTAAGGCCCTGAAACTTGCTCTCCCGAGTTATGCGACCGTCTATCAGGCGGAGCTCCTGGCGATATGCAGAGCAACGAGAGAGATTTTAGGAAATGCTGGACAGTCATTTGCAATCCTGAGTGATTCGATGGCGGCCCTTACAGCGTCGGGAACTACAGCTCTCTGCATCCCCTAGCCGTAGAAGCTAGAGGAAATCTAAGATCAGCATTCCTCCAAGGCAAAACAGTGGTTTTGTTTTGGATTAAGGCTCATATAGGCTTAGCAGGGAATGAGAGAGCTGATGAACTCGCTAAGAATGCGGCTCTCAATCTGAAGCGGAGACCTGATTATGACTTGTGCCCTATTTCATTCGTCAGGCGAAGCCTGCGCCAGGCTACGCTTGACGAGTGGAATAAGAGATATAAGATAGAAGAAACAGCCTCAACCACGAAGCTATTTTTCCCGGACGCAGTGGAGGCGTATAGAATTATAAGAAAGCAGGTCCCAACGAATATCACGACACAGGTTATGACGGGGTACGGTGGCTTTTCTGAGTACTTGAATCGTTTTAAGTGCAAGGATAGCCCATCGTGCGTATGCGATCCTGTTGAGGTAGAAACGGTGTCCGGTAACGGTAAAATATAATATTGAAGTGCCCAGTTTTCATAAAAGAGAGATATGATCTCGAACAGCAACTGGGTGTTATATTAGACGCTGATGCCATAAGTGGTATTATAAAAAGCAAATATAGGCAAATTTTTATACACAATTGTGAAATTATATGTAAGAAAGTTGTATTAAGGAACAAAAGTAATTAAATAATGCTTGCCTAATATTATGTACAATATTTCGGTCAAGCATTAAAATTAAGAAAAAATTTAGTGATATGAGTATGTATAAAAATTAAGTAATGTAAATAAAGTACCCATCAATGTAAATCCCCTTCGAAGACAAATAAATGATAGGTTAGGTTGTTTAGTTAGATAGAAATGGGTGCCCCCCCCCCCCATATGTAGTGTCCTTGGCGAAGGATATCAGAAAGATACAGTATGAAGCATGAAAGTGCGAGAGGAATAAATGCGAGAACTTGTATGAAAGAGAAAACCGCGCAGTATAAGCTCCGATTATGTTGGAGGTAGAACGAATAAAAAAATAAAAAAAAAAAACCTAACCTAACCTAACCTAACCTAACCTAACCTAACCAGTCGCATCCGGAACCCGGACGAGTAAGCAGCAGAATTACGTTGCTCCGCAGTCGAAAAATATTAGAAGTAGAAAATTTGTGAAGTGCACAGTGTTGTGACATATCGTTGGATGCGCCTTGCGACGACGAATTCAACGGTACCAATTTCGTTTGGATTGAACCAAAATTTGTGAGCAAAAGTTGCAAAAAACAGTGTTTTTCAAAGAAAAATTGTAAATAAGTGCGTACGCCGACCAAAGTAAAGCGGTACCCCATACCTTTTTGGGTGGCATCTGTTGCGCCGTGACGAACTGTACGTTTCCAGCCTTATTCTGGATTTTTCCGATCAGGCGTTCGGGAAAAAACAGGAGAAAAGTGAATTCACACGTGGCACGTGTCGCCCAAAAACACCAATATCGCTACAAGTGCGATACATCATCAGACGCACCGCGCCAAGACAAAGAAAACAACATATCGTTTTCCAAAATCGGACTGGTAGAAAAGTTTTTATAGGGAAAAAACCAGAAATAACTGTTAATCGGTTTTTCTCGAAAACCAAAGCGACGACCTACAAATTACCAAACGTTCGGCCTCATTAAGACAAACAATTTGATACCCCGGACGAAATTTTTCGACCAATCACAGTGATTTTGAGAGAATTTTTCTGGAAACCACGTGGCACGTGGTCAGTGTTCCCGTGGGAATAGAACACCTTGACATACTACGTTGGATAGATCTTGCCGCAAGAAATATTTTGACGTTTCCAGAAAGAAAATCGGACCATCCTGTGAAGAGCTAGCCCGTCAGGAAGTTCTTTTATATATGGACAATAGTTTTTACATATAGTTATGTATTTTAATAGTTATTTGTTAATTCTGACTCGAGAACTTTATTCTCCGAATTTTTGCGAGTAAATAGAGGCCAAACTCGACTTATTTCGGACATCCCTAATATTTTTTTGAGATTTTTCGATCTTTTCAAAATTTACAAAAAGTAAAAGAATTTAAAAATTCCAACGCCCAGGGGTGCCTAAAATTGCTCTTTATTCGATAAAAATACTGTTATTACCGGCATTTAATTTTTGGACATCATCGAAAAGCGAGACCAGCACAGAGATCCTGGAAAGATTGCGGACGGTTTTAGACGCCAAAAAGACAGGATTAAACGTGGACAAAATTAGGAAAGCCGGCAACCAAAAATTAATAATGGGCAGCGCATCAAGGGTCCAGATCGATAAGATAGCCGAAAGGCTGAGAAACGAAGAAGGGCTTAATGTTAATAACGCAAGCAATAAGGACCCCCTGATTAAATTGAAAGATGTCCTTACAGTAAATACGGATCAGGACATAATAGATGGGTTAAAAAACCAAAATAAACATCTACTCAAAGATCTTAATCCGGAAGATGTCAAGGCCACGGTTAAGTTCAGAAGGAAGACGCGAAACCCACATCTCAACCACGTTGTGCTACAAACAAGCCCAAAATTGTGGCAAGTGCTCACTCGAGCGGGCAGGATCCACCTCGATGTGCAGAGGGTGGCAGTGCTGGATCAGTCACCGCTGATCCAATGCACGAAGTGCTTTGGCTACGGCCACGGGCGTAAATACTGCAAAGAGGAGGATGAATTGCCCTGCGTTTATGCCTACAGTGGGGAGAGGCATATGCGGGAGGAGTGCCCCAAGTATAAAGCGGCGGAAAAACCCAGCTGTATAAATTGTAAAAGAGCAGGTATCGAGCGACACGATCACGGATCCTTTGATGAAGAATGTGCGGTAAGAAGGAGGTGGGACACACTAGCGAGGAGCAGAGTGGCCTACTGCTAAGGTGGCACAGGTCATCAATACACCGCCAACAGCCAAACCAAACAAATCCTATAAGATAGTACAGGCTAACCTGCAAAGGAAAGAACTGGCAACAGCAGAGCTTGTTATGGAAGCCCGATCAAATAACATCTCAGTCGCAATGGTGCAGGAGCACCATGAAGCCATATATATGCACCAGAAAATGAAAGACTACAGAGGAGTCAGAATAATACAGTGCCACAGTCCAACGGATGGAGACATTGTCAGAGCAGCAATAATGTCTTTGACGAGAACATTGCTATTACGCAATACCCCGCAAAAACCACCACAGACATAGTGCCGGCACGCCTCCAGACGGCAAAATGGGAGATCTCCTTAGTGTCTTTCTATATTGAGCCGAACCTAAGGGACATAAGTCCGCACCTGAACCAGTTAGAAGACATCCTCGGGACAATACGCAAGCGAGTAATCCTAGGCGGAGACGCAAACGCCAAAAACCCGTGGTGGGGAGGCTCAGCAGTCGATGAGAGAGGGATGATCCTCGAAACGAAAATAAATGAACTTGGCCTGCACATCTTGAACAATGGACAAGAGCCAACGTTCGATATAGTTAGACGTGGAAAGAGGATCACCAGCTACATTGACATCACCCTGTGCACAGAAGACCTCCTCGCACATATAGAGGAGTGGATCGTAAATCCAGCCCTGACCTCCTCTGACCATAACGGTATTGAATTCGTGGTTAAGTTGAATAAGCCAGACAGTACAAAAAATACAGGAACTACCCGGATCTATAATACTACCAAAGCGAACTGGCCCATGTTCAGAGAAAAACTCGTGGAACAACTACTCGAGAAAGAAATAAACGTAGAGACCATCGAAAGCACCCATAATGCAGGACAAATGGAAGAGACCGTCAAACAATATACAAACGCCATCATTGAAGCGTGTGATGTAGCGATACCAAAGATAAGTAGAAACACCAAACCGAAAATAGCATAGTGGACAAAGGAGCTAGAGGCTTTGAAAAAGCAAGTTACAACTATGAAGCGCAGAATCAGGTGGGCAGCAGAGAGCCGAAGGTCGAAAGTAATAGGAGATTATTTAGAAATGAAAGAAAAATACGAAAATGAAGCTGCTGCACAAACAACTAGTTGGAAGGAATTCTGCACCCAGCAGGAGAAGGAGTCTATGTGGGACAAGATATATAGAGTCATCAGGAAGACGGAGAAAAGAAAGGCAGATCTGCCA
Organism: Leptidea sinapis; assembly: GCF_905404315.1. NCBI lineage: Eukaryota > Metazoa > Arthropoda > Insecta > Lepidoptera > Pieridae > Leptidea > Leptidea sinapis. Next base: position 485,294 of record NC_066293.1, read on the forward strand.
CTACGGAAAGATGGATGCTACAAGGATGAAAAGGAATCTGCTGAGTTGCTGGCAAGAACATTTTTCCCTGAAGACAATGAAGAAGATGAAGCTGAAGAACATATACTCAAAAGGAAAAAGGCTGAAAATATCAATAGAGAGGACCACAACATAGCCTGTGACCCCCCTATAACTATGCCGGAAGTACAGAAAGCAGTTCTCAGCTTCAACCCAAAAAAGGCCCCTGGAGAAGATGGTATAACAGCTGACATATGTATGAACGCAGTTAATGCGGCACCGTACATATATTTAGCGATAGCCAACAAATGCCTCGAAATGGGATACTTCCCGGAAAGATGGAAAGTGGCCTACATTGTCGTAATAAGAAAACCGGGAAAGACTGACTACACCGACCCCAAGGCTTACAGGCCCATTGGGCTACTATCCCTGCTGGGGAAGGTCTTTGAAAAAATAGTAGTGGGAAGGCTGAAGTGGCACTTAGTACCAAAAACCAGCAAACGGCAATACGGATTTATGCCACAGCGTAGTACCGAGGACGCCCTCTATGACGCAGTAGAATACATACGCTTAAAGCTGAAGCAGAAAAAGATACTGACGACCGTATCACTCGACATAGAGGGCGCTTTTGACAGCGCTTGGTGGCCGATGATCAAAATCCGTATGGCCGAAGAAAAATGCCCCCCAAACATCAGAAAAGACATGGAAAGCTACCTGGATAAGAGAAGAATAAGACTAAACTACGCGAGACAAAGTGTGGACATGCCAACTACAAAAGGTTGCGTACAAGGGTCTGTGAGCGGCCCAACACTGTGGAACTTGCTATTAGACCCACTATTGAAGGACCTCGAAGCCACCGGAGTATATGTCCAAGCATTTGCGGACGATGTCCTCCTCATTTTTGAGGGAGATACAGGACCGGAAAGCGAAGCAAAAGCAAATGCCCTGTACTTTCTACGGGGCGTAAAAAGAATAGGGGAGTCCCAGGCCCATGGGTGTCGTAAGAGGCGACTAAGGGCTTTTTAGAAGTGGGAGAGTCACGCTGCCGTCTTATGACGTCAGCACAATCGGGCCAGACTCGTCCGGGTTAATTACCACACTCGCACAGAATACCGGCGTGAAGTAGCGGCCTAGTGCCGCTATGTTTCGCATAGGTTAGTGTCGAGGACCGGAGGCCATCCCTTCCTCCCCCCCACACAAATTATGAGAGCGGTCCGTAAAAAGATATTACCCCAGGAGGGTACCAGCTCTACCAGAGCCGAAGAATCCCTCCCCGAGCACTCTCGCTCGGGCCGCCCTTCGTATTCTGGGGTGGGCACAGAACCGCGCATGACCGAGGTCAAACGAGGCAGTAACACCACTGCACCCCGCTCCACGCTCAACGTGGACTTTTGCAATATCAGGGGAATTCACTCCAATTTAATCGCCGTCCACCACCACCTTGAGACGGCGCAGCCGGCCTTGTGTTTCCTTACGGAGACGCAGATATCTCGACCTAGCGATACGTCATATTTAACGTACCCCGGGTACAAAATTGAGCACAACTTTTTGCCTCATGCCGGGGTATGTGTGTACGTTAGGAAGGATATCTGCTGTCGCCGTCTCGGCAATTTTGAGGGTAGGGACCTGTCTACTCTCTGGCTCCGCGTAGATTTAGACGACCGCGTCCGTATCTATGCGTGTGTCTACAGGTCCCATAGTGGTAACGCAGAAACCGATCATCTCATGGGCTGCGTTCAAGCTGCAATTGACGTCGTGCTTGCACAGATCCCCTCCGCTGAAATCGTGGTCTTGGGTGATTTCAACGGGCACAATGCCGAATGGCTTGGATCACGTACCACAGACTACGCAGGGCGATCTGTGCATAATTTTGCATTGGCGTATGGTCTGTCCCAATTGGTTGAGTCGCCAACGCGGCTCCCGGATGTGGATAGCCACATGCCGTCCTTATTAGATCTTCTGCTGACTACACATCCCGAAGGTTACCAGGTCTTGGTCGACGCCCCTCTTGGAACGTCCGACCATTGCCTGGTCAGGAGTGTAGTGCCTATCCGACGCCAACGTCGCAGACCACCAGCGACCCGCCGCGTTTGGCACTACAAGTCAGCAGATTGGGATAGGATGCGTTCCTTTTTTGCATCCTACCCTTGGGGCAAGGTTTGTTTCTCTTCGGATGATCCTAGTGCCTGCGCCATTGCAGTAGGCGATGTGATACTGCAGGGCATGGATATTTTTATACCAAGCTCTGTAGTACCGATCGGTGGCAGATCACAGCCCTGGTTCGATGCGTCAGTTAAAGCAGCATCTGACTGCAAAAAACAGGCGTATCGAACTTGGGTTGCGGCGCTGGGCACAAAGGATCCGAACTGCAAAGTTCTTAAGAGGAAATATAACCGTGCCTCCAGATTTTTTAAGCGGCAAATCGCCCGTGCGAAGTCTAAGCACGTCGTCAAAATCGGCGAGCAGCTTTCCAGTTACCCGACCGGAACACGCAAGTTCTGGTCGTTGTCGAAAGCTGCTCTTGGTAATTTCAACCAGCCGTCCATGCCGCCGTTGCACATGAGGAATGACACCCTGGCCCATACGGCAAAAGAGAAAGCCGAGCTCCTGTGCGCTCTTTTCGCCTCCAACTCGACTCTTGACGACAACGGAAAAACACCGCCGACCATCCCGCGGTGTCAGAGCTCTATGCCTGAAGTACAGTTCAGACAGAAAACTGTTAGGCGAGCTCTGTTTTCGTTGGACGTCAGGAAGTCGAGCGGGCCGGATGGCATTTCTCCAATCGTGCTTAGAACGTGTGCCCCTGAGTTGACGCCGGTGCTAACGCGTTTATTCCGGCACTCTTATTCCAAAGGCGTAGTCCCTGACTCATGGAAGTCAGCCCTTGTCCATCCGATCCAAAAAAAAGGAGACAGTTCGGATCCGGCGAACTACAGGCCTATTGCTATCACCTCCCTGCTCTCCAAAATCATGGAGAGCATAATTAGCCACCAGCTTTTAGTATACCTAGAGGGTCACCAGTTGATCAACGACCGACAGTACGGGTTTCGCCATGGACGGTCGGCAGGTGATCTTCTGGTATACCTAACACATAGATGGGCGGCGGCTATTGAAAGCAAGGGGGAAGGCCTGGCAGTTAGCCTGGATATAGCGAAGGCCTTTGATCGTGTATGGCACAAGGCGCTCCTCTCAAAACTTCCATCATTTGGGCTTCCCGAGAGCTTGTGCAAGTGGACCTCCAGCTTCCTCACTGGGCGTAGCATACAGGTCGTTGTCGACGGATATTGCTCGAACCCGAAGCCCGTGAATGCTGGAGTGCCCCAAGGCTGTGTGCTATCTCCTACGTTGTTTCTTCTGCATATCAATGATATGTTGGACACCTCCAACATGCATTGCTATGCAGATGACAGCACTGGTGATGCCGTATACACGGGCCATGCAGGTCTCTCTCGGGAAATCGTCGACCAGTGCCGGGAGAAACTTGTGTCTTCTATCGAGTCCTCTCTCGAGAAGGTCGCGGAATGGGGTAAATTGAACCTTGTCCAATTTAACCCCCAGAAGACTCAAGTCTGCGCGTTTACCACTAAAAAAACCCCATTTGTCGTATCACCGCTCTTCGAGAACACTTCTCTTAAAGCCGCGCCTACTATCGGAATACTGGGTCTCGAAATCTCGAGCGATTGCCAATTCCGTGGCCATCTGGAGGGCAAAGCCAAATTGGCTTCGAAGAAGCTGGGCGTCATCAATAGAGCACGGCAATACTTCAAGCCGGCCCACATTCTAGCGCTCTACAAAGCGCAGGTCCGGCCACACATGGAGTATTGCTGTCATCTCTGGTCTGGTGCACCCCAGTATCTGCTCGATCCATTTGACCGCGTGCAACGTAGAGCAGCTCGAATTGTCGGGGACTCAGTGCTCTGTGAACGGCTGGATCACTTGGCGTTGCGTAGAGACGTCGCTTCATTGTGTGTCTTCTACCGCATTTATCACGGGGAGTGTTCCGAAGAGCTGTTTAACCTGATTCCTGCCGCCGAATTTCACCATCGCACGACACGCCACAAGTTAGGATATCATCCCCACCATCTGGATGTGTGGCGGTCCTCCACAGTGCGGTTTTCAAGAAGCTTTCTCCCTCGTACTACAAAGCTGTGGAATGAGCTTCCTTGTGCGGTGTTTCGGGGACGATACGACATGGGTACCTTCAAAAAAAGCGCGTACACCTTAAAGGCCGGCAACGCTCTTGTGATTCCTCTGGTGTTGCAAGAGAATGTGGGCGGCGGTGATCACTTAACACCAGGTGACCCGTACGCTCGTTTGTCCTCCTATTCCATAAAAAAAAAAAAAAAAAAAAAAATGACCTACTAGCTCGAGTACATCGTTGGGGGGTGTCAAATAAGCTGAAGTTTGCGCCTCACAAAACTAAAGCTATGGTTATAACCCGAAAATTAAAATTTGACACCCCACGACTTACAATGAACAATACACCAATAGTGATGGAGGACCACATAAAAATACTGGGAGTAGACATCGACGCAGGGTTGACCTTCAATCGACATATCAAAGCACAATGTCAAAAGGCTACTACTCCCCCATTTTCGACCTCACCCCCTCTAGGGCTAACTTTGGCTCCTGTGCTCCCAGACCCACTAAGTTTGGGCTCAAACGAACCCTCTCATCAAGAGGAACAGTTTGGCCCAGACGGATTTCCCGCACGACCTCCCCCCCCCCTTAAAAAAACCAACAAAATTATTTTAACACCTCCATAGGCCGTCCCTTGAAACCTTCCCCCCCCCCCTCCGCATTTTCGACCTCACCCCCTCTAGGGCTAACTTTGGCCCCTGTGCTCCCAGACCCCCCAAGTTTGGGCTCAAACAAACCCTCTCATCGAGAGGAACAGTTTGGCCCCGACGGATTTTCCCTCAGACCTCCTCCCCCCCTCTCAAACCTCTAAAATCAGCTAAAAAACTTATTTTAAAAATATACAACCCCGAAATATGTTGAGGACCCCCAAAAAAGCTTCCCCAGTAGGAGAGAGAGACTCCCTAAAGATGCAAGATAAGGCTGATCATTCACAGGGAAATAATGTCAGACAAAGCATCGGTGATAGTGAACCGGCAATACAAACAGAGACCATGAGCACCTCTCAAATAAATAAAACGTTTACAATCGATATAACACCCCAAAAGCGAGAAAGCAGCAAAAATTCTGAAAGAATAAAGGAAGCAATTGCATGTGTACAAAAAGGGAAAACTGTCTTAAACAACTCGGGCAACTTAAAAAGGGAATATAAAACAGACCTTCTTCAAATTTTAGAGCGCCTCCTTAAGTTAGTGAAGGAAGTAGATTCGGTGAAGATAGCCAAAAAGAGCGGGAGTGAGGACGAAAACAAGGAGGAAGAGAAAATACAGAAAACAGAACCAAAAATTGATGACATACTGATGAAAATTCAAGAACAATCGAAAATTCTTAAGGAAAACGGAGAGAAACTGGACCATCTCAAAGAATACATAGAGAGGAGGACATACGCAAATGTAGTGGCTGCACCCAGTAAACGACTCCCGGAACAGGCAGCATTGCATTCGGTCATCGTTACCTCAAATGACGAAACGGAAACAGGAGAAGACATTTTGAGTCGAATAAGGAAGGCTGTAAATGCAAAGGAAGGAGGGGTAGCCGTAGAACGTGTTAAGAAAGCAAAAGACAGGAAAATCATAATAGGATGTAAAACAGAAGAAGAGCGAATGAAAATAAAAGAAAGGATTAACAAAACAGGGGAAATGAAAGCAGAAGACATCAAAAATAAGGATCCTCTGATAATACTTAAATACGTTTTAAATTATAACAATGACGAGGAGGTTCTGCGCGCGCTGAAAAACCAAAACAAAGGTATATTCAACGGACTTGACAATGAAGAACAAAGAATGCCTGAAAACCTATAAAAAACGCACTAGAAACGCACTGACTAGTCATCTTATCATTAGAGTTTCTCCGAAAATTTGGAAGCGCCTGGTCGAAGCCGAGGTAGTACACGTAGATCTGCAGCGAGTAAGGGTCATGGCCCAATCACCGTTAGTCCAATGGTCTATGTGTTTAGGCTACGGTCATGGTCGAAGATTCTGTAAAGAAACGCAAGAGAAATGCAGCCACTGTGGAGGCGACCACATAAAAAGCAAGTGTGAACATTGGATTACCGCAGACGCACCATCATGCATTAATTGTGTTACAGCCAAAGCGGAAAAGGTCAACCACAATGCCTTCAGTAATGAGTGCCCGATAAGGAAAAAGTGGGATGCTCCGGCCAGGGCCACCATAGCCTACTGCTAAGGTTGTTCCAGGCGCACAAATAAGATATAAACCGTACGTCGTAGCACAAGCCAATCACCAGCGCAAGCAACTCGCCACCGATGAAATGATTATTGAGGCCATTAAAACAAAGATGGCATTCGCGATGATTCAGGAGCCATACGTGGGCGGCTTGCAAAATGAGGCATTATAATGGCGTAAGGATTTTCCAATGCGCGGATCAAAACGACGGTGTTGTGAAAGCGGCCATTGCAGTATTCGACGATAATATTGAGGTTACCCAATACCCGGAGTTCACGAATCACAACATTGTTGTTCTAAAAATGAAGACTAAAGCGTGGGAGTTCACAGTAGCCTCATTTTATTTCGAACCCAAACCAAAACCTATAGAACCATATCTAGAACAACTTAAACGAATTTGCGAAAAATTTAGCCGAAATATGATCATCGGCGGCGATGCGAACGCAAAGAGCCTATGGTGGGGTAGCGCTGAAGTGGATACAAGGGGCAACGAATTGGCTGGGACACTGGAGGAAATGGGCTTACAGGTACTCAACGACGGCGATACCCCAACGTACACCGTCCGCGGTGGAAGATCTTACACCAGCAGCGTAGACATCATAGCGTGCACACAAGACCTGTGGAATAGAATTGAGGATTGGAGAGTCGACACACAGCTAACGAGTTCTGACCACAACACAATAATATTTAACATAACACTTACCAAATCTAAAGGCAGTACCATAAACAGGACCACTCGGAAGTTCAACAGCAAAAAAGCAAACTGGACCCGATTCCACGAGAAAGTTGACCAATTGCTTAAAGAAAATGAAATTAATATACATGAATTAATAAAATTAACACAACAATACAACTAGAACGAATAATAGAAAAACACACGAAAGTAATAATTGATGCGAGTAATGACAGTATACCACTAAAAACAAATAAAACCACACCCGCCTTTCCATGGTGGAATGAAGAACTCGCCAGACTGAAATCAGAAGCGCTCACCAAGAGGCGCAGAATCCGATTCGCAGCACAGGTCCGAAGGGAAAAAGTCGTAGGAGAGTACCTGGAAGCAAAGGAAAGATACGAAGAAACGGCACAACAACACCGAATTGACAGCTGGAAGCAGTTTTGCGAGAAACAGGATAGAGAGGGGATCTGGGAGGGAATTTACAGAGTCATCAAAAAAGTAGAAAAAAGAGAAGAAGACCTACCACTTAAAAAAGAAGGCAAATATCTAGACCAAACAGAATCCACGCAGTTGTTAGCCACAACATTTTTCCCGGTAGATGACGAAACCATTGAAAATGAAGATCACAGAAGCACAAGGATACAGGCTGAGCAAGTAAATGAATCATCAGATGCCAACGAATAATATGACCCACTGTTTACACGGACAGAACTTGCAGTAGCCACAATGATAAATTCATACTTCTAATTAATCATCCTAGGAATATTCCAATTCCTCTAACATAAATTACTATTAATTTTATTCTTAGGGGTAAATAAATTATATAAGGATAATTAAATATTAATCATCTTAAACCTCTACCAGAAACTACTCTTATAATTATTAATAAAAATATTCTTTTTAATATAATATAATCTTCTTCATATAAATTATAAATACTTCTTAAATTAAACTCATTAATTATTAAATATATAATTAAACGTATTCTATAAAATATTGTTAAACCAGTAGAAAAATAATATAAATAAAAAATTATTAAATTTAAATTTCTTATTCTAACCATTTCTAAAATTAAATCTTTTGAATAAAATCCAGCTAAAAATGGAATTCCGCATAAAGATAAACTTGAAACATTCATACACAATGACGTATAAGGAATGTAAAATGAAATACCCCCTATTATTCGAATATCTTGATTATCACTTATTATATGAATAATTATTCCTGCACATATAAATAATAAAGCTTTAAATATAGCATGAGTTAATAAATGAAAAAAAGCTAATTCTTTAAATCCTATTAATAAAATTCTCATTATTAAACCTAATTGTCTTAAAGTTGATAAAGCAATAATTTTTTTTAAATCAAATTCATAATTAGCTGAAATCCCAGCTATAAATATAGTTAAACTAGAAATTAATAAAATGAAATTTGTAAATTCTAATGTTATTAATAATCTATTAAATCGAATTAATTAATAAACCCCTGCAGTAACTAAAGTTGAAGAATGAACTAAAGCTGAAACAGGAGTAGTAGCTGCTATAGCAGCAGGTAATCAAGCTCTAAAAGGAATTTGTGCTCTTTTTGTTATTGCCCCCAAAATAATTATTACACTAATAATCTTTATAGAAAAATCATTATTTATTAATTCTAAATAAAAAATATAATTTCATCTCCCATAATTTAATATCCAAGCAATTACTATTAATAATATAACATCCCCAACCAGATTAGATAGAACTGTTAATATTCCAGCATTATAAGACTTAATATTTTGATAATAAATTACTAAACAATAGGAAACTAAACCTAATCCATCTCACCCAAGAAAAATTCTAATAATATTAGGACTGATAATTAATAAATATATTGATAAAATAAATAATAAAACTAAAATTAAAAATCGTATTAAATTTAATTCAGACTTTATATAACTTTTTCTATAATAAATTACAGAAGCTGAAATTAAACTAACAAATATTATAAATAATGTAGATATCCAATCTAATAAAATTGTAAAAACAATATTTATAGAATTAAAAGAAATTAATTCCCACTCTAAAAAATATGTTATATTAATTATAATTAAATAAATTGTTAATATCATATTTAATATTATAAATATTATTAAAAAAAAAATCTTAAAAAATAAATATTTTTATTAAAAATAACTTAAAGTGAATATACACATTTTTGATATCACAAATCAATATTTTTTTTTAAATTATTTAAATAAAATAAAACTATTAAATAATCAATTTTTATAATTAAAATATTTAAAGGTAATCAATGTAATAATAATAATAAATATTCACGAGAAGAACTTAAATAAAATCTATATAAACCTAAATTATATTCACCATGTTGAGAATAAGAATATAAATAAAGTCTATAACCAGCTCTAAGGAAAGAAATTATTATTAATATAAATATTCTTATTCAAGATCATCTAATTAAACTATTAATTAATTCAACTTCCCCTCAGAAATTTATTGAAGGAGGAGCTGCTATATTAGAAGTTATTAATAAAAATCACCATAATCTTAATGTAGGTATAAGATTTATTATTCCTTTATTAATAAATAATCTTCGTCTCATAAAACGTTCATAATTTATATTAGATAAACAAAATATTCCAGATGAACATAACCCATGACCAATTATTAATAAATAAGACCCTATAAAACCCCAATAATTTATAGTTATTATACCCCCAATTACTAATCCCATATGAGCAACTGATGAATAAGCAATTAAAGATTTTATATCAACTTGACAAAAACATTTTAATCTAATATAAACTCCACCTAATAATCTAATTACAATTCAAATAAAACCAATTTTTTTATTAATTTCTTGAAATATAATTAAAACTCGTAATAACCCATAACCCCCTAATTTTAACATAATTCCAGCTAAAATTATAGACCCTGAAATTGGAGCCTCAACATGAGCTTTAGGTAATCATAAATGAACAAAATATATAGGTATTTTAACTAAAAAAGCTATAATTATTACTAAATATAATATAATATAATCATATCTTAAAAATTTATATATATATATATAATTATTGTATTTATATTATTAAAAATATAAAAAATCCCTAAAAATAAAGGTAAAGAAACAAATAAAGTGTAGAATAATAAATATAAACCAGCTTGAATTCGTTCTGGTTGATACCCCCAACCTAAAATTAAAATTAAAGTAGGAATTAATCTTCTTTCAAAAAATAAATAAAATATAAATATATTTATAGAACTAAAAGTTAAATATAATAATAATAATAATAATATAATATTAAATAAAAATAATTTATAATAATAATTTCCTTTATATAAATTTTCTGTTGCTATAATTATTAAAATTCTAACTCAAATACTTAATATAATTAAACCAAAAGAAATTATATCACACCCTAATATATAACTTAAATTTGAATAAAATATTAAATTTATAGATAAATTTATGAATAAAAATATTATTAAAAATAATATTATTTGAGCCAATCAAAATATTTTTTTTAAAAAACATAAAGGTATCATTAATAATAAAAATATAAAAAATTTTATCATAATAAATTATAACTTTGAAAATAATCATTTCTATGAGTTCGAATTATTGAAACTAAAATTGATAATCCTAAAGCCCCCTCACATACTGTAAATACTAAAAATACTATTAATATAAATATATTATAATTTATTATAATTATATAAATTAATATTATTAAATAAATTCTTAATACAATAAATTCTAATCTAAGTAAAACAATTAATAAATGTTTATGCTTTCTAACAAAAATTATATTTCCAACAAAAAATATTAATATAAATAAAAATTTTATCATTAGTTTTTATAGTTTATTCAAAACATTGGTCTTGTAAATCAAAAATAATATTTTATTTAAAAACTTCAAAGAAAAGATTTATACCTTATCAATAATCTCCAAAATTATTATTTTTATTAAACTATTCCTTGATATTCTAAAAATATTCATTATTTTATTAATAATTTTAATCTCAAGTATAATAATTTTTATTAAACATCCTTTATCCATAGGAATTATAATCTTAACTCAAACTTTATTATTATGTTTAATTTCAGGAATAATAATTAGAACTTATTGATTTTCTTACATTCTATTTTTAATTTTTTTAGGGGGACTTTTAGTTTTATTTATTTATATTTCAAGAATTGCATCAAATGAATTAATCAATTTTTCTTTAAATTTTAAAATATTTCTATTTATTTTAATTAATTTTTTAATTTTTAATTGATTTTTTTATAAATCTTACTACTCATCAAATTTATTTATTAATTATGAAATAAATAATTTATTAAATATATTTTTAATAATTGAAGAAAATAACTTAAATTTAACTAAATTGTATAATAATCAAACATATTTTTTAACTATAATATTAATTATTTATATATTTATTACATTAATTGCTGTTATTAAAATTACAAAATTTTTTTTGGCCCTTTACGATCATTTAATTAATGATAAATAATTTTAAACCTTTACAAAAAACTCATCCTTTAATTAAAATTTTAAATGGAGCATTAATTGATTTACCAAGACCATCAAATATTTCCTCATTATGAAATTTTGGATCTTTATTAGGATTATGCTTAATTAGCCAAATTATGAAAGGATTATTCTTATCAATATATTATTGTGCTAATATTGAATTAGCATTTTACAGAGTAAATTACATTTGTCGAAATGTTAATTATGGTTGATTAATCCGAACTCTTCACGCTATGGTGCATCATTTTTTTTTTTTTTGTATATACATTCATATTGGACGAGGCATTTATTATGAATCTTTTAATTTATTATATACATGAATAATTGGAATTATTATTTTATTTTTATTGATAATAACAGCATTTATAGGGTATGTTCTACCTTGAGGACAAATATCTTTTTGGGGGGCTACAGTAATTACTAATTTATTATCAGCTATTCCTTATTTAGGAACAAATTTAGTTAATTGAATTTGAGGAGGATTTGCAGTAGATAACCCAACTTTAACTCGATTTTATTCATTTCATTTCTTACTCCCATTTATTATATTAATAATAACAATAATTCATTTACTATATCTTCATCAAACAGGATCTAATAATCCTTTAGGAGTTAATAGAAACTTAGATAAAATCCCATTCCATCCATTCTTTATTTTTAAAGATTTAATTGGATTTATTATTTTAATTTTTATTTTAACTTTATTAACACTTACTAATCCTTACTTATTAGGGGACCCAGATAATTTTATCCCTGCTAATCCTTTAGTTACACCTATTCATATTCAACCTGAATGATATTTTTTATTTGCTTATGCCATTTTACGATCTATCCCTAATAAATTAGGAGGAGTAATTGCCTTAATTATATCAATTCTTATTTTAATTATTTTACCATTTTCATTTAATAAAAATATTCAAAGTATTCAATTTTATCCGATTAATCAATTTTTTTTTTGATTATTAATTTCAATTATTATTCTTCTAACCTGAATTGGAGCCCGACCAGTAGAAATTCCTTTCATTATTACTGGACAAATTTTAACTATTATATATTTCTCTTATTATATTATTAATCCTATTATTAGTAAATTATGAGATAATTTAATTTTTAATTAATTAATGAGCTTGATAAAGCATTTGTTTTGAAAACTTAAGAAAGAATTTAAATATTCTATTAATTTATACTAAATTAATTTATTAAATTAAAATTATTTTTAAGCCTAAATATAATAATATTAAATTTAAAGAAATTGGTAAATACACCTTTCAACATAAATATATTAATTTATCATAACGATAACGAGGCAAAGTACCCTGAACTCAAATAAATATAAAAGAAATAAAAACTAATTTTAAATAAAATATTAAATTCAAACTAAAACCCCCTAAATACAATAAAACGAATATTATTCTTATAAATAAAATTCTAGAATACTCAGCTAAAAAAATTAATGCAAATCTCCCTCTTCTATACTCAATATTAAATCCTGAAACTAATTCTCTTTCCCCCTCAGCAAAATCAAAAGGTGTTCGATTAGTTTCTGCTATTATAGAAGAAAATATAATTATTCTTAAAGGAAATATTAAAAATATAAATCAAATATTTTGTTGGTATAATTCTAATTTTATTAAATTAAAATCTATAATTAAAAATAAAGAAGATATTATAATTAAAGCTAAACTTACCTCATAAGAAATTGTTTGAGCTAAAGCTCGTAAACCCCCTAAAATAGAATAATTTGAATTTGATGACCAACCAGCAAGTAATAATAAATATACTCTAATTCTTGTACAACTTAAAAAAAATAATACCCCTAAATTAAACATAATTATATTAAAGTAATAAGGAATTAATATCCAAATTATTAAAGAAATAAAAAATCTAAAAATAGGAGAAAAATAATAATAATAATAATTTGAAAAATTTAAATAAACTTGCTCTTTTCTAAATAACTTAATACCATCTGAAAAAGGCTGTATAATTCCTAAAAAACCTAATTTATTAGGGCCTTTTCGAATTTGAATATAACCTAAGATTTTTCGTTCTAATAAAGTTAAAAAAGCTACACCAATTAAAACTCCAATAAATAAAATAATTATTCCAATAATAATATTAATTAAATCTATTATTAACATTTACTATCTATATAATTTACTATATATTTATGACTTCTAAAACCATTACATTTTTCTGCCAAAATAGTAAATATATTATTAGTAATATTCATATTATATAAAATTATTTTAAATATTTGATCCTTTCGTACTAAAATATTTTATTTTACTAAAGATAGAAACCAACCTGGCTCACACCGGTTTGAACTCAGATCATGTAAGATTTTAATGATCGAACAGATCAAAATTTTAAACTTTTGCATTTAAATTTTATCTTAATCCAACATCGAGGTCGCAAACTTTTTTTTTTATTTGAACTAAAAAAAAAAATTACGCTGTTATCCCTAAGGTAATTTTTTCTTATAATCATAAATTATGGATCATAATTTCATTTATTTATGTTTATTATTTAAAAAAAGTTTTTTTTATTTTTCTATCACCCCCAATAAAATATTTTAAAAAATTTTAGTGTTAATTTTTCTTTATTTTAAAAATAATTTTTAAAATATTAAACTCTATAGGGTCTTCTCGTCTTTTAATTTTAATTTAGCTTTTTAACTAAAAAATTAAATTTCATTTTTTAAATAGAGACAGATTATATTTCATCCAATCATTTATACAAGTCTTCAATTAAAAGACTAATGATTATGCTACCTTTGTACAGTCAATATACTGCAGCCCTTTAAATTTATTTCAGTGGGCAGATTAGACTTTAAATTATTCTCAAAAAGACATGTTTTTGTTAAACAGGTGAATATTTTTTTTTGCCGAATTCCTTTATTTAAATTTTATAAATTTTTATTTTCTCATTTATAAAATTTTGTACTAATTTTATCATTATACCTAATTTCTTTTTATTAAAAATTATTTTTTTATAAATATTTAAATATAAATTTTAAATTTTAATTTTAATAAAATTATTTATAAAAAATTATAATTTATAAAAAATATAAATTTTAAAAATTTTATTTTTAAAAATAAATCCAATTATAAAAATTTAATTTAAAGCTTATCCCTTAAAATATAAAATATTTACTTTTTTTAATTTTTATTAATAAAAATTAAAATTAATAATATTTAAAATTAAATTTTTTTCTAAAAAAACTAGATATATTTAAAAACGAATAACATTTCATTTCTAATTAATTATTTTAAATAATTTTAAAACACTAATTTAAATAATCAATTAACTCTCTTAATTCTTAATTCGAGATTATTATTAATATAATTTATTTTTAATAAACTCTGATACCCAAGATACAATAAATTAAATTTACTTTTTATTAAATTTACTTTAATTATTTTTCAAAATTCTTTTACAATACTAATTTTCTATAAAATTAAAAAAAATTTCCATAAAAATACTTAAACACAGTATTTTACTTTAAAATTTCTTTTTTTATACTAATATTTATTAATTTCCCCCCCTCAAATTAATTATATTATAATTTCTTTTCAATGTAAATGAAATACTTTATCAAGCTCTAATTTGTCTTTCTAGAAACACTTTCCAGTACCTCTACTTTGTTACGACTTATTCCAATTTTTAAATGAAAGTGACGGGCAATATGTACATATTTTAATTTTTAATCATTTTATTAAATTAAATAAAATTACATTTAAATCCACCTTCAATAATCTTTTACAAAATTATATTCATTTAATTTTTTATTATTGTAATCCATTATATTCTTAATTATAATCTACATCTTGATCTGAATTAATTTTTATTTTAATTTTTAAATATTATTATTATTATTAAATATTTTTTTAACAACGATATATAAAATTAAAAATTAAGTAAATTTAATCGTGGACTATCAATTATTAAACAGATTCCTCTAAATGAACTAAAATACCGCCAAATTACTTAAGTTTCAATAATTAATATACTATTTTAGTTTAATTTATTTAATTTTTTAATAATAGGGTATCTAATCCTAGTTTTTTATAAAATTTTAAAATTCACAAAAATAAATTTTAATCAAATTAAAATTTCACTTAATAATCCTAAATTTAATTTATTTAAATTAATTGTTTATTTTAACTAATAAAATTTATTTTAATTTTTGTATAACCGCAACTGCTGGCACAAAATTAGTTATTAATTTTAATATCCCTAAATCTTAATTTCTTAAATTTTTAATTTTAATTACTACTTTATATCATTATTTTTAAAATAAAGAAAAATTAACACTAAAATTTGTATATAATTTGAATTTAAAATAAATTTTTTAAATGGTAAAAGTTTATTTCTTTATAAGAATCTTTTAAATAGTTTTTTTTTTTTTATATATAAAATTTAATATTAATTATCATTATTTTAATATTCTCCTCTTATTTTTTTTTCTAATATTCATATTGAAAATTAAATTCATGATAAAGCGATTAGTAATCTTTTAAATAGATAACTATTATTAATAAGATATATATGTTTCTAATTAATTATTATATTTATATATATATATATAATATATTAAATATTTAATATAAATATAATTATTTAAATATTTAATATATATATATATATGTATATATAATATTTATATTTATTATATATAAATAATTAATTTTTTTAATTTATATAAAATTTAATATTAATTATCATTATTTTAATATTCTCCTCTTATTTTTTTTCTAATATTCATATTGAAAATTAAATTCATGATAAAGCGATTAGTAATCTTTTAAATAGATAACTATTATTAATAAGATATATATGTTTCTAATTAATTATTATATTTATATATATATATATAATATATTAAATATTTAATATAAATATAATTATTTAAATATTTAATATATATATATATATATGTATATATAATATTTATATTTATTATATATAAATAATTATTTTTTTTAATTTATATAAAATTTAATATTAATTATCATTATTTTAATATTCTCTTCTTATTTTTTTTTCTAATATTCATATTGAAAATTAAATTCATGATAAAGCGATTAGTAATCTTTTAAATAGATAACTATTTTTAATAAGATATATATGTTTCTAATTAATTATTATATTTATATATATATATAATATATTAAATATTTAATATAATTATTTAAATATTTAATATACAATTTATAAGTATTAATAAATTACATTTAATTAATTTTATTACCAATCCCCACAAATTTTCTAATAATAATTAAATAATAAATTTTAAAATAAGCTAAATTTAAGCTTTTGGGCTCATACCTCAAATATAAAGACTCTCTTTTTTTAAAATAAAGTGCCTGATAAAAGGATTATTCTGATAGAATAAATTATGTATAATAATACCTTTATTATATTTTATAGAATTAAACTAAATCTTATAATTTCAAAAATTATTGTGCTTCTTACACTAAAATATAAGTTTTAACAATGAATTTAAAATACCCCCATACCCCCATATTTTAATAAATTTTATAGTTAATTCAAATAAGATATTTTTTATATTTATGTTATTTTTTAGAAGCTTAATCTCTATTTCTGCAAATTCTTGATTAGGATGCTGAATTGGATTAGAAATCAATTTATTAAGATTTATCCCCCTTATTTCTAATAATAAAAATTTACTTCATAATGAAGCTTCTTTAAAATATTTTTTAACTCAATCTATTGCCTCCATTAATTTTATTTTTATTATTATTATTAAAATAATTTTATTCAAAAATTTTGAATTCAATAATATTTCAGTATTACTAAATTCAACTTTATTAATAAAAATAGGATCAGCCCCCTTTCATTTCTGATTTCCTAATATTATAGAAGGTTTATCTTGAATAAATTGTTTTATTTTAATAACTTGACAAAAAATTTCCCCTTTAATTCTTTTATTTTATTACTATAATTTTAATTTTATTATTATTATCATAATTTTAAATGCTTTAATTGGAGCTTTAATAGGATTTAATCAAACTTCAATTCGAAAATTATTAGCTTTTTCTTCTATTAATAATTTAGGATGAATAATAGCTGCTTTTTTAATCAGTGAAAACTTATGTATATTTTATTTTTTTATATATTCCTTTTTAAATTTAATTTTAATACTAATATTTTATATATTTAATATTTTTTATATAAATCAAATAAATTTTAATATTAATTTATATATTAAAATATCTTTAATTATTAATTTTTTTTCCTTAGGAGGTTTACCCCTATTCTTAGGATTTTTCCCTAAGTGAATTATTATTAATTTTTTATTTAACAATAATTTAACATTAATTGCTTTTATTTTTTTAATATCAAGATTAATAATAATATTTTTTTACATTCGAATTATTTATTTATCAATTTTACTAATTAATTTTAAATTAAAATGATTAAAGATTAATTTTAAAATTAGTTTTTTTTTCATTTATTAATTTTATTTCTTTAATTTCCTTATCAAGTTTAATCCTTAATACTTTTTTCTTTTTTTAAGGTTTTAAGTTAAATTAAACTAATAGTCTTCAAAATTATTTATAAAGAAAATCTTTAAGCCTTAGTAATATTTACACCTTAAAATTTGCAATTTTATATCATTTATGAATATAAGGCTTCTTAATAAAAGAGATTATTCTCGTTAATAAATTTACAATTTATCGCTTATACCTCAGCCATTTTATTTGCGAAAATGACTTTTTTCTACAAATCATAAAGATATTGGAACTTTATATTTTATCTTTGGAATTTGAGCTGGTATAGTAGGAACTTCATTAAGTTTATTAATTCGAACAGAATTAGGAAATCCTGGATCTTTAATTGGAGATGATCGAATTTATAATACTATTGTTACTGCTCATGCTTTTATCATATTTTTTTTATAGTAATACCAATCATAATTGGAGGATTCGGAAATTGATTAATTCCTTTAATACTTGGAGCTCCAGATATAGCTTTCCCCCGTATAAATAATATAAGTTTCTGAATACTCCCTCCCTCTCTATTAATTTTAATTACAAGAAGTGTAGTAGAAAATGGAGCAGGTACTGGATGAACAGTTTATCCCCCACTTTCATCTAATATTGCTCATAGAGGATCATCAGTTGATTTAGCTATTTTTTCCCTTCATTTAGCTGGAATTTCCTCTATTCTTGGAGCAATTAATTTTATTACAACCATTATTAATATACGAATTAATAATTTATCATTTGATCAAATACCTTTATTTGTATGATCCGTAGGAATTACAGCTTTATTACTTTTATTATCTCTTCCTGTTTTAGCTGGAGCTATTACTATATTACTCACTGATCGAAATTTAAATACATCATTTTTTGATCCAGCAGGAGGGGGGGATCCAATTCTTTATCAACATTTATTTTGATTTTTTTGGGCACCCTGAAGTTTATATTCTTATTCTTCCAGGATTTGGAATAATTTCACATATTATTACCCAAGAAAGAGAAAAAAAGAAACATTTGGATCATTAGGAATGATTTATGCTATAATAGCAATTGGGTTATTAGGATTCATTGTATGAGCTCATCATATATTTACAGTAGGAATAGATATTGATACTCGAGCCTATTTTACTACAGCAACAATAATTATTGCTATTCCTACAGGAATTAAAATTTTTAGTTGATTAGCAACTCTTTATGGAACTCAAATTAATTATAGACCATCTATATTATGAAGATTAGGATTTGTTTTTTTATTTACTATTGGGGGATTAACAGGAGTAATTTTAGCTAACTCATCCATTGATGTTATTCTCCATGATACTTATTATGTTGTAGCCCACTTTCACTATGTACTTTCAATAGGAGCTGTATTTGCAATTTTTGGAGGATTCATTCATTGATATCCTCTTTTCACAGGATTAATTCTTAATCCTTTTTTACTTAAAATTCAATTTATTATTATATTTATTGGAGTAAATTTAACATTTTTTCCTCAACATTTTTTAGGATTAGCTGGAATACCTCGTCGTTACTCTGATTATCCTGATTATTATTTATCATGAAATATTATTTCTTCTATTGGATCTTATATTTCATTATTAGGAACTATTTTTATAATTATAATTATTTGAGAATCTATAATTAATCAACGAATTGTAATTTTTTCCTTAAATATGCCTTCTTCTATTGAATGATTCCAAAATTTACCTCCAGCAGAACATTCATATAATGAACTTCCAATTATAAGAAATTTCTAATATGGCAGATTATATGTAATGGATTTAAACCCCATTTATAAAGGTTTTCCTTTTTTTAGAAATGGCAACCTGATCTAATTTTAATTTACAAAATAGAGCTTCCCCTTTAATAGAACAAATAATTTTTTTTCATGACCATACTTTAATTATTTTAATTATAATTACTATTTTAGTTATATATTTAATAATAAATTTATTTTTTAATAAATTTATTAATCGATTTTTAATAGAAGGACAAATAATTGAATTAATTTGAACTATTTTACCAGCAATTACATTAATTTTTATTGCTCTTCCTTCTCTTCGATTATTATACCTAATAGATGATTTAAATAATCCATTAATTACTTTAAAATCAATTGGACATCAATGATACTGAAGTTATGAATATTCAGATTTTAATAATATTGAATTTGATTCTTATATAACTAATGATTATAAATTAAATAAATTTCGCCTTTTAGATGTTGATAATCGAATTATTATCCCAATAAATAATCAAATTCGAATTTTAGTTACAGCTACAGATGTTATTCATTCTTGAACTATTCCTTCTTTAGGTGTAAAAGTAGATGCTAATCCTGGACGACTAAATCAAACTAATTTTTTTATTAGTCGTCCAGGAATTTTTTTTGGTCAATGTTCAGAAATTTGTGGAGCAAATCATAGTTTTATACCAATTGTTATTGAAAGTGTAAATATAAATAACTTTATTAACTGAATTAATAATTATTCTTCATTAGATGACTGAAAGCAAGTATTGGTCTCTTAAACCATTTTATAGTAATTTAGCAATTACTTCTAATGAAAGAATTAGTTAAAATATAACATAAATATGTCAAATTTAAATTATTATATATATATATATAAATAATATTCTTTTATTCCTCAAATAATACCTATTAACTGAATATTCCAATTATTCTTTTTTTATTATTGTTTTTATTTTATTTAATATTATAAATTAAATATAATAATTAAATATATATATAAAAATTAATTTTTATAAAATTAAAAAAATAAATTTTAAAAAAATAAATTACTTAAATTGAAAATGATAAATAATTTATTTTCTATTTTTGATCCTTCAACTAATTTATTTAATTTATCATTTAATTGAATTAGAACTTTTTTAGGATTACTATTTTTACCCTTATCATTTTGATTAATTCCTAATCGACATTTCATTATATGAAAATTTATTATTATTAAATTAAACAATGAATTTAAAATTTTAATTAATCAAAATAATAATAATAAAGGATCTACTTTCATTTTTATTTCATTATTTTCATATATCTTATTTAATAATTTTTTAGGTTTATTCCCTTATATTTTTACAAGTACAAGACATTTATCCATAACCTTATCTATTTCTCTTTCTCTATGAATTTCATTCATATTATTTGGATGAATTAATAATTCTCAACATATATTTATTCATATAATTCCCCAAGGAACTCCAACTATACTAATACCATTTATAGTACTAATTGAAACTATTAGAAATATTATTCGACCAGGAACATTAGCTATTTGATTAACAGCTAATATAATTGCTGGTCATTTATTAATTACTTTACTAAGTAATACAAGTAATATTTTAAATTCTTATTTATTATTTTTATTAATTTTAATTCAAATTATTCTTTTAACTTTAGAAAGAGCAGTAGCAGTAATTCAATCTTATGTAATTTCTATTTTAAGAACATTATATTCTAGAGAAACTAATTAATGTCAAATAATTTACATAATCATCCTTACCATTTAGTTGATTATAGTCCTTGACCTTTAACAGGAGCTATCGGAACTATAACTTTAGTCACAGGACTAGTAAAATGATTTCATAATTTTAATTTTAATTTAATTTTACTAGGATATTTTATTATTATCTTAACTATATTTCAATGATGACGTGACATTTCACGAGAGGGAACATTTCAAGGCAAACATACTATTTTAGTATCCAAAGGTTTACGATGAGGTATAATTTTATTTATTATTTCTGAATTTTTTTTTTTTTCATTTCTTTTTTTTTGCATTTTTCCATAGTAGTTTATCTCCTAATGTAGAAATTGGAATTTCATGACCCCCTACAAGAATTATCCCATTTAATCCATTTCAAATTCCTTTATTAAACACTATTATTCTAATTACTTCAGGATTAACAGTAACCTGAGCTCACCATGCTATTATAAATAATAATTTTAATCAAACAACTCAAGGATTATTTTTTACTATTATTTTAGGTATTTATTTTTCTTTACTTCAAGCTTATGAATATTTTGAAGCCCCTTTCTCTATCTCAGATAGAATTTATGGATCAACATTTTTTATAGCAACAGGATTCCATGGACTTCATGTTATTATTGGAACTATTTTTCTTTCTATTTGCTTAATTCGACATTTAAATTTTCATTTTTCTAGAAATCATCATTTTGGGTTCGAAGCAGCAGCATGATATTGACACTTTGTTGATGTTATTTGATTATTCTTATATATTACTATTTATTGATGAGGAAATTAATTATTTATATAATATAAATAGTATATTTGATTTCCAATCAAAAAGTTTAATAAATTTAATATAAATAATACTTATTATTCTTTTAATTTCAATAATTTTCTTTATTATTTCTAATATTCTTATAATAATTTCAATAATAATTTCTAAAAAATCAATTATAGATCGAGAAAAATGTTCTCCATTTGAATGTGGATTTGATCCTAAATCTCTCCCTCGAATTCCATTTTCATTACATTTTTTTTTAATTACAGTTATTTTTCTTATTTTTGATGTTGAAATTGCTTTAATTTTCCCTATTATTAAAACATTTAATTTAACTAATTTAATTATCTGATTCAAAACTTCTATATTTTTTATTATTATATTACTATTAGGTTTATATCATGAATGAAATCAAAAGATACTAAACTGAAGCTATTAATATAGGATTATAGTTTAATTAAAACATTTAATTTGCATTTAAATGATAATGAAATTTCATTTTATCTTAAAATAAGAAGCAATTTTGCATTTAATTTCGACTTAAAAGATAGAGTTATTAACTCCTTATTTGTTAATTAATTGAAACCAAAAAGAGGTATATCACTGTTAATGATAAAATTGAATTCTATTCCAATTAAAGAAATATTCCTATTAAGCTGCTAACTTAAATTCAGTGGATAATTCCCATTAATATTTCTATTTATATAGTTTAAAAAAAACTTTACATTTTCATTGTAATATTAAAATTTTTTTTTTATAAATATCTAAAGATTTTATAATCACCTCAATATCTTCAATATTATACTCTTTTTAAGCTATTTAAATAAATTATTATAACAATTACTAAAAATAATATTCAAATAACAAATCTATATAAATAAATCTTATAATTATTTACTTGTATAAGATTAAAAATAATTGAATAATTTTTTAAAATATTATATAAACCTTGACCGCTATAAATTTCTCTTCACCCTAAATCAATATTTTTTATTAATTTAAAACCAAAATTTAAATAATTAAAAACTAAACCTAAGTTAATAAATTTGGTATAAACCATATCAATCTTAAAAAATTATTTAAATTATAAAATAATTTTAATTTATTTATAGAATATTATTGACGATTAATAAAAAAAAGGTTAGGTTAGGTTTTTTTTTTTCTTTCATGCCGGCCCGCGAGCTAAACCCCCGATGTTAGTATCGGGACCCTTCGGTATCTTTATTATCTATGTAGTACAATGCCACAGCGAAGCACTGAAGATGCCCTCTTTGCCTTGATCGAGCACATCAGAGCTGAGGTCAGGGCAAAGAGGGTAGTTTTGATGGTATCTCTAGACATAGAGGGGGCATTCGACAGCGCCTGGTGGCCAGCTATCAAACACCAGCTGGCCGCCAGGAAGTGCCCCGGGAACCTATACTCCACCGTGTGCAGCTACCACAACGACCGGGAGGTCATTATTCGATACGCGGGCGCCGAATGCGTAAGGCCCACGACCAAAGGGTGCGTTCAGGGATCGATTGGGGGGCCCATATTCTGGAACCTCCTGATTGATCCGTTGCTGGGCGCCCTCGAGGAAGAGGGCCTGCGCGTGCAAGCCTTCGCCGACGACGTAGTGCTCGTCTTCTTGGGCTCCTCTCCGGAGACTATCGCGCGGACCGCTAACTCCGTCCTCCGGCGGGTCTACGACTGGGGCTTGGACAACAAGCTGCGATTTGCTCCACACAAAACCAACGCCATGGTGATCACCAAGAAACTGAAACTAACACCAATTCAGATCACCATGGGCGGCGAAAGCATAAAGATGGTCACTGAAACCAAGATCCTGGGTCTTATAATTGACCACAGGTTGTCTTTTCTCGCTCGCTCGCATCGCCGTAGCGGACGGACGTGTTTCGCGCACTATGCGTTAAAAGTTAAAACAAAATATGTGGTGTGTGGTCTAAGTAAAAAGAACATGGCGGGTGTTATTATTAACGAGTTTTTGACGTTTGTGCAAAACAAGATGGATGTTTTAGATGAGTTAAGCATCGTTCACATCTGTGCTACAAATTTCACGGATTCTGAAGTAGAAAGTGGTAAAAGTGCACTATATAACGCATGTGGTGACGGCGTCAGAAATATTCAACGGAAAGGCGAAGATAGAAAAAAGAAAAACATAAAAGATGTTATAAAACTTTTAAAGGAAGTTGACCCCGATGCTCAACCAACTTTTGTCGCGAGGGATCTAAGTCGCCTGCCACCAGTGTCGTTCGATCATGTAGACGTTACTCGCTTACTTAAGGACATGTCCTTAATGAAAGCTGAAATGACAGATTTTAAGACAAAGTTCAGCCATGAGCTTGCGAATTTACGGATTTCTTTAGACTCGCATAAAGAGCGAGGTGTCAATACACCGCCGATAATGACGACCCCAGAAAAGGCGAAATATTTAACATCTCCGAATCCGCTACCGCTTGTGACTGCACCGCTACCTACAGGTGTACACGAAGTAATCACGCGGAGCTCGTATGCACCGACCTACCGAGACATCGTGTACAACAAGGAAGGCTCGCGCCAAGCAAAAAGGACCCGTACGCGTAATACTAGTTCGGGCGTAATCGGCGTAGCGGCGGACTGCACGCTTGTAAGCGACGCGGCGACGAAATCTGATGAGTCACCCGCAAACGATACTTCATTTAAAATTGTTGAATACAAGAAACGTAAATATAAAAATGCAAATATGAGGGGAACATCTGTGGCTCAGTGTAAAATTCAGGTCGTAGATCCAGTATGCTGCATATATATCTCCCGCGCATTAAAAACTGTTTCCGAAACTGACATCAAGGAACACATTAACGATATGGGGGAGGAGTGTATTAGTGTTGAACGTCTTACTCAAAATAGGGAGACCTCTTTCAACTCATTTAAAGTTAAGATACACCACAACGACCGGGAGGTCATTATTCGATACGCGGGCGCCGAATGCGTAAGGCCCACGACCAAAGGGTGCGTTCAGGGATCGATTGGGGGGCCCATATTCTGGAACCTCCTGATTGATCCGTTGCTGGGCGCCCTCGAGGAAGAGGGCCTGCGCGTGCAAGCCTTCGCCGACGACGTAGTGCTCGTCTTCTCGGGCTCCTCTCCGGAGACTATCGCGCGGACCGCTAACTCCGTCCTCCGGCGGGTCTACGACTGGGGCTTGGACAACAAGCTGCGATTTGCTCCACACAAAACCAACGCCATGGTGATCACCAAGAAACGGAAACTAACACCAATTCAGATCACCATGGGCGGCGAAAGCATAAAGATGGTCACTGAAACCAAGATCCTGGGTCTTATAATTGACCACAGGTTGTCTTTTAAGCCGCACGTCATTGATGTTTGCCGAAAGGCGACGGCCATCTATGGCCAATTGTCAAGGGCGGCTAAGACAACCTGGGGTCTGAACCCAGAGGTGGTCAGGACCATCTACATCGCCGCTGTGGAGCCAATCGTACTTTACGCTTCAAGCGTCTGGGTCCCAGCCGTAGATCAAGTCGGAGTGCGGAAGCTGCTGGACGCAGTTCAGCGGGAGTTCGCGCGGAAGATCAGCCAGACCTACAAAACCGCCAGTTTGAGTGCGGCGCTGATCCTGTCAGGTATCTTGCCACTCGATCTGAGGATCCGAGAGGCGGCAGAACTGTACCGATATAAAAGGGGTGAGGACATTGATGGTATGGCAGACAGGAAGGCTGAACAGCGGGTTAGCTTTCTGGATGCTCCCCATCCAGCCCTCGCTCCTGAGGTAGAATTCTGCTGTCTCGAGGAGACAGACAGGCCGAGACCGACGTGGTAGAGATGCAGGATGACCCAGGAGAAGGAGAGGGTTACCTGCAGGTCTACACCGACGGCAGCAGGATACAGGGCAGGGTTGGAGCCGGAATTTCATACAGGCGGCAAGGCTTGGAAGTCAGAGCAAGGAAACTCAAATTAGAGAATTATTGCTCTGTCTTCCAAGCCGAAATGTGCGCAATTTCGAAGGCTATCGAGGACATCTTGAAGATGCCCGATATGAGGGTCGAGATCCTTAGTGACTCCAGGTCGTCGCTAGAGCTGCTAAGGGATCGATCTTCATTCCACCCGATAGCCTTTGAAATTAAAAACCTTATCCAGCGGGCTCGAAATATGGGTAAAACCATTCGGTTCCGCTGGGTTCGGGCGCATGTAGTATCGAGGGGAACGAGAGGGCTGACCACTTGGCGAAGGACGCGGCGCTCCACTCGAAATTGAGGGCTGCATACGATGGAGTGCCGGTTTCGACTCTCCGTCGCAAAATCCGAGCCGAGACCCTTGACGTCTGGCAGGAGCGCTACACTGTGGGTCAAACTGCAAGTGTTACAAAGGCGTTCCTGACGGACGTAAAGGCGTCGTATAAGCTGGTTAGGGAGGAGCCCTTCTCCGCACTCATGGCCCAAATCATCACGGGCCATGGCGGCTTCTCGGCGTATCTCCACCGGTTCGGACTGAAGGATAGCCCAGTGTGCATATGCGACGGTCAAACGGACGAAAGCGCATTGCACCTGGTGCTCGACTGCCCTAGGTTCGGCCGGTGGAGATTAGACCTGGAAGTGCAAAGCGGTGTGGCCGTACTCGAGGCCAACCTTCCTTTGCTTATAAGCAAACAAAACAGGAAGTTGTTCGAGGCGTTTTGTTTTAGGATCCTTGTGGATGTGCTGCCGAGAAACGGCAGCAACATTAATTTAAGTCAGTTTAGATTGTAAATAGTTCATTGGAAAAAAAATAATAATAATAATAATCGGTGTAAATAGGCTGAAATAGTAGACAATATTCATGTCTACTATATACAAAGCCACAAAATAGTACTAGGTATAATTAAATATAGGTTATAATATATTAGTAGTAAAAAAATGTACAATATGGTTCCCTATGCCAATGCATAGGGCCCATAATACATCCCTAGTCTGTAAGTAAATGTGCCTAGAATATAGTTTATGTAATCAAACTGTAAATACTATAGATATAGAATGCCTACGATAAGTAGATATTAAGAAACATGTAAGAAAAACGAAAAAATAAAATGTTGTTAGCTGTAAGATATTTGTAATAGTATATAAAGAATTAATTTAAAATGTAGTAGGTAAGCGACCAAATAAATGTTATAGACAATAAATTATTATCCCACCCTCAACCCCTACGAGCTACGGTTGGGAGAAAGTAGTTGTTAAGAATAGTAGTTCCTCGGCCCTGGAGCGTCAGCTGCCAGGGAGGTAGGCCTACTAGGAATAAAAAAAGAAAAAAAAACCTAACCTAACCACTTTTCACCAAATCATTGCGTCGTCAACGTATCGCTCCATTATTAAAATTAATAAAAGTGGTTAAAAGTGAACGTATCAGCCTGAAATTTGGTACAGTGTTGTGTCAGCCTACAATTCACCAGGATTAGTGTTTGTGAAAGTTTTGTGCAGCGCGCTCCAAAGATACTGGAGCGCGCTGCACAAAACTTTAGCCTGGATTTTGTTTCAACTGCCCCGAGTCGCTGCTGCAACATTAAAAAAGAAACGCAACACTAATTCCTGTAGCGCTGATCAATACCTAGCTATTGATCTAAGTTTGAAGAAAATCGGCCGTTGGATTGCGGAGATATTGAAAGATAAAGGTGCATCCCATAACCTCGTCGGCATTGTATGGGAGAAGCAGCCACGCGATGCCACGCGGTTTGGGAAAAATTCAGACAGCTCGAGCACCAGTGACAACTGACAGCCGTCAATTTCAATACTCCGCACCACTGAGAAGACAACTAAATAGATCCGACGAACATCAGACATACGAAGTCATCGAGGTGCAACATCGCGGCGAAACACCACAGGTACCCGATATCCTCATTAACCTTTAACCCCTGGTCTGGTAATCGCCACAACTAACAGACTAATTGCCATCTCCCTTAGCTAACCCCCCCCCCCCCCCCACACACACAAAAAATATTTCCCTACCCTAATCATTTCCCCACGAAACCCCCCCCCCCCCCTCCCCTCGGGTATACCTCACCCCCCTTGGTCCTATCTTTGGAACCAAGGCAGCTAGGGCAGTCGAGTTTAGGCTCGGCTGAACCGCAATTTGAAGATCTTTCGAATGGCCCCGGTCGATTTCCGAAATTATTAATTTTAAGTTAATTAAAAAGTTTTTTATATTTATAGTATTAGAATAATTGTTATTTACTTGTTGCTTATTGTAGAATTGCCGTGTTTGGGCTTGTTGGAATCGGGAGAGCAAGCTCTACCGATTGACCCCGGTGGAATTTTGAAAATACTTCAAAAATTTTATTTTGATTTTTAAATCTTTTCTGTATATGTACTTAAATTTCTCAGCATATTGTGTCTTTTGATCTTGTGTATACTGTATAAATTAGTACAGTATAAGGTATTTATAAAATATATAAAATAAATTTTTAATAACTTTATTGTTGCCGATCAGCATGTCAGCGCCGAGCAGGAGGTCACCACGGCCCTAAAGGCCCAAAACAAAGAGCTTTTCACAGGCCTCCAGAAGGACCACCAAAAAATGGAAACATGTTTCCGCCGCAGGTGCCGAAACCCGCACCTCGCACATGTGATCCTGCGGGTGGCCCCTCAGCTGTGGCGTCGCATGGTCGACGGGGGGTCTGTCCACCTTGATCTCAAGCGGTCGAAGGTGGAGGACTTCTCGCCGCTCATCCAGTGTTCAAAGTGTTTAGCCTTTGGACACGGGCGGCGCCACTGCAAAGAATCGACTGACCTTTGCAGTCACTGCGGGGGACCACACGTCAGGAGCGAATGCCCCGACTATGTCGTGGGGGACCCGCCCAGCTGCATTAACTGCCGTCACGCCAAGCTGGACAAGACGGACCATGGTGCGTTCAGCGGTGACTGTCCGGTGAGGCGGAAATGGGATTCCATTGCCCGCCTTGGCGTGAGCTACTGCTGAGGGCACCGCGGTGATAAATCCAGGAGGGCGCGGGCCCAAGGATGCTGCTTCAAGGCACATGATACAGGTAAACCTGCAGCGGAAGCGATTGGCAACCGATGAGCTGATGGCAGAAGCTGTCAGCCAGAAGGTAAGCCTGGCACTGCTGCAGGAACCCTATATAGGTAGTCAAGGTGCCTTGAAGCGATACCCAGGGGTTCGCGTCTATCAAATGGACCAGGGGATAACTAGGACCAAACCCGCAAAGGCCGCAATAGCGGTCTTTGATAAAGACCTCCAGGTAAAGTGTGACCCGAGCCTCCAGTCGGAGAACATAGTGGCAATCACCATTGAGTTGACTGGACACTTGGAATAGTGTCCGCTTACCTGGAAGGGGATAAACCCCTGGATCCATACCTGGAACGTCTGTCCAGCGTCCGATCCAAGCTGGGAACCTTGAGTGTTGTGATCGGAGGTGACTTCAACGCGTGGAGCCCATGGTGGGGTAGCACGGACGAGGATCATCGGGGAGCCGAATTGGCGGGATACTTTGATGACCATCAGCTGCACATCCTTAATACCGGAACCGAACCTACTTTCCAAGTGGTTCGGGGAGGTCGGCTCTGCACAAGCAGAGTCGACATTACGGTGTGCAGCCAAAGTATCCTGCCAATGGTGGGTGGACCCCGCTATGGTTAGCTCCGATCACAACGCTCTAAGGATAGGACTCCGCGCTGGTCGTGCGAAAGCACCCGGCCCAGCACCAACCACTCGGATATATAACACGAGAAAGGCAGACTGGGATAAGTTCCGAAAGGTTCTACAGTTCCAAAGCCGCCAAATCCGACATACCAATATAAAAGGGGTGAGGACATTGATGATATGGCAGACAGAAAGGCTGAACAGCGGGTTAGCTTCCTGGATGCGCCCCATCCAGCCCTCGCTCCTGAGGTAGAGTTCTGTTGTCTCGATGAAACTCAGGCTGAGACCGACGTGGTAGAGGTGCAGGATAACCCAGGAGATGGAGAGGGTTACCTGCAGGTCTACACCGACGGTAGCAAGATACAGGGCAGGGTTGGAGCCGGCATCTCATACAGGCGGCGAGGCTTGGAAGTCAGAGCAAGAAAACTCAAATTGGAGAATTATTGCTCTGTCTTCCAAGCCGAAATGTGCGCAATTTCGAAGGCTATCGAGGACATCTTGAAGATGCCCGACATGAAGGTCGAGATCCTTAGTGACTCCAGGTCGTCGCTGGAGCTGCTAAGGGATCGATCATCATTTAACCTGATAGCCTTCGAAATTAAAAACCTTATCCGGCGGGCCCGAAATATGGGTAAAACCATTCGGTTTCACTGGGTTCGGGCGCATGTAGGCATTGAGGGGAATGAGAGAGCTGACCACTTGGCGAAGGATGCGGCGCTCCATTCGAAATTGAGGGCTGCATACGATGGAGTACCGATTTCAACTCTTCGTCGCATGCTTAGAGCCAAGACCCTCGAGGTCTGGCAGGAGCGCTACACCGCGGGTCAAACCGCGAGTGTTACGAAGGCGTTTCTGCCAGATGTCACGGCTTCCTACAAGTTAGTTCAGGAGGACCCCTTTTCTTCTTTAATGGCCCAGATTATCACGGGCCATGGCGGTTTTTCAGTGTATCTCCACCGGTTTGGCCTAAAGGATAGCCCAGTGTGTATATGCGACGGTCTAACTGACGAAAGCGCATTGCACCTGGTGCTCGAATGCCCTAGGTTCGGCCGGTGGAGATGCAACTTAGAGGTGGAAAGTGGAATGGCCGTTGCTGAGGCAAACCTCCCAGCCCTTGTTACAAAACCATGGAGGAAATTGTTCGAAAGTTTTTGTTTTAAGATCCTGGCTGACGTGCTGCCACGAAATTGTAGTACAGTTAAGGTTAAGATATAGTATGTAAATATTTTATAAATTATAATTTTGTATAATAATAAAAAAAAAATCTGTATATGTTAATTTAAAAGTAAGTTGTATAATACTGTATATGTAGGTTAATTTATGATATTGTTAGAAATAAGTAGGCGTAAGAGTATAGGCAGGTTCCCTATATTCAACCTTTATACAAACCCTTAGGAATATAAGATTGTGTGCCTAGAAATAAGATAATAATGTAAAAAAAAATAAGTAGTAATAAGTAGTATAAGTCTGTCAGTAGGAATACCACAACGAAATTGTAGAATCAAGTGTGATAAGTCTTAGGTGTAAGTAATTGTAATCGTATAATATTATTAATAAATAATTACCCACCCCCAAACCCTGCAGCTCAATGGCAGGGAGAAAGTAGTAGTACTAGCTCCTCGGCCCTGGGACGAAAGTTGCCAGGGATGGTAGGCCAATAGTTAGTACAAGTGTTCTTTCTAATTATTTTATATTAGACTCATTTATGAGTCAATATAATTGGATTAATGCTACATTACATGATAACTCAATCGTAAATATCAAACTTTCGGCATACTAAACATTCTATTTATAGAATTTACCGACGCCATTAGCTGATAATATTAGCAAGATTTTTGAGTGACATTTTATTAAAGTTTCATAGAAATACATCTTAAAAGGCTTTCAAACAGACTCTTAAATATTTAAATTAATATTATTCTACTGTCATTGTGAATAACGAAGTGATAAGACGTGTAAATACAAAACTTTAAACCTATAATTAGCCGTTATCACCGCCATTTCCTTGTATGTCAGTCGTCAAACCACAGAGTACTTAACTAAAGGGAGGTGCGATTTACACGGAGTATATACCGGATAACAATTACGCGTACTGATTGGCGTTACACTTGATCTGGCAAAGAGAAATAGATTTGGTCATTTATTGAAAGATTACATACGTACATACATAAGTCAGAATTAAATTGAATTAAAAAAAAAATGTCGTCTGATAAAATGCCGCTTAGTTCGCCAAAAACGCCATCGGAAAAATTGGGAGAACCTCCGCGTCCTGTATGGAAATGGTCACCAAGTGATGCACAAAAGTCATACAACGCCGTAATTGAAAAGTTAGATGAATCTTGGAATATTCCGTCCTCAACTAAAAAGATCATCAAAGATGCCTTGGACCTGTTTTATGACTTAATTAGAGATGTAAATAGCGAAAACTTAGCTTTAAAGAGGGAAATGACAAAAATGAAACAAGTTATGGAAAATATGGTTCAAGATGCTAGCCAGGCTGAAACCACCCCCAAAAATCTGGATCACCTACTAGAAGGTATTAAGGCCCTTAATGTCAAGAGCGACAAGCTGCAACAAGATATTGAACGCATCGCCTCACAAACAACGCGGTTTCTCGAGACACCGCCGCAAATTGCTGTATCGCCGACCTATGCGGACGTTGTAGCACGAGCTCCGGCCACATCCGGTCACGCAATAATCGTAGGGAGCACGTCTCAAGACGACTCGAGCGAGAGCGTGCTCAAAAAGATTAGGGTGGCCGTCGATCCAATTAAAACTGGGGCCCGAGTCGATAGTGTCCGCAGGGTACGAAACCAGCGCGTCGTGATCACATGCGGATCGAGGGAAGAGGTGGAAGTTGTGACAGGCCGACTCAAAGAGAGCCCGACACTCACTTACCAGCAAGTAAAGGGGAAGAATCCTCTCATAAATATTAAGGATGTCCTGTCAGACCTTAAGGACTAAGACGTTCTTTTGGCCCTGACAGCACAAAACAAGTGGTTATTTTCTGGGCTCTCAGAAGAGTAACAAACAATGGAGATCCGATTTCGAAGACGGTGCCGCAACCCTCACGTAAACCATATCGTTATGCGCGTAGCTCCAAAGCTGTGGCAGCGGGTGACGGCGGAAGGTTCAGTCCACATTGACCTCAAGCGGTCAACGGTCGAGGAGTTCTCGCCGGTCATCCAATGTACCCGCTGTCTTGGATTTGGACACGGTCGACGAAACTGCAAAGAAGCTGCTAGCCTATGTAGTCACTGTGGTGGCCCTCACCTACGACACGATTGCCCTCATTATATTGTGGGAGAACAACCATGCTGCCTAAATTTCCGGAGCGCCGGTCTGGAGAAAACAGACCATGGGGCTTTTAGTGTCGAGTGTCCGGTCAGGCGAAAGTGGGACTCCATAGCCCGCCTGAGCGTGACGTATAGCTGAGGAACCCGCAGTACTCGGTTTTAAACAATGATATTTACAATCTGTTAAAAAATTGTATTACGATAATCCTTATTCAAAATTATTTTCTACATTATTGAACTTTTTGAGATATTACTACTAAAAATAAATAGTTATCAAGTAAAATTTTATTCTTACACTACTAAACTAATTGAAATATAAATAATTTTCTATGGAATATCAGTTGCAATATAACAGTTATTTTTTTTATATGTGTCAACCATTATAAGCTTTAAAGGTTTCTATAGCAGTATTCAGTTATGATTCGTTATTGACTTTTATAATATATAAAAATAAATTGAAAACCTTTCAGGCTTATTATGGTCTTTATAACCGTTTAAACTACAACATAAGTATCAACTTAATTTTTAAAGATTTATAGAATATCTGTACATTTGTCATTAAAACTATATACTTAAATCATTAATATATAAGTAACATAGCCTTCTATTATGTAAATTAATAAGAAAATGAAATAGTAATAACAATACATATAAATAATAATATGCAAATTATTAAAAATGCAATGACAACATGTATATATTTTTATTTTTATTTTCAATATTAAGTCAATTATTACAACATTAATTATATTATTTTGATTTTTAGTTATTTTACACTTTTCTGGGTGACTATAACAATGAATATATATGTTTATATAGCACTGTAAATTTATCATCAGCTATGATTATTATTGATTTTTGTAAATATTAAAAACAATTTGGAATCCCTTTCATTTCATTATATCAGCTCTTTATGACTGAGCTAAAATACTCTTATTATTATCGATTTGAAGATTATATGTTAAAAAATTATGCCTTTACTGTTAAAACTATGTATATAAGTAATTTTAAGTGTTTAGCTATTTGAAACAAATACAAGCAATATATTTAGTTGAATATTATAGCGCATGAGAACAAAGAATTTTGTAAAAGTGAAAGTTAGTTAAGTTTTGTTTTATGTCTTGCCTTTTAAAAGTTTTTATAGCACTGTAAATTATGTAACCATTATTTGTGATTAATTTTTGAAAAACTTGTCGGGCTTACTACTCACATAAGCTCTTTACGATTATTACAGGTAAAATACTCGTATCTATATCGGTTAAGAATACTTAAATGTTAAAAATGTAATTAAAAGTGGGAAGAAATTTAAAGAAATGTATTTTCTGATATATATATATAGTTAACTGAATATTTATGCATATGAGTACAACAAATTTTGTCCGTCCAAAATGGTTGTACTCATAATTATTTTATGAAATAGAAAATACACAAAGTGTTGGTAAGAAGAGATTGTCTGATGTCTGTCTATATGGTAATAGATGGACCAGGCATCTCTAATATGTAATATTTTTATTGTATTGCTTGCGAAGTAGCATTTTATGTTAACTTTTTTATTATTGTAAAGGGCTGCCGGAAAAAAAAATAAAAAAAAACGGCAGTCTCTCTATCTGAGAACTGAGAAATGTACTGATATCCACAACAATGTTGAACTACGATACTACGAATAAGATCTAGCAAATATGATCAACTCACTTTCAGCAAATATTGTAAGATATGCCTGTAAAATAGGATCACAACCCCGACCGTTTGATGGTTGGGAAAAACTTGGAACGAAATTAAAAAAAAAAAAACTAACCTAACCTAACCTGACCTAACTCGACAATTCGAGCTGCTCTGCGTTGCAGGCGGCCAAATGGATCGAGCTGATACTGGGGTGCGCCAGACCAGAAATGACAGCAATACTCCATGTGTGGCCGGACCTGCGCTTTGTAGAGCGCTAGGATATGGGCCGGCTTGAAGTATTGCCGTGCTCTATTGATGAGGCCCAGCTTCTTCGAAGCCAATTTGGCTTTGCCCTCCAGATGGCCACTGATTTGGTAATCGCTCGAGATTTCGAGACCCAGTATTCCGATACTAGGCGAGGCTTTGAGGGAAGTGTTATCGAAGAGCGGTAATACGACAAATGGGGTTTTTTAGTGGTAAACGCGCAAACTTGAGTCTTCTGGGGGTTAAATTGGGCAAGCTTCAATTTACCCCATTCCGCGACCTTCTCGAGAGAGGACTCAATAGAAGACACAAGTTTCTCCCGGCACTGGTCGACGTTTTCCCGAGAGAAACCTGCATGGCCCGTGTATACGGAATCACCAGTGCTGTCGTCTGCATAGCAATGTTGGACACCTCCAACATATCATTGATATGCAGAAGAAACAGCGTGGGAGATAGCACACAGCCTTGGGGCACTCCAGCGTTCACGGGCTTGGGATACGAGCAAAAACCGTCGACAACGACTTGTATGCTGCGCCTAGTGAGGAAGCTGGAGTTCCACTTGCATAAGCCCTCGGGAAGCCCAAATGATGGAAGTTTTGAGAGGAGTGCTTGTGCCATACACGATCAAAGGCCTTCGCTATATCCAGGCTAACTGCCAGGCCTTGCCCCTTGCTTTCAATAGCGGCCGCCCATCTATGTGTTAGGTATACCAGAAGATCACCTGCCGACCGACCATGGCGAAACCCGTATTGTCGGTCGTTGATCAACTGGTGACCCTCTAGGTATACCAGAAGTTGGCGGCTAATTATGCTCTCCATGATTTTGGAGAGCAGGGAGGTAATAGCAATAGGCCTGTAGTTTGCCGGATCCGAACTGACTCCTTTTTTTGGATCGGATGGACAAGGGCTGACTTCCATGAGTCAGGGACTACGTCTATGGAATAAGAGTGCCGGAATAAACGCGTTAGCACCGGCGTCAACTCAGGGGCACACGTTCTCACGTTCTAAGCACGATTGGAGAAATGCCATCCGGCCCGCTCGACTTCCTGACGTCCAACGAAAACAGAGCTCGCCTAACAGTACTCAGTAACAGTCTGAACTGTACTTCAGGCATAGAGCTCTGACACCGCGGGATGGTCGGCGGTGTTTTTCCGTTGTCGTCAAGAGTCGAGTTGGAGGCGAAAAGAGCGCACAGGAGATCAGCTTTCTCTTTTGCCGTATGGGCCAGGGTGTCATTCCTCATGTACAACGGCGGCATGGACGGCTGGTTGAAAATACCGAGAGCAGCTTTCGACAACGACCAGAACCCGAAGAACCGAAGAAGAAGTTACACGACTGGAACACGCAATGTTTCGGTCGGGTAACTGGAAAACTGCTGGCCGATTTGACGACGTGCTTTGACTTCGCACGGGCGATTTGCCGCTTAAAAATCTGGAGGCACGGTTATATTTCCTCTTAAAAACTTTGCAGTTCTGATCCTTTATGCAAAGAGCCGCAACCCAAGTTCTATACGCCTGTTTTTTGCAGTCAGATGCTGCTTTAACTGACGCATCGAACCAGGGCTTACTACAGTGCTTGGTATAAAAATATCCATGCCCTGCAGTATCACATCGGCTACTGCAGCGGCGCAAGCACTAAGATCATCCGAAGGGAAACAAACCATGGCCCAAGGGTAGCATGCAAAAAAGGAACGCAACCTTTCCCAATCTGCTGACTTGTAGTGCCAAACGCGGCGGGCCAGGCAATGGTTGGACGT
This sequence comes from Leptidea sinapis, assembly GCF_905404315.1. NCBI lineage: Eukaryota > Metazoa > Arthropoda > Insecta > Lepidoptera > Pieridae > Leptidea > Leptidea sinapis. The sequence continues at coordinate 522,203 of NC_066293.1, forward strand.
TCTGAGAGGGGCGCCGACAAAGACCTCGTTACCATCGGGATGTGTAGTCAGCAGAAGATCTAATAAGGATGGCATGTGGCTATCCACATCCGGGAGCCGCGTTGGTGACTCAACCAATTGGGACAGACCATACGTAAATGCAAAATTATGCACAGATCGCCCTGCGTAGTCTGTGGTACGTGATCCAAGCCATTCGGCATTGTGCCCGTTGAAATCACCCAAGACTACGATTTCTGCGGAGGGGATCTGTGCAAGCACGTCGTGAATTGCCGTTTGAACGCAGCCCATTAGGTGATCGGTTTTTGCGTTACCACTATGAGACCTGTAGACGCACGCATAGATGCGGACGCGGTCCACCAAATCTACGCGGAGCCAGAGAGTAGACAGGTCCCTACCCTCAAAATTGCATTGAATGGCCTCCAGTCCTCCACAATAACCTATGCGAAAAATAGCGGCACTAGGCCGCTACTTCATGCCGGTATTCTGTGCGAGTGTGGTAAGTAGCCCGGACGAGTCTTTCCCGATTGTGCTGACGTCAAAAGACGGTAGCGGGACTCTCCCACTTTCCATAAGCCCGTAGTCGCCTCTTACGACACCCTAGGGCCTGGGACTACCCTATTCTTTTTACGCCTGGGTGAAGCACAACTAATAAAGAAAATTAAGCTGGACACAATTCTTGTGCAATTGCTCACGGGATATGGTGGGTTCTCTCAACACTTAAATAGATTTAAGCGAAAGGAGAGCCCATCATGTAACTGTGATCCTAATATTGAAGAAACACACATAATGTACATATGTACACACGTCATAACAGAGTGCCCAATTTTCGGTAAAATTAGAGTAGAATTAGAAATAGAAATTGGGATAGATGTAAGCCAGAATAATATAAGTAAAATCATGGACGGTGATAGTATTGACACGAGAGTGGGTTAGGAATTGGAAATAATACTCCGCTTATAGGAACGAGTCTTTATTTGCGTTCACTTTTTCGGAACTTGCACTTCCCTGGTCTGCCGCTCTTCCTCTTGTAGGCCGCGGTGGCGGTACCTTTAACGCGTCACACCGCACCTTGCTACTTCTTCCTATTTCACTTTCCACTTTTCACTACTTCTTCTTTTCTTCTTCTTTCTTTACACTTTCGAGTCAGAACTAGAATTGCCGTAGGCCACGCTTAGTACGGCTTATATACCCCCGGATCTGTTCTATTTTCAAAATGATTCTCCCATTCCATCTTTAAATTTAAATTGTACTAGAAATTTCTTTCAACTATTGTTATCCTGCTTACACGTTTCTGTTCGATTTGATCTTGAACTTACTAGAAATATGCATTAACTTTATAAAACCCAAAAATTCCATACACTGGTAGGTGTATCGAATCTGGGTCTAGACTGTCTAAAGTAAACACTTTTCTGCTGAGCTACGAGTATTGCTGGCGGAGCTGTTGAAATTAACAATGTTTGACAACTCTCGTCATTTACGTTGCTACACGATATGAAGTTTGACAACTCTCGTCATATACGTCCAAGCGTTGCTACACAACAGTATTAGAAATAGATTATTAAGGTATTGTAGAGCGATATTCGAAAAAGGTAATAAATAAAAATAAAATGTAATATAAATTGTATCAATTAGATAAGATGGAATGTAAATCTATGTTAAAACAAGTAATATTTAACTATAATTAATAAAGACTAATTCATAAGTTACTGAAAATCCCCGAAAGGCATAAAATAAACAAAAGAAATAGTATAGTTAACTACACTAGGGACCGTGAAACTCTCAAAATTCTCGTTGAAATTCTCAAAATTTTAAAATTAAATACCTCCAAAACGAAGCAAAATTTTTGCTAATTTGACAACGTATCTTTGATTAGTTGGAACACCAGAAAAAGAATCTTAATCCTACACACAAACCACCTTGACTTACTTGAACCTTTGCTGTCCTGCGAGGGGCCCCACGTGAGAGCTGAACGACCCAACTATGTCACGGTAGAGCCGCCCAGCTGTGTCAACTATCGGCACGCCAAGCTGGACAAGACCGACCACGGTGCGTTTATCACCGACTGTCCGGAAATGGGATGCCATTGCCACGCCTTGGCGTGAGTTACTGCTTACGGCACCGCGGTTGCAAATCCAGGAGTTCGTGGGCCCAGGGATGCTGCTTTAGGGCACATGGTGCAGGTTAACCTGGAGCGGAAGCCATTGGCGACCGACGAGCTGATGGCAGAAGCTGTCAGTCAGAAAGTGAGCCTAGCACTGCTGCAGGAACCCTATATAGGTAATCAAGGTGCCTTGAAGCGGTATCCAGGGCGCCTCGTCTATCAGATGGATCTGTAAGAACAATCCCGCAATGGCCGCAATAGCGGTCTTTGATAAAGACCTCCAGGTTAGGTGTGACCCGAGTCGGAGAACATAGTGGCAATCACCATCGAGTTCTCCGACTGGACATTTGGAATAGTGTCCGCCTACCTGGAAGGGGACAAACCCCTGGATCTATACCTGGAATGTCTGTCCAGCGTTCGATCCAACTTGGGAAACTTGAGTGTTGTGATCTTAATGCGTGGAGCCCATGATGGGGTAACGGAGACGAGGACCATCGGGAAACCGAATTGGCAGGATACTTCGACGACAACCAGCTGCAAATCCTAAACACCGGTACCGAACTAACGTTTCAAGTGGTTCGGGGAGGTCAACTGTGCACAAGCAGAGTCGACATAACGGTGTGCAGCCGAAGTATCTTGTCAAAAGATGGACTCCTGGAGGGTGGACCCCGACATGGTCAGTTCCGATCACAATGCTCTAAGGATAGGACTCCGCGCTGGCCTTGCGAAAGCACCTGGCCCAGCACCAACCACTCGGATTTATAATACGCGCAAGGCAAACTGGGATAAGTTCCGAAAGGAACTTATTTTACAGCTCCAAAGCCGCCAGATCCGAGTGGATCTAGCGGCTGATCGAAAACGTTGTCCTCAAGTCCTTCACCAGGCGTGTGAGGCCGCGATCCCAAGCCTGGGTCTTACAATTGACCACAGGTTGTCTTTTAAACCATTTATGGCCAACTGTCAAGGGCCGCTAAGACAACCTGAGGTATGAACCCAGAAGTGCTATGGACCATCTACATCGCCGATGTGGATCCAATCGTACTCTACACTTCAAGCGCCGGATCCCAGCCGTAGATCAAATCGGAGTGCGGAAGTTGCTGGACGGAGTTCGGTGGGGGTTCGCCGCTAAAGATCAGCCGGACCTACAAAACTGCCAGTTTGAATTTGGTGCTGATTCGGTCAGGTATATTGCCACTCGACTGAGAAACGGCAGAATCGTACCGATATAAAAGGGGTGAGGACATTGATGGTATGACAGACAGGAAGGCTGAACAGCGGGTTAGCTTCCTGGATGCTCCCATCCAGCCCTCGCTCCTTAGGTAGAATCCTGTTGCCTCGAGGAGACACAGGCCGAAACCGACGGGGAAGAGGTGCAGGATGACACCGACGGCAGTAAGATACAGGGCAGGGTTGGAGCCGGCACCTCATACAGGCGGCGAGGCTTGGAGATCAGAGCAAGGAAACTCCAATTGAAGAATTATTGCTCTGTATTCCAGGCCGAAATGTGCGCAATTTCGAAGGCTGTCGAGGACATTTTGAAGGTGCCCGACATGAGGGTCGAGATCCTTAGTAACTCCAGGTCGTCGCTGGAGTTGCTAAGGGATCGATCATCATTTAACCCGATAGCCTTCGCAATTAAGAACCTTATGCAGCGGGCCCGAAATATGGGTAAAATCATTCGGTTCCGCAGTGTTCGGGTGCACGTAGGTATCGAGGGTTAAATTTGAGTATCTTATAAGAAAATGCAGTATAATTGTATAAGACGATCCTTCATGAAACCCTGACTGTATGTGTCCCTAGAAAAAGATAAAATTAAGTTATCCAACTGTAAAAATTGTACATGTAAAAGGTTCATTATTAGCGATTAAGGAAAATAAATAAAAAATACACCATATTAGATGTACGACTTCAATTTTGTAGTTAAGGGAATTTTTTTTAAATTAGGGAAATATGTATATATACTCTGTTAGCTGGAAGATTTTGAATTAACAAGTAAGGAAATGTTTGTAAATAATTAGTTTAAAAGCGATTAAAATAAATAAAGTATAAAAAATTACTACCCCAACTAATACCCCTAAAGGCTTTGTAGTAGAGAGAAAGAAGCTGCTTAGTAGTTCCTCGGCCTTGGAACCACGGTTGCCAGGGATGGTACTATAAAAAAAACTTAACTTAACCTAACCGCGCCGTAATGGATAAACTCGATGAATTTTGGAACATTACGGGCTCAACTAAGAAGATTATTAAAGATGCCCTGGATCTATTTTATGATATTATTAGAGCAGTGTATGGTGAAAATTAGGCATTAAAGAGCGGGGATACAGCAGAGCTTCAGGATGATAGCCGGGCTGAAACCTTCCCTAAAAACCAGGACCGTCTCTTAGAATATGTTTAGGCCCTTAACGTCAAGAGCAACATCATGCAAGAGGAAATCGAGCGCCTCACCGCACAGACAACGCGGCTCATGGAGACATCGCCATCAACCGTTGCATCACCTGCCTATGCGGACTTTGTCGCACGAATTAAGTTGTTGAGCCAAGGTTTATTTAAAACAATATATTTATTTCAAGAATTACATCGCAAGTCTATACAATAATCTATCTACTAACTAATTACAATTTTTTTTTTTTATGATAATAAGGGACGAAACGAGCAGGACGTTCAGCTGATGGTAATTGATACGCCATGCCCAATTACAATGCAGTGCCGCTCAGGATTCTCAAAAAACCCAAAAATTCTGAGCGGCACTACAATTGCGCTCTTCACATTGAGACATAAGATGTTAAGCCTCATTTGCCCAGTAAGTTCACTAGCTACGGCGCCCTTCAGACCGAAACACAGTAATGCTTACACATTACTGCTTCACGGCAGAAATAGGCGCCGTTGTGGTACCCATAATCTAGCCGGCTTCCTGTGCAAAGAAGCCTCCCACTGGTATACATATATACAATATATACTTACATTAATGCTTACAACTAAATATTCCCCACTCAACAACAACACTGAATTTGAAATTTTGTTTACATTCCTTAACATTTTCCAAAAGAAGTGAACTCGACAACACTGGTGGAAGAGACAAGGGTGCTTGAGATGGAAACTGGAATGCCAGAAAAAAATTTCTCAAAAGCAGAAGCTACTTCCTGCTCAGAGTGGATTTTTGTATTGTTTATTATTAGATTATATTCAAACTTGCAGTCTTTCGCTCTTCCAGATTCCCAGTTAATAACTTTCCAAGTCATTGTTATTTTATTTGAAGCATTTTTAATTATTTCTCTAATATGCATTGACTTAGCAATAGTACATACTTTCTTAAATAATTTTGAATAATTTTTCACATATACAAGGAAAGATGCATCATGATTACATGATGATCTCTCACTATATAGTTCATATAACCGTTGTCTGCTCCTATGAATAGCAGCTATTGCCCAGTTGTTAAATGACAAGAGACCACCTAAGTTGACTGTCTTTGAAGTAAATATAGAAACAAACTCTGTTTTAATTATTTTAAATAACTTACCATACATCTCATTTGGAGTACTGTTATAATTCAAATACAAGTTTGAGAGTTTTTCTGAAACATTGCCTCTATATTTCTCCATTCGCCTATTGTTTACCGGAACAAACATAAACTTTTTAGTTGAAGTACATTTGTTCCCTTCAATATTAAAAGAGGCTAATTGACCAAAGTGGTCTGAGCTCAGTTTGCTAATTATTGATTGAGAAATAGGTTTATAATTAGTAAAAATATTATCAATACAGCTTTTAGAGGTGCTGGTTACTCTAGTAGATTCTAAGAAAATATTTGATAAATTATATGATTTAAACAAAGATTTGAATCTAATACTTGTGGTGGGTTTTTCTAATAAGTTAATATTAAAGTAACCACAAATCATAATATATTTCTTAGATTCTGATAATTTTGATAGAACCTCCTCCAATACACTCTCAAATAACTCATATAATGCATCGGGGGGTCTGTATATAGTTACAACAATGGCACACTCAAGCTCTGCACAGGCTATTTCAATGGTACGTTCAACAGAGAGGCCCACAATATCTTCTCATTCTTTGAATTTAAATGATTTACTTATAAGTATAAGAGAGCCGCCACATATTGCCTTTTCTCTGCTAAACACACTTGCCACCCGATGACCACTGGAGTTATAAATGAGCTCATATTTTCTAAGCCAGTGTTCAGTAAGATATAAGATATCAATATTTTCATGGTTCATTAGTAACTCCAGTTCCAGTTCTTTACCTAACAATCCTTGCATATTTTGGTGCATCAGGTTTATAACTTTACAATTATTATGTTTACTATTACTTGTACATTGTGTATTTCTGTAAATCTATACAGAGTTCTTTAGCTTGTATTTTAAGTTGATTTCTTTCCCTGTATAGTTTGGAAAATTTAGCACATGTGATGTATTTTTTATTAACAATGTTATTGTTTTTTTTAATAAATTTACATAATCTTGCATATTTCTTTGATTTATTTTTGCTTAAAAGAGCCGGGTGGAAAGCCACAGAGTCCACACCAACTTCTGGGGCACATCCAACCAACTCATTGAATAGGCACTGGGTTTGAGAGGTCTTGAAACTTTGATCTGCTGTTTTAAAGGATCTTATAACATCTTCAGCCTCATATAGCTGGGATTTTAGTTTCACTACCAGATCTAAGGTTTCCTCATATTTACTTCTATACTGCTCAAACTCATTGACCATTGCTAGCAAGTTTTTATTTTCCTCTATTAACTTTGAGTTTTCCATGTGCAATTGACATAGATCAGTTTTTAAATTTTTATTTTTATTTATAATGTCTATAACCTCAATTTCGTTGTCATCCCTTTCTTTTAGTAGCTGTTCGTACTGACCCTTGTACTTTTTTAGCTCCATAAGTGTTTGCTGGAGCTGTTCCTCGGTTTGGCGGGCTTTGTTTCCTCGGGTCATCATTTTGCTGACGTATCACGGGAGATGCAAAACTAAAGTTATATAAAAATAAACTTATTACACAATAACACTGTTGATTATTTTATAACATAAGATTCTATTAATGCATTTTACTTAATTAATTCGATATTAACACTAAATTTAATGATTTAACAATTTTTTTTATTAAAATTAATTGGGAGAAGTTAAATTTATAACTACGCCTTAGGGTTGCCACAGCAAAAAAAACTTATTATTTGTTCATCGATCTTTGAAAATAATATACAACGTAAGTGCTTAATTCTATGACAGAATTCTAAATAACTCTCATTTTTGTTAATTTTTATTGTTTCTAATTCATTAGCTAAACTATCCTCAAACCTAGCATTTCCGAAGTGTTGAATTAATAGACTTTTTAAATCTGCCTAGGAATTAATTTGGTCTCTTTCACCTACTAAATTCGCGGCATTACCCGTTAATCTACCGGTAATCACATGATATAAATATTCATTTTGTATCTGGCTTCCTCTATACATATTAAGAATATACTCACATTTTTTTAACAATAAGGACAATAGCCTTGCATCACCATCGAAAATTGAAATGATGTTAATTAGTATGCAAAAAAAATCTATAAAAAGATTTTAAAATTTTGTTTAAAATTTAGACGTTTAATTTTAAAAATTTTGATTTACAACTAAACAAGCGTTATCAATACGTCTTCTAATCCCTAATAACACAAAAAAATACACATAAATTAAGAAAAATGGAAGGAAATAGACAGGATTGGTGAAAAGTTTTACTCACAGTACCGTCGTTCCGGAAATCCGGTCACTCTATAATCGTCGGGAGCACGTCTCAGGGCGACTCGAGCGAGAGCGTGCTCGTTTAATAAATTTGTTCATACCTGTTATTTCGTAGCAGCAAAAATATCTATATGAAATGCCTTTTTATGGGCATATATTTTCCGAACATTTACAGTTGTAATTTATATTTTTTACACTACCGGAAAGCAAAGATTTCAACGAATAGAAAGCACACAAACTTTTTGTAAATAGCTGATATTTTGACGGGTTAATTTTCGATTGAAAATAAGGGTTCTTTTCCGATATTTGAGTCAAAATAAGGTGAAAAAAATATTTCAATTCAAATAAATTACAGTGTATTTGGGACATAAAAAAGGACTTTTTCACAATATTTCGTCAATTTTTTTTGTAATAGAATTATAAAAACCAAAAACTTGGTTTTTGAATTTTTTATATAAACTTTGAGGTTATGTGAAAAAAGTGTGCATACAAAAGTTGTAGATCTTTTTATTACCTACAACTTTGCCATGCAACTTTTTGCCATAGAACTTTTAGTTTTGCCGGAAATCGAGATAAACCGTGTTTTACCCTACAACTTTTAAGGGGGGGTCCCTTTTCCACTTCCCGACCTAAGATCGCCCGTAATTTATTTTTCCTTTCATTTTTGTTATATTCTCTTCCTTTTCCATTAAGTTTAATAATAATAATAATAACCAGGGGACCACCTTGCCGTGGTGGGGGGGCTTAAGGAAGGCTTGAACAAATTGTCATTAACATCTTGACCAAACCCTATCTCGTTAAGGTAGAACGCACAAATACTTTACAAATACTTTTTAAAGGAGCTTTCTTCCACGTACTACAAAGCTGTAGAAATGAGCTTCCTTGTGCGGTGTTTCAGGGACGATACGACATCCTTCAAAAAAAACACGTACAACTTCCTTAAAGGCCGGCAACGCTCCTGTGATTCCTCTGGTGTTGCAAGAGATTGTGAGCGGCGGTGATTACTTAACAACAGGTGACCCGTACGCTCGTTTGTCCTCCTATTCCATAAAAAAAAAGTCACCAACACCTAGACACACCTTTCCAACCAACGGTCCCAACAACCCATTCAATATGGAGACACGCTCGATGAGAAAACGTAAAATTGAACCGCTTCCCGGGGGCGATTGCCGGGGCACACCTGGAGCTGGCGCTGGGTGTCTCAGCATGCGAACCGTCAGGAGGTGAGGCGCTGAAACACCCAGCGCGGGCTCCTACCGGGTCATCCGAAAATGCTACAGCCGAAAATGACAGACAGACTGACAGGACTACTCCAACGGAACCTTATAGTCCAAGTACCATCTCATATACACCATCCATTCCCTCCTCACCCGTTTCAAGCAGATATTCACCCACACCGACCTTGGATGTTACGCGGGAGGCAAATGCCTTTTTACTCACGTCCACTAAAGCCGCTAAACCGAGAGTGCGCATGAAATGGAGTAAAGAAATGAACCTATTCATTATGCGCACCTTTTACTACATCACTAAATTAGAGACCGACCTAACCACCTACAGAAAACAGTTGCATGAACTTTTCTTACAAAAAAATCCGGATTTAATCGTTACAGAACAAAGAATTGCGGATCAAAGAAGAGCAATAGTAAAAAATAACCTCTTAAATCAGGAAACTTTAATGGAATTAAAGAAGAAATAAAGTCACAACTAGAAACAGAAAATGAAAATCAAATCCATATTTATTTATTTATAATAGACACACCAACAAGCTATTCTAAACTAAACAAAAATAAGAAAAATATAAAACGAACATTATGAACAGAATAGCTTTCTAACAGGTATGTACAGCTCTGTTGTATTATTAAAGATAATGCTAGTACAAAAAACGCAAAGTAATTTAAAGATTAATAAATGTTAAAAATACAAATTATTTCTTATGTTGAATATGAGTAAAGCGAACAAACCATATATATAATTTTTATCAAAATATGCAAAGCATCTGCAATAAAATACATCTACTTGACCTTTTAACATCTACAAGTTATGTGTATCTCGGAAACCTGGTTATCTATAGAAAAACAAAAAACATTACACATAAATAACTATATTATGGCAGCTTCCTTCTGTCGTGTACATCATGATGGCGGCGGTGTTTGCATATTTGTTAAAAATAATTTAGAATATTTAGAACGTGTTGATATGTCAGTTATTTCTAACGAAATGTTATTTGAAGTATGTGCAATAGAGCTACCTAAAAATAATCTACTACTGATTAATCTGTACTGGCCTAATAGTAGTAGAGAAGTAGAATTGTTTTACAACTTATTAGAAAATCTCCTCATTAACATTAATAAAAAAGAAATGAATAAGAACATTATTATTATGGGAGATATGAATGTTGATTTTCTAGATTCAAAGGAAAAAAGCAGACTCAATAACCTCCTGTTGTGTTATAACTTCCATCAAAGTCTCAGAGCCTACTAGAATAACTCCTACAACTAAAAGGTGCATAGACCTAATTTTTACAAATTTCTATCTAGAAGGCTCAAAAATTGAAGTATATGACTTTGGATTATCAGATCACAAAGGCATCATTTTCACATTAGCGTTTACTTTCCACAATAAACAGTCTTTCGTTAAATTAAAACGTAAATTTAATGACTTTAATATAAATAAATTTAAAAACGAACTCGGGAATATTAACTGGGATGATCAACTTAAGCCTAACAATAACGTTAACGAAAACTATAAGATATTCCTTTATATAATTGTTACTGCCCTGAATAAATGCATACCTAAATTACTAACAAAATTTACTCTAAACCAAAATAAACCTTATTTAACACTAGGAATTAAAAAATCATGTCAAAATAAAAGATTATTAAAACTCCTTTTACCACAAACCAAAAATAAAGTACTAACAAATTTTTATAAGAGATATTGCAAAGTTTAAAAAGTCGTATAAATAAATCTAAGAAAATTATAAATATCCGTAAATTCAGCTCAGCTGATAATAAAACACGATGCATGTGGAAAATAATACAAAATGAAACAAATAAAAGTACTATAAGAATAAGGCAAAACATAAGTCTTAAATCTTCAGAGAATAATATTATAGTAGATCCGAAAATTATTACTAATACATTTAATAGTTTCTATTTATCCATCTCATCAAGCCCTAAAGTAAAAAACGACAATATAGCTATAAATTCTAATAAAATAATTAATTCGTTTGAACCCAAAGACATCTTTAACATAATAAAAAATCTTAAGAATAAAAACTCTTTCGGAATAGATGAATTTTTTTTAAATTTAATAAAAAAATGTGCTGATATTTTAACCTACCCGTACACTAAACTTATTAATCAATCATTCTGTGAAGGATTATTTCCGGACGATCTAAATATATCCATAATAAAACCGGTATATAAGAAAGGAAACACATCTGATGTAAACAATTACCGACCTATTGCCCTTCTACCTACATCAGCGAAGATATTTGAAACTGCAATGGCTATACGCCTAAGTATTTTTCTGGAAAAATATAATATCCTAAATGAAAGCCAACATGGTTTCAGGAAAAACCATTCCACAACTTTAGCGATATACAAATACATACAAAAAATATTTGATTCAATTAATAATAAAAAATATTCAGTTGGCCTATTGCTTGACATGAGCAAAGCATACGATAGAGTCTCTTATGATATCTTATTAGAAAAATTATTTCTCTCAGGAATTCGAGGAATTGCCCACAAATGGTTCAAATCTTACCTTAATAATCGTTTTCAATATGTGGAAATAGAAAATACTAACTTCGAGACTGGAAAGATAGACCACATAAGATCTAATAAAGCTCACTTATCAGGATCGATTCCACAGGGCAGTGTGTTGGGTTGTATATTGTTTCTCATATATATAAATGATCTTCCTAACTTAATAGACGATGATTGTACTCTTTTTGCTGATGACATTTCTATTTTGATCCCATGCTCTAATTTAAAACAACTAGAAGAAAAATTAAATATTACAATGGACAAAATCTCTTTTGTTGGCTAAATAATAATAATCTTGAACTTAATATTAATAAAACTAAAATTATACCTTTTAAACCTTATCAAAAATCCCCCTTAAATATATCATATTCTTACAGAAATGTCAAGTGTGAGTCTAAATCAATTCCCAGTAGTGTAGCTGTGTCACAACTTGAAACAGTTGACACAGCTACACTACTGGGAATTGATTTAGACTCACACTTGACATGGAAGCCATATCTACAGAAATTAAAAAGCAAAATGTCATCTTTTACTTATGTTCTTTACCAACTAAAACGCGTAACAGATTTCAAATCTGCCCTTGCTGCTTATTATGCATATGCACATTCTATATTATCATATGGAATATTAATATGGGGAAACTGTAGTGAAATAAAAGATATATTTATTCAACAGAAAAAATGTATCAGAGTTTTATAAAATATTCAGCAGATGGATTCATGTAGACCATATTTTATTAAACACAAAATTTTAACTCTTACTTCAATTTACATCCTAGAAGCATGTAAATTTGTTAAAAAACATTCGGACTTATACTCAACACTACCAAATAACAAGCGAAATAATAGAAATTTAAACAAATTAAAAATTCCCCAAACAAGTATGTCATTAGTGTCATCGAGCCCTCACCACATAGCAATAAAAATTTATAATCACATCCCAAACGAAATTAAAAATAAAGAGAAGCCTTCTCTATTTAAAAGACATCTTAAAATTTTTTTAGTTTCAAAATGCTTCTACGATTTACCCGAATTTTTTAATTACAAGTGTGAGAATTAGTTACAATATAGTATCAGAATGTATAAGACTTATTTATTTTCTGTATAACGTTGCTGTGCCCTTGCAGGGCGTCACATATATGTCTACCCATTAATGTACCAACCATCCTACTGTAAAATGTGACTTGCAATAAAATATTTTGATTTGATTTGATTTGATAATTAAAAACTATTATAAATAACACTGTTGCAAAGTCTTTTAAATTGTAGCACCGACATCCCAAACATATCCATGGAGTCAAAATTATTATTAAGGAGCTCATTAAATGATCTCATAGAGCGCTGCAGTGGAGAGTGAAGACCAATAAGTTCTCGGAATAGCAAGATGAAAGAATTCACGATTAATAAGCCTTGCACCGGGGCGGGGTATATTGAAATCAATTTGTCGTAATATTTCTGGGGCACTAACAATACCATTACATAATTTAAATAAAAATAGCAAATATTGAATACGACGACGATTTTCGAGAGATTTTAATTTAAAAATATTTAGCCTCTGGCTGTATGGTAAACATGAACCGCTATGTTTTGTGTCTTTGTATACCAGAAATCGAGTAAAAGACCGTTGTATTTTTTCCAACCTATCAACATGAATTTTGTAAAAAGGGGTCCCAAATCACACAAGCATATTCCAAATGCGACCGAACAAATGCATTGTATAAACACATGACAGAATTAATCTGTTTAAAATCTTTTGAAGTACGCTTAATAAACCCAACCATTTTCGTCGCCTTTCCAACAACTTCATCAATATGTGGTTTAAATGAAAGTCTAGTGTCAATTAAAATTCCTAGATCTCTGGCAGTATTTACTTCATTGATGGCAAGGTCATTAACAAAATATGTTGTGGATATTACATTTTTGTTCCGCGTGATTTTAATATGAACACATTTATGAGCGTTGAGGATCATTTTGTTACTTCTGGCCCAGTCACTAACAGCGTAAAGATCTTCTTGTAACAACGCTCCATCATTATGCGACTTAATTAATCTGTACAACTTTAAATCATCAGCATACAGTAGCCCTTTGCTATGCTTCACAACCGATATTACGTCATTAATAAAAACGACAAACAGCATAGGCCCTAAGAGAGAACCTTGGGGAACGCCAGAAAATGTGGTGTAACACGTGGAGGTTTAAGCATTCGTGATGACTCTTTGAGACCTACCACTTAGGTATGACTTAAACCAAGATAATAGCGGGTTAGAGATACCATAGTTGAAAAGCTTAGTCAGGAGTAGGTTATGGTCGACTTTATCAAACGCACTACTGAGATCCGTGTAAATGACATCCGTTTGAATACCACTGTCGACGCTTTCAGCTAGGTTATTAACAAAACTCATAAGATTTGTCGCAGTAGATTTGCCACCAACAAAACCATGCTGAGTGTTAGAAATAAGTTCTTTAAAATGCCAAATCATAAATTTATGTAGAATTCTTTCAAAGACTATATTAGCAGTAGTTTATCAATAAACGATGTAATTTTATGTTCTTTCACTCAAGCAACCAAAATTGCCTAAACTTAGATACAATTCTCACCTATTTCAACTATTCAATATGTTTAATAGCAATATCCTGTCCCAATTTATTTCCGACGACACAAAACTAACTGACATACATACAATAGTGTATTGCGTAGCCTTAGTTATCTCTGAAGAACTTAACTATAAGGTCACAGAATATAGTAGAAGCACCAGGCCCAAAGACTGTAATAAACCACTGGTAGGGCATTTAAACTCTACACATAAATGTTGGTAGGCTGTCGTGTAAATAGACAGTCTACCGCGGGGAACGTAAATCGAAAAAAGTAGCGGATAATTATGGCGACAACTAATACAAAAACCAATCCACTAACCTTTATTGAATCTAGAGCTTCCTAAGGAGGAATACTAGCAGATCAGTCTTGAAGTCAGCCACGAAGGCTTGTCGTTGTCGCAGCAGAGCGGATAATAACAGCAATCAGGAAGCATCCACGGTATATTCGAGAACTAGATTGATGTCACAAACAAGTCTTCAAAATATATGTAGCGGGCACGTGGCACATAAGGCACTTAAAGTTATAGAATCAATCACGGCAGGCAGACAACTCGAAGACAACTGTCTTACTGGTTTATGGCGCGAGTTAAGAGTGACAGCCCTACCCAAATTAGCTTTAGGTGCAATTCCACCTCAGCACTTTAAGTAGAACATTAGAGTGGGGAATATTTAGTTGTAAGCATAAAATAAGTATATATGGATTGTAATTAGTTAGTAGATAGATTATTGTATAATAGACTTGCAATGTAATTTTTGAAATAAATATATTTTTTTAAATAAACCTTGGCTCAACAACTTAATTGGCGCAGCCGGTAGGATCCCTGTAATTGTGAAAATTTTTTTTTTGTTTTAATTAAATTCTTTCGGCACAATTTTTTTTTTACAAAGTACGTTTCAACGTTTAAACGGGGACCTCCGATCAAATAAATTTATTAAGTAGAGCCAAGGGTATCAGCAAGACATACAATAATACTGCAAGATCCATGGACGGAAGGACGGTACTGTGAGTAAAACTTTTCACCAATCCTGTCTATTTCCTGCCATTTTCTTTATTTATGTGTATTTTTTTGTGTTATTAGGGATTGGAAAACGCCTTGATAACGCTTGTTTAGTTTTAAATCAAAATTTTTAAAATTAAACTCTATTATAACTTTTCAATATAATTTTAAAATAATTTTATAGATTTTTTTGCATAATAACAACTTATAATTTTGTTTAAAATGGAAAATATTGTTAGAATACCAGTAGAACTAATTAACATTATTCCAATTTTTGATGGTGATGCAAGGCTATTGTCCTTATTCTTAAAAAATTGTGAGTATATTCTTAATATGTATAGAGGAAGCCAGGTACAAAATGAATATTTATATTATGTCATTACCGGTAGATTAACGGGTATGCCGCGAATTTAGTAGGTGAAAGAGACCAAATTAATTCCTGGGCAGATTTAAAAAGTCTATTAATTCAACATTTTGGGAACGCTTGGTCTGAGGATAGTTTAGCTAATGAATTAGAATCAATAAAAATTAGCAAAAATGAGAGTTATTTAGAATTCTGTCATAGAATTCAGCACTTACGTAGTATAATATTTTCAAAGACTAATGAAAAAATAGAAGATGCTAACTTGAGGCAATGTAAACAAGCTATTTATGATAATATGTCACTTAATGTTTTTCTTTTTAATTTACCACCTTATTGAGTGAAAACTGTTCGTTTACGTAACGCTACTTCATTAGAAGATTCTCTAAAAATAGTATTGGACGAACAGATTTTTCAAAATTTATTTAATTTAAAAAATAATTCAGGTAATAATAGGTTTAACAGAAATTTCAATAATCAATCAAATTATCATAATCAAAATAGGTCAAACTATCGTAATCATAATAATTCATATCAATCTAGAAGTAATAGGTCTATGGACAATTTAAACAATTTTAATCGTCATACGTTTAGCAACAAGTCGTCAATGCATCGAACAATGCAAATGCAAAATCAGCATCGTTCGGACAATGCTCCGCTTCATGTTACTGACGGTGGAACTAGGTCAAAGACTGATGTCACTATGCGAACGGTGAATTCTCGACGAATAAACTTTACAGAAAATGATACCTAACAATTGTAATCAATTTAATAATGATAGTTACTCTTCTAACAATCAGTCGGAAAATTATTTCATACTGGCCCCTCCAATAGAGAATAAGTATATTAAAGAGACAGTTAATTTCACTGAAAATAATGGAATTAATGAAAAACATTTCAACTATAATTTAAATAAAATTAGTTTAGAGGATATGAATGAGGAAGAAAGAATTAGTACAGAAAAAAATTGTAGGGAATATAAGAAAGGATCGCAAACCTCTTACGCAGATGATTTATCGCGAATAAGGCTAAATGCTATGGATGACGATATAGAATCCATGTCAGTAAATGTTGATAATGATGATGAACGTCTTAGGGAAATTGTTAACGAATTAAACATGGAACTCGATAAAAATAATGATAAAATGAGCATTTCTGATTTAGAAGAAAATATAGAGCCAAATATTGTGGATAATCAGGATTCAGATGACGGGGTTACCGCAAATTCAGTATCAAATAGGGAACATGATGGTATTCGAATATTAAATGAAGCCATAGATTCAAAATCAAGGCAAATATTTGTTTTTCAATGGTTTAAAAATGAAATATTAGTTAATGATATATCTAATAATAAACAACGCATCTTAGAGGTACATTTACCAGCAAATAAAGATAATTTAGTAAAAGATTTCCTTAAAGAATATATTAATCCAAAAAATAAATATTTTATCTAATTTGAATGTCCACTTTTCAGAAAAACGTTTTCTAAAGTTGTCATTAAACTATTTAAGAAAGGTACTGTAAAGTTAGTAGAATGTACAGAAAGAATAGTTAACTTAACAGATTCAGAACAGGATCAAAGAGATATTGTGTTAAAATATCATGAAGGCAAAACATGTCATAGGGGTATCAATGAAACTTTTCTTAAACTTAAGCGACACTATTGGTGGTGCAATATGCGAGAAACTATCACAGCTATTATAAATGCTTGTGAATACTGTAAGAAAATGAAGTATGAAAGAAAACCAATAAAGCCACTTATTCAATTAACGCAAAATCAGAACTCACCTTTTCAAGAAATATTCATCGATCTTTTGTTTATATTATAGAAGGCAACTATTATTTAACACTAGTAGATGCATTCAGTAAGTTAAGACAAGCAATTAATATTCCAAATCGTATTACACCTGAAGTAGTTAGGGCACTAATTAAATATTTTAACATGTATGGCATACCAAAAAAGATAAACAGAGACTCCGGTACAGAATTTAATAATGAATTAATAAAAGAGTTACTAAATTTATATAAAATAGAATTGCCTATTGGAACACCCAACAATCCAAGTTCCATGGCAATCGTAGAACGTTTTCATTCAACAATTAATGAAATTTATAGATTAGCTAAATATGATAAAACTGATTTAGATGCTTGTTCCGTCATGACATATGCCATCATGGCATATAATAATAGTATTCATACGGCAACCGATTTTGCCTCATTTGAATTAGTTTTTGGACATTCTGATTCAGGAAATGTGTTTGATATTGACAGGGAACGGAATGTAATACAAAACTTTTACAAGATCATAGGAAAAGATTAAGGGTATTGTATGAGGATGTCGCAGAAAAATTAGAAAAGGATAAAATTAAAGTTAGAAATAAGAAACAGGGTAAAGAAGCCCTTGAGATTAAAATAGGTGATGAGATTTTTATGAAAAATACTAGAACTAGGAAATCAAAATTTTTACCTAGATTCGAAAAATCAAAAGTAATAGACAAACCCATTAGAAATATTATACCAGTAGAGTTAAATAAAAAAAAAACGAGAGTCTCAATTAAAAATATTAAGCGTCCACCACAGGGCAGGGTTAGTGTTGATAGCACTGAACCATGTAGTCCTAAACCTGGAACTTCTGGATATGAACAACAGTCCAGGTATAGCAGCATTGAAAGTGGGAACAGCAGTGCTGAAGAGTAATCACTGGACAATATTTAAAAGCTTAGATTTAGGTAATTTATCTTCGGAAATATATAAAAATAAGCAACAATTTAATAGTTTAATCAATGTTTTAAATAAAGAAGAGTATTTTAAGAAAGATTTATTAGGATTAGACGAGCAAACGTTAGAATTGATACATTTAACAGAGGATAGATTAAATCAAATTTTACCATACAAAGGGTAAAAAGAGCTATTTTTAGTCCTTTAGGGTCTTTAGTTAAAAGTTATTTCAGGCAATTTGGATGAGCAGGATGCTAAATATTACAATTTTGAAATAAGGAAATTAAAAAATGAAGAACATTCAGTGGAACAACGAGTCTCATTAATGCAAAAAGCTTTTACTAAACTTATCAATGTTTCAGAAGGTCTCAATTCAAATATTGATCTTCTTAAGTCACAAAGCAACGGGCTAGCATCGGATATGAGAAGTAAAATTAGTTACAATATTCTATTAATGAATAAATTTTACAGTATTCTAAATAAGTTTCGAACAATATTTGATATAATTCAAGAGGTAGAAACTGCTATAGCTTTTAGTAAACTACATACGTTGCATCATTCAATCATTAATTCAACAGAATTATTAGATATATGTACAAAAATAGAGAAGCATTTTAAAATTAATTTATCCAGCTAGTATAGAAAATTTAATGAAGCTAGAACATAATCTTATACTAAAGTTGTATTTTAATGGTGATAGGTTAATTTTTGTAATAGAAATTCCTCTTATAGATAAAGATAATTATATATTTTATAAAATAATTCCTATTCCCATTTTTGATTCCAAAACACATGAAACCCTTACAATAATTCCTAAGTATCCATTCATAATGATGAATCGTTTGAAGTTCAGACCTGTCGTAAAACCATGCGAGGAAATAGAAGACTCCAAATATCTATGCATGGAAGATAATATGGTTCCATATCCTGAGGAAACTTGTATAGAAGAAATTATGATGCTAAAGAAATACAATCACTGTTCTCATCATTTAATTAAAATCGAGAGTACCAAATTACAAAAGGTATACAGCCATCATTGGTTACTCTATACAGAAGAAAATTTAGTAATTACAGAGCATTGTGGTGAAGAAGTACAGCGACATGAATTACAAGGAACATATATTATTTCACCAGATCAATCTTGTGGAACTGAAATTGGCA
The DNA here is from genome assembly GCF_905404315.1 of Leptidea sinapis. Taxonomy (NCBI): domain Eukaryota; kingdom Metazoa; phylum Arthropoda; class Insecta; order Lepidoptera; family Pieridae; genus Leptidea; species Leptidea sinapis. The sequence continues at coordinate 541,644 of NC_066293.1, forward strand.
ATACTTTCATTGAACCATCTTTGAATTCTACAGATATAAACTATAAACTTTCAATAATATCAATGCCAAATCTACGTGGAATACTGAAGACAAGAGAAAAACAACTTGATCTTTGAAATGTAGACTTCAGTGATGTGAAAGAAATTTTGAACAGTGCTAAATATAGTGTTAGTGAAAATAAAATTCAAGAATATGTGGTGATGGACAAAGTTAGTGTATGGACTTTAAGTTTATATGTTATTATTTTCTTATTTGTCATTTTTGTTTTATATAAATTCAATTTTTTTCGAAATTATCGTGAGCCTAAGAAGTCTTCCGATAATTTCTCGCTTAAGGAGGGGGGAGTTAAGAGTGACAGCCCTACCCAAATTAGCTTTAGGTGCAATTCCACCTCAGCACTTTAAGTAGAACATTAGAGCGGAGAATATTTAGTTGTAAGCATAAAATAAGTATATATGGATTGTAATTAGTTAGTAGATATATTATTGTATAATAGACTTGCAATGTAATTTTTGAAATAAATATATTTTTTTAAATAAACCTTGGCTCAACAACTTAATTCGCGCAAGTCGATTATTCGCACAACAACTAGCGCAATCTAGACCTTTCATGCGTAACTAAATATAATTTCAAGTTACCGGAAGGCCCAATGCATCAGATGCCGTCATAATTTATCCACATAAATGAAACATTAATATTTTAGTTAACTATACAATGAGCTGCTTCACCATGCTCCCCCCCTTGGAAGGTCGGAGACCTTTCAACATGAATGAAGTAATGTTAAATAAATTAAATAAAAGAGTACAACCAATTATCTTTAGTTACCTCTAACTAAGCGGTATCATGAGTACTAGTGAAAAATCTCAAATAATCCCATAAGAAATAGATTTAAGCGGTAAAGGAGATTAACTTAGAATTCTATCAAAAAACAAAAAACGTAAAAACAAAATGGCTCAAAGAGTGGTCAATTAATTAATGATTTTTTTTCTTAAAAATAAGCTAAAATAAATCTTATAAACTAACAGAAAAAATAAAGAAGTTACTGAGTTGGTATAGGGTAAAGTTTTACAACCGGACGCTTGAAAATACCGAATCTAGTCTTAACCTTTGCAACTCGAACAATATTATCGGTGCCAGGAAAAACCTCCGTAATAATCCCTATTGGCCAAATTAGCGGGTGGAGTCATCCTGTCCAACTAATACGACAGTTCCAACCACCACTGGTTTATCAGGAGTAGACCACTTCTGTCGAATCTGCAGCGTATGCAGATATTTAGTGTGCCATTTCTTCCAAAACGGTTGCACCATGCTGTCTAACAAATATTTACGCTGTACATCTGGAGCAGGTAAATATTTTAGCGGTGATGCCATTAAAAAATGAGCGGGAGTAATCACCTCAGGATGTGGATCAGAGGATACCACATTAAGAGGACATGAGTTCATGATACATTCAACTTGGGTTAGAACTGTTTGGAGCTCTTCATAAGTGAGAAGCTGCAATCCAATAACTCGATATAAATGTGTCTTCAAACTCTTAATATTTGATTCCCACATAGAACCAAAATGTGGTGATCTATGCGATATCATTTTCCAATTAATTTTATGCAAGATAAATTCTTGAGAAAGTCTTAAAGTTTGAAGTCAATAAAAATGTATATAATTCATCCAATTGTGCCTTAGCGCCAACAAAATTAGTTTCGTTATCGGAATAAAGGCAAGACACAGGCCCCCGACGGGAAATAAAACGCTTGAAAGCGGCTAAGAACGCATCAGTGGTTAAATCAGAAACTAACTCAATGTGGACTGCCTTTGTGACTTAACATACAAATAGACAGATGTATTCCTTTTGAGCATGTTGTCCTCTTCGTCGAGAAAGAGTGATACGAATAGGACCTGCATAGTCAACTCCAGTATGCAGAAATGCTTTAGCCTTTGAGACACGATACGCAGGAAGGTCTGCCATGAACGGCGTCGGAGGATGCGGGTTTAATTTAAAACAACAATTACATTTTCGAGTAACAGATCTTACGACAGTTCTGGTATCCAATATCCAATAACGCTGTCTAAGAATTGATACAAGAAGTCCTGGTCCTGTATGACAATTCATTACGTGGTAATGTCGAATAATCAAATTAACCACGTGATTATTCTTTGGAAGAAGAGCGTGGATGCTTGGCTTCAAAGGGAAGAATTGACTTGGATAGTCTCCCGCCAACTCTCAAAATGCCTTCTTCATCTAAGAAAACTGCCAATGGTCGAAGTTTCTTAGACGGCAATTTCGATTTTTCAAGTAAAGCGATATCTTGTGAAAAATATACAGATTGATTCTCGGGAAGCCCAAGGATGGCAGTTTCGCTATAAGCGCTTTATGCCACACCCGATCGAAGGCATTCGCTATGTCCAAACTCACCGCCAACGCCTCTCCCTTCGACTCAACCGCTTGCGCCCATTTATGGGTGAGGTATGCAAGAAGATCACCAGCTGAGCGACCCTGACGGAAACCGTACTGGCAGTCGCTGATCAGCTGGTGCCCCTCTAGGTATCCCAAGAGCTGGCGGTTGATGATCGACTCCATTACTTTGGAGAAAATGGAGGTAATGGCAATGGGGCGGTAGTTGGATGGATCTGAGCGTACACCTTTCTTAGGGATCGAGTGCACTAAAGCCGCCTTCCATAATTTCGGGACTACGCCTGATGAGTAGGAGAGCCGGAAAAGACGGGTTAGGACCGGTGCCAGTTCCGGAGTACATGTTATGTTGTTATGTACACGCTCGATTTGTGAATGTCCAAGGTGAGAAGCGCCTTAAGCACGGCGCCATGCCGGATTTTTAACTCCGGCATATATGACTCACACCGCGGAATATGCGGTGGTGGTGCACCTTGGTCATCCAGAGTCGAGTTGGACGCGAAGAGGGAGCCCAGGAGATCAGCTTTCTCTTTCGCGTCATGGGCCAGCGAGTCATCATCACTGTGCAGTGGCGGAATGGCTGGCTGGCAGAAGTTTCCTTGGACAGCCTTGGCGAGCGACCAGAACGCACGAGTTCCAGAGGGAAGGCATGCAAGTCTCTCGCCAATTCTGCCATTGTGCTTCGACTTCGCGTCACCAATAACTCTTTTGAAGGACCTGGAGGCATGATTGAAGTGTTTTTTAAGTTCGATGGAATTCACATCCTTAGATACCACCGCATTGACCCAAGCCTGATAGCACTCCTGCTTTCGGTGAGAGGTTGCAGGAGCGGTCAAACCATGGTTGGGACCTGCCACCGATGGGCACAGAGGAGGGTGGAATGAAGAGTTCCATAACTTGCAGTACCATATCAGCAACAGCGTCAGCAGCGGCATCTGGATCTCCCAGCGAAAAACAGATCTGCCTCCACGGGTAGGATGCAAAAAAGCACCGCATCTCGTTCCACTCTGCTGACCTATAGTGCCACACGCGGCGACAGCCTAAGAATTGGAGCCGTGTTAGGCGCGTGATCGGCATGGTGCATCGGCGCGAATCAGGCAGTGGTCTGACGATCCCAGAGGAGGGTCAATGGAAACTAGGTAGCCGTCCGGATGTGAGGTCAACAGAAGGTCCAACAGTAAAGGTGTATGATCTTGCACATCTGGGATTCGCGTTGGCGCAATAACCAGTTGCGTCAGACCATATGCTAAGGCGAAGTCGTGGACAGATCTCCCTGCATGATCGGTGGTACGTGAGCCTAGCCAGTCGGCGTGGTGGGCGTTAAAATCGCCCAGAAACACGATCTCTGCAGTGGGGATCTGCTCCAACACGGAATTTGTAGCCATTTGGATGTGTTCGAGGAGCCGGTCAGTCTCTGCGTTACCGCTATGGAACCTATACAGGCATGCGTAGATTCGCGGATGGTCATCGCAGTCTACACGCAGCCAGATGATGGATAGATCTTGTCCTTCAAGAAAACTCAGGCGTAGAGAACAGACATCCTCCCTGACGTAAACGCACACGCCAGCCCGTGGTATAAAGGAGTGTTCCAAATTATACCCCGGATAGGAAAGGTAAGATGAATCAGCCAGGGAGGATATCTGTGTCTCGGTTAAAAAGAGCAGGGCCGGCTTCGCCGTCTCCAGGTGAAAGTGGAAGGCGCTTAAATTTGAGCGAAGCCCCCTGATGTTGCAAAAGTCCACAGCGAGTGTGGAGGAGGGTGGTTTGAGCCTCCTGCTCTATTTGCCCCGAGTCAGCGCAGATTTGCCCCCTCCAGAATACGCGGGGCAGCCTGGGCAACCGCTATTAGGTACAGGCCCTAATTCTGGGCGCCCGGGGACGGATTCTCCAGCGCTGCATAGCCTGGTACCGTCCTAGAGTAGTCTATTTTTAGTCCGTGCTGCCATTTGTATTTTTGAGATGGGGGGGTGTAGGCCTCCGGATACCCCACTTACCAAACGAAACACAGCGGCATAGCCGCTATTTCACGCCCGTTTCGAGTGGGGGAGTGGCCCAATTCGGTTGTGTCCGTGAGGATCCAACATGGCACTACCACTCCTAAGATATAATGAAATTAAACCGATCATTTACAGAAGGTACGTTTTTAAATTTAAATCAATTATAAAGTTTTGTGTGCTTACTATCTGAACAAAAAAGACACACAAGCGGTGTATTTGAATAAACGGGAGAAATAGGTATATTAGTATAGTCGTGGCTCGCGACGAATGACTTATAGGTACGTGCGCGCGATTCACGCGCGGTCGCAGCGGGGTCTTAGCCTGTGTTTATATTACGTATTTTGTCCGAACGTTCTAAAATCTTAACTTGATCTTGAATAAATTTTATCAAGTCTTTTGACGAAGGAATTTCAACATCTCGGACGGATAACTCGAATGAATGTGCGGTTTGAGAATCATTTTTTCTTAAAGCACAGTGCAATAGAATAAAATCTGTTAAATCGTTTATATCCAATTGCTTTAAAGCGGCTAGTGATGACGAATATTTTTCTTTAAAGGCATTCAAACTATATGCGGAATGAGAACAACCCTTTAATTCTACGATATTATTTAAGTAATGTGTGTCTTACGATCGTTTATCTTGATACTTTTTAACTAGTGAATTCCAAATAATTTTATAGGTATCACCTGTACGTATTATACCTGCAGTTATTTATAAAAGGGAATCAGTTAACTTACCCATTATATATTGGATACGGTGAGAGTCTGTCAGTTCTTTATTCTCGTGAATATTTGTTTTAAATTACTCATAAATGACAGGCCATATTTCTGTCTTTCCATCGAAACTAGGCAGCACAATGGATGGAATTTTGATATGGAAGGAAGAATTGTTGTTCAAGCGCGGCTGTGTGTGTGGCAAAGGCAAGTGATCCAATAATATTTTATTCCTAACCCTTTTTAATATATAAATCATCAAATGATTCTAATTTGAATGATAATGAAAGTTAATTCAATATCAATAATCTGATGCAAAAACTTTTTATACTCTACCCTCAACTCATCTATAGTTTCTGAATCAGCTAAAAACTGTTCATTATTGCGTGATTCGAAACCAGAAACATTGACGGATAAATTATACAAACGATTTATTCATTTAAATATCATTTCCTTTTCACCGTTCAAAATACTAAGCTGTTTAGATAATTTGTCATGATCTATTTTGTCTTTACTCATTTTATTTCAACAAAATTTATATGATGAATATTAAGCTAATTGGTTGTTGTATGAAGTTAAATAAAGAAATTTATTGATATTATGATATTAATTATGTAATGATAATTATATGCTGGACAATATCTGAGCTCGTGAGAACCATAAAGTATGGTAGGGCATTTAAACTCTACACATAAATGTTGGTAGGCTGTCGTATAAATAGACAGCGGGAACGTAAATCGAAAAAAATAGCGGATAATTATGGCGACAACTAATACAAAAACCAATCCACTAACCTGTATTGAATCTAGAGTTTCCGAAGGAGGAATACTCGCAGATCAGTCTTGATTCGTGGCTTGTCGTTGTCGCAACAGAGCTGAGAGCGATAAAAACAGCAATCAGGAAGCATCCACGGTATATTCGGGAACTAGATTGATGTCACAAGCAAGTCACTTAAACACACAAGACACTTAAAGTTATAGAATCAATCACGGCAGGCAGACAACTCGAAGACCAGTTGTCTTACTAGTTTATGGCGCGCGAATCAATTATTCGCACGTATTCAGCGCGCATGCGCGACAACTAGCATAATCTAGACCTTTCATGCGTAACTAAATACAATTTCAAGTTAGCAGAAGGCCCAATGCATCAGATGCCGTCATAATTTATCCACATAAATGAAACATTAATATTTTAGTGAACTATATAATGAGCTACTTCACCAACCACCATGGCAAATAAGGTTAGAAAAGGACATAGAAAAACTCAGAGCAGACTGTGGACGACTCACCCAGTACATCAATAAGAATAGATCCCGTAAAATCATTAAGCATGTTAAAGAAATATTTCAAACAGGAAACAGACACAATAAACATGAAAATAGCAACATTAAACTGGAAGAATTTTTAGACACTTTAAAACAAAAATTTGCACTCAAAGTTCATAGACATAAAAGATACAAAAAGGCACAGGATAGGAAAAATGATAACACAATATTTAGCACTAACGAAAAAAATTTTGTACAGAAACGTACACAAACTAAAAACAGATACAGTAAACAATCCTAATGTGCCCACACAAGAACAACTGGAAACGTTTTGGTCAGGCATCTGGGAACAACAAGCACATCACAATGATAAAGCTGATTGGATTATGGAAGAAGAAAATAAATGGAATGCAATTGAAGAAATCGATTGCACAGAAATAACTGAGCGAGACATAAATAACTGACTGAGATAGGCAAAATTCATAACTTTGGGAACAAAAAATTTTTTTTTTTTTTCAATAGAAGCATGGCCAAAAATATATTACAGATATAATTATTGGTAAACAGAAAATTCCAGATTTCATTGCTACTGGAATAACCTATATGCTCCCAAATCACCATACAGACCAATCACATGCCTACCAACTATATATAAAATCTTAACATCAGCCATAACAACAAAAATCAATAAACATGTTGAACATTATAATATAATAGCGGAAGAACAAAAGGGATGCAGGCGAGGCCACATGGGATGTAAGGAACAGTTAATAATTGACTCTACTATTCACAAACATGCGACTTCAAAAAATAGAAACCTTCTTTGCACTTATATAGACTATAAGAAAGCTTTCGATAGTATCCCACATTCTTGGTTGATTAAAATATTACAAATATATAAAATAAACCCAAAAATAATAAACTTTTTACATGATATTATGTCTAGATAGAAAACCACACTTTATCTGACAACGAATCGAAACAACATCACAACTTTTTTTTATGGAATAGGAGGACAAACGAGCGTACCGGTCACCTGTTGTTAAGTGATCACCGACGCCCACAATCTCTTGCAACACCAGAGGAATCACAGAAGCGTTGCTGGCTTTAAGGAAGGTGTACGCGTTTTTTGAAGGTACCCATGTCGTATCGTCCCGGAAACACCGCACAAGGAAGTTCATTTCACAGCTTTGTAGTACGTGGAAGAAAGCTCCTTGAATACCGCACTGTGGAGGACCACCACTCATCCAGATGGTGAGGATGATAACCAAACTTGTGGCGTGTCGTGCGAAGGTGGAATTCGGCGGCAGGAATCAGGTTAAACAGCTCTTCAGAACACTCCCCGTGATAAATTCGGTAGAAGACACACAATGAAGCGACGTCTCTACGCAACGCCAAGTGATCCAGCCGTTCACTGAGCACTGGGTCCCCGACAATTCGAGCAGCTCTGCGTTGCACGCGGTCAAATGGATCGAGCTGATATTGGGGTGCGCCAGACCAGAGATGACAGTAATACTCCACGTGTGGCCGGACCTGCGCTTTGTAGAGCGCTAGTATGTGGGCCGGTTTGAAGTATTGCCGTGCTCTATTAATGACGCCCAGTTTCTTTGAAGCCAATTTGGCTTGGCCCTCCAGATGACCACGAAATTGGCAATCGCTCGAGATTTCGAGACCCAGTATTCCGATACTAGGCGAGGCTTTAAGGGAAGTGTTGTCGAAGAGCGGTGATACGACAAATGAGGTTTTTTTAGTGGTAAACGCGCAAACTTGAGTCTTCTGGGGGTTAAATTGGGCAGCATTTACGGGCTTCGGGTTCTAGCAATATCCGTCGACAACGACCTGTATGCTGCGCTCAGTGAGGAAGCTGGAGGTCCACTTACACAAGCTCTCGGGAAGCCCAAATGATGGAAGTTTTGAGAGGAGCGCCTTGTGCCATACACGATCAAAGGCCTTCGCTATATCCTGGCCTTCACCCTTGCTTTCAATAGCCGCAGCCCATCTATGTGTTAGGTATACCAGAAGATCACCTGCCGACCGACCATGGCGAAACCCGTATTGTCGGTCGTTGATCAACTGGTAACCCTCTCGGTATACCAAGAGCTAATTATGCTCTCCATGATTTTGGAGAGCAGGGAGGTAATAGCAATAGGCCTGTAGTTTGCCGGATCCGAACTGTCTCCTTTTTTGGACAAGGGCTGACTTCCATGAGTCAGGGACTTCGCCTTTTGAATAAGAGTGCTGGAATAAACGCGTTAGCACCGGCGTCAACTTAGGGGCACACGTTCTAAGCAGGATTGGAGAAATGCCATCCGGCCCGCTCGATTTCCTGACGTCCAACGAAAACAGAGCTCGCCTAACAGTTTTCTGTCTGAACTGTACTTCAGGCATTGAGCTCTGACACCGCGGGATGGTCGGCGGTGTTTTTCCGTTGTCGTCAAGAGTCGAGTTGGAGGCGAAAAGAGCGCACAAGAAATCGGCTTTCTCTTTTGCTGTATGGGCCAGGGTGTCATTCCTCATGTGCAACGGCAGCAGGTACGGCTGGCTGAAGTTAGCAAGAGCAGCTTTCGACAACGACCAGAACTTGCGTGTTCCGGTCGGGTAACCGGAAAGCTGCTCGCCTATTTTGACGACGTGTTTTGAATTTGCACGGGTGATTTGCCGCTTAAAAAATCTGGAGGCACGGTTGTATTTCCGCTTAAGAACTATGCAGTTCGGATCCTTTGTGCCCAGCGCCGCAACCCAAGTTCGATACGCCTGTATTTTGCAGTCAGATGCTGCTTTGACTGACGCATCGAACCAGGGCTGTGATCTGCCTCCGATCGGTACTACAGAGTTTAGTATAAAAATATCCATGCCCTGCAGTATTACATCGGCTACTGCAACGGCGCAGGCACTAGGATCATCCGGAGGGAAACAAACCCTGCCCCAAGGGTAGGATGCAAAAAAGGAACGCATCCTATCCCAATCTGATGACTTGTAGTGCCAAACGCGGCGGGTCGCTCGTGGTCTGCGACGTTGGCGTCGGATAGGCACTACACTCCTGACCAGGCAATGGTCGGACGTTCCGAGAGCGGCGTCAACAAAGACCTGGTAACCATCGGGATGTATGTAGCAGAAGATCCAATAAGGACGGCATGTGGCCATCCACATCCGGGAGCCGCGTTGGCGACTCAACCAATTGGGATAGACAATGCAAAATTATGCACAGATCACCCTGCGTAATCTGTGGTGCGTGATCCAAGCCATTCGGCATTGTGCCAGTTGAAATCACCCAAGACTACGATTTCAGCGGAGGGGATCTTTGCAAGCACGTCGTCAATTGCCGCTTGAACGCAGCCCATGAGATGATCGGTTTCTTCGTTACCACTATTGGACCTGTAGACATACGCATAGATGCGGACGCGGAGCCAGAGAGTGGACAGGTCCCTACCCTCAAAATTGCCGAGACGGCGACAGCAGATATCCTTCCTAACGTACACACATACCCCGGCATGAGGCAAAAATTGTGCTCAATTTTGTACCCGGGGTACGTTAAATATGACGTATCGCTAGGTCGAGATATCTGCGTCTCCGTAAGGAAACACTAGGCCGGCGCCGTCTCAAGGTGGTAGTACACGGCGTTTAAATTGGAGGGAATTCCCCTGATATTGCAAAAGTCCACGTTGAGTGTGGAGCGAGGTACCGTGGTGTTACTGCCTCGTTTGTCCTTGGTCATGCGCGGTTCTATGCCCTCCCCAGAATACGAAGGGCGGCCCGAGCTAGAGTGCTCGGGGAGGGGATTCTCCGACTCTGGTAGAGCCGGTACCCTCCTGGGGTAAAATCTTTTGTAGATCCGCTTTCATATTCGGGTGGAGAGGGGGGGGGAATGGCCACCGGTCCTCGACACTAACCTATGCGAAACATAGCGGCTTTAGGCCGCTACTTCACGCCGGTATTCTGTGCGAGTGTGGTAATTAACCCAGACGAGTCTGGCCCGATTGTGCTGACGTCAAAAGACGGCAGCGTGACTCTCCCACTTCTAAAAAGCCCTTAGTCGCCTCTTACGACACCCATGGGCCTGGGACTCCCCTATTCTTTTTACGCCCCGGGGAAAGTACAGGGCAACTAGAGAAATAGCCATTAGAAAGGGTATCTATCAAGGCGATTCCTTGAGTCCTCTGTGGTTTTGCCTCGCCTTAAACCCCCTGTCACATTTGCTGCGTGATTGTCGTATATGACAGGATATCGCCTCAAACACTATATACAAGAAACAATAGTATCTCATCTCATATATATGGATGATATTAAGTTATATGGAAAAACAGAAATGGAAATGAAAAAATTAATAGATACTACAGCACAATTTAGCAAAGATATTAATATGGAATTTGGTTTGGATAAATGTAGTACACTTCACATAAAAAGAGGCAAGATACGGCCGGGCCATTATGTAGTTAATGATATCGATAAAATTAGAGCCATGGAACAAACCAAACCATATAAATATTTAGGATATAAACAACTTAGAGGATTAGATCACCCAGAAATGAAAAACACTTTAACAATAGAATTTAAAAAACGAATTAATGGTCTTTATAAAACTCAATTAACAAGCAAACATCTTATTAAGTCCCTAAATACATATGCTATCCCAATTCTAACATACTCATTTGGTATCATAAAATGGACAAAAACAGACATAGAACACACACCACACTTACTAAGCACAATAATCTACACCCAAAATCTGCAATAGACAGACTTACTATCAAAAGAGAATATGGAGGAAGGGGCCTCATTGATTTGAATCATCTCTGTCAAAAACAAGTCGGCAATTTAAAAGATTTTTTCCACTTAAAATCACAGACCAGCGAAATACATAAAGCCATTGTCAAAAATATTATTAACTTTACTCCACTTAATTTACACGAAGACATAAGCTCTCAAAACACTCGAAGTAACGATCCCCAAATACAAAAACTAGACAGCTGGAAGCGAAAAGTGTTACACGGCCGCCATCCTACGACCTAGAACAACTCCATATAAACACCGCCGCCTCAAACAAATGGCTTAAAATAGGAAACCTATTCCCAGAGACCGAAGGATTTATAATAGCGATACAGGACCAAATAGTCAACACCAAAAACTACAAAAAATTAATAATCAAAGACCCCTCACTATCAAACGATAAATGCCGCAAATGCCACGTTCAACCAGAGACGATCCAACATATTACCTGAGCATGTACAACACTCACACAAACAGATTACACGCATAGACAAAACCAAGTAGTCAACATCATTCACCAAAAGTTAGCACTCAAACACAAACTCATACAAAACACAAACAAAATTTATTACAAATATAAACCACAAACAGTTTTAGAAAACGATACATTTAAACTTTATTTTGATCGCGCGATACTTACAGACAGAACCATTCACTACAATAGACCGGATATAACGCTCAAAGATAAATTAAATAAAATAACCTACCTGATAGACATTTCTGTTCCAAACACTCATAACTTAGAAAGAACAATTTCTGAAAAAATTAACAAATATACTGAACTGAAGGATGGAGTGGCTAGGATCTGGAACCAAAATAAAGTATACGTAATTCCAATAGTCCTTTCTACCACAGGTGTTATCCCAAACCATCTGTTACATAGTCTCAAACTACTAGAATTAAAGGATACTCTTTAAATCACCTAACAAAAAGCCGCCATCCTTAATACATGCCGAAGCGTTAGAAAGTTCTTACAAATTGACGAACACGACATTCCACCCGACATACTTATTTATTTATTTATTTATTAAAAGGTACATCAACAGTACACACATATAACAATTACATATAACACTATCTAGGAAATTACATTACTGATGCGAGTACCAATAATAGATGTACACAACATTCACAGTTGCTGCTGTGACTATTATTAATTATTACATACTTATTATTACTAACTATTAACTAATTACCAATATAATTTAAAATAAAATTTAATAACAATTTAAAGTTGATTATAGACTTTAAGTTACATATGTTAAATTATTAAATATAAAAGGAAAAAGATATTTATTTATTTCTATAAATACCGAGTGTTTTTTATTTATTGTTAAGTTTCCGAAGATTACGTTTAAATTCTTGTAGACTATTGGAAAATATGTCTATGTTCACTATTTCTTTATTTATTTCATTGTACTGCCTAAGCAGTCGTGGTACTGGTGAAAATGAGCCTAAGTTTGTTCGATAGCATGGTATATCAAAAATACACGAATTACCTTTACGAGGCATGTTGTGAGGGACGTATATTTTAACAGCTTCTAATAATTTAGGACAATAAATAATACCATTTATTAATTTATATAAGAAAACCAAACCTAAATTCTTACGTCGGTCATAAAGGGTGTTCAACTTAAAAAATTTACTTCTGGCACTATAAGAGCTTCTGTGAGATATACCCTGAGCACTGTATGCTAAATATTTAGTAAATCTCCTTTGTATGGTTTCCAGTCTTTGCGAGTGAATGCTATAGCTTGGGCTCCAGACTATGCATGCATATTCTAAAATACTTTTAACTAGAGTATTATATAAAGTGATTTTAGTATTGATTAGTCTCAAGTCTTTCGTGTTTCGCTTTACAAAAGCCAGCATTTGTGCACCTTTTAAAACTATAGAATCTATGTGTGCCTTAAAGCTTAATTTTGAATCCACGATAATTCCGAGGTCCTTTGTTTCAAACACCTCCTCGAGCTCAGAGTTATTTATGTAATAAATATATACATTAGGAATGGTTTTCTTGGTGAACCTCATCACATGACATTTTTTTGTGTTTAAGACCATATTATTATTATAACACCATAACTGTATGTTATTAAGGTCAGACTGAATTAAATTACAATCACTATTATTACTAATTACTCTATATATCTTTAGGTCATCGGCAAACAGGGAAGCTTGACTGTAATGGATATGATTAGTTATGTCATTAATAAATATAGTGAATAAAATCGGTCCAAGATGCGATCCTTGTGGAACACCTGACGTAGCAATAATAGTATTCGAGTCATATCCATTTACTGAAACTACTTGAGGCCTCTGATTAAGATATGATTCAAACTAATTTAAAAGAGCTCCATGTAATCCGTAACTGGCAAGTTTTTTTATTAGGACTTGATGGTTCACTTTATCAAACGCGTTAGAAAAATCTGTATATATGACGTCGATTTGTTCACCGTGGTCCACATGCCTGGAAAGATCAGATATAAAGTGTACCATATTGGTATGAATTGAGCGACCTTTTGTGAAGCCATGTTGATCCGATGTAATAGATTGACTAACCTGTCTAGTAAGATGCGGAACAACAAGCTTTTCGAATAATTTGGAGCAGCAGCTTTGAATAGCAATTGGTCGATAATTAATGATATCATTCCTCGAACCTTTTCTGTATATTGGGATAACTCTTCCATTGTTCCGGGAAAACACCTTTGGATAAAGATTTGTTGAAAATCATCAATAATGGGAGTGTCAACGATGTAGCGCAACGTTTAATAAATAGTGGTGGTAGTTTATCTGGACCGGATCCTTTAGTAGAGTCAAGACTTCTTATTGCCTTAAGTATGTCTGTTTCATAGAAATGTAAATTGCTTAAGGTGTTGCTGCAAGATGGTATATAATCAAGCGTATATTTAAGAGCAGGTTCAGAAAAAACAGATTTAAAATGAGTTGCAAAAAGGTTTGCAATTTCCTCACCCCCTGATGCAGATGAATCCGCTAGAATCATATTGGATGGTATTGTCGAGTTCATTTTACGTTTGTGTTTTATGTAATTCCAAAATGAATTTGGGTTTTTACATATATTGGTTTCTATTTTTGTTCTGTACTCTTCAAAACATTTTTGGTACAGTTTTTGGCATTGAGATCTAATTGTTTGATATTCTAAGAAATCACGTGGGTTTTTATATTTTTGATATTTTCTACGAATTTTATGTTTCTCTCGGAGGCGCTTAATCAAGGACTTCGACATCCATTGAGGAAATTTTGATTTATTATTGTTAAAATATTTCGGAACACATTCCTCTATTACTTCATTAACCTTATCATAAAATCCAGCTACCATGCAATTTACATCATCGTCAGAGTCAAACATATCATGCCAATTAATTTGTTTCAATTTCCTATTTATTTCAACGTAGTCTGCCTTATAAAAATTGTGTCTTATATTTATTTTGTGTTTAAGATAATTCGTGTTATTTGCAAAGTTTAGGGAAATTTCCAGACTTGGATGGTAGGAATCTGTTTTACTTATACTAAAAGTTGCTTGCATTACATTAATGTTAACTATGTTGCTAATTATTAAGTCTATATTATTGCGACTATTTACCACACCATTAAACTGATGCAAATCATTACAAGAGATAAAATCTATTAACTTATAGCCTAAAGAGCAATGATAATTAGTAGGATTCAAGTAGTTATTGTCCGAATTTGGAGTCCATGTGATAAAGTTCAAATTAAAATCTCCTAGTAAAATAATATTATCAACACTACTCAGTACGCTATCAAAAGAATCTATAAAGTGGGAAAGAGAATTCAAAATATAAATTTATCACACCACACGCTGCATTTACTTTTTTTCAACCCGTAAATGTAGGCAAACCAGCGAAAGGCTGGAAAAAATATAAAAATAATAATAACAATATTTTTATTTGCAGATAATAAAACGCAAAAAATAAAACAATTCTTAAATTAAATTAAATTTGAAATTAAACAATAAAACACACCATACTTATTTAAAGACTAGGAACGTTAGCCGCAAATAAGCAAAGCAAGCTCGTCATATTATGCATGCTCAGCGCCGATCTTCCGCTTGAGCCATTGTGACTTCGTAACTGTCCCAACACTTATACGCTATAAACATACAAATTTAATACGAACATTAAACTAAACACAAGTAATGGGAAAAACTTTGAATTTTAAACATTATTACAACATCTTACAATTATTAGAATTTCATTACAATTTAAAACAAGGTAAAATGAAATAGGACTACCCAGCACCAGACAGAAAATACCTACTAAATAAAAAAACTACTATGATTACAAATAACTACCTAGTCCGGATGCAAATTGATTCACAAATTAATAAATATATTAAGACCAAACCTGAATCTAACCTATAATACACTCATATCTTGTGCCAAGCTTTCTTGCGCTCTTTGCTCTTATGATTATATTATAATGATCTATCACTATATAGTTCATATAGCCTTTGTCTGCTCCTATGAATGCACGCTGTTGCCCAATCATTAAATGACAAGAGACCACCTCATTTGACTGTCTTAGAAGTAAATATAGAAGCAAACTCTGTTTTAATTATTTTAAATAACATGTCATACATTTCATTGGGATTAAAATAATATTTGAATAAATCCAAATTTGAGAGTTTTACGGACACATTACCTCTATATTTCTCCATTCACCTATTATTCTCAGGAACAAACGTAAACTTTTTAATTTTAGTTCTTTTATTGACCTCAATATTAAAGGAGCCTAACTGACTAAAGTAATCTGAACTCAGTTTGTTTATTATTGCCTGAGAAATGAGTTTATAATTGGTAAATATATTGTTATCATAACAGCTTTGTTGTTGTTATCAATAACTTATTTATAGCACATTTAGAATTGGTCATTGACACATGACTAAGGAGAAAAGTGTGCTTACATTGTTCTTAAGCACACTTTTGCCGTTCCACTATCAGACTGCAAATGATATGTTCATATGTATATATAGATTGCTCGTAACATACATAGTTATGATCTATTTAAAAATAGGCCATTTCTATCACATAAATGACAACATATGTAATTCAAATTTCGCACCACAATGATAAGCACTTGTGCAAATCCAACAACAAAAATAAATGAAATTCAGTTTGGAACCCTAAATTATCCATTCCCGATATTTTATTGACCGAATGCAAGTAGAACCAATTGTAAAAATGTTTTCTAAGTAAAAGAATAAAATCTTTCATTACAATGTCGTGAGCCATCTCTCGTTTGTGCCGTTTTCTAACTCAATGTTAACTGTGTCACCATTACGTTTAGTTTTACCTTTTTAACCGACTTCAAAAAGGAGGAGGTTCTCAATTCGTCGGTATGTCTCTTTTTTATGTTTTTTACCTCAAAACTTTTGACTGGGTGAACCTATTTCGATAATACTTTTTTTATTTGAAAACTGGTGCTTCCCTTGTGGTCCCATTGTAATTTGGTCCAGATCTGACAATGGCATCCATGAGAAAACGATAAAAGTCTAAAATTTGCTATACATACGTATAGCGAAGTAGATGATAAATATACGAATAACTCAATATCGCGCCAACCGATTTCGATGATTCTTTTTTTATTGGAAAGGATATACTTCAAAATAGTTTGGTGAGAGTTTGGTTAGGTTCTGATTACGGAGTCCATGACAAAGTAACGGAACTCTTCAATTCTTTGGAGCAAATTAACGATACTCGGCCGAACCTCTTTTATGCTATCCGGATATTTAAGTCAATCTACCAACACGTAGTTATGGTCTAGTAAGTGTCATAGTCGAATATGATGATAATTTCTAGTTGTCTGTAATCAAATTGTAAAGCACTTACGTTCATTGCTGCATTGAAAAATTTCGTTTATTTACGTATTTAGACAAATTGTTAGTTAGTGTACTTCAAATTCACTAAAAATCATAAAATAAAAAAAAAATAACAAAATAACAAACTTTTTGTGATCGTAAATAAATCTAGTTTACTTACACGTTACTGTTCAATATAATACTGTCGTAGTGTTCAAGTTTGATCGAGTGAAGGCTCGTATGAAACGCATCACTCGAGCTTAAATAATCCTCATTACGTATTAGTTGCATAAACAGCTAAAAGAGACACAAAACATGAAAGGTGGACGTAAACTAGGACAGGCGGGAACCTGTTAGATGAGCACCCGCCGCCGCCCACCGGAGACGGACCTGTGTGTACCTGCTGTGAGGTGCAGCCGGCCGCAACAGAGCACACCAGGCGCTGTATGTTGATGTATTTAGTGCTGCCCAGTCGAGTGATCAAACGGTTTGACCGCCCGCCGTAATGAGTGCAGGCGGCGGGGCTGGAGGGGGGAGGGGAGGGGAGGCGTGTCGCCACGTGTAATGAGGCGGATGCTCGATGCCTTTGATGAGCAGTCGCTCGCTCGGGTGGCGAGAGCACGGGGCGTCATCTTATACGTTATGGACCTCTTTTGATGTTCGGAGCGTGTTATGTGGGTTAATGGTTAATGAGTGCGAGGATCACTGGCACGTGCAGCTTGTTTATTGCGTGTTTTTATTATTATAAATAACTTTAATTCAATTTATTGTTTTAAAGTGCAACCTCACTTCTAGGATAATTATACAAATTAAATTTGTAATCAAAATTTATGAGCGATGCGGGACTCTATAGATGCGGATGGAGCCATAACCTGAGAGTAGACAAGACATACCAAGATTATCAACCATGCGTCAGTTAGTAAGTTGGCTCAGTTGGTAAGAGCCCTCGGACGGAACCTGATAGGCACGGGTCTGAGTCCCACATCGTTCATAAATTTTGGTTACAAATTTAATTTATATAATAACCTGTATTGTTTCAACAATTGACGACTCTACCGCCATTCACAATATTGACCCAGCAAGCCGCACCACCTCCAGCCAGACCATGGGACGTGCTGGACAATATTATAAGAGTAGCGCTGGCTGATCTCCGGTTGAATAGTAAGAGGTTGGGGAAAAAGACGACTTCTACTTTGAAAACTAAAGAGTTTTTTTTTTTTCAAAGTTTATTTTCAGTTAACCACAATATGTTATGTATGCCATTTTGTACGATAACTTTATGCAAACTTTTGACAGGAGGAAATCTAAAAGTCTAAAACTCTCTTAATTTTATCTCTGTCTGTCTGTCGAGTGTCTCTAATGTATGTTGTCAATCGTTACGTGATGTAGGACACAACCTTCCTAGTGATCAATTCTGGCAACTTTTTCTCACCTCCTTGCTTTAACCTCATCAGCCATTGACAAAGATCCGACTCGATGGTTCTGGCTTCTGGTTAAAGTATTGATACTTTATGCTACTCTGACACTGCATTAGGTTCATAAATGTTTTTTTCGAGGTTTGGCATTTGGCACATTTTCCTTTATTGAGATACAATTTTTAATCGCATGACCTTCATTAGAATATTATGACACAAAAGAAGAACAGCTGGAAACAACATTTTACTAAATTGTTACTTTTTGAAAGGGCCAAAGGGAAAAATAAAATTAATATAAAATTTATATAAGTACATACAAAATACTCGACTATAATATATAAGACTTCCTCGACCTATGACTAAGGGACAAATAAAAAATCAGGTGAGGGAAGACATTTACCAAACATGTGAGTCAGTACTAACACCCACAAGCAACATTTCAAGTGACTCAATAATTGATCAGATAACGTCATACAATTCATTTTAGAAGTAACAACGCTTTCAACAAATATTTATATACATACATAGATCAAACCTTTTTACACTTTCTTTCAGAAGTGATACCGATATATAAATTTTTATCAAAATTACAACGGTGTCTAAGAAATTTAGAAAAAAAAGTTAGAACAATCGTTCGTTCTATAATAAAATATTAATTATATTAATTAAAACTCATAGCAACTATTTTTATGGTAGAGGAGGACAATGATGGACACACAGACGAGTCACCTGAAGTGTTGATGATGATCTATGATCACCTGAAGTGTTGAGGATGATATATGATCACCGCGGCCCACACACTCTTGTTACACACTCCAGGAAATCACAAGAGCGTTGTCGACTTTATAATGCATCCAATAAACGAACGTATTAATTGGAAACCAGAACACACATGTATAGGTGGTCGAGATTCGAGCCGGGGGCTCCGTGGTGAGAGTCAACGGTCCAGCCTGTTGCGTCACCGACACTCTCTGATCTGGCCTCAAGTGACGGTACATTAATTGACTCATATGACAGTGCACATGGCAGCCCTTCTGTCTAGTGCGGTGCTAGTGAGGTTCTCGATGATATTTAAAGTAACAAATTATTTGGTGTCTTCAGGATGCTAATATTATAATTTAAGTATTTCATTATTTATCAATACCACAAGATAACAATTAAAGAACTATATACTACTAACATCTTTAGTACCCGGTGTGAGGGACTGTGGTAGATTTATATCAGAGATAGAGTTTATACTTGAAACTGAAAAAGGTAAAATGTCCTGATAAAATTTTCTTAAAATTTACACGTTACTATATACAAACTATGAAAGCTTATTGAATTTAATTAAATATTAGAACCTCGAATTGATTGAATCATTTGATGAAGAATTAAAATTTAACATACTCAGTACCCGGCAGTATTAGAAAAAACAAACAAATGTAATGTTATTGAACCAATATAAAATTATTTTACTCTTTTAAAAGTCATAAAAGGCATTTATTTTCACAAAATTGATTCCTTTAGAATTCTTTTTGATGTCACTCCTGCTTCGAAAACAAATGGCGCTGTGAGAGAGAAGAAGCGGTGCAAGAAGCTCTCTCAGCATTCTTTGTTGCGCTCTTTATAAAAAAAATACAATATTTTTGTACGCTCCATCCTAAACGCGTATCCTATGTATCATATATAGTGTTATTAACATTTTTACATAAACAACTCTCAAGCTACTAAAAATATATAAAACTTATAAAACAGAGTCATTCCCCTGGCGGATAGAATGCATGTGTTAGATCATTGTTATTCACAATATTTTAAGCGGTAACATGCACTCTCCATATTTATTATCAAAAATTTTATATAAACGTTTCTCCAAGGCTTATAATAAATTTGCCTATTCTATGTATGTCACTATTTAGAACTAACCTGCCAAAACGCAGCTATAAAAATATGTTTTTCCAAAATTTTAGTACTCTTTAAACTTACTCTTACTATTTATACAAGTGTGCATGTCATTTGTTAGTGGCCCTAACAAACAAATAAACAATATTGGAGAACACTATATTTCTTATTATGTATTAGCAGTAAAAAAAAGTCATTTGATGGTATGTGATCACCACCGCACACAATATGCTACAACAACAGAGGAATTACAAGAGCGTTGCCGGCCTTTGGTTGAATATGAAATAAGGAGTTCCTTGAAAATAGCACTGAAAAGGAACGCCACACTTCCAGGTGGTGGGGGTATGGTTAAGTGTGTGGCGTGTGGTGTAAAGGTGGGAGTCAGATTCAACAGCTTTTCGGGAAACTCTCTGTTCCTAATGTGGTAAAAATAATACAATAGAGCTGTTTACAGAGAAGTTGGATCCCGTCTGATAGAGCGGCTCATGTTACCAGCTCCTCATGTTACCAGCTCCTCGTGTTACCAGCCCCTCGTGCTAGCAGCTCCTCGTGTTACCAGCTCCTCATGTGACCAGCTCCTCATGTTACAGGGAGCTAGTACCGCCCTCGTCAACACCCGCGTGAACGCCCTTCTCTACAGAGTTAAGGTTCAAATTATTTTGATCCAGTAGTTTGTAGTCAAGCCCGAGCTGTTTGCATGTGTGCGTATGCGCGCGTGTGTGTGTGTGTAAATTACCTAATCCGTAATGACGTCACGTAACAGTTCATGTGAAACAAAGCATTTGTAAATCGTGATGACATTGTAATGTGGCGGGCGGGGATCGAACCTGCGTCTCCCGGGTGAGAGGCCCCCGCCATAATACCTGACGACTGACACTCGATGATGACGGGACTAAGAGTACTGTTTGGTCAGACTGAATCTCATTGCTGTTCATTCGAAAAGGAAAAATAATAACAGTCGACTTGACCGCTAGGTGAATATAAGTAACATTTAATTAATTCTCTTCGATAGTTATTTAAAAAAGATATTATTATTTATTAAGTAGATCGATTTCGAAGAGATTTGGTTGGGAGATTACAAATATAGTTATTGTAGTGTTGGTATGGATGACCGACCGACCACTACTGTCCAACGAGATAATAACGAGGAGTAACGTCACGCTTAAGTTAGCTCTACTTTCGTGACGAATCTTCAAGCAAAAAGCTTTGCACTGTTAGGCTGTGACCAGACGGCGCGGGTCACACGCGACGGCCGATAATAGTGCCGATGTCAGAATACTACGATATACGTTGGGACAAGTAGACTCTGATTGTATTCAACTTGGATGTATCCGCATTATAGTTTAACATTCATAAACTATTATAAATTATAAAATTAGAAATCAATGAATACGTTAATGTGATCATTACAACTAAATTCAAAGAGGTCCGCCAAGTCCTGGATAACATTATTATAATATACAGATGCCGATAGTTGTCCTCCAGTTCTAATAATGAACTAAATATTAATATAAGTTCACAATTTACAGCAAGACTCACTCACGGGATCATTATTATCTTTGCTGTTATTGAACTGAATTTAGTCTAAGAAAAATATGTTATTCTTTAAATTAGCACACGGGGAAATTAATGAAAACTTGGAATGAGCAACCTGATGAAATGTAAGAGCCAGCCGTCCACAATACCAAGGTCGAGAGATGCGTTACCGACCGCTTAAGTCGGAGAATCAAAAGTCGAAGGTCCCTAAGTGGTATCGATTCGGGAATAAAGGAGCCGCCATATTATTGTACAAAATGCGAAGCAACAAGTTTTTTGTGAAACATTCAGATATGGATTGAAGGATATCGACATGATGTGGGTCAGTGAGTGACATATCTTATTGTGACATGATGTCTGGTGATGACGTATAGCTGCTTATTTAACTTGAACAACTCACACAAACATTCTCGGTGATAATATATGAGGTAACAAGTTCTAAACATAATATTATAAATAGATCTTTAAATTACTTTGCGATTCTTAAGTAAACGAATGTCTCAATGATATTATCTATCGATTCAAATATTATGAACCGGCAAAAAACTATTAAGATTTACATCGAGATTATCATTCGTTAAGAAAAGTCACATTAAAACCAATAAAAGAAAAGAATAAATATTATCATATTGAGGAGATGTAATTATTATGAACTTGTTCAGTTGTGCTTTTATCATTTTATTTACAATATTATTTATATTACAGAGTGAAAATTGTGGCAGCTACCATATATATTATTTCATACTTTATTCCGTAATATGAAATATCATAGAGTCAAATTTTTTGGGTTTACTGAGTCTTTACATTACTTTGTATATTTAACGTAATGAATGTAACGTATGCAACAGTCAAAATATTTATGTCTAATAAGAATAGAACAGAAACATTTGTATTTACTCTATTTTAGCATGTAAGGTAAGCTTCGTAATCGTTCGGGTCGCTCGGTGTGTTCTCGCCTAACTGCTACGTCGCTGTATATAAGAGAACGCGGCGGTCGACTACGGCAGTGAGCGCCGGACGCGACCCGAGCCGTTTGTGCCCGACCGAGCTACGGTCTACATTACCCGCTACGAGTTACGATATAGTGGCTACGCACTACGGGCTACGCGGTGTCAGTGAGTGAGTGACTACCGAGAACCGCAGTCTACACAGCGTCGACAGGTCAGAACACCCCGCTATTGCCACTCGCCCAAGTCATCACAAACAACCTTCCAAACGACAGCTCGTACAACATACAGCCGTCTCCAATACGAGCCGTCGTCCCGCTATGAGATCCCGTATTGTTTAATGTGTTCCTACAGAACCTGCCTCGGGTTTCTTGACACTCAATGTCTTTTATTCCGTTTTATTTTGTTACATCGGTTGTCTAACATTCTACATATTATTTTTATCGTGATTACGACTTCTTTGTTAATTGAGAAACTTCAGTGGCGTAATATTCTTGTTGTAATAAATAAATATTAAATTGTAATAAATATTCTTGTAATTATTTACATAATTTTATATTTAAATAAGTTTGGTAATATTGTAATACAAAGCATGAATACTGAACAATGCCTCAAAGACTGGCAGCCTCTCGTTGATATCATGGTTATCTCTAACAAACAGCTTGTGGTGACGGTGACGAACAAGTGACGCAATTTAAATTCAATTATTATATTTTGTATCTTACATTACAGTTGTATTTACTTTTCTTAAATGATAGAAGTCATATCATCTATGTCTGACAAATGACATTTATATCAATATTTATACGTTTTACCATTTACCAACAATCCGCAACATGTTGAGCTTTAATGAGAAGAAGTGGCAAGTAACTTATTGTCGGCTCCATCGTTTTATAGATTATTTTATACATTTTAATAATATGTCCATATACATTTAATATATAGAGTGATGCAACAAAAATAATCAAACGTTAAATACTCAATGACTTACACGACTAAGTTAAAAAAATAAATCTTAATTAATACAAAAACACAAGTTTTATTAAATACAGTCGATGCATCAATACATACACACTGTAAATAAATAAAAGTATCAAGCGAACATTAAATTTATGTATTTTAATATATATTAAAGTATTAATATTTAAGAATAATTTGATCTTAACAACATGAAGAGTTTCTAATAACAGAATCATCCTGCCAAAATAATGTGACGGTTCATGATGATTGTTCTCGACATAAGCAGCAATACTGAAGTGGGTATTTTCTCAAAAAAAAAATACAAGTTTTATAGATACGAATATGGGCAGCTCAGAAACGTCAACTATATAAGGATGTTCCTCATTCATGACTCAAGAACAGACAAATTATATCACTGTTCGAGCTTACAAAAAGGAAATTCTACAATAAGTTGAAACCCGGCTAGGATACGACTTGAAAACTGAAACTGATAAAACAAGTCCAATAAAAATTTATTTAAACAATTTGTTATTTTTTTAAATCGATGATAATATGCATCTATTGGGGTTGAGCAGGTTATCAACTGTAAAGTATATCCTGTAGATGGAGCCACAACCAAAGATTTGAACAAGACATGCAATGCATGCAATATGCAAATTTCTAATGCGATATGTGGCCCGTGTCGCCAGCGGCTACGCCCCTCCCCAGGGAGTGCTCCTTCTGTCTTCATTGTTATCTTTAATACGAGAACCTTCGCTACAGTGTCGAAATGAATAACTTTGTGCTCTCATCCGTACAAATAATATTGATGTTGGGTTCGCTTGTTTATATTACACCTCACCAGACAAAGCTTCAGTATCCTATACTTAATTACGAATTTAGATTATTCAACAGTTTTGTATAAAATAGTATGCAACTATTCAGCCTTTTATTTTCAAGAATCAGCTATTTGAGATAATTATACGAGTTAACGCGGGCTAACTACGACTTATCACGCAGTATAACTTAACTATAATTGTCCAAAAATAAAAATTAGCTTACGTAGCAATCGGTGAAAACACAATATTATGCAGCGTACGAATGTAGCACAACGCTACGCAGCCGCTACAGTGAACGACTGTAACAAGTAATAAATAATTGTAGCGACACTACTCCACTAGAGCACAGTATATATGTCTATTGTAGCACAGGTGTAGCGATACTATTGACATCGCAGCGTGTTCGGCGGTCGACGAATGGAGATGTTTTGTATTGTTACGATGCTACGTTATCACCCAGCTACAAATATAATTGAAGGAACAAAGTAAATAATCGTTGAGAATAGAATTTATTACACTGGGGAATAGAATTTTATAATCTATTTTATATCTTTGGAGTTATACTTTTACTAAAAATTATCAGAGTGAAGGGTAAGGTGCCCAGGGAGCTGGCAACGTTGCCTCTTTCAAATGCCAACTTATTCTTTAGCAAAACTACGTGCCAGATCTCGGGTCATCTGTCAAATTTATAATTCGCCTGGACAACGGACCCCACGATCCCAAGGTCTCCACTCCAAGTGGAAGAAATAGGAACATCACCAAGTGACGCATACTTCTTCTCCTTAAGTTTTTCAGCCGTGTTAGCTATTCAATGATATTTAAGTTAATTCTGGTAGCTATATCGGTCAACGGATCAGCCTCGCCATCCAACGCGGTAATGCTGCCAGTATTGTTGGTACGCTTCCACGTAATGATAGTTTTAATTTTATGTAGTCATAGTAGTGTAAATATAATATTTGTTTTGTTTGAATAATAAATATGTAATCTATCAAATAAAATTTTATTTAACTTAATCATGCTTTATAATGTTAATGTTCTATCTCTAAGCGTAAAATAGAAGTAGGAATATAACATTACACACACACACACACACACAGACACACACATACACACACACTATTATTTTTAATTATCAAAATAGAATTTATAATGGCTTTGGTTGATTGATTAATAGCCTAGAAGAGAAATAAAATAAAAAAAATAATAAAATTCAACCATCTGTTATGAGAACCTCAATATAATCAAACTTCATATTGAACTTTACCAGAGTAGTTAATGTACTATTTAATAATGAAGACCACACAAATTTTATGGATAGTATTATTTAAAATTGTTAATAGGTACCTCATACTAGGCAGTAAATGACAGTTGTGTTGTGAAGTCTCTCCTAAAAAAGTATTACGTGAAAAATTCGCACACAGAGACTAAATATACATTTGAGATATGGATGTGGTACGGCAGCCTGCGCTACGTCTTATAAACGTATATCTTATCGTTGTACCTGCTGAGAAAGTATTTGGAATGGTAGCATCACCTTTAATGACACCCGGCTTACCCGTTAGTATGGATGACGTCAACAATCCATCAGAAACCGAAAACAAATTAAGAGACCAATTTAATGACAGTCACCCTCTGCGACCGTCATAATTTGTTTTGAATCTATCGTATTTATCGGGAGATTAACACCTAGATGTGAAATAGCTTTTTAATTCAACATTAATGAGCGTCTTAAGAGTGCAAATGAGTGTTGCCCTGCCTATTACTGTAGTAGTGACGTGTCGCTAATGAGAACACAGTTACTGTGGTGGTTCGAATAGTGAAGAGTAAAATGGCCAGTATAAGTAACAAGAATAATAATTATAGACCTATTGGCGCCGTAATAGCGAAAGTTTTTGACGGCCTACTAAAGTGAGGGATCGATACTCTTATGATGTCTCACGAGAATCAATCTGAAAAAATCAGAACTCTCGACAGAACCGGTTATTTAATGGCTGAAACAAACTGTTATATATTAAAATAAAAAAATATCCATATTTTACTTGTTCCCTAAATCTATTTAGACCATTCGATTCGGTTCTCTTCGATATGATTAATGGTAAAAACTTTACAGAGCTAATATGCTCGTGGATCTGCTTAATAATAAATAGGTCGGGGAAAAGTTTTATCTAATTCTATATATGTAATTGAAAGCTAAAAATACTTTTTTCAACTTTTTATAAATATAATTTTTGTGCAAATGTGCGACTTTCGCCAAGTAGCAAGACTGTCATTAGACCTAATTTGGCTAATAATCTGTGTCTAACTATCGATCCTCTTTGTACACCTGGCTTCGTTCAAACGAAGTTTTTCAACTATTTCGTAATTTGTTAGGATGTTCTTGCTCCAATTTTTCAGAAATGACTTCTATTTTATCCGTAACAGGGCGAGAGGTAGGTGCATCTTTACACAAACTTTTGCTATTCTTCCTGACATTAGACCTATACGTACCTAAACGCCACATTTTTTTTGTGTTCCATTTTTTCTTTTTTTTAATAAGAAAATTAAACTTCACTCATTTTGGCAAATGTAACCTTTAAGTGCAGGATTTTGTAGCGTGTCGCGGATGTTTGGGGTAGTGCGGGAGGATTGTTAATAACATACAATAATAATAAATATAATATATATATAATACAATAATATAAACGTTGCACGACCTCGACGCTGAGGGCGCGAGGCAACCACACCCACAGGCCCCACCAATATTCTGAATTCATTCGCAAGTTTGTGAAATGACAAACATCTGACTGACTGTCATTACACCTGCCGGCTCCAAATAATATACAATTTTAATAAAAAATAAAAATAATTGGCCGTCACTGGTGACATTCAATATACCATAACATGACATACATATGTCCACTGTGACATGACAGAGGCGCTTGATCGAGCCCCGCACCGTTTGTTAATATTGCTATAAATTAATTTAATATAAACTATATACGTTATACAAGTTGAGTGGTCCCTTGTATTACATGAAGTGACCCTCCGTTGATGAAGAACCTGCCTGCGATACAAGCACCAAATATTATATCAATGTGATATAATTTTTTTTTAACCGTTTATTGTAGTTAATCACCTAATGAGTGACGTATGAAAATATTTTTGTCAAAATTAGTGTTTGTAGAAGTTATATGAAATATCTTTGTTTTATCAGAACTTAAGGGAAGTTAAGATGGACATAAAGACTCAGTTTTTGTAAGAATATGTCTCAATCGATGTGACAGTAAATTATTTAATAAAGAAACATAATATATTATAAGATGAACTAAGGCATGAAATGTACTCAATGATCTCTCCGCTAAAAGCTCACAAATTTAATTTGGAAAGATAAATATAAAGTGAACGAGATTTATTTTATTACGGCTCTCTCTTTCAGGTTGCTCACACACGGAGCGTTCTGACGCGGCGAGTATGTCTATAGCTATAGTAATATTATGAACAGGGAATGTTATTTATAGCAGAGAGAGCAGATTCATGGGAATATTATAGAATATCTGGTGTAAGGCAACATCTATTAGAAAATTAGTTAAAAAGTTGCTTTATCAGAGTGCACTGTTGAACTTGTTAGTGACACGTTGGTAAAATGTTCCACAACGATTGTATACGCACACACACGTGTATATGTAATGTCTGTACGGTCCCTATATCTGAACACGAATTATAAAATTGTGTAAGACATTTTTATCAACACCTGAGTGTTGCCACACATTAGTATCGCTCGTACAGTACATAATTCATAATCAAACTTGTCCAACAACAACTACACAAAGCTCTACATCTGTGTTGTCATGTTTGTTTATGTTAATATTAAAAATATAATATATTTGATCGTTTGCTTGTTCTGGATAAACTCATTACCAACAGCACCGATAAGAAACAAATATTATAATAATAGAAAGAGCTTTACACAGAATGCCGGCTTAATTGTACAGCGCGGCCTTTCCGGTCACCTCGTAGTATAAGACTCAAGTTTGGGCGTTGACTAAAACAAACAAACCCCATTTGTCGCACCAACTCTTCCGTTAATACCATGCCTAGTATCAGAATACAAGGTTATCTGAAGGACAAAACTAAATTGACTTCGAAGAAGCTGTGCGTTGTAAATAGATCATAGATAGATAGTCAATGTATATACTTTTATGACAAGAGCCCACACAGGTTCGAAACAAATATATTACGCAATTCAAAAGAATTGTTAAAAGACGTTTATGTGGTTTTACTATTGGTTATTATAACATAAATGACTTTCTTAATGATACCACAGATTGGGAGTAGGGTGACCTCCTTCAGGCTATTAAATAATAAATTTACTACATGATATTACATTGATATGATATTTTTATGTAAAAAAAGGAGCCCGCTGAGTTTGTTTCGCCCGTTCTTCTCAGGTCTGAGGCATACCTTTTGGAATGGGCGGCGGTTTGTCCTCCTCATCCATTAATAATAACTTGTGTACGGCACTATTTGGGTTTATGTTTGAAGGACTTAGGCTACGAATAATATTGACAAAACAATGAACTTCATGATATATTAATGACAACAAGACGCAACAGGTTACTGATATACCACATGGATCATATATTATGTTACACAATTGTATGCTCACACCAACCACTTGACAACTTCCACCAGGGCGGGCTTTGTTTTATATAGTAATAAAGATTGATAACTGAAGCGGAGCCAGGGCGAGCTATTAGTATGTAGATATTGGATGGCGGACGAGCTGTTGAATGTAATGTGAATATTGAATGAAACATAATTGATTATTAATATAATATTGTTGCGTAGCAACCCTTTGAAGTATATGACGAGAGTTGTCAAACTTCAAGACATTGTTAATTTCAACAGCTCCGTCAGCAATACTCGTAGCTCAGCGGAAAAGTGTTTACTTTAGACGCTGTAGACCCGGGTTCGATACACCTACCAGTGTATGGATTTTTTTGGGTTTTGTAAAGTTAAAGGAAATTTCTAGTAAGTTCAGGATCAAATCGAACAGAAAAAAAGGGATGGAAAATGTGTAAGCAGGATAAAAATAGTTAAAAGAATTTTCTAGTAGAATTTAAATTTAAAGATGGAATGGGAGAATCATTTTGAAAATAGAACGGATCCGGGGGTATATAAGCCGTACTAAGCATGGCCTACGGCAGTTCTAGTTCTGACTCGAAAGAGTAAAGAAGAAGAAGAAGAAAAGAAGAAGTAGTGAAAAGTGGAAGTGTTCTAAGAAGAAGAAGACAGAAGAGAAGTAGTGGTCGGTGCAGTGTGACGCGTTGAAGGTACCGCCGCCCACAAGAGGAACAGCGGCAGACCGGCGAAGTGCAAGTTCAGAAAAAGTGAACGCAAATAAAGACTCGTTCCTATAAGCGGAGTATTATTTCCAATCCCTGACCCACTCCCGTGTCAATTGGTGTCAGAAGTGGGATTGGAAAGATGCCATTAGTGCCCAGGAACGAGAAGGGAGCGACCACGCGAACGGGAGCAGCTGCAGCGGCAGAGGACGAGTCAGAAACATCCGGCTCTGGACTCAGTGCGACCGTGTCAGCACCGCAGGCTCCTGCCGTAGACATCAGCGCGCTCATGCAGCAGATGGCCGCCATGATGCAAGAGCAAGCGCGCCGACAGGAGGAGCAGCTGCGGGCCTTGCAAGAGGAACAAGCGCGCCGACAGGAGGAGCAGCTGCGAGGCCTGCATGAAGGCCTCTCCAAAGACATTTTATCCGTTGTGCAGAAAAACTCCACCCGTATTGACGCTGTGGAAAAAGAGATCGCCCGGATTGATAGTGTGGAAAAGAAGATGGACAAAGTTGAAGAGAACTTTCAACGGAAGATGGGAGAGATGGAAGTTACCATTAATCAGCTCAGTGGGAGGGTCGTGTGTCCTTCAGCCAACACAGGAGTTTCCTGCGGAACCACATCGAGCAGAAATTTAAAAGTACCTCCCTACGACGGCAAGTCTTCCTGGGCTGCCTTTAAGCTACAATTGGAGACGGTCAGAAGAGCCTGCGGTTGGAGTGACCAAGAAGCGCACTCTGCCCTCACACTAGCGCTCCGTGACGAAGCACTCTCCGTATTGGAAGCACTCGGCGCTGGGAAGGAGGAAGTGACCTTCACAGACCTTATTGACGCGTTGGAGGCACGCTATGGTGACAAACACCTCGAACATGTGTACCGGGCGCAACTTAAGGACCGCAGTCAAAGGGCCAGCGAAACTCTACAGCAGTGGTCCGTGGAAGCCGAGAAACTAGTGCGTAAAGCATATCAGTCGTCGCCAGCTGCAATAGAAGAAATGTTGCTCCAAGTTTTCATCGATGGAATACGGGACGCCGAAGTTAGAGCAGCCGTACGATTGAGTCATCATACCAGCTTGAAGAAAGCGGTGGCACATGCGTTGGAAGTGGAAGCGGTTCGCCACGATTCTCGGGCGTTGAGACTCCGCGAAATTTTACCAGCAGATTCCAGCCGAATGCGAGAATACAACCCGGTATGCTACGGCTGTTGGAAGCGAGGACACCTCAGGAGCACTTGCCCCAGGCGTGAGCGCACAACGCAAGGTAGGGAGGATGCGATAATCTCAACGTCACCGCTGGAGCAACAGGAAAAGGCCAGAGCAGCGGGGTGGGCACTGGCCGGTAAAAGGAAAGCCCCAAGGATCTTCGTGAAGCAAGCATGTGACGGAAACACTTTGGTTATAGAAAGAATGATAAATGGAAAATCTTGCCGTTTCACTTTGGATACGGGAGCCTCACGTACAGTCGTTAGCCAAAGGAGACTAGAGAGCATCGGAAGACGACATATGCGAGAAAATGTAAACTTAACACTGACAACAGCTACAGGCCAGCGCATACCAGTCCAGGGAGAGAAGGTCGTGGCCATGAAAATCGGTGATACGTTGTACTGGCAAAAAGTGGTAATCGCGGATATCACAGATGACTGCATCATTGGGTTGGATTTTCTTCGAAATCATCAGTGTACCATTGACATGAAACATGGTGTATTGAAGCATGGAAGTGAAGAAATTCCAATAAAAGGCGGAATTGTTGGGAAAGTGTTGTGCTTAAGAGACACTACTTTAAATCCGAGATCGCAGACCCTAGTCCCGGTAGTCCTACCAAGGGATGACAGAGGAAAACCTTGTAAATGCGCTATAATAGAAAGAGAGACATCGGACACGACATGGATCCCAGCCAGGACTGTTGTGGGTAACTCCCAGATTGCGATGGTTCCCGTGTTTAATCCTCATGGGGACAAGCAAATCATTAGGAAGGGAACAGTGATCGGAGGTTGTGAGGAGATAGCTTGGTTAAGAAAGTGTGAAGAAGGGAGGAAGACCGAAGCTGCAAACCAGGATGTGAACATACAGAAACTTCTGGATAGCTGTAAGGACAATCTTACCAAGCTACAGTTAATAAAAGCGAGAAATTTCCTGCTACGCTACTCCGGGATTTTCTCAAAGAACGACGGGGACATCGGAAGAACTGGTTTGGTGAAACACAAGATCGACACAGGAGACACTGTTCCGATACGGCAAAGACCAAGACGTATTCCGTTTGCACGCGAACAAGAAGTGGAAGACATGATTCGGGATATGAAAGAAAATGGTGTGATAGAACCGTCGTCGAGTCCATGGTGTTCTCCAGTGGTTCTGGTGAAGAAGAAGGATGAATCAACTAGATTTTGTGTGGACTATCGGCGTCTGAATGATGTTACTAAGAAGGACAGTTATCCATTGCCAAGAATCGATGACACCTTAGATTCACTTTGTGGCATGACGTGGTTCTCTACTTTGGATTTGAAAAGTGGCTACTGGCAAGTTGATCTGGACCCTAAAGACAAGGAGAAGACGGCTTTTTCAACCGGAAAAGGATTATGGCAGTTCAAAACAATGCCCTTCGGATTATGCAACGCCCCAGCTACTTTCGAAAGGTTGATGGAGTATGTGCTGGCAGGTATGTTGGGAGAAACCTGCCTTGTCTACTTGGATGACATAATCATTATGGGACGAAGTTTTGAAGATCATCTTAAGAAGCTCGAAAAAGTCTTCGCAAAACTGCAGGGTGCCAACTTGAAGTTGAGTCCAAAGAAATGTTCCTTCTTTCAACGTCAGGTGAATTACTTGGGGCACGTTATCTCGGAGCAAGGCGTTGCGATGGATCCTGCCAAGATAAGTGCTGTCAAGGACTGGCCGACGCCGACAGAAAAGACACATGTGAGAGCATTCCTTGGACTATGCTCTTATTATCGACGCTTTGTGCAAGGGTTTTCTGATGTTGCTAAGCCCTTACATCGACTGACAGAGGAGAAAAGAGCCTTTTCCTGGGATGAAGACTGCGAACAAGCTTTCTTAGAGTTGAAGAAACGGCTATGTGAATCACCTATCCTCGGATATCCTGACACGGAGGGAAGATTCATAGTAGATACTGATGCTAGCAATTCTGGAATTGGTGGAGTGTTATCTCAGAAGAGGGGAGATCAAGAAGTTGTAATTGCATACTTTAGCAAATCTTTATCGAAGCCGGAGAGAAACTACTGTGTAACTCGTAGGGAGTTACTTGCCGTGGTGAAGACATTACAACATTTTAAAAAGTACTTGTTAGGTCGCAAATTCCTAGTAAGGACTGATCATGCTGCCTTGAAGTGGTTACTAGAATTCAAGAATCCGGAAGGACAAGTGGCCAGATGGATTGAGCAACTTCAAGAGTATGACTTTGAAATCGAACATCGAGGAGGAAAAACTCATGGAAACGCAGATGCTTTATCCAGAAGACCTTGTCCGACGGAATGCAAACATTGCATTCGTCAGGAGGAGAAAGAAAATCCAATAATCCGACTGATCAGAACAGATTCGATCGATGGGAACTGGAGCAACGATGCAATGAGGAGAGCTCAGGAAAATGATAAAGATCTTCAACCACTTTTACATTGGCTAGCAAGTGGATCACTTAAACCAAAATGGTCTGAAGTGGCTAGACACAGTACGGCTACCAAGAGTCTCTGGGCACAATGGAATAGTTTGGTGATGCATGACGGGTTGCTCTGCCGGAAATGGGAAACCTCGCAAGGAAAGGATTGCCATCTGCAACTGGTCGTTCCCAGGGAGAAGGTGAACGAGATCCTGAGAGCTTATCACGATGGTTCTTCAGGTGGACATTTGGGAATAAGAAGAACTCTCATAAAAATTAAAGAACGATTTTACTGGTTGCATTGCCGTGATGATGTGGAAGACTGGTGCCGTAAATGCAAGAGTTGTGCAGCTGTCAAACGACCTCAAACCCGGAGCAGAGGAGCTATGAAGTTGTATAATGTTGGGGCTCCGTGGGAGAGAGTAGCTCTGGATATAGCCGGACCGTTTCCAGTCACCAAAGCTGGAAGCCGTTACATAATGGTGGTGATGGATTATTTCACGAAGTGGCCGGAAGCATTTGCTCTACCGAATCAAGAAGCAGTTACCGTTGCGACGAAACTGGTGAATGGAGTTTTCTGCAGATTCGGTGTACCTTTGGAGTTGCACAGTGACCAAGGGCGGAACTTCGAGTCACAAGTATTTCAAGAAGTTTGCAAGATCTTGGGAATCCATAAGACCAGAACTACGCCATATCATCCACAGTCGGACGGGATGGTGGAGAGGTTTAACCAAACATTGGAGCGACATCTGGCAAAAGTAGTGGACAGTCATCAGGATAACTGGGATGAGTACATTCCACTGTTTCTTATGTCGTATAGAAGCGCAATACACGAGACAACAACGGTGACTCCTGCGTACGCCAATTTTGGAAGGGAATTGAAATTGCCAGCTGATTTACTCTCAGGCTGTCCACCGGATACTCCGAAAAGTATAACAGAATATGTGGATGAGTTACGGAAAAAGATGGTTGACATCTACGAGGAAATTAGAACAACTGGGCTTAAGGCAAGTGAACGGATGAAGACCCGCTACGATCGAAGAGCTAATATTCCTAGTTTTGAAGAGGGAACCCTGATTTGGTTACACAATCCTGTAAGGCGAAAGGGGAAGTCTCCGAAGCTCCAACCAAGTTGGGAGGGACCATATAAAGTAATCACAAGGATAAATGATGTGACTCTCAGGATCCAGCGTACCCCTCGAAGTCCCCCGAAAATCGTACATGTCGATCGGGTGGCTAAGTACTACGGAAGCAACGATGATCGGGACGATCATGTCTTGGGAGGGGGCAGTGTTGCGTAGCAACCCTTTGAAGTATATGACGAGAGTTGTCAAACTTCAAGACATTGTTAATTTCAACAGCTCCGTCAGCAATACTCGTAGCTCAGCGGAAAAGTGTTTACTTTAGACGCTGTAGACCCGGGTTCGATACACCTACCAGTGTATGGATTTTTTTGGGTTTTGTAAAGTTAAAGGAAATTTCTAGTAAGTTCAGGATCAAATCGAACAGAAAAAAAGGGATGGAAAATGTGTAAGCAGGATAAAAATAGTTAAAAGAATTTTCTAGTAGAATTTAAATTTAAAGATGGAATGGGAGAATCATTTTGAAAATAGAACGGATCCGGGGGTATATAAGCCGTACTAAGCATGGCCTACGGCAGTTCTAGTTCTGACTCGAAAGTGTAAAGAAGAAGAAGAAGAAAAGAAGAAGTAGTGAAAAGTGGAAGTGTTCTAAGAAGAAGAAGACAGAAGAGAAGTAGTGTTCGGTGCAGTGTGACGCGTTGAAGGTACCGCCGCCCACAAGAGGAACAGCGGCAGACCGGCGAAGTGCAAGTTCAGAAAAAGTGAACGCAAATAAAGACTCGTTCCTATAAGCGGAGTATTATTTCCAATCCCTGACCCACTCCCGTGTCAATATTATATATAATTGGATTAGAGCTGTATCATATTTATTGTAATTAATCTGTGATAAGTAATATAATGTCAACACTCAAATGTAATTATTAATTTTTATTCGGAGCTGTAGTTGTTCTAATCGTACTGGAGGATCCGCGTCAGCGCGATAACAATTGTTAAGTCTGGGAGAGACCTCAGCATCATCTCTGAACGATGTTGTGATGAACCCGAGGCTCAGATGATCACTAGATCATCTGTGATTATGACTGTGAGGATCAAACGTATTTATTTAACAATTCAAAAATAAATCTTTCTATTTAAATAAAATCTTAATAACATGCTAAAATTACAGCCTCTTGTTGACAAGTCGCGAGTTGCCCGTTACAAATATATTCGCCTCCAGCCCGCAGGGTTGAGGGAGAGGCAGAGGGGGGAAGGTTTTACAGAAACTTTGATGTTCGTGTGAGAGGGCGGCGGTCGACAACTTTATACAAAGCCATCTGTAGCAGATTATAAATTTATTTTGTATTGTACTCTTCGTTTGTAAGGGTCAAGGGGGGGGGGGGGTGGTTCGTGAAATATTGTTTTGTAATTGTAGGGTTCTATACCTTACTTTACTTCATCATCGGATCACAGGCCCTGTCTCTCTTAATTTATTTAAGCTAGCGTCAAATGACACCAATATAGCAATAGTGATTTACTCATTGCGGTCCACAACAACCACGATCATACCGACTTTACCATGTACCACCACAATAACAAAGTTTAGCTTGAATGAGAAGAAATGGCATGATACTCGCAATCATACTCATAAATATATTATTTTACTTTATACCATAATTTTACAAATGAAATAAAAACATTTATATGTTTCAATTGACTGAGTAAGTTAAGTTACAACAACGATACTTCTAACTTACACTAATCACTTGTAGTCGTTACGAATGGGCTGAAAATCACGCGTTGCGAATGTAAGGTACCTGCTTTTACATTTGACTTGGCACCAACTTAAACCCTATCAATAGGTAGCACATAAAAATACTAGTATTTTATAAATATTAACGGTATAAGATTTGCATAAGCGGTGTATTAAATTAAATCTCTATTATTTCACACTTTTGAGTTTTTGAACTCGGTTTTGTTAAATGTAGTTTCTTATTATTTTTTTACTTTTTAGTGTCATTAATCAGGTAAACTATAAGATATTTTGCTTTTTACAGTCTTATATTAAAAGTATTTTTTAGATAGATCCCCTAATTCACGTTCTTGTGAGACACTGAAATATCGTGAAGAACGTTTTTAAGCTATGAATAACAGATAGCCTAAGACCCACTTATCGGCGAACGGGTTAATAATAATTATAATATATAAACAAACTAAATGAAAACTGCTTAAAAAGCAGTACACAAACTATAATTACATCATCCTCGTAAACAAAAATTTTCATAAAAAATATAATGAAACATACTGGGCCAAACTAAGTAAAATTTTTATGGGACTAAATGGCAAATATTCGGCATCAAAAAAAAATAAGAATGAAAATCGAATCATAAGTCTCAACGTAATCGGTGCACATAAAGATAAAAAAATACCAATCGAAATGAGAACCTCCTCCTTTTCGAAGTTGGTTAAAAACTTATTAAAAATGTACAATTATAATTCCAAACATTTCTGTCTAACGCTACACTTATTACTAAATTGTAATGACGGGACGAGTGCTTAAATGATTGCTTACTACTACAGAAATAACTGGAAAACATAAAAAAGATAAAAATACAACACAAAATAAAAATATCACACCGGTTGTTAGTAGAGTATGGCTCCTACGGCGGCAGCTGATGTATTACATGTCATTGTAATATTATTAATACATACATCGTGTATTAATAATGTAATGAACCTTGAGCTTGTTAACAATTAACAAATTAGTTCTGAGTGATGCTGAGTGAGGTGAGGACAGTCTAGTGTGTCGACATAACAGAGGGTTATCTTAAAGATGCAGGTTTGAATCGAAATGTTGGACCGAAATAAGAATTTGTACTTAATAATGGAGACAGGACAGCACTTGAAAATGTGTATAATATTGATTTAAATGTTATATTGCGTAATTATTTAAATTTATAAAGTATGCGGGCGACTTCACAGAGCGGTTTGTGTGTGTACGTGTAGTGAACCGCAGCTGTTCTGTGACGACCGGCTGCCGGTTGTATCCGGACGGTTGACCGGCTGACGTCCGGCCGGGGTCGGCTCATGGGATAACCGCTCACTTCCGTACTGCACATAATAAACAGTTACGAATATATTACACACACATTGTTGGAAGACTCTTATTTACAATTTATCATGATTGAATGTCAACACTTATATTATTTACTGGAGGTGTTTTTGGTCTGAATGAAATAACTTCCATAATTCTTCATCAAAAGACTATTTTCTGAGTTATGTTTGTCCTTTTTTACTAAAAACGATGAAAAGTTAACACATCTATTGATAGTATATTCAAAATATTTGTTTTTTGGTTTATTAAAGAACTTTACACTGCGCTATCTGTTTTAGTTTTGTATTCAGTATTATACAATGTTTGATGTCTATTTATGTCGCGAGAAATATTCACTCAGGACACCAATGTGTTGGTTGTAATAATTTTCATTTTTTTAAGTAAATAGAATAATGCTTCCACATTATTGCTTCACATGAAATCCAGCCACCAGCCGGGCAACTCAAGCCTGTGTCAACGGTTATAAATGTTCCGCCCGATACTTACAATAGGGAGCGGCGGTTGTGTTATAAAGAAACTTGCCAACAGGTTATCATCGCTAGAGTTATTAGATTCAAGACTTCAAGACCTCGACCTTCTCCTCAGAAAATTGTATGGCTAGTTTATTAAAATTCAATAATCATTTAAAACAGATTTTTCGCTGACACAACCCTATGACGGAGTGTTTGTAATGCAATAATATTTATTGTGATGTTAAGATTCAGTTCGACAACATGTCACAGACAGACTAGGGTCACACTGAACGTGATCTCTGACACACGCGAGTCATTAAGGATCTAACGCCACATCGTCACCTCTGGCAGTGGGCCAGTGTCTCGATGGAAGGCCGCGGGCGTGACCACGAGCGAGCAGCCGAAGTTTGAGAAGCTTAAAGTAAAAGTATCGAGCAGCTAGTTTAATAAGATCAAGATCAAGACATTATCATTATGAGATAGTGAATTTAAAGAAAGTTAACAGAATTAACTTTTGAGTTAAAACCGACATAGCTTCTACAATGTTTTCTCTCCAAAATTCGGAGCCAAAGTGAGACGTGAGTCCCCGACTGCAATGCAAACGATGATAAGTAACTTGAAATTAAATCCTAACACTTAATATTAAACTTAAATGTTAGTTCTTCACGGAATCTCGCGGCGACATATTTTATGTATGACATAAAAGCTGGCCAGAGACTTTTTACACTATTATTCGCTATGCCTCATAGATGAGTGTTATCACGTTCGTGCTCACGCGCTGTACTCATATTATGTAATGACCTGACAGCCTGTTGC
Source organism: Leptidea sinapis (assembly GCF_905404315.1). Taxonomy (NCBI): domain Eukaryota; kingdom Metazoa; phylum Arthropoda; class Insecta; order Lepidoptera; family Pieridae; genus Leptidea; species Leptidea sinapis. Next base: position 580,561 of record NC_066293.1, read on the forward strand.
TTAGTCTCGGCGTGTGTCTCACCGCTCTATACCCGTGTCGGGGCCGCACCCTGTGTGTTGTGAGTGACGTGGTTTATGTCACTTGTCGTGTGCCCTACTACCTACTTCACAGTTCATTACTTACAGTTAACTATGAGTGACGACGTCTCTGAGAGACGCGCCCAATTTAAACATCTGCTATGACGTCACTCAGCCCGCTTTTCCGCCGGCTGGAGACCTCAATTATTTACGGCTAAAATACAATATACATAATACATAAACTATCGTGTCTTAATAAAGTGTTTTTTGAGTTTATGTTATGATTCGATACTTTTATATATAAACTAGTTGTGCTCGCTACACCGTCAACGTGGGCTTAAATAGATCTGGGCATGTAAATACTACACCATACACACTACTAATACTACACACTCACTTTTCTGTTGCATTGGTTCGCTTCTTCTTCGTCTGAACTTTAAAAGCTGGATGAAAGAACTGACGAAATAACTGAAAGTCAAACCTCATGTTGTACAGTTTTCAAATAAAGAATATTGTAGTTGTTAGGTGATAAAGTTTCACTCTGAAATCTTGCACAAAGCAGGTTTCATTGTTTTCATACCAGCCTGCAGGACTAAACAGCAATTTGATATTTGAATCTGTGATACAAGCTGATTCTTAATAAGCAATTATATTGAACAGAATGGCAGAATACAGTTGAATGCCCTGTACTTTTCCCGGGGCGTAAAAAGAATAGGGGAGTCCCAGGCCCATGGGTGTCGTAAGAGGCGACTAAGGGCTTTTTTAGAAGTGGGAGAGTCACGCTGCCGTCTTTTGACGTCAGCACAATCGGGCCAGACTCGTCCGGGTTAATTACCACACTCGCACAGAATACCCGCGTGAAGTAGCGGCCTAGTGCCGCTATGTTTCGCATAGGTTAGTGTCGAGGACCAGAGGCTAATCCCCCCCCTCCCCTTCCCCCCAACAAAAAAATATGAGAGCGGTATATAAAGATAAATTACCCCAGGAGGGTACGGGCTCCTGTAGAGCCGGAGAATCCCTCCCCGAGCATTCGCGCTCGGGCTGCCCCTCGTATTCTAGGGAGGGCATAGTACCGCGCATGACCGAGGACAAACGAGGCAGTAGCACCACGGCACCCCGCTCCACGCTTAATGTGGACTTATGTAACATCAGGGGAATTCACTCCAACTTAAACGCCGTCCACCACCACATTGAGACGGCGCAGCCGGCCTTGTGTTACCTTACGGAGACGCAGATATCTCGACCTAGCGATACGTCACATTTAACGTACCCCGGGTACAAAATTGAGCACAATTTTTTGCCTCATGCTGGTATATGTGTGTACGTTAGGGAGGATATCTGCTGTCGCCGTCTCGGCAATTTTGAGGGTAGGGACCTGTCCACTCTCTGGCTCCGCGTAGATTTAGAGGACCGCGTCCGCATCTATGCGTGTGTCTACAGGTCCCATAGTGGTAACGCAGAAACCGATGCTGCGTTCAAGCGGCAATTGACGACGTGCTTGCACAGATCCCCTCCGCTGAAATCGTAGTCTTGGGTGATTTCAACGGGCACAATGCCGAATGGCTTGGATCACGTACCACAGACTACACAGGGCGATCTGCGCATAATTTTGCATTGGCGTATGGTCTGTCCCAATTGGTTGAGTCGCCAACGCGGCTCCCGGATGTGGAAATATAACCGTGCCTCCAAATTTTTTAAGCGGCAAATCGCCCGTGCGAAGTCTAAGCACGTCGTCAAAATCAGCGAGCAGCTTTCCAGTTACCCGACCGGAACACGCAAGTTCTGGTCGTTGTCGAAAGCTGCTCTTGGTAATTTCAGCCAGCCGTCCATGCCGCCGTTGCACATGAGGAATGACACCCTGGCCCATACGGCAAAAGAGAAAGCTGATCTCTTGTGCACTCTTTTCGCCTCCAGCTCGACTCTTGACGACAGCGGAAAAACACCGCCGACCATCCCGCGGTGTCAGAGCTCTATGCCTGAAGTACAGTTCAGACAGAAAACTGTTAGGCGAACTCTGTTTTCGTTGGACGTCAGGAAGTCGAGCGGGCCGGATGGCATTTCTCAAATCGTGCTTAGAACGTGTGCCCCTGAGTTGACGCCGGTGCTAACGCGTTTATTCCGGCACTCTTATTCTAAAGGCGTAGTCCCTGACTCATGGAAGTCAGCCCTTGTCCATCCGATCCAAAAAAAAGGAGACAGTTCGGATCCGGCAAACTACAGGCCTATTGCTATTACCTCCCTGCTCTCCAAAATCATGGAGAGCATAATTAGCAGTCAGCTCTTGGTATACCTAGAGGGTCACCAGTTGATCAACGACCGACAATACGGGTTTCGCCATGGCCGGTCGGCAGGTAATCTTCTGGTATACCTAACACATAGATGGGCTGCGGCTATTGAAAGCAAGGGGGAAGGCCTGGCAATTAGCCTGGATATAGCAAAGGCCTTTGATCGTGTATGGCACAAGGAGCTCCTTTCCAAACTTCCATCATTTGGGCTTCCCGAGAGCTTGTGCAAGTGGACCTCCAGCTTCCTCACTGGGCGCAGCATACAGGTCGTTGTCGACGGATATTGCTCGAACCCGAAGCCCGTGAATGCCGGAGTGCCCCAAGGCTGTGTGCTGTCTCCCACGCTGTTTCTTCTGCATATCAATGATATGTTAGACACCTCCAACATTCATTGCTATGCGGATGACAGCACTGGTGATGCCGTATACACGGGTCATACAGGTCTCTCCAAACTTGTGTCTTCTATCGAGTCCTCTCTTGAGAAGGTCGCGGAATGGGGAAAATTGAACCTTATCAAATTTAACCCCCAGAAGACTCAAGTTTGCGCGTTTACCACTAAAAAAACCCCATTTGTCGTGTCACCGCTCTTCGACAACACTTCCCTCAAAGCCTCGCCTAGTATCGGAATACTGGGTCTCGAAATCTCGAGCGATTGCCAATTTCGAGGTCATCTGGAAGGCAAAACCAAATTGGCTTCAAAGAAACTGGGCGTTATTAATAGAGCACGGCAATACTTCAAGCCGGCCCACATACTAGCGCTCTACAAAGCGCAGGTCCGGCCACACATGGACTATTGCTGTCATCTCTGGTCTGGCGCACCCCAGTATCAGCTCGATCCATTTGACCGCGTGCAACGCAGAGCAGCTTGAATTGTCGGGGACCCAGTGCTCTGTGAACGGCTGGATCACTTGGCGTTGCGTAGAGACGTCGCTTCATTGTGTGTCTTCTACCGCATTTATCACGGGGAGTGTTCCGAAGAGCTGTATAACCTGATTCCTGCCGCCGAATTCCACCTTCGCACGACATGCCATAAGTTAGGATATCATCCTCACCATCTGGATGTGTGGCGGTCCTCCACAGTGCTGTTTTCAAGGAGCTTTCTTCCACGTACTACAAAGCTGTGGAATGAGCTTCCTTGTGCGGTGTTTCAGGGACGATACGACATGAGTACCTTCAAAAAAAGCGCGTACACCTTCCTTAAAGGCCGGCAACGCTCCTGTGATTCCTCTGGTGTTGCAAGAGATTGTGGGTGGCGGTGATCACTTAACAACAAGTGACCCGTACGCTCGTTTGTCCTCCTATTCCATAAAAAAAAATAGCCAACATGTAATGAAGGGCCCGCGGCTGAGTGAGGCCGGCCCCTACTTGATAGTGGGTAAACTCCACCGTCCTACGTTTCTGTTGCGACACTGATTGAATTAAATAATACTTGGAGCGTTAGGGAGGACTCACGCGTTCTAAAAATATCAACGATTCAACTTGATTGGAGATATTGTTCGTAAATGTAAGGCCGACAACACACCACACACTCAAATATTCATCGCGAAATGATTCCATCTGATTCAAATGTACATTTTTTATCTTCTTTGTAGCACATGCTTCGCTCGGCAGATTTGGATTACAGTGTCCAACACTCGGTTCACAGACTTGTTCCAAATAGCTATCGATCGTAGTCATAACCATGATTGTAATTTGTACCGCGGTCAATATCTTAAAACAATATCACTTTTTCATCACATTATCTTTTATATTGTTATCTGCGGTACGATACGCGTGATGTTTATTGTATATGTCGGCGACCGGGCAGAAACAAGTTGGGTTCCATTCATTACAGTTGTTTTCCTTGGAATTTGTTTTCGAAAACGTCGCGTGAAACGTGTGTTGTATCGATCACAACACGCTCGGTTTCACTATCGAATAATACAGCTCAAGTTACTAATGAGAGTAATACAGCGCATATTTCAACATTTAAATTACAACATCACATTCAATAAATATTCAATTCGTCACTAACAATACAACAAAGCAGTGGTGCTGGTAACAGACCCGTTATTCGGATCGAAACCGAGTGGTCTACCATTAGGTCTCTTTGTTCACGTGGTGGGCGCCCCCTCAATTCATCTTGAATGATATGATCGTCCATGTTGATGCCCGTTTGTTCATCAAAACTATTTCCATTTATCGTCTGTACAAAACTAAATTATTCCACCATTTATAAATTTCACACGATAACCTCGACACGGAAAATTAACTTCTTCGTTCACATTCGGGTGTCAGGATATTGAAATAAATTATAGACAGATAATTTTGTAAGTCGCGGCTTCAGGAGCGGCGGTTGTGTTATAAAGAAACTTGCCAACAGGTTATCATCGCTAGAGTTATTAGATTCAAGACTTCAAGACCTCGACCTTCTCCTCAGAAAATTGTACGGCTAGTTTATTAAAATTCAATAATCATTTAAAACAGATTTTTCGCTGACACAACCCTATGACGGAGTGTTTGTAATGCAATAATATTTATTGTGATGTTAAGATTCAGTTCGACAACATGTCACAGACAGACTAGGGTCACACTGAACGTGATCTCTGACACACGCGAGTCATTAAGGATCTAACGCCACATCGTCACCTCTGGCAGTGGGCCAGTGTCTCGATGGAAGGCCGCGGGCGTGACCTCGAGCGAGCAGCCGAAGTTTGAGAAGCTTAAAGTAAAAGTATCGAGCAGCTAGTTTAATAAGATCAAGATCAAGACATTATCATTATGAGATAGTGAATTTAAAGAAAGTTAACAGAATTAACTTTTGAGTTAAAACCGACATAGCTTCTACAATGTTTTCTCTCCAAAATTCGGAGCCAAAGTGAGACGTGAGTCCCCGACTGCAATGCAAACGATGATAAGTAACTTGAAATTAAATCCTAACACTTACTATTAAACTTAAATGTTAGTTCTTCACGGAATCTCGCGGCGACATATTTTATGTATGACATAAAAGCTGGCCAGAGACTTTTTACACTATTATTCGCTATGCCTCATAGATGAGTGTTATCACGTTCGTGCTCACGCGCTGTACTCATATTATGTAATGACCTGACAGCCTGTTGATGTACCTAAAGTGACGACATTTTCTCATATTCACTAACTTGCTACTTTCTTAAACTACGTTCAGCGCGATATTTAGTTATTTACATTAGAGGGAACAAACGACCTCACCTAATAGACAATAAGAAACACTGATGTGTGTAGTTACTATCACTAATATCATACACCTGAACTGTGTTACTTTTATAAGTACGTTTATCTCGTTCTTAGGAGAAGTAAAGTTATACCATGTTTAAAACTTTTTGTCCTTATCTTACCTGCGTCACCACAGAATTTGTAATTTTAAACTTGGAGTAACTTTACTTCGCGTTTATTCGTAAGACTGGAAGTTTTTAATTTGTTTGATATTTAATGTCCGTATCCTCTCGTTGGTTGAGTTAGGTGTGAGCTATTACTGGGTGCACTGAGTGGCGGAGAGTGGAGCGGCCTTGAGATATCATGGCGATAGATGGAACTAGCAAAAGAAGAAGAATCTTCCCGTTAGATGGATTTTTTTGAAAATAATAAAGTTGAAAAAATAATAGATGAATGTCAGTTTCATGAGGAAGCAGCAGCATCATTTCAGTTAGACTTGGTTGAACTTTGTGAAATAAGTATTGACGCTGCCAATATTTAGAAGTGAACAATTATATAATCCAAGTTAAATAACGGTAGAACAACAAACAAAACTAAACTGAGAAAAATTATGCTACTTTAATTGAAAACTTTACACTAATGACTGCAGCGGGCAGCAAAACAGACGAAGTCAAGGTACACATACGTCCATCAATAGTCAATACATAGTTGTGTCCAAGGGTCGTAATAGTCATTTATGCAACTGTTGTGTAATAAGGGGTATTAAAATACGAATGTGGGTTTATCACACGAGGCGAAGCCGAGTGTTATAATAGTATCACATGAGTGTTTTAAAACCTAATTATCAATAGTTGCAAACAAAACTTTATCTACATTCATAAATAATATGATTTAAAGCATGGGTGTAGATAAAGTATTTTTCTCAAATGATGCGCGAAAAATAAAACTAAACGGCTCTTGCCGTATGAAGAATTTCAGATGAGGTTAAAGTAAGTTCATCACACTCATTGTTTTTATTGAACTCATTTTGTCAAATACTTAATAATAATAAATACTTTTCAAAATCAATAACGAACAACAATAACTTTTCCCGCGTTGAAGAGTTCAAATAGTTTTTTTTTATAAAATAAGCTTTCTATTTGCAAGCCAATTCGAAATTTAAATAAAACCTTTGTTAAGTTATGTAACTCCTTGGTTGGCATGTTTCAGAGTAAAAGATCGTTCCATTTTTAAATTACACGACAGATATGAGTTTATAATGTAATCTATTTGCCTCGACAAATATGGATTTTTATGCACCTTTGTCGGCTGCTGCTCGTATGTATTTGGCCACTACAGCAATTTCGATTTATCTCGAAGAAGGTCGTCCAAATAATGCTCAAATTTCTAAGGCATGTTTGAGAAAAGTAGATAATCCAGTAGGTCATCGTCATTTTCTTGATATGTTGGGCTTGTGCCAGTAGTGAACCACACGCGCTCCGGAGCCACGTGCTGCAGCGACGGGAGCTGGTGCTGCCTGCGCGATCCTTCCTGTACATTCAATCAATGCAACACACAATATTTAATGACATATTGCATGATACTCATTTGTATGATGCTCGGCTATGTAACGTTCGATCCGGTAAACCTAGTTCAAGCACGCGACACTTGATGGGTAAGCAATAAGTAGTAGTCGTGTCATTGATATTATGATCCCCGCCAGAATTCATGTTTGAACACGAAATTTCATTCAGCCCACTTTATGTCTGACAGCCGTTCGACAGTCACTTTGTAGAATATGCTGGCTGCACGATGTCCGATGTCTGCAGGGAAGGGGCTCCCAAACCACTTTATCCGATGTTGATTATGATGCTCCAGTACTTGTGAACACAATTCACGATACATTAAGCCTTACTTCTATAACGCGGGGCACAGCGTTGTTAATGGTTTGTTAGACTGCTCAATTTATACTAAAATAATATTCACAATATTAACAAATCAACGAAGAAATTGTAAGCCGTTCGTCCCAAGCCGAAAGGACGAGAATCTCGGATTGGGCTTCCCCCCTTGTTACCCCTGTTTAGTCTGTCCTAGTTGGTTAGTATTGTTAGTATAACAACCTAACGACCACCGACCGATCTGTTCACATTTAGCTACACGTTCACAAATTTTAAAATAAGGTGTTTTGATCTGTAATATATATTCGTGTTCATTTGTAATATCAGGAACTAGGTTTATTTAACAATTGCATTTAATTATAAAGATTGACAATCTATGTTGGTTGATCTTACGAGTACACGGAGCACATCTTTACATAATATATCATAAACGTGTCTTCCTGGCGTTTACTTAACGTACAAGTCACTTCATGAACATATGATGAGCTGGACCCAGATGACAGCCCACCATCAACTCATTAACATTAAGATAAATTCACGTAAGTGACGTCACTTCTGGTCACGTGTGTTGGGAGTGGAAACGGAAATAACGGAAAGTAGATATCCTTAGGTACCAGACACGTGAGTGAGACATCCTCCGTCCTCGCTTACAACTTACTCAAGTTGGACTTTGAACAACGTTAGTATTTTCTTTGACTAACATGAGTGTTACACATTTATTGCAATAAAATTCTATGTAAAGGGTTAACACATACAACTATACTCTACAGTAATACTCATTTTAATCCTTTAAATAGTATTTTATTTAAATGATTTCTAAAATTATCACGAGACGCCGTCATTGGTTCTAATAGACGTAACTGCATTTTTTTCCCGCTTCGGCGCGCTCGCTTAAATGTAATCGTTTGTGGCCACGTCGTGGGTAGTGTCATTTTTAGAATATGTTATACGGAAGTAACGACTGGTCCACGCGTATTGTTGATGATCGGGCGCTACTCGTGGTGCCTGGATGATCCTGTTATCCAGCCTGCTTCCGTTATTTTATTTAAAGCTATAATGTCATCCGTCATCTACACTTACATATTTATATAAATTGTTATCTATTCATTTACCTTAATCAGTTGAAATCTTTGAGTATTTGTTGCAACTCGAAATAGTAATCCACCAGCTCTTCTCAAATAAATATGATTTTTTTTATTTATTTAAGATATATAAATATGTGGGCTTTCAGAACCCACTTTAGGATGGAATCTCCACTGTCATCATCATCATCAGCTCAGCGGATGTTGAATGCTGAGGCCTCTATGGATGACTGTGTTACACACTTTACTGCCAAGGTTGTCGTTAGTGTGGTTAAAAATATAACTAAAGGTAAATCTCCGGGCCATGACGGTCTCAGCATTGAACATCTGCAATACGCAGGTCCTCATTTATATCGAGTATTGGCCATGTTTTTTTACGATATGTGTGGGACATTCTTACTTACCAAAAGACCTAATGTATACCGTTGTTGTACCAATTGTGAAGAACAAAACTGGCGATGTAGCAAATATGTCTAACTATCGGCCTATTTCATTAGCGACAGTCACTGCTAAGGTATTGGACGGTTTGCTTGACAAGCAGTTGAGCAGTGGTATAGAACTAAATGATGCCCAATTCGGTTTTAGACCAGGCTTATCAACCGAAACTGCGATACTGGGTCTCAAGCAAACTGTCGAATATTACACGGCAAGAAAAACTTACTACTTACTACTTACTAACATAATTTTTAAGAAAAATTGTAACTAACATACAATTACTAACACTACCACTAACATTACTAACTTAGTCTAAGAATAATTGTTACTAACTTAATAACTAATACTTATGGATGTATAGTGTCCGAAATAAATGATTATTATTATTATTATTATAAAAAATAAGTTAAACATAATATTTGAGATATTTAATGATTCAGACTCATACAAGTACATAATTTTATATAAGTCTACAAATGATAATGCGAATTTCAACGATTTTTCATTTGATTACAGATAAATACAAAACGCCAGAAATTAATGATCGCTCGACAGCAGATGGCGCTGCAGTGACCAGCGTGTGTGATGTGCGTGGACGGTGTGTGAGTTGTGTGTGTGCGTGTGACCTAGCGTGGGGCCGCGGGGAGATGAGAGACAGCTCCAAGCCGGGCCCCAGTCGAGGCGCCAGCGCTGTCCCCCACCACGTGGACCTCGAAGGTGAGATTTCAACGATTCCAAGCTCCGTGGTGGCCCAGATCAAATGCGGCAACTAACTCAGTGGACAACCTATATAGCCCAGTGGTTAGTGACCCTCCATACTGAGCTAGAGGTCCCGGGTTCGAATCCCAGTAGATAGAAAATTTATATCATGAATATAGATGTTTGCTTCCGATTCATGGATTATATGTATTATATATTATACTTAGTATATTGTATTAAATATATCGTTGTCCCCAAAGTACAGGCTATGTCTAGTTTGGGGCAAGATTTTTTCTTGAGTGGTAGTGCCATGTTTCCCTAATAATTAAAAAATCTATGTTTATCCATCCAAATATTATTTTTATTATAATTAGGTGATCATCTTTCGTCGCACAACACTTATGTTTTTTTTCTGCTCCGCGTCTCTTGACAATTTATCTTTATCGTATAATGGGTTGCTGGTGAATAATACTTTGTTAATGGAAGAGGAGGACAAATGAGCGTCCAATTAAGTGATCACCGCCACTCATCCTCATCCTGCAACACCAGAAGTGTATCAGAGGTGGTGGCAACCTTGGAAGAAACTGAACGCGCTTTTTATTTAAGAAAAGGAATTTTATTTTGGTTAAGAAAGTTCCTTGAGCGAGGTGTTCTGGTCGGCAGGCGGCGAGGACAGCGGCGCGGAGCTGTCGGCGCTGGCGGAGCTGCTGCACTTCCCGGAGGAGGTGGCCCTGCGGCTCACGGACACCGAGCACCGACTGTTCTACCAGGTGAGGCGGGTGGCGGGTGATGGTCTGCGGCTCACGGACACCGAGCACCGACTGTTCTACCAGGTCAGGGGGTGGCGGGTGATGGTCTGCGGCTCACGGACACCGAGCACCGACTGTTCTACCAGGTGAGGCGGGTGGCGGGTGATGGTCTGCGGCTCACGGACACCGAGCACCGACTGTTCTACCAGGTCAGGGGGTGGCGGGTGATGGTCTGCGGCTCACGGACACCGAGCACCGGCTGTTCTACCAGGTGAGGGGGTGCCGGTGATGGTCTGCGGCTCACGGACACCGAGCACCGACTGTTCTACCAGGTGAGGCGGGGGGCGGGGGATGGTCTGCGGCTCACGGACACCGAGCACCGACTGTTCTACCAGGTCAGGGGGTGGCGGGTGATGGTCTGCGGCTCACGGACACCGAGCACCGACTGTTCTACCAGGTGAGGGCGTGGCGGGTGATGGTCTGCGGCTCACGGACACCGAGCACCGGCTGTTCTACCAGGTGAGGGGGTGGCAGGTGATGGTCTGCGGCTCACGGACACCGAGCACCGACTGTTCTACCAGGTGAGGGGGTGGCGGGTGATGGTCTGCGGCTCACGGATACCGAGCACCGGCTGTTCTACCAGGTGAGGGGGTGGCGGGTGATGGTCTGCGGCTCACGGACACCGAGCACCGGCTGTTCTACCAGGTGAGGGGGTGGCGGGTGATGGTCTGCGGCTCACGGACACCGAGCACCGGCTGTTCTACCAGGTGAGGGGGTGGCGGGTGATGGTCTGCGGCTCGCGGGGGACACCAGTGACCGCGGCCTCAAACGAGCGGCCGGCCCACGTGGCCTGGAGTGTTGAGATGTAATGTTTTATTGTAACTGTTCGTAGAGATGAGCTCGTCACTAGCGGTAGTGAATACTGTGAAACAAAATTTCTATTACTTTTGCGTATTTTTGTCAACAATTATATAATGTATATAACAAGAATATAATAATCTTAATATTATAATGATTCACACGAAACATTTATATATAGTTATCATCGGAACAGGGGCTGGGAGTCTATTGTAAACTTAACCTTAAACTTGTACGTATCATTAGAAGCAATTTCCAATCAAAATGCAATGCTCATACAATATCTTTATAAGACTGGTTCAGAATCACTTCAGCCGGAAGATGTCCACTGCTGGACAAAGGCTTCCCCCAAAGATCTCAACGATGATCGGTCCTGCGCTGCCCTCATCCAACCTACTTCACTATAATACACACCCTATTTTGAGACGGTGTAGCAATATATTTGGGGATTTATATTGAAATTTCAAAAAGACTTAATAGGATTAAATTAAACCTATTTTGCAATCCTTCATTCGATAAGATTATTGGGTAGAATCGGATATTGCATTGAATATTTTGATACTTATAAAATATGCAATTTTATTGTAAAGAGTCGCTCTAGACGAGGGTACTTTTGAATTATATTTGTGTTCTAGACTGTGGGTGAGGAACGATGTTAAATGTGCGCAAATAGATAGTACCAAACAATTATTGTTTTTCGAGTCTCTCTGTGTTAATGTTTAGTGAGTTAAAGAAAACTTGTGACTCTTGAGAACAGACCTTATTACCTAATGGATCGTGTCTTAATATTTAATTTATATTTTTCTTCTTTTCCGAACAATATTGTAGCCTTACAATAATAACGCTCAGTACGATAGTTTCATTCATAGTTCCTGTCAATATAGAAGTAACATTATAATTAATGTGTGCGTGAGCGTCACGTACTTACATTCACCAACACGCACACAGACAACCTACTATAAATCCTTAATTTCCCTAAATCAGTAAATTGTGACAAATAGTAGATTATATGTAATAAGGAAATGAGAAATAGAATATAAATTAAGAATTAAATAAAAACAACACGTGTTTTTTGTTGCAACAATTTTTGAATTAAAACTTCTTTAGAATCTTTGTGATTTGAAACTCGATGAAACAAAAAAGCGAGATGATAGAGGCGCCTTTGCCAGCTACTATTTATAAAACTATTATTTTTACTACTTCAATAGTATGGATATCCTATCCGAGGTTCTCCAGGGTGCCGAGAACGAATTTGGGATCATTTTTGAAATCCAAGATGGCCGCCGCGCAAAATTGTAATTGGGGATATACGTATGCGTGGTGGTTATAAAGATAACCCTAATGCCAAACAACTAAAAGGCATCTTTTGGAAATTGTTGTGCTACATGGAACTAAAATTATTGAAATCAGGAAACTGTGTGCTAATGAACACGAACACGAAACACTAGAAAATATCAGTATTTTTATGTGTTCTTCTTAACTGCATACTATTAATACAACTGCTCCATCTTCACGGACTGATACTACAAATGAGAATAAAATTGACAGTTATATCATACATAAATTACATTAAAATGGAGGCATAGGTAATGTCTCGTTTACTGGATCATAAACAAAGCTTGTGAATATAATATATAGCAAATGGTTGGATATAATATAGCTGGTTTTGTGGTGAGATCTCATAGCCACCATTTAAAATGCCCCATGCGTTTCCAGTTGATGCATCTAATATACGATAATTTATATTTATACAGTTTATTCTTTATTGCTTTTTATGAATTAATTTATAATATTTATAAACACGACTCATATATATGATGCAGTCCCTTACAAAGTAATTCGTTATGTATTGTAAAATACTCTTTTTGATTGAAAAGAGTGGCCGTTGAGTTTCTTGTATGTTATTTTCACGAGCCCAATATTTTCCGAACATATTATGGTAAAGTCAGTACTTTAAAGAAATATTTAGAGTCACTATTCAAAGTGCTTAGTTTAAGCATAATTGAATAAAGATTATTTGACTTTGACTTCGAATTCTTACAACATCACGTGGCGTCGTACATTATAGCCTCCTACCAATAAACACAAAAAATATCCCAACAGAGGAACTTGGAGTAAATAGTACTTTCATAGCTGGCAACATACTTTTTAATGGCGTCTGTTTTGTTAACAAAATATTTTGCTGTTTTGACGAATGTGTTAGCTTAAATTAGTTGTGAAATAGTACTTAGGTGTAAAATGTGATTTTCTTATCGTTATTTTTATTATGAGACGCGTTGCTTTCACTGCACAGTAAGTCATTTTTCAATTAAATTTCGCGTGCTGATTGTCATGGATCTTGTCAGCGTGACACTGAAGCAGCGGGATACGTACATACGTATAAATAAAGCAATTTCAAAGTGGCCTCTTAAGGCTACATAGCCTTAAGAGGCCACTTTGAAATTGCTTTATTTCGCTTGTGCCTACTCACGTTCTGAGCATTATTATTCTAATATTGTAACTACATTTTTGGCTGCCAGCATGGAACAATCTGCTGTTGCTTTAAATGTTTTAATGACTTTTTGTTTAATAACTAACATTTCTATTGACAAATTGTTTTACACGTAGCTGATACGTAAATAACAGAAGTACACTAATACGAGTAGTAACTCTTTATAAATGCTCTTTACAATTATCTGTTGACGTAATACTATTAATTATATAAGTAACTAGCTGACCCGGCAAACGTTGTTTTGCCATATAAAGTATAATTCACGCGATAGTTTTATAAATAATAAAATATTGCCTATATTATAGCCTGTACATCATTTTGTTCTATTGTCAATAGTTTTTGCAGCGCACGCAAAAATAGGTTTTCGATTTTTCACCTTGTGTTACAAAATAGCAATTTTATTACGGATCCCTAATTTTGAAAAAAAATAAGACATAGCCTATAGCCTTCCTCGATAAATGGACTACACAACACTGAAAGAATCATTCAAATCGGACCAGTAGTACCAGAGATTAGCGCGTTCAAACAAAAAAACAAACACTGCAGCTTTATATATTAGTATAGATAAATTCAGATATATATATCCCCCCCACGTTATAACGTGGTCAAGTGGTTCCGCGTTATAGAATAATGTGTTTTTACGACCTCTTAATTAGTAGTAATAATAGTAGTTTATCACAATTCGTTACAAGTATTTCCAAGTGCTTGCCTAGTTTTGCTTTAGTAAAATAATTTAATTTTGTGAGAAAACAATTGACACACGTGCAAAGATACGCCAAGCTAAATATGACCTGAACAAATCATTATAAATTTCACAGTAAGTACAGAAATATGTTTGTGAGTAATCCCCGCGTTACACACGGAAATTTAAATCGCATAATAGGAAAAAGCGTTGTAAGGTGTAGTATTACATGGAAACTTATTGTACATTAGTGACATAATTACATTTTGTTTAAAATCACAAATAGAACTGAAAAAAAAAATTATATAATTATTATAGATTATCAGTTATACCGAGCTATTCATCTTTCCATTCGTCATACTATCTGTTCAATCACCATCTTGTTCATTAGTTTTGTTAAGGAGACATATTGAGTCCAGATTTAGTTTAACATTATATTATCTGGAAGCCGACCCCGACCCCGCCCTGTTAATTGTGAGGTGGTCAGTGCAAATCCGATCAATTCAGGACTCCATTCGTGTAATAAACTGATTAATTTGGATTGCTAATGGGACCGAATGATTTAATTGAATGCAATTATTAGCTTTGAATGTTCATGTTGTAACCGTTCTTATTTATTATGTCCTATGGTATATTGTTATGGGGCAGTGCGGCCGATATTAATACTATCTTTGTGCTGCAGAAGAGGGCTATTCGCGCGATTTATAACCTAGGTCCTAAAGAATCATTAAGAGAAAAATTTAAAGAAATAAACATTTTGACTGTTGCTTCTCAATACATTTTTGATAATGTTTTGTATGTTCATAAGCACATTGAGGAATTTTCTAGAAACTGTGACATTTATAATGTTAACACGAGGAACAAACATAAACTTGTTATGCCTACTACTCGGTTGGGTCGAGTTAGTAAGTCTTTTCTTGGGCGATGTATATGCTTCTACAATATGATCCCAGAAAATGTACAAAACAAATGTGTTACGAAATTTAAAAGAATTGTTAAAAAACGTTTGTGTGGGAAAGGTTATTATAGCATAAACGATTTTCTTAATGACACCACGGACTGGGATTAAAGCGAACACCCTCAGGCTCTTTAATAATTAATGTTTATTGTACGATATTACATTGTAATCCATTTTTTATATAAAAAAAAAAGCCCGCTGAGTTTCTTGCGCCCATTCTTCTCAGGTCTGAGGCAGTCTCTTTTGAATGGGTGGGAGATTTTGACGTTCAATAAGTGATTATAAATCCTATTTTGAATAAAAATATTTGAATTTGAATTTGAATTATCCTCATTATCTTATTTTTATCAATTTTGCTTTCGACATTTTCCATTGATTCGAACCATCATTAACATACCTCGTTATGGTTATATTACATTGATTTAAGTCCTAAGAGCGGTCATTATAAAAAAATTCGTACAATTAATGTTTTGATCTGTTTACGTTATATCATAAGATAACCTTTTATACGAATTAGTGTCAAATTACGACCTACAAGCGACTACCTCTAGTAACTGGTTGGTTGTGTCAGAAAATAGATGCATTCAGAATGACGGAATATTTAGCACACAATATAACTATAAGATTTAGTTTATAATATCACTTATAGTAATATAATAAACTAATAATACATGAAGAAGTATAACAATCA
The DNA here is from genome assembly GCF_905404315.1 of Leptidea sinapis. Lineage (NCBI taxonomy): Eukaryota > Metazoa > Arthropoda > Insecta > Lepidoptera > Pieridae > Leptidea > Leptidea sinapis. The sequence goes on from NC_066293.1 coordinate 596,560, forward strand.
TCAGAAATCTTGGAAAATGAATTGGGACTTGGAACTGCATACATCCCACACAAAGCCATAGCGAGTAACAACACACACACACACTCAGTAAGAACCGCCGGGCGCGCTACTGTCACCAAACTTTTCGTGTTTCATTATAATTTACAAATATATGTTATTAAACCGTTATCAGATCGAGTTATGCCTTCCGAGCTTCCTATTATTATTATGTGACTGTCAACTTGAATCATTCTGCTCATTATTGCCAGTTGCAGCTTCAAAACAGTTTGTTTAACGTTAACCGCAACTCAAACTAAACATCTGAAATTTACCTCTATTCAATCTGGTTACGGTTAACAGTTTCCGGCAACACTCGTGATATCTAAATATCTGTTAGTTTCCAATTGCTTTTCACCTCGTGCACATTAGAATTAATTTAAATATTTATACTATTATTTATACGATCCGCGTTACTCTTGTGGTACAAGACAGTATGGTCCTTGGTGATCACATATTAGGTACCTACTTACTTGCATATTATATTATGCTTGTTTATCTTTCTCTTCCATAAAAAAGTCGGATACAAATCACTGGATAAAACTTCACAGCTCAAGAGTAATATCAACTGAGAGATATTATATAAAGGTTGACACATGAAGCTTTTACGTCACAGAGATTTTAATCAAATATGTATCGCTTTATGGAAATGTTATAGGAGATGACAAATTTAAGCTAGATACCCACCCTGATACTAAAAGTATCGTGTTAGTTTTGCTTGAGTAAATGGAACCTGTTCTAGTGACAATAACAAGTAGTGTGAAGACTATAACACTCTGAAAATATTTTAACAGATGTATCTGCTCCTGTAGGTCCCGCTCGTGGCCTCAGTTCTCTTGTGAAGTCTTAATATTGTAAAACTCGACAAGCTTATTAATTATTAGTTTTGATAATAAATATCCGATTAAACACCAGCAGTATGGAGTCACTAGTGATCCCTCAGTTTTCGAAGCGCGGTTTAAAATTAGAGGGAATCAATACGGGACACGAGTCGTGCCTGCTGCCTTCACAGTTCGCTGCCTCCTCACGACTCACTGGCTCCACACAGCGCCGCGATACTTGTTATTACATTATTTACGAGACGTAGATCACTCCACAAGTGGAGGTCAGCCCGGGCCGCCCACCACTCATGAACAAACTGTCTCCAGCCAGCAATGTGGCGCCGGTCACATTGACGATCAGCAACACGACAGTACCGTTTAATAAGAAGTGACCACACGACCAACGGTGACCTGGTTCTAACTTCAAAGAGAGAGAGAGAAATATATTATACAAAAAACCGAAATTAGTCGAAAACCAAGGTTTGGAACCAGTTTTAACTTTATCGGTAACTAATAACTAAAACCGGTTTGTATCGTTTGAAGTGTAATTGACACAGGTGTGTTTTTTACCCATCACTAAGCCGTCAATTGAGAGAGAAAAATGAGATGAGCGCTGAAGTAAAAAAAATAAGGAAAATAAAACTAAGAACTTGAGTTGCATAATATTTGAAGTCAATCAAATGTTGAACAATATGTTCACGTTCGAAAATACCTTCTATTTAAAATATTCTTGTTCTTCTTATGTTGAGAACTCATTCGCAAATCGTTCATGTGATGTAGATATATTTTATTTAATTTAATTGATTAGATAGAAGTTATAAGAAGTGGTCATTAATATATTTTGCATAGTTCACTGTTATATATAATTATGTAAAAATACATCCTTGCTTCTAACTTAGTGTTATAGTTATTTACATTTTTGTATTTTAATTAGTAATTTATGGGACTATTTTGCTCTATAGTATCAATTATTTGTATATGACTGTTACATATATACAGTGTGTCACCCCTTTATGATGTTCACTGATGTATGAGTCATTGTTCTGTGGTGACAGCTGAGTGTTGAACACAGGTCCCGCCCGTCGAGTATCTGCGGCACGTGACGGCCGACCTGGGCGGCGGAGGCGAGGTCGAGGGCGCGCCCGCAGCTGGCGTGAGGACTCTCATCCGGAGGTTCAACGAGGTACGAAGCCGTACTTTAGTTACCACAGGCGGCCGATGACGTCACCGACTATCATTTGACATTTATATATTATTATAAGTGAGGAAACTTCCAAAGCAGGTCCGTTTAACGATATACAACTCATTAGTAAAATCACATTTATTATATTTAATAGAAGAATGGGGCAGCGCCGCTAAATTTAAGTTAAAAGAATTACAAGTAATACAAAACAAACTAATTAAAATACTTTTCCATTATCCATTTCTAACACCTACAGAGAAAGTTTATAAAGAAACTAAATTTATGAATATATTACAGTTATACAAATACACAACCTGCATACTAATTAGAACAATTATAGACAAACAGGTACATTCAGAATTAACATTTACAAAAAAGAAACAAATACAAAATAGACGCAATAATGATCACTTCATTCTACCAAAGCCAAGGACCAATTATGGACTGAAAACAATTACATATGAACGTGCTAAACTGTACAATGGACTATCTTCGGATATCAAAGATACAGGCACTTTTAATTTATTCAAGCTACTTTAGCGAAATGTATTGCAGATGTACTTCCTTTTCCTAGTGCACACACTTATATTTGGTTTTATTCCTATGTTTATCATAAGGACGATTCATAGATTATTATTTATAAATATTGTTCTCATGTAAGGGACAGTTTGTAATGTTTTTAATGAGAATAAATGATCTTTCAACCGAAACGAGCAGATGGTCCACCGGATGTTAAGCGACATGATCTGATTGTGATATTAACGCTTCTCGTACTAAACCATTTATCACATCAAGTGCTACATAGCGCGATATGAATACGAAAATGTACATTTCTCTCTCCAATAACTGGACCTATTATGTATGTCACCACCGACGCTCACGGCTTCTCACAACACCAGAGGAGTCACAGGAGCGTGGCTGGTTCCTTAGGGTGGAGGTGGTGTCAGCACCATACAAAACCTTGAATGATAATGATCAATGGGAACTAGTGACAGGTTGAATGATCGACGCCTTAGATTGAGATGTCAATGAGAATGAGAATGAGACTTAGAAAATTTGCGAGTAAAAAAGACTTAGAAAAATTTCATCAACTTTTAACTTAGTTTCTGGCAGTGATTTTGCATTTGTATTATTTTTCAAAACTGAACTTTCTCTTTTTATGGTGAATATTATAAAAACTTTAACAATTCATTAGTAGTTCTGAATATCATTAATTTTGCTGCAATCAATCTATCTGCAATCATTTTGTGAACTTTATATACCATGGCGGATAAAAAGATCAAACTAAATATCACACAGATGATTCAGAACTCAACTAAAATTGAAAAATTACTCACAAATCACAATGATAAACGAACAAGAGGATTTTTGGATTCACGGATTGAGATTTTACAAGATTATTGGTCTAGTTATTCCAAGTCTTTTGAGACTCTTTCTGTATCGATAGATGCTGAAGCTTTACAAACAGACTACAACCTTGTCTTAGAGGAAAACTTTGAACGCACTGAAGAATATTACCTGGAGCTAATGACATGGCTTAAAGATAAATTGTATGAGCTAAAACAGGAGAAATATGAAGGTTTAAACTCTGAGACTTCGTTGGAAGTTTCAAAGATGAGACCAAAACTTCCACCAATCTCCATATCACAAGTTTGTGGCGATTACAATCAGTGGATGAGTTTTAGAGATTTGTTTTGCTCTCTAATACATAATGATGATCGTTTGACTCAAATTGAGAAACATCATTATCTGAAGTCAAGTTTATCTGGAGAAGCTGAACAACTACTAAAAAATTACTCACTAACGGAAGCAAACTATGAAACCTGGAAAAAACTAATTGAGAGATATGAAAATAAGAGAATGATAGTCAATAATATCCTCAGTCGTTCTCTTAAGTCAAAATACATAGACAACTGAATCTGCAAAGGGTATAAAAGATCTTCTAGCCAATGTCTCCTTTCCTTAACAAATTTGAGGGTCGATTGCTGGAATTCTATAGTCGTGCACATCCTTCTCTCAAAGTTGGACATTGAATCTCACAAACTTTGGGAGCAATCATTCCTACCTATGAGGACCTCATAGGTTTTCTAGAGAAACGTTTCCGAACTATGGAAATGGTCAACATTTCACAACTTCCACAAAGACACACTCCAAAAACTGTTCAACAATCACCGCGAGCAACAACTGTCAAAAGTATTGCAACTGAAGTCGATAGCACTTGTACTTTCTGCTCACAGAACCATTATATTTGCCACTGCAAAGGTTTGGCCTCACTCCCTGTCCCTGAACGTCAAGATTTTGTTAAGAAAAACAACATATGCTTTAACTGCCTCGTGACAGGTCACTCAGTATTCAACTGTAGACAAAGCACAGTCTGCAAAAAGTGTGGTCGTCGTCATCATACGTTACTTCACTTCACCTCTCCTAAGGATGACAACGCTGGTGATACTGCTAAAGAGAGAGATAGCCCAAAAGGAAATAGCACTGCTGGACCCAAGACTTCTTGCAACGTCAGTGTGAACCTGAAAGCTGAAACAAATGATGATCTGGTTATTTTAGCTACTGCTGTAGTTAATGTAGATTCAAAGAACAGTGGTACTTACGCATTGAGAGCTCTTGTTGATCTGGGTTCACAGGGTTCTTTCATTTCCGAAGGAGCTGCGCAGTTGTTAAAGCTAAATCGTATTCCAGTTAATGGCAAAATCTCTGGAATATCTAATTCATCGGTGGTAACTACAAGGTCCATGTTCTCACTTACAGTCCACTCCACAAAAGATAATGCATCCACTTTCAAAGTCAATGCATATGTTTTAAGAAAACTTACATCATTTTTGCCTTCACGAGAATTTCCACAATATACCTGGCCTTTATCTATGCAGTTGGATCTGGCTGATCCAAACTTTCACAAGCCAGGGTCTATTGATATTTTGCTCGGTGCTGACGTGCATGCTTACATACTTCTGGAAGGCTTACACAAGTCAAATTCTCTTATTGCACTCAACTCTCGCCTTGGTTGGTTAATATCAGGCAGAGTTTCACAAACTGATTCAGTAGCGTATGAACACAATATGGTCGTTATGCAAACGAAGGTTGAGACAGATCAGTTACTCAGACGATTCTGGGAGATAGAAGAGAATTTACCACACAAGAAACCAATGACCGATTTAGAAATACAATGTAAAGAACACTTCAAAAACACTCATACTCGCAATGACGTCGGTCGTTACATAGTACGCTTACCATTCAAATAAGATCCACCCACAAACCTTGGTGATGCCAAACCTCTTGCTATCAGCCGCTTACAACAGATGGAGAAACGTTTTACACGCAAGCCTGAACTCAAGGAAGAATATCACAAATTTTTGATGCAGTATGAATCACAAGGTCATATGATGAGGGTACCTGAAAAGGAAACAGAAACACAGAAAGTATATTACTTAACTTACCACGCTGTTCTTAGGTCGACGAGTCTAAGCACGAAGCTACGTGTAGTCTTTGACGGCAGTGCTGCACCTGAAAAAGGAAAATCATTAAACGATGAACTTCTAATTGGTTGTCCTCTTCAACGAGATATTAGAGATTTAATAACTAGATGGAGACAACACAAAATTTGCTTAGTTGCAGATATTTGTCAGATGTATCGTCGGATTCTCGTAAATAATGATAACGTTGACAACCAGAGAATCGTATGGCGAGAATCTCCAACACAATCTATAAAAGAATATAGACTACTTACCGTTACGTATGGTACATCTTGTGCTCCATTTTTAGCCATTCGTACACTTCATCAATTGGATGAAGATGAAAAGAATGATTTCCCCACTGAAGCTGAAATCCTGAAAAACGACGTATACATGGATGATTCGATGACGGGTGCATCCACAGTAGAAGACGTGGTGAAGTTACAAAAGGGCCTGACGGAGTTGTTGGCTTGTGGCGGATTCCCTTTACATATGGTCGTCAAACAGTAAAGTGGTTCTATCACAAATCCCAAATGTTGACAAAGACTCTAAAAATGCCATAATAATTGTTGAAGTTGAAGATACGATCAAAACATTAGGAATTATTACTTGGAACTCTGACGCAGATAATTTTGAAGTTAATGTAAATTTAAATCATTGTTCTACTAATCCAATTACCAAAAGATATGTATTGTCCACTATTGCAAAATCTTTCGATCCACTAGGTTGGCTAACACCTGCAATTATCTTACTTAAAATATTCATGCAAAAGCTGTGGTTAGCTGGCTTAGACTGGGATGAAGAATTACCTACTGATCTTAAAGTAGAATGGAATACTTACCTCGATCGATTCACGCATACTGAAAACATTCAGTTCCCACGATGGTTCGGAGTTCGGATGGTTTTCAGATGATTTTAAACGGGAGCTGCATGGATTTAGTGGTGCTTCGTGTATTGCTATGCTGCAGTAGTGTACCTCAGAGTTTTGGGAATGAGGGTGAAGTAAAAGTTTACCTTGTTATTGCAAAATCTAAAGTTGCCCCAGTAAATTTCTGTTCCACGTCTTGAACTCTGTGGTGCAGTGCTATTGGCAAAATTGATTCAACATGTTAAAACTATTTTAAATATACCGGTCGATGATGTATTCACCTGGACGGACTCTATCATCGTTTTGGCATGGCTGCGTAAGACACCAAACACATGGACTACATGACATGGATGGATTTGAACATTCCCCCGTTGATATTTCCTCGACAGATTTAGAAATGAAAGCTACTACAAAAATATTGTGTAATTTCTTATCTAAAACGCTTCTCAACACTGTCAAAATTAATTCTGGTTACTGCGTATTGTTGCCGTTATTTTAATCTACTCAAAGTTATGATTGCTAAGAATCCATTTACTGAAGCTATTTATTTGAGTGCTGATGAACTTGATGATGCTCTTAATCGTTGTATTAAATTGTCACAATCCATTTCGTTTCGAGATGAGATCTCTCACTTGTCATCAGGTAGACAAGTTCAGAAATCGAGCAAAATATATGTACTTCATCCATTTATTGACGACGAAGGTATTGTTCGGGTTTGGAGGTCGACTTGCTAATGCAGAAATTTCAAAAGATATGAAAAATCCTATTCTTTTAAGTGGTAATTTTTCTCGATCTTAACTTATCGTTTCAAACACACATTTGAAATTTCTGCATGGAGGTCACCAATTAACTTTAAATGTCATGCGACAAAAATTTTGGATTCTACGAGTAAAGAATTTGGTTAAATTGACAATCCAAAAATGTATACCTTGTTACAAGCAAAAGGCTACTCCCAATGTTCCATTTATGGCAAACTTACCTAAATTCCGTGTTAAACCTAGTCGCCCTTTCCTAACAAGTGAAGTAGACTATTGTGGACCTTTTACAATGAAACTGTATCCTGGTAGATGCAAAGGAACCTGTAAATCTTATGTTTGTTTATTTGTGTGTACCGTAACAAAAGCCATTCATCTAGAGTTGGTAACGGACCTTACTTCTGCTGCTTTTATTGCTGCATTTTGGCGTTTTACTGCTCGACGTGGTCACTGTAAAGAGATTTGGAGTGATCATGCAACGAACTTTGTAAGCGCGTCCCGTGAACTTGATCTGGCGTTCAAGGATTCACAATCTCAGACGGTTACTGAAATTTCTGAACTTGTTGCTAATGATCGCACACAATAGAAGTTTATTCCACCTCGTGCCCCACATTTTGGAGGTATTTGGGAGTCCGGAGTGAAAAGTATTAAAGGGCATTTAAAACGGTTATAGGCCAAACTTTTCTCACATACGAGGAGCTAACTACTCTCTTATCTCAAGTTGAGGCTTGTGTCAATTCTCGTCCACTCACACTCATGAATTCCACTCTAGACGAACCTACTTTGACACCTAGTCACTCTCTCATCGGAGAACCCTTGCTCGGTGTTCCTGAGCCGTCTCTTCTCGATGTTAAACTCAGTCCGTTAAATCGATGGCATATAATTCAACGAATGATGCAATGTTTATGGAGTCGTTGGCGAAATGAATATCTCACGACCCTGCAACATCGTTACAAATGGAACACTAACCAACCTGATCTCCCTATTGGAACTGTTGTTTTAGTCAAAGATGACATGTTCCCACCAGGAAAATGGCTTTTAGGACGAATTATTCAAAAACACCCAGGAACAGATGGCATAAAAAGAGTTGTTACGTTAATATATAAGGATAGTGTTTTTAAGAGACCAATCGCAAAATTGTGCCCTCTGCCTCTGGATGGGCCTGACTCCCCGTAATTTGAGACTGATGTTTTTTCTTAGTTTGTTTTGTTATTTTCTTAAATTTTGTTTTAAGGACTTTAGTCGTCCTTGGCCGGCGGAATGTTTAACTTTAATGCTTTACTTTCTCAAAGTGTAACTAGATGGCGCCACAGGACATTTAAAATCGCGCAAACGTTATTTTTGTAACATTCATATAGGTTAAGCTTCTCGATGTCACCTCGAGTGTTATAACTAGTGTTAAATAAATGTATATATGTTAGTGTGAGTGTTTAATTAATCAATGTTCATAGGCACATAAGGAACAGACATAAACAATGTGTACTACTCTACTAAGTAGGACTTTTGTGGGGCGATGTATATGCTTTTACAACAAGATCCCAGAAAATGTTCAAAACAAAAGTATTACGTTATTCAAAATAATTGTTAAAAAACGTTTGTGTGGTAAAGGTTACTATAACATAAATGACTTTCTTAATGATACCACAGATTGGGAATGGAATGACCGCCCTCAGGCTATTAAATAATAAGTTCAATTGTACAATATTACTTGTTAAACATATTTTATCAATGAAAAAAAAAGCCCGCTGAGTTTGTTGCGCCCGTTCTTCTCAGGTCTGAGGCATTCATTTTGGAATTGGTGGTAGTTTTTGACTTTCAATAAGTGATGTCACATCCTATTTTGAATAAAAATATTTGAATTTGAATTGAATTGGCTAAGAAAATCGAAAGCGAAGGGATCGAACAAACCTCGACTAATGAATATAATATAATAGTACAAGTAGTGAACGCCACATCTCCGCGTCAAGCCACGCGGCGCCGTCGTGGTGTGACGCCTCAAAGTCGTTAGATGAATTCATTTCAAACTATTGTCTTTGTATTTAAATTTGTATTTTTTTTTTGGATTTCGCTCCATCAAAGGAAAACGTGTGCGGTGTTTCCGGGACGACATGACATGGGTACCTTCCATATTTCACAAAGCGGTTGGTAGACAAGAAGTTTTAAACGAATCGCGCGGTGATGGTGTCGGTCACGGTGAGCGAGTGAATCGCCCACAATCTCCACACCAGAGGAGTTACAGGAGCTGCCCCCTCGTTGCTAGATGGTTTCAGTGTGCATGCACATTTAATGCTGTTTTCGATATATCTGACAGTCGGTAGACATATTTCATCGGAGCAACAGAACAGCTTTCAAAGTCCATTAATTTGTTAATAATTAAGAATAAAAATCACACACTTATTGATAATATACTGTTTATAGAACGCTAGTAGATCGTACTTGACTATCTAAATCCCTACTTATATTGTAAATGTAAATGTAAGTTTATTTGTTACGCTTTTACGCTGAAGCTAATGCACTGATTTTGATGAAATTTTGTTCAGGGATAGACTAGGCAGGGCTTGAGAAAAGACATAGGCTATATTTTATCCTCGAAAAATCCATAATTCCCGTGGAATTTATGAAAAACTGAAAAATTCACGTCCATGAGCGTACTATACGTAAGTAGGTTTAGTGTGCCAGAGCAATCTTCCTCGAAATAAGATTCATATAATATGTTGGGAACGGGAGCAAAACGGGAACCGGAACTGGAATAGGACATGATATAATCTTCAATTCAAAAATTGGTTATTATTTTTAAAAACCCTTTATCTACGCCGACGAAGTCGAAGGCATCAGCTAGTATTTATATAAATCCAGTGTCCTGATGTTTGTTTCGAGTGAACTCCTAAACTAGTGAACGGATTTTAATGGGGATTGAAGTAATCCCCATTAAAATGGAGTGTAGTTTAGTCCAATTTGAGAGATAGGATAGTTTTTATTTTGATTTGGGACCCATAATTATTTTATTTCAAATATGTATTTGTGTCTTAGTTTTGTATGGATATATTTTCGATAAGAGAATTTATTGACGCACGGTATAACAGGGAGCATATTTTACGAAATAATTCTTGATGTTATGAAATATTATTGAAAAATTCATGAAAAATAGTATTTTATTTATTATGTACAGAACAACGTCTGTCGGGTCAGTTAGTATTATATAAAATATGAAGATATGATGTAAATGAGGTCTTATTAAAAATTCCTATTATATTATATATCATGTATATGGGGCTGGTGCCGGGGTGCGGGTGTGTGGGGGGGAGGGAGGTGCGGTTCACGGGCGCCCACTAATCTCGTTACAGCGGCGACTTTGTAATTAGGTTCTAATTATTACATTATTATAATGACTTAACTCTGTTTGTGTTTGTGTCGGCGCCAGCCCCAGACCCGGCTCCCCCCCCCCCCCCCTCCCAACTCCCCCTACAACGACCGCTCACTCAAATAATTAACTGAATCACGCCGTACACATGTCGGTATGTCAACATAAATAATTACACTTGCGATGACAAGCTCTACAAGTTAGTGTGTATTAAAGCAAGAAGGGGTACGGTGTAGGGTCGGCTACGGCGTAGCAATGTTCAGACTAGCTTGGCTGCGATACAAAGAGTGCGAACTTCTTTCCAGATATGCTCAGTGTAATGTTAAGTTTGCATCTGCAGTAATTTTCACCTAGTATGTCTATACCAGGTTATCATCGACACCACTCTTGGTGAATCCAACCATTGGCCGGTTAGGAGTTTATACAAACAGACGACTAAATAACATTTCTGAACACCCGCGTCGCAACTATGTTTCATTTGTCTTCACATCCTACCTTACACGCAAGGTTTGTTTCTCTTCTAATTGGGTATCCCTTCTGGACCCTCCAGATGACTGAGGAATTAGTCATCGCAACGAAATGACGAAACCTCGAATACGAGGTGAGGCTGTAAGTGGAGCAATTTTAATTGAATGTTTTTAAAAGGAATGTTGCCGACAAGCTGTGACACGACAAATAGGATTTACTCAGTGGTTAGAGCGCACAGTTCTTATGTGTTAAGGGCTCAATTTACGCCATTGCACGACCCTCTCAGGAAAAGACTCGATAGAAGACACAAATTACTTTAAATTCAAAGTCGGTCGTCAGTCAACTGTTGGTCTTCAAGGTATACCGAGAGTATCACTCACAGTTAAGTTTCGTGGGTTATAGTGACCACCTGCCTCCTGTAACGTGGTGAGCCCCGCCCGGCGCGTGTTATTTATTATTAAGTTGTTGTGCGTTGTTACCCCGCGATACAATTTGAATAATTTAGCGACGACCGCACTCACTGGGGCTTACAACATTAGGGAGACATCATATTGATTCTTAACAATAAATATTAATATACCCTCTTAGGGACTCTTATAACCGTTGGGTTTCAATATATTATCCTAAATAATATTATGTATATTTATTGAATTAGGCGTTACTTTGCGGAAATCCATAATTATGCAAATGATTTAAGTTTTCTTTAGTGTTAATTCCACCAGTCTCCTGCCAGTGCCTCGTGTAGAGGCGAAACACGTGTCGAATTGTTTTAAAAACAAATATTGGCGGAATTAACACTAAAGAAAACTTAAATCATTTTTATAATATTATGTATGTTCATAAACTCATTAGATAATTTACTAAAAACTGTGATAGTCATAATGTTAAACTATCAACAAACATAAAGTTGGTATACTCGGTTAAGTTGAGTCAGTAAATTGTTGGGCGATATATAACGTGCTTCGACAACATGAGCCCTGAAAATGAAAAAAATCAAATACAGTCCACCAATTATGTTTTATTATGTTCGGAATGCTTTAGGTCGGGTCAAATTAATATCAATAAGACCGCCACGGTTTTTTGGTAAGAATTCCCAAATGTCTACAGCAACGGATGCATGTTTTACCTACAAAAGGTGGGAAAAACTTATCGAAATGGTACATAATATAATACATATAATAGTATCTAGTAACCTGTTAAATATTGTCATTAATATTATTTGGAAAAAGGATAATCCGAATTCTTCGAGTATCTTGACTATAGATACTAAATTATACATTTAACAACTACGAGTAGTATTGTGTAACAACTAACAGGTATTTGTCTTTATGCACTGTTACTTTTGCGTGTGTGAATAACTACAAAAATATACTTTTTATTGCCAATAAGACGTACCTTGACAGACAGACAGATAGACAGGCCGACACTCACTGGAAAGTACGAAACTCTAAAACATATGTATGTATGTAGTTATAATACATGACGTTAAATAATTTACATTAATATCGGCTGCGAGTCTCACGCCCACGTGGCTGGAGTCCACAGTTCCTGGAGGTTCACGGAGGACCAGCCTGGCCCATGAACTCCATCCTTGAGACCGCTTCTGAGATTATTATAATGTTTTATAAAATAATATAACTTAAAAGAAACTAAAAGATACGATTGATAGAAAATCAAACTAAAAATAAGATACTAACGATCAAAAAGTTTAAATAAGATACTTCTTACACACTACTGTGTGATTTATAAAAAAATGTATCGTTTATGTCAATGGCTGTAAATATTTTATTAACAGATATTGGTTAAGGTTGAAACATTTTTATTTTTTACTGAAATGCACCAAACTGTTTTTTACAATAATTTTTTTTTTATTTCTTATACACAATATTCCGTCCATATATACAATATTCCTCAACTGATTACATAGCTTACATAGTTTTCATATGTATATTTAGTTGATAAGACGAGTTATTTAGTGTGATAGAGATGACGGTTTAATACAAGCTGTTCGAGGTTCATCTATAATCAATTTATCTCTTTTGTTGTCTATTTCTTACTGTAATTATTTATTATAATTAATACGTAATTAATAAGAAATCTATCAGCTAAATACAAAATCGGCTGCGGCCTCACAAAGGTTTTTTGACACAGTAGGGTTTGTTGACGTAGAGAGAAACAATAACAGATCTAGCATCGATAAAAGTAACTTATAGAAATAATTGTTACTTAGGGATTGTAAAGCAGGTTTGTACACGCGGTTTAACCCTTAAAAAGTTTTTCCTTTTATTGAGCTGTATAAATAGGTTCTGTGATCCTTTTGATTGCCAGTGGCGTTGCGTGTTCTCGAGTCAAGTATCAATCTTGTTCGATTCTGATTCTATGATATGTATTTCGTACTTTGTCATCCATGCTACAACATAATACTCTCTACTTCTATGAAGCTAATAATTTCCTTGGATGGGGAGAATTTAAGGTATTTACTCATTGGAGTATATCTAGCAGCTCACTCTACTATAAGCCGCGTTATAGAACTTAGTTCCTAAAAGAGGCCCGTTAAGTTTCTTACGCACGTTCTTCTCAGATGTGACGAATATCTTTTCAAAAGAGTAGACGGTAGCTTTTGATGTTCAATATATGATTTAAATATCTATCTAATATATTGAAACAAAGTATTTGAATTTAAATGAGTGCCTCGTGAGCTCTGTTCGTAATGTGCTCTGGGGCGGCCGGTGTGACTGTCTGTGTGTGCGCAGGTGTCTGGGTGGGCCGCCTCGCTGGTGCTGGGTGCGGCGACCGAGGAGCGGCGCGCGGTGCTGGCGAGCCTGGTGCGGGTTGCGCTCTCCTGCTGGAACATCGGGAACTTCAACGGCGCCATGGAGCTGGTGGCCGGTCTCAAGTGAGTGGTCCACTTTGTCTTACACTCCCGCCTTACATAGCTGGTGTGTGCCATATCGGCATTTTGTGGAAGTAACTGCTGGATGCAGTATCCCCGAACTAAAACAACTTAGAGACCTGTAAGCTTAGATCATACAGGTTTCTAAGTCCACTTTAAACAGCAACTTTCGACCTGTGGTGTTGCGGATGTCTTGGGTGGCTGTTGTTCACTTCCCACTTGCTAATTTGTCTCTCTCTAAAATATTTATATAATTATTGAGGTTCTCCCAAGAAATATTTCCAGTCCAAACAGTAGTGCTGCACAAGACTGTGAAATAATAGGGTCTTAGCGTGCTCATACCGTAACAAAAACCGTTAGTATACTACATTGTTACGGTGTGGTGCCCGTCTATTGACCGTCCTAATACGTTAATGTCCCCATTAATACATCTTTCAGAATGTGAGTCTGAGTTTATTGTGATGTGTTAGTTGTGCCATTTAGAACCTATTAATTAATTCTCATTCGACGTGAGATACTTGTTATAAACTAAATAGAGCGCAGGTCCAACAATAGATCCCTGAGCAACTCCCTCGGGGCCGGTGCTCGTGTGCTCGTTTCAATCAGTAAACACGCTTAATTACAGGTGTGGGGATAGTCGTCGTGTGTTCAACTTGTAGATAGAACAAAAATGGTTCTATTTCACTCCAATATATTATTATTATTACAGTAGATTTAAAGCTATTGCTATTATTATTTCATTTGGAGCATGTTAACATGAGGGAAAAGTTTTTACTACACACTAATTTCTCAATTTCTGATTTTCCAAGCTTTCTTACGAGTATGAACGAAAGAGTGCAAAATAGTCTCAGAATATTTAATATTTCATGAGCTTATTTATTAGTTTGGTGCGCTTTCCCACCGGACACTTCACAGTCAATTATGAAATTTTGCACCCACTTTGAGTACATTAAATATTGAAATTTTTATGATTTCTCGAGGACACACGTTATTATGAATTTAAGTGAATTGAGTCTATCCGAACTCCATTATTTATTATTTTAGTTAAACGTTGGTTATTACCAGTACCGTCCGCAAGTCCCGTTCAGTACGGGCGCTCCGCAGATAAAGACAGTAAACAATTGTAAGAGCATTGAATGTCATACAGAAGTATCTTTATTTTGAACATAATAATATTATTGTTGGTTATTTATAAAAGTTAAGTTCTGATAGATTTGGTTTTGTGTTTTATTAAGATCTACCACAGCATCATCGTTGTATCTCCACAATTTATTTATGTCTCATTAGAGCGCACGCACAATAACTCTTTATCGTAGCTCCAAATAACTCGTTATAATGTAACGCAGCTTTAACTTTCATTCGTAATGGGTGACGTTGGCCACTCCTAATGATAATGTGTTTGTAGTCCGTTGTGTTGGCCTGTCACCTGTCACCACATCTGTCATCGCACCTGTCATTACACGTGTCACTAACAACTCCAACATCAACTCCTAAGGCTACACTCGCTAGTGTTATCACAATACAGTAAACCTTCAACGACAGTAAGTTTCTGCCAAACTGTAATGATCACTCTTGTAATGTGTCCCAGGGCGATACAATATGGGTATTTATATATATACAATATGGGTATATAGTATATGGTACATCTGTATAACAAGCAGCTTGTAGCCGGCATATAACACATACCTACCATCTCGGGACCTTGTACTTCCATTTTTTTTTATGGAATAGGTGGACAAACGAGCGTACGGGTCACCTGGTGCTAAGTGATCACCGCCGCCCACATTCTCTTGCAACACCAGAGGAATCACAAGAGCGTTGCCGGCCTTTAAGGAAGGTGTACGCGCTTTTTTTGAAGGTACCCATGTCGTGTTGTCCCGGAAACACCGTACAAGGAAGCTTATTAGCTTTGTAGCACGAGGAGAAAGCTCCTTGAAAACCGCACTGTGGAGGACCGCCACACATCATGATGGTGGGGATGAAATCCTAACTTGTGGCGTGTCGTGCGAAGGTGGAATTCGGCGGCAGGAATCAGGTTAAACAGCTCTTCGGAACACTCCCCGTGATAAATGCGGTAGAAGACACACAATGAAGCGACGTCTCTACGCAACGCCAAGAGATCCAGCCGTTCCCAGAGCACTGAGTACCCGACAATTCGAGCTGCTCTACGTTACACGCTGTCAAATGGATCGAGCAGATACTGGGGTGCGCCAGACCAGAGATGATAGCAATACTTCATGTGTGGCCGGACCTGCGCTTTGTAGAGCGCTAGAATGTGGGCCGGCTTGAAGTATTGCCGTGCTCTATTGATGATGCCCAGCTTCTTCGAAACCAATTTGGCTTTGCCCTCCAGGTGGCCACGGAATTGGCAATCGCTCGAGATTTCGAGACCCAGTATTCCGATACCAGGCGCGGCTTTAAGAGAAGTGTTCTCGAAGAGCGGTGATACGACAAATGGGGTTTTATTAGTGGTAAACGCGCAAACTTGAGTCTTCTGGGGGTTAAATTGGACAAGTTTCAATTTACCCCATTCCGCGACCTTCTCGAGAGAGGACTCGATAGAAGACACAAGTTTCTCCCGGCACTGGTCGACGATTTCCCGAGAGAGACCTGCATGGCCCGTGTATACGGCATCACCAGTGCTGTCGTCCGCATAGCAATGTATGTTGCAGGTGTCCAACATATCATTGATATGCAGAAAAAACAGCTTAGGAAATAGCACACAGCCTTGGGGCACTCCAGCATTCACGGGCCTCGGGTTCGAGCAATATCCGTCGACAACGACCTGTATGCTACGCCCAGTAAGGAAGCTGGAGGTCCACTTGCACAAGCTCTCGGGAAGCCCAAATGATGGAAGTTTTGAGAGGAGCGCCTTGGGCCATACACGATCAAAGGCCTTCGCTATATCCAGGCTAACTGCCAGGCCTTCCCCCTTGCTTTCAATAGCCGCCGCCCATCTATGTGTTAGGTATACCAGAAGATCACCTGCCGAGCGTCCATGGCGAAAGCCGTACTGCCGGTCGTTGATCAACTGGTGACCCTCTAGGTATACTAAAAGCTGGCGGCTAATTATGCTCTCCATGATTTTAGAGAGCAGGGAGGTGATAGCAATAGGCCGGATCCGAACTGTCTCCTTTTTTTTGGATCGGATGGACAAGGGCTGACTTCCCTGATGAGGATGAGTCAGGGACTACGCCTTTGGAATAAGAGTGCCGGAATAAACGCGTTAGCACCGGCGTCAACTCAGGGGCACACGTTCTTAGCACGATTGGAGAAATGCCATCCGGCCCGCTCGACTTCTTGACGTCCAACGAAAACAGAGCTCGCCTAACAGTTTTCTGTCTGAACTGTACTTCAGGCATAGAGCTCTGACACCGCGGGATGGTCGGCGGTGTTTTTCCGTTGTCGTCAAGAGTCGAGTTGGAGGCGAAAAGAGCGCACAGGAGCTCGGCTTTCTCTTTTGCCGTATGGGCCAGGGTATCATTCCTCATGTGCAACGGCGGCATGGACGGCTGGTTGAAGTTACCAAGAGCAGCTTTGGACAACGACCAGAACTTGCGTGTTCCGGTCGGGTAACTGGAAAGCTGCTCGCCGATTTTGACGACGTGCTTAGACTTCGCACGGGCGATTTGCCGCTTAAAAAATTTGGAGGCACGGTTATATTTCCTCTTAAGAACTGTGCAGTTCGGATCCTTTGTGCCCAGCGCCGCAACCCAAGTTCGATACGCCTGTTTTTTGCAGTCAGATGCTGCTTTAACTGACGCATCGAACCAGGGCTGTGATCTGCCATCGATCGGTACTACAGAGCTTGGTATAAAAATATCCATGCCCTGCAGTATCACATCGGCTACTGCATCGGCGCAGGCACTAGGATCATCCGAAGGGAAACAAACCTTGCCCCAAGGGTAGGATGCAAAAAAGGAACGCATCCTATCCCAATCTGCTGACTTGTAGTGCCAAACGCAGCGGGTCGCTGGTGGTCTGCGACGTTGGCGTCGGATAGGCGCTACCCTCCTGACCAGGCAATGGTCGGACGTTCCGAGAGGGGCGTCGACAAAGACCTGGTAACCATCGGGATGTGTTGTCAGCAGAAGATCTAATAAGGACGGCATCTGGCTATCCACATCCGGGAGCCGCGTTGGCGACTCAACCAATTGGGACAGACCATACGCCAATGCAAAATTATGCACAGATTGCCCTACGTAGTCTGTGGTACGTGATCCTAGCCATTCGGCATTGTGCCCGTTGAAATCACCCAAGACAACGATTTCAGCGGAGGGGATCTGTACAAGCACGTCGTTAATTGCCGCTTGAACGCAGCCCATGAGATGATCGGTTTCTGCGTTACCACTATGGGACCTGTAGACACACGCATAGATACGGACGCGGTCCTCTAAATCTACGCGGAGCCAGAGAGTAGACAGATCCCTACCCTCAAAATTGCCGAGGCGGCGACAGCAGAAATCCTCCCTAACGTACACACATACCCCGGCATGAGGCAAAAAATTGTGCTCAATTTTGAACCCGGGATACGTTAAATATGACGTATCGCTAGGTCGAGATATCTGCGTCTCCGTAAGGAGACACAAGGCCGGCTGCGCCATCTCAAGGTGATGGTGGTAGGCGTTTAAATTGGAGTGAGAGCCGGTACCCTCCTGGGGTAATATCTCTTTATGGACGACCGCTCTCATATTTTGTTGTGGGGGAGGAGGGATGGCCTCCGGTCCTCGACAGTAACCTATGCGAAACATAGCGGCACTAGGCCGCTACTTCACGCCGGTATTCTGTGCGAGTATGGTAATTATCCCGGACGAGTCTGGCCCGATTGTGCTGACGTCATAAGACGGCAGCGTGACTCTCCCACTTCTAAAAAGCCCTTAGTCGCCTCTTACGTCACCCATGGGCCTGGGACTCCCCTATTCTTTTTACGCCCCGGGGAAAGTGCAGGGCATTCCATAATACAATACTGTTATATGGTATCGTATCGATCATTCTGTTAAATATAATATTATTTCAGATAGTAAGCTTTGTCATATTAGTTGTGTATAAATTATGTTTTATTGTCATAATATAATGTCTGGACCTCTTATATTTAATACAATATACTCTGGTATATCAATTATATATCTGTATTATTTCCATATTTTAAATAATTGTACCATAATAAAATAATAAATGTTAACAAACGTAATTAATGTATCACGTCGTATCTGTTGAACACAATGTTTGTAATGGTAACCGCGACTGTCTCGTGTCTCGTCTGTTTCGCGCTCAATTATTTCTTACTGTCAATTATTTATCTACGTGGTATTTAATATTTAATTGTGATTCAATTAGAAAGTAGCTTATCTCAACACATCGCGTTACACTGATAATTAAAATTGGGATAAAATATTAATTAAACGATCAGTATTTATGTTCGAAATAAAAAAAGACTCAGTGTCTTGCAAACATCTGTTATGTATTCATAAGAATTATTGTAATAATAGTATATTATAATAAAATGAGATGAAGCCAGAAGTATGAGTAGCACGAAAGAGAAGATAAGATTATCATGAACAGAGAATTAGAAGAAATAACAGCACAAAGGAAGGATGACGATGGGCAGGGGTTTCTTTCGGCCTTCAGCTGTGGAGACTGTAGGCCGGCGGAAACTACTTGCTCACGTCACCAGGAGACCAGCGCTGACTGCAGGGAGACGGATGCTGACACACCACGGTGGACCATCAGCAGGCTGTCAACAGCGACTTACGCGCTTATCTCTTATAGTATATTGAAATGTAAAACCGCATATTAAATATTACTTTTACTAAATTTATGTATCAATGACTATAATGTCACAAGTTATATTATCATTTTACCATTTACCAATGCATGTGAAGGAATAGTGAGGTATTATGTAAACTTGTAACAATGTGAAATAATTTTTAAGAATTATATAAATGTACTGCTTCATATATTTACTATAATAACCACAAAAGTCACTATTTCATGAGCACGACGCTCCCCTTGCATATATTTTATTTACGATTTATCTGTTCCGATATTGACATATTAGATTATAACTGAATTACAATTTAAATCAGCAATTAAAAGAATATTGAAACTATATTAATGTCATGAATCTGATTGTTATTAAATTAAGTATTCTTTTTTTTTTTTTTGTTTTGAGAGGAGGAAATAATATGTCGGACTCGAGTGTCCGCGTAAGCGGACGCCCCATACCGACTAAAACCTCCTCTGTGCTGTTAGCAGCCCTGGCTTTCACAGCGAAGTAGGACGTGGGCCGTGGAGGCCGCAAAGACTACGCAACAACAGTCGCGGGGCGTCTCCTAAGGAGACTCGAACCTCAGACCGGTTGTGTGCTTGTGGGAAGGAGAGAGAATGAAAATGAAAATGAAGATGAGATGAAGATGAGAAGAACACACTCGCCGGCGAGTGTGGTGATGTTTAGTATAATGTATGTAAGTGTGTTTGTATATGTTTATGATTGTATGTATGTATGTTTGTATGTGTGTAAGTTGTGTAAATGTCAGTGTGCATGTATGTTTGTGTTTGTGTCTGTTTGTGGAGTGTGTTTGTGGTTGTGTAAGTGGTGTCAGTCAGTCCGTCAGTCAGTCCGTGTGTGAGTGAGTGTAGTGAAACGATTACAGGACGAGGACTAACTTCTCGTCGGGTATCAAAACAATGTGTGGTGTATCTAAGGTGCGGGCCGCTGGCCATCGTCAGAGTGACGAGTGCCAGTGGTTTGCGGTGGTTGACCGCGCCTACGCCTGCGAAGGCGGTGTGTGCGTGTCTGTGTCGGTGTTCGTGTGGGTGTCTTGTTCGCGATGGTGATGTCGTCATCCGGGTCTACCGTTACGTGTCTGGGATGTCTTATTGGGTTGAGACTATGGTGAAGGGGGGTGTACCCGCATGCCTTCCTAACCAAGATATTGGGATGGTTAGCCGCCTTGTCAAAGAAGCGTCGCGAGATCTCTTTAAAGTGTTGAGCTATCGTCGGAAGCTCTAGGTCGCGGTGAAGGTCAACGTTTCGGATGAACCATGGGGCTCCAGTTGCCATGCGCATGAATTTATTTTGAACTACTTGCAAACGACGTAAGTAGCTCGGTCGGGTGTGCGCGAAAACGACGCTTGCGTATGACAGTGTTTTGTACAGAGTCACTTTGTGTTTGACCGGAAGTTTGCTTCGCCCACACACAAGTGGATAAAGGCGACTGAGGACAAATCGGGCTCTATTGCATACCGTATCAATATGTTTCTTGAAGTTCACATTGCTGTTGAACGTGATTCTAAGTATTTGTAATCCTTCACCCACGGTATGGGTGTTTCATACAATTCAATGACGTCGGTCGGTCGTTTTTTAGCGCGGATGCTATTCGCGTTACCGAAGAGTACCGCTGCACTCTTGGTGGGGTTCACTTCAATCTGCCATTTTCTGAACCAGTTGCCTAGTTCATCGACGGCGGCTTGTAGTACTTCAATGTTCCTGCTCAAGGTTGAGCGGTTCAATAGAGCGGAGCCAAAGTAGAGTGCCGTATCGTCAGCGTACTGAGCGAGCTGGACACTCGGAAACTTGGGAATGTCGCTCGTGAAGAGCGAGAAAAGAGTGGGAGAGAGGACTGAACCCTGTGGCACGCCAGACCTGATGGCTCTGGGTGAGGATAGGGTGCCCTCTACTCGATATCGGAAGGAGCGATCAGTAAGGTAGGCTCGTATGATGCGCACGAGCCTGTCTGGCACTCCCAGTTGATACAGCTTGAATACTAAGCCGTTGTGCCATACCTTGTCGAATGCCTTCGCGACATCGAAAAACACGGCTGCCGTGGTAGCGTGAAGTTGACGCCGTACGAGAATGTACTCGGTGAGTCGGTGAGCCTGCTGGGGACACGAGTGAGCGGTTCTGAATCCGAACTGTATGTCGGGTATCAGGTTGAGCTCCGCGATGTAATGATTAAGACGCGCGAGAATTAATCTTTCGTAAAGTTTCCCGATCGAGTTAATTAAGCTAATAGGCCTATAGCTACACGGATTAGCTTTAGGTTTATTGGGTTTTGGGATACCGATAACAATGGAATCCTTCCATTGTTCGGGGAACGCGCTATTAGACAATAGAATATTAAAAATGGTAACCAATAAAGTAATAAGAGTCGAGGGAATAATAGGATTTTAGGAACCCTATTGTTTATAGTGTCAGGCCCCGGAGCCTTCTTGGAGTGAAGCCCCTTAATGATTAGCTTCACCTCTTCGTAAGAGGTGGGTTTTATTACATCGCCTGAAGGGCTCAGAGCGGAGCGACGTTCAACTTCACGATCAACTTCGTCAACGTGTGTCGGGTCGGCTGCTGCATTTGGAGAGCACTGACTCTCGAGACTATCGGCGAGGCATTCAGCCTTCTCATCGTCATCAAGCGCCGGCTGCAGTCCCGGTCTGTCCAAAGGAGGCATGACAGTGGGCGGCTCCTGTTTGAACGCGCGAGGCAGCTTCCAGAAAGCCACATGTGATGGCTTAAGGTTGCCGAGCAAGCGGTCCCAACGTTCGCCGCGGAGTTCCGCGATACGTTCCCGTACCACCCGCTGTAGGTAGCGGAGGTGGCGCCTATTTTCGACCGACGGATACCTGTCGTAAAGTCGAGTGGCTCTGTGCTTCTGTGTGAGTAAGTTCCTGACCTCTGGAGGCAGGTTTAGGCGATGCGGTTGCATCGTCGGAACCTGCCTGGAGCAGGCCTTGATCCTATTCTGTATATGTGACGTCACATGAGAGATAGCACTGTGAGCCGTGTCGACCGAGTCGATGACGTCAGGTATAAGGTCAAGGTCGTCGGACTTGATAGACTCGAGATCCTTTTCCAGCCGTTGCCAGTCGATCACTGTTTTCGTCGGTCGTTGAAAGTTAACCGGTGGGCCTAGATTTAGGACGACGGGCCGGTGGTCTGACTCTAATTCGTGAAAAACCTCGATTGAATTTACATTGAGCGTTACGTTCTTAAGTAACGCAACGTCTAGAATGTCGGGTCGGTGCGCGACGTTATCCGGATAATGTGTTGGTTGCTATTACTGAAAAGTTCAGCGTGTCTGTCAGCGAATCTAATAAGATTCCGTTTCTATTTGTGGCTCTACTGTTCCAGCTGGAGTGTTTGGCGTTAAGATCGCCGCCCACTATGACTGCAGCCCCGTGGCCGAGTAATGCTTCTATATCTGTGTATAATACTTTTTTGTTGGACGGAAGATAAGCTGAAATAACAGTGATCGACTGGTGATTCGCCATACTGACCCGGATGGCAGAGGCCTCGATGTTAGTGAGGACCGGAGGATCTATAGGTATACAGTGTAGAGACCTTTTAAAATAAATGAGGGTACCGCCCATACGGGTGGTGCGATCATTTCTGACTAAGTTATAATTAGCGATACGCGGATCGCGTATACGTGGTTTTAGAAATGTCTCTTGCACTAAGAATAGGTCTAATTGATGTTCGTGAGCGAACTCCTTCACCAAGTCTAGTTGAGGCTTAAGGCCTTGGGCGTTAAAATACGCTATACGGAGCGTATGTGGTTTAACCCGTCCGCTTACGTAATTAGGCATCGCGAATGTTTTTATACTTTCGCCGTACATCGGTGAGGGCACGGAATATTTTGCCGTTGTCTGCCATAACTTGCAGGAGCGACGGCGGGTCGTTCCGGACAGCATCGAGCCTGCTGGCCAGGGCTGTGATTTCATCAATGTCGAACAGCTCTGACAGTTCGAACATGAAGGCAAAGGTGCTGCCGCCTTTGTTACCTGTCGCATTAAGTATTCTCAATAGAGACTATCTATAATAATATATAATCTCATAATAACATTGTAAGCAATGACGTATGTTTGTGATAATCTCTTCATTATTATATAATTACAGTCTTCTTTTCTTTCTTGTTATAACACTTATGTATGAACCCGTTGACGTTGACGTAAGTTATGCACTTACTACTACTTGATGTTATTTCTTTTTCTAATGAACATACTTACATAGTTCATTTATTGTGTAACAAACGACATTCATATTTAATGTTAGTCACAGTGATGAAGCAAGAGTCAACTATTAATAAACAAGTAATAACACAAATGTGTTCGAAGATAATGTGAGTTTGTTGTAATATAATGACGTCATCGTCGTCTACGTACAATGGATCGTATTGTTCTTGTGTAACGTGAACACCGTCCATTAGTTGAAGCAAGTCGTGCTCGTCTTCGTATATCTCAGAGTATTGTTGTGCTACTTCTAAATGTCTCTCACACTGTCACGCGAGCCGAGACCGCGGCGCGTGACAAGAATCATCTATTACTTTATTTCGGCACACTTTTCCATTTGTATTACTTTACAGCTTGGATCGATAGTGAACATACTGACTGTGTGTGAAGGTATTAAGTAAATAGCTCGTTCGGATAAAAATGATGGAAGCCTTCTTGGCATGGACCAACGCGTCAGAGTAAAACAGAGTTTTGTATTCAAAATAGTTTTATATCATTAAGCTTAAGTACATTTTGTTATTTCGATCAGGGAGGCTAACGGGAAAGCGGCGCACCTAACGTTCATTTGAAAGGTATCTTGACGTTCGTTAATTTGTTCTCTTCAACAAATATTTCGTTGTACATGTAATACAAAAAATCTCGACTTTGATATTGCAACTATATATATTGATATACAATGGCCTAGTGAATCCACGTTTACTCTATCTAGCTAAGCCAAAAAACCAATTTAAAACTATTTCAAGACCATACAAAACAGAATAACAAAGCCTTGTTGAATGATTCCTAACCTAAAATTCCTATGATTCCTAAACACCATTGGAAACTATTCACCAAGAAACTTTTGAACATTACTCATCCTTTCACTTAAAATACATTCATATTTATAAACTAACTATATATTTAGGAAGGTCCCAACGTGGGCAATCATCAATGTACAATTTTACCTGCGTAGGGATCCACACTCACTCATTAAAACACTGACACTCACATTAAAACACTATATTCACTTTGATAAAGAACAACAACAAAAAATTCAAACCAACTAATTGATAGGGCAAAACGTTACATATCTTGTTAGCGCGAAGTAAACAACTACTAGCGCCATCTATCAATTTTTATACAAACTTTATATGAGTAACATCGAAAATCAGTTAACGCAGTTAGACATTCCGCCCACCAAGGATTTATCCTTTAAAAACTAAGAGCCTTCTAAACATTTTAACAACATATAATTTTACAGAAAACATAGAACAGCTGGTTCATAATAAATTACTGAACCGCCCACCGTGAACATCTCACAGAATTAAATACAAAATCCAAAAAAAAACTAAACAGTTTGTGATGAATTGAACTACTCAGACAATCTAATATACTTAAACTATAAAATTAAACCTAACTAAATACCACAATCATTTTCAAGTACACTTATTTTGCTTAAGGGTCTTTTTATAAAACCATTTTTACACTTAAGAGTAACAACCCTAGTTACATTGTCAGGTCCAACATGTTTCTGTGTAATTTTGCCTAAAATCCATTTAGATGGTGGAATGTTATCATCTCTTACAATGCAAACATCATTAAGTTTTGGTTCATACAATTTTGACTGCCACTTATATCTTTGATTTAAATTACATAAATATTCTTTAGAGCACCTTTGCCAAAAGTCTCTAACTATTTTTTCAATTAACTTCCATCTATCTAATCTACTAGTATTACAGTCAATATAACTCTCATCACTAACATTTAATAAAGACTCACCTACCAAAAAATGACCAGGAGTCAATGGGAGAAGGTCATCTGCTTCATTACTAATTACGGAAATAGGACGCGAGTTTAAGCATGCTTCTATTTGTGATAGTACAGTAGCTAGCTCTTCGTATGTAAGAGTACTATCCCCGATAACTTTCTTCAAATGATTTTTAGCGCACCGTACTCCAGCTTCCCATAAGCCTCCAAAATTTGGTGACTGTGGTGGTATAAAATGCCACGTTGTAGATTCCAATGTTAATAGCTCGGCTATTTCATCTGGGAGGTTCGATTTAGCTCGATCGAACATGTCGCGTAATTGATTATCAGCACCAACAAAATTTGTGCCATTGTCGCTATATAGATCTTGACAATGCCCATGTCTAGATGTGAATCTTCTAAATACTGCAATGAATCCCTTAGATGTTAAATCCGTCACAGCCTCAATGTGTATAGCACGTGTCACCATACAGACAAATACACAAATATATCCTTTGTAGGATTTCGCACCACGTCCTGGCGAAAACTTGATATTAACTGGTCCTGCATAATCTACCCCTGTTGCCTTGAATGGCTTGCATGGCTTTAACCTTGCTTCAGGAAGTTGTCCCATTAGCTGCACTCTATTCGCTTTTGAATATCTTAAATAAGCAATACATCTCCTGAAATGCTTTTTGACCTGATCTCTAGCCCGTATTATCCAATATTTGGAACGAATGAAATTTAACATAACTTGTGGTCCCCCGTGAAGCGTTTTGCTATGCGCATCCGATACTAATAACTGTGTAAGATGAGACTTAGTCGGTATAATATTCGGATGCCGCGCGTCATAGCTTACGTTGGCCAAATCAATACGTCCACCTACCCTTAATAACCCCTTTTGATCCAAAATTGGGCAAAGAGTATGAAGAATGCTTCGTTTCGGTATTTCCTTTCCGTTCGCTAGTAACGTAATCTCTTCATTAAAAGCAACTTTCTGAGCTTGTTTAATGCACTTGTCTAATGTCTGATTCATTTCCTTTACAGTAATAAATCTAGGTAAAGCTTCTCTCTCATCGTCTTTGGTAGTATTATTCTCCAACAGTACGAAATCACTCTTAACAATTTCGTTAAACTTGAAAATCTCACCCATTCAAAATCTTCTTTACTCTCTGTAACTTTCATTGAAATTATTCTTTCTTCTTCATGTGTCTCGTCTAGTTGTAGGTTAGGTACATTAATATCAATTTCTCTCAGCCACTGAGGTCCATGCCACCATAAATCATGTGATACCATTTCTGATGGATTTAATCCTCTTGAAGCGCAGTCTGAAGGGTTGGTCTCGGTCGAGACATGTCTCCATTGATCGTAGTCCATTATAGATAGAATTTCTGACACACGATTACTAACAAACGTTGACCATTCACTTGATCCCCCCTTCAGCCAAGCTAATACTATTGTCGAATCAGTCCAACCATATAGATTTTCCTTTGATGTAGGGATCACTTGAGATATTTCATTTAATAATTTCGCTGCAAGAACTACGCCACACAATTCCAAACGCGGAATTGAAACTTCCTTCTCTATCGGCGCAACCTTAGTCTTAGCCGACACTAAATTCACATGCACAGATTTATCCTGATCAATGACCCGAATAAATACTGCTGCTGCATAAGCTGCCCTCGATGCGTCTGAAAACGCATGAAGCTCAACTCTGCTATCGCGTGAGCAACACATCCATCGAGGTATTCTAATTCTTTCAATTTCTACCAACTCCTTCCGAAATTGGAGCCACATTTCACTCAAGTCCTCAGTTAATGGATTGTCCCAATCTAACTGTGATTTCCATATTTTTTGGATTAATATCTTTGCTATGATCACTACAGGTGCGATCCAACCCATAGGATCATATAGTCGTGCAATGTTTGATAAAACTTGTCTTTTTGTGATTGGATATTTTACTTCTGAAATGTTGACAACGTACTCAAAATTGTCGGATTCTCGATTCCATTGAATACCCAAAACCTTCACCATATTATCTGTTTTAATAGGTAATGTGCTGCATTTATCGTTCTTATGATTGTCATCTCTGATATACTGCAACAGCTCTTGACTATTACTGCTCCACTTTTGTAATTCAAAACCACCAGACGTCATAAGTGCATTCATCTCTTCATAGATAATTTTACCTTCTTGAATCGTTTCACATCCAGTCATAAGATCGTCGATGTAGTAGTCATTTTTTGCAATTTCTGAAGCTACAGGAAACTTAATTTTCTCGTCTTCAGCCAAACGTTGTAAGCTTTTAACCACAAGGTACGGTGCACATGCTGTTCCAAATTTCAATGTAAGTAGCTTGTAATGTTGGACGGGCATGTCTCGGCTTGGCCTCCATAAAATTCTCTGAAAATTGACATGTTTCGGATGAACAAGCACTTGCCTGTACATTTTTACCAGATCGGCAACGATGCAAATGGGATGTGTGCGCCACCTCATCAATATGTGTCTTAATTCCTGCTGTATCTTGGGTCCAACCATAAGATTGTCATTTAGCGACACATCATTAACACCTTTGCTCGACGCGTTAAAAACAACACGAACTTTTGTTGTTTCCTTGTCATCTCTAACTACAGCGTGATGTGGCAAATAGACGGCTTTAGGATTGTCCACATCATCTGCTTCGACTAGAGCCATGTGATTAAGAGTAACATACTCACGTAATACTTTTCTGTATTCTTCATACAGCCTCGGATTTTTGTTTAGTCTTCTTTCTAAAGCCAGTAGTTTTCTCATTGCTATATCCTTTGATTGTCCGTACTGACATTCAGGATCCTCATTAGTAAACGGTAGTGTAACAATGAACCTTCCATCCTTGTCCCTTATAGTTGTAGCTTCATAAAGCGTTTCGCACATTTGGTCCTCCTTAGACAATCTTTTCTGAATTTTATCTGGTTCAGCTTCTAACTCCCAAAAACGCTTGAGATAATCGTCGTTGTCCTTGATTTGCAAATGCAAGCTTGTTATTTTAGTCTTAGCCGAAGATGAATTGGACACTTGTCCCGATAAAACCCAACCAATGGCCGTATTTTGCGCGATGAGATTTCCTTTAGGGTGTTTTATCATGCCCTCTAACAAAATATTTGCGTAAACTTCAGCTCCTAGTAAGATATCAATCTTACCCGGGGTTGCGTAATTCGGATCAGCTAACTCCAAGTCCTCAATCTCTAACCAATCAGGTGAATCTAGCTTTTCACATGGAAGCATTGATGTAAGCGAACCTAAAACATATGCGTTTACTTGAATATAAAATTCTGGATTGTGGCGTGACTCTAAATATAACATAACTAAATGTTTAATATGCATTTGACCATCTCCCAGACCTGATACGAACCCATTAACAGAAGTACGTTTTAAGCCAAGTAATTGAACCGCAGATTCTGTAACGAATGAGGCTTGCGAGCCTTGATCTAACAAACCACGCACTAAAAGTCTTTTACCATTACTTGATCGAGCCTTAAGAAGTGTTGTCGCCAGTAGAACATTATTACTCTGATTTTCACGCTTCGAGAAATTAGCCACGATTCTTGGTTCTGCTGTTGACGTACGTGCTTGAATAGTATTCTCAATCCCTGTTTTGGTGACTTCTTGTAAATTATGAGTGTTCTCTATGGATCCTTCTTTATCAAAGTGCAGCATCGTGTGGTGTCTTCTCCCACATTTCTTGCAGCATGTGGATTGTCGACATTTATTAACCACATGAGTGGGCTGCATGCAGTTGAAGCACAGACCCTTAGCTTGTACTAATTCTCTACTCTGTTGTGTTGTCTGTTTTCCAAACTGCTTACATAGATTTAAGTAGTGATTATCTCCGCATAAAGCACACAAAGTATCTGGCTTCTTGCTTTCTTGTTGAACTGCTGTGTGAAATGATTTAGTTTTAGTGATTTGCTTTTAGGTTGAAAACTTGTTTTAACTGTTTGCTTTCCGGAATCAATCATCTCCAAACTACGAAATCTAGCTTCAAGAAAGTCCACTAACTGCGACCAGGTAGGCAATTCCTCTGTTAGCATGCTTACTTGATTTTCCCACTGTTTGTGAGACTCTACGTCCAATCTAGAAACCACTATGTAAATCACTATTGTATCCCACGACCTTGTGTCGATACCCATTTTGTTAAACGCCTTTAAGCAAGCGGTAGTTGTGTCCAGTAGTTGCTTGATAGAATGCGAAGACTCTGAAGTCGTTTGTTTTTGTGCGAATAATACTTTCATTATGGCATTTGTATTGTAACGTTTGTTGTTGTAACGTTTAGTCAGTTGCTTCCAAGCCTCTTCATAATTTCTTTCAGTGGTCGGAAAATTACGCAGCAAGCTTTCCGGTTCTCCAGATATACTACTCTTAAGATAGTGTAGTTTTTGCACTGCAGATAATTTCTCGTTTCTGTGTATTAGCGACACAAACATATCGTGAAATGTTTGCTACTCCTCATATTTGCCAGAGAAAGACGGTAATTGAATTCTTGGAAGTTTGACTTCATCATATATCGGATTATTAGTTACTGAACTAGGTTTCTCTTGAAATATGTCTAATTTTTCTTTAAGTTCTGACACATATTCGGTATATAATTCCTCAAAAGTATCAAAGTCATCATTCTTGAAATACGATAAGCCATCTACTTGTTCAGTTGTAGCAATCTGAATAAGCTCTCTATGATTATTCTTAAATTCCGTATATAAATCTTCTAAAATTGTAATTCTTGTCTCTACATATGATTTGGTAACTCTTGATTTTAGGCTCTTCTTAAAGTTCGTCAATGATTTTTCTAATCTCGCAATTAATTCTGCTTGACTTTTAATTAATTTAGCAGCCATGTCTGCGTTCAAAATCACCAATAATCAAAGAATTAAATCAATCACTTATTAAATTTATAAATGATTACAAGTCCAAAATCGATCGAAACTTTTCTAAGTTGATAATATTGTAAATTCAGTAAAATATTACAAGTCCTAAATTGATAGAAATTTTCTAAGTTGATGATCTACTTGTATATTCTGTAAAATATTACAAGTCCTAAATTGATAGAAATGTTCTAAGTTGATGATCTACTTGTATATTCTGTAAAATATTACAAGTCCCAAATTGATCAAAACTTTTCTAAGTCTTTGAAATACACAAGAGTCCAAAGTCCATTCTCTCAATTTACAATTATCCCTGGTTTCGGCACCATGTACAATTTTACCTGCGTAGGGATCCACACTCACTCATTAAAACACTGACACTCACATTAAAACACTATATTCACTTTGATAAAGAACAACAACAAAAATTCAAACCAACTAATTGATAGGGCAAAACGTTACATATCTTGTTAGCGCGAAGTAAACAACTACTAGCGCCATCTATCAATTTTTATACAAACTTTATATGAGTAACATCGAAAATCAGTTAACGCAGTTAGACAATCAACATAAAGTATTGCTCCCTCTAGCTCTTCGAATTATTTCTCTGTTATCTCCTTGGCATACTCCCAATCAAGTTATCAATAAAATTTTGCCTGATTGCGGTCCGCGTTCTTCCTGTAACATGTTCTTAAGTTCTCTCATGCAAGCGTACGATTTCTTTTCTTAATTCGTCTCCTAAGCTTGACCCAGACATGCTCTTAGGGAGTGTAATCGTGCTGGCCACCTCATTACATTAATATCCACATCTCGAACATATTCTACAACAACTACAGCAAATCTAACTTCTTGGAGCTTCGTTCTTAGCTAAGAAGAATACAAGGCTCTGTTTCTAAGCACACTGTAAACGATAAAACGGTCACACTTTTCCGATCTGTTCTTCCAGCCTCGTAAGCAGTCCGGTCTGCCGATACCTGTTGACAACTCGGTGTATCACAGATATCAGAATGTTTTCAGACCTCGCTGAACATATTTAAAAGTAGACCGCTATATCACACACAAACGACAAATAAATACAAATCAAAACGTGATACTTGCCGACAAACTTTTTTCTCGTGTCTTAAAATATAATGTTCTTCAAACGTATCGATTATAACGTGTTATATCAGGCCGCGCCCGCCAACAGGCTGTGGGAGAAGAAGTTTCTTTCAATTGGATTGAGGATGGTCTGACGTCATAGGGAAATATTTTGCATTAAAAACGTGATAAATAGTTTGAGTTCCTAATAAAAACACAGCCTCACAGTTCAAAAGTGCTTTGTTCGAGCAGTCCCGGAGTTCGAAGTCAGCTAGCCGGAGCAACAAAGCCAAATAAACTTTATTCAATAAGGCTGAAAATAAGAGAATTTAAATCGTCACAACAAATATTTCTATTAAATTACTGAATCTACCATAATATGTTCGGAAATAGTAGAGCTCGTGAAAAGAACTTACGAGCTACTCACCTCTTTTCAATCAATTAGATATTTTACAATGGCTGTAGTATACAAAATAAATGAGTTTGTGAGATGCTCCATCCAATATAAGAATCGGGTTCAAAGGTTTTTGAATAATATCAAATATTTTATAAAAAGTAATCAAGATTTTTTTTTTTATGGAATAGGAGGACAAACGAGCGTTCACCTGTTGTTAAGTGATCACCGCCGCCCACAATATCTTGCAACACTGTTTGTGCTAACTTGTGGCGTGTCGTGCGAAGGTGGAATTCGGCGGCAGGAATCAGGTTAAACAGCTCTTCGGAACACTCCCCGTGATAAATGCGGTAGAAGACACACAATGAAGCGACGTCTCTACGCAACGCCAAGTGATCCAGCCGTTCACAGAGCACTGGGTCCCCGACAATTCGAGCAGCTCTGCGTTGCACGCGGTCAAATAGATCGAGCTGATACTGGGGTGCGCCAGACCAGAGATGACAGCAATACTCCATGTGTGGCCGGACCTGCGCTTTGTAGAACGCTAGTATGTGGGCCGGCTTGAAGTATTGCCGTGCTCTATTAATGACGCCCAGTTTCTTTGAAGCCAATTTGGCTTTGCCTACCAGATGACCACGAAATTGGCAATCGCTCGAGATTTCGAGACCCAGTATTCCGATACTAGGCGCGGCTTTAAGAGAAGTGTTCTCGAAGAGCGGTGATACGACAAATGGGGTTTTTTTAGTGGTAAACACGCAAACTTGAGTCTTCTGGGGGTTAAATTGGACAAGGTTCAATTTACCCCATTCCGCGACCTTCTCAAGAGAGGACTTGATAGAAGTCACAAGTTTCTCCCGGCACTGTTCGACGATTTCCCGAGAGAGACCTGCATGGCCAGTGTATACGGCATCACCAGTGCTATCGTCTGCATAGCAATGAATGTTGGAGGTGTCCAACATATCATTGATATGCAGAAGAAACAGCGTGGGAGACAGCACACAGCCTTGGGGCACTCCAGCATTCACGGGCTTCGGGTTCGAGTAATATCCGTCGACAACGACCTGTATGCTGCGCCCAGTGAGGAAGCTGGAGGTCCACTTGCACAAGCTCTCGGGAAGCCCAAATGATGGAAGTTTGGAGAGGAGCGCCTTGTGCCATACACGATCAAAGGCCTTCGCTATATCCAGGCTAACTGCCAGGCCTTCCCCCTTGCTTTCAATAGCCGCTGCCCATCTATGTGTTAGGTATATCAGAAGATCACCTGCCGACCGACCATGGCGAAACCCGTATTGTCGGTTGTTGATCAACTGGTGACCCTCTAGATATACCAAGAGCTGACGGCTAATTATGCTCTCCATGATTTTGGAGAGCAGGGAGGTAATAGCAATAGGCCTGTAGTTTGCCGGATCCGAACTGTCTCCTTTTTTTGGATCAGATGGACAAGGGCTGACTTCCATGAGTCAGGGACTACGCCTTTAGAATAAGAGTGCCGGAATAAACGCGTTAGCACCGGCGTCAACTCAGGGGCACACGTTCTAAGCACGATTGGAGAAATGCCATCCGGCCCGCTCGACTTTCTGACGTCCAACGAAAACGGAGCTCGCCTAACAGTTTTCTGTCTGAACTGTACTTCAGGCATAAAGCTCTGACACCACGGGATGGTCGGCAGTGTTTTTCAGCTGTCGTCAAGAGTCGAGTTGGAGGCGAAAAGAGTGCACAAGAGATCGGCTTTCTCTATTGCCGTATGGGCCAGGGTGTCATTCCTCATGTGCAACGGCGGCATGGACGGCTGGCTGAAGTTACCAAGAGCAGCTTTCGACAACGACCAGAATTTGCGTGTTCCGGTCGGGTAACTGGAAAGCTACTCGCCGATTTTGACGACGTGTTTTAACTTTGCACGGGCGATTTGCCGCTTAAAAAATCTGGAGGCACGGTTGTATTTCCTCTTAAGAACTGTGCAGTTCGGAACCTTTGTGCCCAGCGCCGCAACCCAAGTTCGATACGCCTGTTTTTTGCAGTCAGATGCTGCTTTAACAGACGCATCGAACCAGGGCTGTGATCTCCCACCGATGGGAACTACAGAGTTTGGTATAAAAATATCCATACCCTGTAGTGATACATCGGCTACTGCAACGGCGCAGGCACTAGGATCATCCGAAGGGAAACAAACCCTGCCCCAAGGGTAGGATGCAAAAAAGGAACGCATCCTATCCCAATCTGCTGACTTGTAGTGCCAAACGCGGCGGGTCGCTGGTGGTCTGCGACGTTGGCGTCGGATAGGCACTGCACTCCTGACCAGGCAATGGTCGGACGTTCCGAGAGGGGCGTCGACAAAGACCTGGTAGCCATCGGGATGTGTAGTCAGCAGAAGATCCAATAAGGACGGCATGTGGCTATCCACATCCGGGAGCCGCGTTGGCGACTCAACCAATTGGGACAGACCATACGCCAATGCAAAATTATGCACAGATCGCCCTGCGTAGTCTGTGGTACGTGATCCAACCCATTCGGCATTGTGCCCGTTGAAATCACCCAAGACTACGATTTCAGCGGAGGGGATCTGTGCAAGTACGTCGTCAATTGCCGCTTGAACGCAGCCCATGAGATGATCGGTTTCTGCGTTACCACTATGGGACCTGTAGACACACGCATAGATGCGGACGCGGTCCTCTAAATCTACGCGGAGCCAGAGAGTGGACAGGTCCCTACCCTCAAAATTGCCGAGACGGCGACAGCAGATATCCTCCCTAACGTACACACATACCCCGGCATGAGGCAAAAAATTGTGCTCAATTTTGTACCCGGGGTACGTTAAATATGACGTATCGCTAGGTCGAGATATCTGCGTCTCAGTAAGGAAACACAAGGCCGGCTGCGCCGTCTCAAGGTGGTGGTGGACGGCGTTTAAATTGGAGTGAATTCCCCTGATATTGCAAAAGTCCACGTTGAGTGTGGAGCGGGGTGCCGTGATGATACTGCCTCGTTTGTCTTTGGTCATGCGCGGTTCTGTGCCCTCCCCAGAATACGAAGGGCAGCCCGAGCTAGAGTGCCCGGGGAGGGATTCTCCAACTCTGGTAGAGCCGGTACCCTCCTGGGGTAAAATCTTTTTGAGTACCGCTGTCATATTCGGGTGGCCCTCCACCCGAATGGGGGGGGGGAATGGCCACCGGTCCTCGACACTAACCTATGCGAAACATAGCGGCACTAGGCCGCTACTTCACGCCGGTATTCTGTGCGAGTGTGGTAATTAACCCGGACGAGTCTGGCCCGATTGTGCTGACGTCAAAAGACGGCAGCGTGAGTCTCCCACTTCTAAATTAAATAATTAAAAATTATCGTATATTTAGAGCTTGAATTCATCGTTTGTGTTTGGATGCTTCGTGAACATGAAGCGAGAGAGTGACACGTTCGCCTGCTGGGAATGTAACGCTCCACAGAATTACCGGTAACTCAAAATTATAACGTAAGCTTCACTCTTCAACTTGAGACATAAGACACTGCGTCTGATCAGCTCAGTAGCTCACACGCCACGGTGGTATTCAACCGAACCACAAATAGCACGTGGCTATTTCACCTGTGCCGTCTTTTTGTAGTTGTCCAAAACATGTTTCAATTAAAATAAGAATCATTACTCAAATTAAATTATTCTTAATAGATTGAAATGAATGTTATATACCGAGACAAACTCCATCAAAAGTACAAAAATAATCCAAACGATGAAATTAAAAATGTAATTTATATAAAATATAGATATTTCTGTAATAATAATAATAATAATAAAGTAAAACTACGAACGCACACTTTTGACAGAAAGTAAACATGATAAAAAAAAGCTATGGAAGGTGATTGGAGACATTACTCTTCATAAACGCTCACAGCAGAATGCTGAAGAATGAATTTAAACGTCTGATGAAGTGGAACATTGTTAAAAGTTGCATAACAAGAGAGCTTGTGCAAGTGGACCTCCAGCTTCCTCACTGGGCGTAGCATACAGGTCGTTGTCTACGGATATTGCTCGAACCCGAAGCCCGTGAATGCTGGAGTGCTCCAAGGCTGTGCGCTATCTCCTACGCTGTTTCTTCTGCATATCAATGATATGTTGGACACCTCCAACATACATTGTTATGCGGACAACAGCACTGGTGATGACGTATACACGGGCCATGCAGGTCTCTCTCGGGAAATCGTCGACCAGTGCCGGGAGAAACTTGTGTCTTCTATCGAGTCCTCTCTCGAGAAGGTCGCGGAATGGGGTAAATTGAACCTTGTCCAATTTAACCCCCAGAAAACTCAAGTTTGCGCGTTTACCACTAAAAAACCCCATTTGTCGTATCACCGCTCTTCGAGAACACTTCTCTTAAAGCCACGCCTAGTATCGGAATACTGGGTCTCGAAATCTCGAGCGATTGCCAATTCCGTGGCCATCTGGAGGGCTAAGCCAAATTGGCTTCGAAGAAGCTGGGCGTCATCAATAGAGCACTGCAATACTTCAAGCTAGCCCACATTCTAGCGCTCTACAAAGCGCAGGTCCGGCCACACATGGAGTATTGTTGTCATCTCTGGTCTGGCGCACTCCAGTATCTGCTCGATCCATTTGACCGCGTGCAACGTAGAGCAGCTCGAATTGTCGGAGACTCAATGCTCTGTGAACGGCTGGATCTCTTGGCGTTGCGTAGAGACGTCGCATCATTGTGTGTCTTCTACCGCATTTATCACGGGGAGTGTTCCGAATAGCTGTTTAACCTGATTCCTGCCGCCGAATTCCACCTTCGCACGACACGCCACAAGTTAGGATTTCATCCCCACCATCTAGATGTGTGGCGGTCCTCCACAGTGCGGTTTTCAAGGAGCTTTCTCCCTCGTACTACAAAGCTATGGAATGAGCTTCCTTGTGCGGTGTTTCCGGGACAATACGACATGGGTACCTTCAAAAAAAGCGCGTACACCTTCCTTAAAGGCCGGCAACGCTCTTGTGATTCCTCTGGTGTTGCAAGAGAATGTGGTTGGTGGTGATCACTTAACACCAGGTGACCTGTACGCTCGTTTGTGCTCCTATTCCATAAAAAAAAAAAAATTTGCATCTGTGGGTAGACAACTTAGTGAGACAATCCTTTCTTCTTCAATATCAAAAAAAATGAGGAAAATTTAGCATCCGAAATAAAACATAACATAAACACTAAAATAAGGTCATTTTTCATGAAACCAGCTGACGAGACTGAAATAAAACAATGGTTAAACGATCTACGAGTAGATAATGCTTCAGGAATGGACCAAACTTATTTGGTCTGCTCTTAAGCAGTAGTACTTAAACAAAACTCGGACCATATTACTTTACCGCTGACTCATATAATAAAGTTGAGTATCACCACTGGAGTCTTTCCTGAATCATGGAAGCTAGCAATGGTAATTCCAATATATAAAACTGGACCAAAAGAAGTGCCTGGAAATTATATACCAAACTCATTGCTCAGTGTCGTATCAAAAGTTTTGGAAAAGGTAGTCAATTCCCGGCTGACTTCTTATCTTGGATTTAAGGGCCTACTCTGTGATCGTCAATTTGGTTTTCGTCGAAGAAAATCCACAGAAGATAGATGTTTATTGGTAACAGAATTGAGCTCACGGTACATGGACAGTGGACATCGATGTATTGGCGTATTCTTGGATCTGTCTAAGGCATTTGATACTGTCTCAGTTCCAATACTTTTAAAGCGACTGTAATGTATTGGCATCAGAGGCCTTCCTTTGAAGTGGTTTTCTAGTTGTCTAACTGGCAGAAAACAGTGTCTGCGTATAGGTAAACATATTGGTGAATTGCAAAAAGTCACTGTGGGTGGTCCACAAGGGTCTATCTTAGGCCCAACCCTGTTTTCAATTTACATGAACATTACTTAAATTGAACATTGAAAACGCGGATACCGTTTGTTATGCTGACGACACCGTAATATTATTTAAAGGTAAGTCATGGGAAGATTCAAAACACATGTCAGAAAAAGACTTCTCCGTAGTAACTAACTGGCTAGATAATAACCTCCTGACTCTTAACCCCGGAAAAACGAATTACCTGTCGTTTCACATAACAAAAGCTAGTGCTCCAACCGACTGCGAATTTATACAAATACATAGATGTGATAAAGCAGCAGAAACACCATGCTATATATATTATATATTGTCCAAAGATACATAGGACGACAGAATTACGGTACCTGGGAGTCACATCTTATCCTTATCTGGAAGAGTTAGAAAACTCATGAATATCATAAGCCTACTCAGGCACTCAGGTGATTGCCAATTGCTTAAATCTATCTTTAATGCACTATGCCAATCAGTCATTATGTATTGCATAACAGTCTGGGGAGGAGCTGCAAAATCACATGTAATAATATTAGAGAGAGCTCAACGAGCCTTTCTCAAAGTAATGTGCAGGAAGCCACGACGACATCCTACGGATAATTTATATAAGGAATGCGACGTGCTAAGAGTTCGACAATTATTCATATTGGCTAGTGTAATAATAATAAATCATTTATTTCAGGCATTTTACCCATAAATCTACTAACAATCTTAACTTAAATTACATTTTACTTTGATTTTAATTAAATTAAAGATAAAAAGGAAAACTTAATATATTATGTCATAATTACAATTAAAAAAGAAAATAATTAAATTATAGAAATAGAAATTATAAAGTTGATATTCAATGATGTTTAATTTAATTTCAGTTCTTACATTATTAAAAAAAAATATATATATTATGTCAAATATATAACATAAATAAATTGTCACAGGTCACAGATATCATATTTACAACAGTCATACACAGAATTAATTATTAAATTACTGCATTTTCTAATGCGGTCCATAAAGGAAGCGGTTCTTTTTCATAACACGGCTAAAAATCGTCAACCCTATTCTCCGCAAACATACCCGACGCGCTACAGCGCCACGGTAGTTTAAGCATTGCTCTAAAAGCGTTATTGTACTGCACACGTAGCGTATGGAAAGTTCGTTTTGTATAGTTTTTCCACAAGTAACTGGTATAGAACGACTGGCAATAAGCGCCGAATAAGGTTATTTTGACAGGTACACTACACCTAGCGAATCTGCGGGCTAACATGTTACTTGTGGCGGCAATGGACCTCCTTTGTCTTTCAATATCATCATCATCCTTCAAGTTATTTCTTATGATGTGCCCCAGGTATTTAAATTGAGAAACAATTTTGAGCTGAGATCCCGCCAACGTGATAGCTGGGTTTGAAATGTGCGACCCGTCGTGCCTGAATACCATAATTTCCGTCTTATCTACGTTATACTTTAAACCATGAGTTGAGGCGTACTGTTCACAAATGTTTATAAGTTTCCGTAAGCCCTTTATAGAGGGACTCAGCAGGACCATGTCATCCGCGTTACTCAAGTTTTTGACAGGTTGATTACACATATAACAGCCGACTTTGGACCCGCTGAGTTCATCTATAAGTCCATTCATATAAAGATTAAATAGGGTTGGTGACGTGAGACCACCCTGTCTAACGCCATACTCTAGCTTATACTCTTTGGAGAAGCTGCTACCCCATTTAACCACATTAATTTGGGCTCCATACCAATATTTCAACAGTCCTAGTATATCACGGGGAACACCAGTCCCCTCCATCCGAGACCATAATATGTCATAGTGTATAGTATCAAATGCGCGGCTAAGATCAAGAAAGCATAACAGTCTGGGGGCAGAACAGTAATTTTCGTGTCCCTAGTAGATATCCCCGGAAGCAAATTGCTCCGCTAGTTCCACCGGTTCGAAGATGTATGTTTGGAGCGAACTCTCCTATTCCTAGGCTGTGCAAGATGGTAAACATATATAGAGATTACATCGATATTAATTTCACGACTTCTGTCTATACAGTTCGTAAATTATTTGTATGTAAGTTTAGTGAATAAAATGTAGTCATAATAATTATGTTTCTTAGTTTTATAATATATATATATATATATATATAATAATCTTAAATAATAATAATTTCAAACCAAATCATTAAACCATTATTACTTGTTAGCGTATATTTTTTTCCCCTTAAACGAATATTTACTTTGTGAAAATTATTAAAGCATGTGATAGATACCTGTAATTGTTTGTTACATTAAGCACATTATATTTAGTCTATATTATAAATATTTAACGCGTCAATGTAAACAAATGTTGGTATTTCTAAATAATTAAATAAATAAAGCACGCGTATACACTTGTTTTTCTTTATAAATAATATTTTACAGTGTTTTTTAAAGCGAAAATAGCCATATCCGTTGAGAGATTGGAACGGAAACCAAACGGTGCATTATTTAATTTAATATGTTTTAGGAGTTCGGAATGTAGCAGCCTCTCCAAGATCCTAGACATGATGGTAGCTAGGGAGATAGGACGATAATTTTTGGAATTAGAAGCATTACCAGATCCATTCTTAGGTATGGGCACTACAACTTTAGTTATTTTCATAGTATTATGTCCTATGGTATATTGTTATGGGGCAGTGCGGCAGATATTAATACTATCTTTGTGCTGCAGAAGAGGGCTATTTGCGCGATTTATAACCTAGGTCCTAAAGAATCATTAAGAGAAAAATTTAAAGAAATAAACATTTTGACTGTTGCTTCTCAATACATTTTTGATAATGTTTTGTATGTTCATAAGCACATTGAGGAATTTTCTAGAAACTGTGACATTCATAATGTTTACACGAGGAACAAACATAAACTTGTTATGCCTACTACTCGGTTGGGTCGAGTTAGTAAGTCTTTTGTTGGGCGATGTATATGCTTCTACAATATGATCCCAGAAAATGTACAAAACAAATGTGTTACGAAATTTAAAAGAATTGTTAAAAAACGTTTGTGTGGGAAAGGTTATTATAGCATAAACGATTTTCTTAATGACACCACGGACTGGGATTAAAGCGAACACCCTCAGGCTCTTTAATTATTAATGTTTATTGTACGATATTACATTGTAATCCATATTTTATAAAAAAAAAAACCCGCTGAGTTTCTTGCGCCCATTCTTCTCAGGTCTGAGGCAGTCTCTTTTGAATGGGTGGTAGATTTCGACGTTCAATAAGTGATTATAAATCCTATTTTGAATAAAAATATTTGAATTTGAATAAACAACGCATTTCATAAATTCTGCAGGAAGATAGCAATGAGACATGCATAGGTTAAAAAAATTTGAAACTAATTCATGTAAGAAACACCCGCCATATTATACGTGTTCCACACTTAGACCGTCGTGCCCAGGTGACTTCCCCCTTTTCATATTTTTTATACAGTTAAACAACTCTGCGGGCGATATATTAATACTTGTTTTCGACAAGGACTCACCGACACGTCGATCCGAACGCGATGAGTCATACTGCGCCCGCGAGCCGCTTCCCCCACTATTTGGAACTGGCGAGCAAAGATCTCTGCAATTTCACTACTATTTTGAGTGTTATTTACACTAACTGGAGCGGTTGTTTTAAATGCTAGTTTGTTAGTATATTTCCAAAAGCTCTTAAAATCGCCTTTAGATCGTTGCGCGGCAATTATATCCATTTTTAATTGAGTTTCATTATTTTCGCACCATTTTAATTTATTTTTAATGAAGGAGCACAAAAATGTTCTCAATACTCCGGGTTTTGCCACTCATAAAATGAAACGCACGTTTAACATAACTCGCCCAAGAGTTAATACCAAGTTTTCGGAACGACTGGCACCTTATATATCTATATATGTATTTATTGTCTGGTACTTACATAATATAAAATGTTTAAAATATTGATCTTTATCATTCCTTCCAAATTATTTTAACCTCGTTGTCATAAAAAGTCTTATTTGTTCGTTAAACACTTTTACGTATCTTATTGCAGTGCTGACAATTGCCAATAATTTAAGGGACGAATTTCTCCATTCCTAGTTTTATTTGGGTTTGGTCCTTTAGTGCATCGGATATTTTCAACCGGCTTCAAAATGGAGTTTTTTAATTACAACAAAATATGGAAAATTTAATTATTTACATATAATATACATCTACCTACAACAGAAATGTACGGAATTGACTAATACAATACATTTAGGGTTTTCAAAGCAAAGTTTACATTGAAATGAAATACTTACATTGAAAATTAAGATTGGCTAATATATTATGTAACATAATTTTAAAGTTTT
This sequence comes from Leptidea sinapis, assembly GCF_905404315.1. Lineage (NCBI taxonomy): Eukaryota > Metazoa > Arthropoda > Insecta > Lepidoptera > Pieridae > Leptidea > Leptidea sinapis. The sequence continues at coordinate 638,693 of NC_066293.1, forward strand.
AAATACTTGTGTATTATAGCGAGCTAAAATATTTATTAAATATTATATAATGTTGATAAAATGCTCTTATACTATGTAAAGTACCTTTAGTTTAGAAAAAAAATTAATTTGAAAAGTGTGATACTTACTTTTGCAGGCCAGTGTATTTACATAATTTTATGCATAAACATGCTGGTATATTAGTCTAAAGTTCGAAATATATTACATTACGATATTATTATATTACGAAAAAACTGAAAATATTTTGATCCCTTGTATTTAACTTGTCCTTCCTACATGTATAACAAACACACACACACACACACACACACACTCACACATGTTGTTACTTTATTTTTATTTTACTTTCTTTTAAGTTCAGTATTGATAAATTTATAGTTATTTAAATAAATTATTATTTTATAGTATAATATAGTAACTTGTAATAGTAATGCCAATGATGACTACCAAGATAATGGTTTACTGTTAATAATACCTCTATTTGATTCCACGATACAGTCTCCGACTAGTGTGGCGATTTAATGACAATCACAATGAAATCATATATATTGTATATAGCTTGTAAAATATTTAATCTTAATTTAATTGAATGACAATGCATTTGTAGAAAGATCGATATATATAAATTATTCTTATTCTTATTATTATAATTGAATTACTGGTATTTACTATCGTTAATCACGTTTCGTCGACTTTACATCCAACATGGTCTCGGTCACGTCAATGTCTCTCACAGATCGCGTGATACATATAACAACAGGCCACCATGACAGACTGGATGAGTCTTCAATAACGTCGGTACACAAATTTTTGCAAATAAATTACCGTTTATGACGTCACGCCTCAGACGTAACTCTTTGTGTAACTAAACTTCGAGCTACATTAATGAGTCGTGACGTCATTCACTCTGATTGGTGCTTCATGGCTGATCGCCGTATTTTATTAAGCTCAGTATTTCACCGAAACTGGGTGATATTTCTGAATCCCTCCTTGTACATTCTGTCACCGTTTCTGTGAGTGTCTGTAGCGGGTGGTGTGTCCCAGGAGCGCCCGGGTCCGCCAGCTGGTGGGGGGCGAGGCCCTGCCCACCTTGGACTTCCTGTCTGCGGCGCTGCTATCTGCGGAACACGAGCGAGCGCAGGCACGCGCCCTGGCGCTGCCTGAGTGTCGCCTCGTGCCGTTCTTCGGAGCCTTCCTACGGGAACTCAGGTATCAGTCATACTTTTACACAAGGTTAACTTGCTCAATCATGGCTCCATGTGATAGACGTTTATAATGAAAGTAAAGGATAATGTCTGAACTGAATTGGAAATGAGTTAACTTTGACATTACAATTTTTTATGTTTTTAAAGTGATAACCCTCACTTCTAGAATTAATACACAAATAAAAATTGAAAACAAAAATTTATAACCGACGCAGGACTCGAACCCACGACCTCTGGCGCTCCGTGCCAGTGCTCTGCCAACTGAGCTAACCGTTTGAGTGACGTATCGTCATAAAATCTTGTATGCTTTGTTCAACTCTCAGGTTGTTTAGATTTACAAGAGCGACATCTCAAGTCAATTTCCTAATATGAAAATATTGATGTTGAGCAGGTTATCAACTGTAAAGTGGATCCTTTAGATGAATCCACAACCTGAGAGTTGAACAAAGCATACAAGATTTTAAGACGATACTCACTCAAACGGTTCGCTCAGTTTGGAGAGCACTCGCTCGGAACGTCGTAGCATTGGGTTCGATCCCGCGTCGTTCTTAAAATTTTGATTTCAATTTTTATTTGTGTATAATAATAGTTGTTGAGTTATAAACGAAAACTATTTTTTTATTTTGGTTTGTTAATAACAATTGAAATGTTTTATATACCAATACATCCTCGTAATACATTTATTTTGAGGTTATTTTCTTGTTGAACTAGCCCAAGGTACATATGCTCTTTCACTACGTACAGTTTGTGCTATTATGACTTGTACTGTTGTGTTGGCAGTAGTGACAGAGGGCTACTATTAAAGGTTTGTTATGAGGATATTGTATGCACATTAACTTGGTGCTTTGTGCGTTAATGGCTAGACCAACATCTAGAAGTATAGATCTAAATTGCCGGTAAAGTATTACATTTTGTTCGTCAATGTTCACCAATGCTCACGCGACCAGTTCAACAATTATGTTTGACATCAAATGTAATCATATAAGCACACGCTGTCATTTGTGAATTTTTATTTTCATAAAACATAATATATTTTTTTTTTTTTTTGAGAGGAGGAAATACTGTTATTATATACTATTTACGCCCCGGAACGGGGCGTAATATGTCGGACTCGAGTGTCCGAGTAAGCGGACGCCCCATACTGACTAAAACCTCCTCTGTGCTGTTAGCAGCTCTGGCTTTCACAGCGAAGTAGGACGTGGGCCGTGGAGGCCGCAAAGACTACGCAACAACAGTCGCGGGGCGTCTCCTAAGGAGACTCGAACCTCAGACCGGCCATGTGCTTGTGGGAAGGAGAGAGAATGAAAATGAAAATGAAGATGAAAAGATGAGAAGAACACACTCGCCGGCGAGTGTGGTGATGTTTAGTGTAATGTATGTAAGTGTGTGTGTATGTGTTTATGATTGTATGTATGTATGTTTGTATGTGTGTAAGTAGTGTAAATGTTAGTGTGCATGTATGTTTGTGTTTGTGTGTGTTTGTGGTTGTGTAAGTGGTGTATGTCAGTCCGTCAGTCAGTCCGTGTGTGAGTGAGTGTAGTGAAACGATTACAGGACGAGGACTAACGTCTCGTCGGGTATCAAAACAATGTGTGGTGTATCTAAGGTGCGGGCCGCTGGCCATCGTCAGAGTGACGAGTGCCAGTGGTTTGCGGTGGTTGACCGCGCCTACGCCTGCGAAGGCGGTGTGTGCGTGTCTGTGTCGGTGTTTGTGTGGGTGTCGCGTTCGCGATGGTGATGTCGTCATCCGGGTCTACCGTTACGTGTCTGGGATGTCTTATTGGGTTGAGACTATGGTGAAGGGGGATGTACCCGCATGCCTTCCTAACCAAGATGTTGGGATGGTTAGGCGCCTTGTCAAAGAAGCGTCGCGAGATCTCTTTAAAGTGTTGAGCTATCGTCGGAAGCTCTAGGTCGCGGTGAAGGTCAACGTTTCGGATGAACCACGGGGCTCCGGTTGCCATGCGCGTGAATTTATTTTGAACTACTTGCAAACGACGTAAGTAGCTCGGTCGGGTGTGCGCGAAAACGACGCTTGCGTATGACAGTATGGGCCGTACGATGGTTTTGTACAGAGTCACTTTGTGTTTGAGCGGAAGTTTGCTTCGCCCACACACAAGTGGATAAAGGCGACTGAGGACAAATCGGGCTCTATTGCATACAGTATCAATATGTTTCTTGAAGTTCATATTGCTGTTGAACGTGACTCCTAAGTATTTGTAATCCTTCACCCACGGTATGGGTGTTTCATACAATTTAATGACGTCAGTCGGTCGTTTTTTAGCGCGGATGCTATAAGCGTTACCGAAGAGTATCGCTGCACTCTTGGTGGGGTTCACTTCAATCCGCCATTTTCTGAACCAGTTGCCTAGTTCATCGACGGCGGCTTGAAGTACTTTAATGTTCCTGCACAAGGTTGAGCGGTTCAATAGAGCGGAGCCAAAGTAGAGTGCCGTATCGTCAGCGTACTGAGCGAGCTGGACACTCGGAAACTTGGGAATGTCGCTCGTGAAGAGCGAGAAAAGAGTGGGAGAGAGGACTGAACCCTGTGGCACGCCAGACCTGATGGGTCTGGGTGAGGATAGGGTGCCCTCTACTCGATATCGGAAGGAGCGATCAGTAAGGTAGGCTCGTATGATGCGCACGAGCCTGTCTTGCACTCCCAGTTGATACAGCTTGAATACTAAGCCGTTGTGCCATACCTTGTCGAATGCCTTCGCGACATCGAAAAACACGGCTGCCGTGGTAGCGTGAAGTTGACGCCGTACGAGAATGTACTCGGTGAGTCGGTGAGCCTGCTGGGGACACGAGTGAGCGGTTCTGAATCCGAACTGTATGTCGCGTATCAGGTTGAGCTCCGCGATGTAATGATTAAGACGCGCGAGAATTAATCTTTCGTAAAGTTTCCCGATCGAGTTAATTAAGCTAATAGGCCTATAGCTACTCGGATTAGCTTTAGGTTTATTGGGTTTTGGGATACCGATAACAATGGAATCCTTCCATTGTTCGGGGAACGCGCTATTAGACAATAGAATATTAAAAATGGTAACCAATAAAGTAATAAGAGTCGAGGATAGGATTTTAAGAACCCTATTGTTTATAGTGTCAGGCCCCGGGGCCTTCTTGGAGTGAAGCTCCTTAATGTTTAGCTTCACCTCTTCGTAAGAGGTGGGTTTTATTACATCGCCTGAAGGGCTCAGAGCGGAGCGACGTTCAACTTCACGATCAACTTCGTCAACGTGTGTCGGGTCGGCTGCTGCATTTGGAGAGCACTGAATCTCGAGACTATCGGCGAGGCATTCAGCCTTCTCATCGTCATCGAGCGCCGGCTGCAGTCCCACATAATATAATATAGGTAGGTACTAGGAAGGTACACACGCACACTGCTGGGTTCCTCACGAATCTGTCTGTGACATTATTGTATTATGTTTGTCATAATGCACACCACATGAGGCTAAATATAGTCTTATCTTGGAGCGGGTGCAAACCAATTTGTTAGATTCTTGTACATGACGTTTCATGGGGTTTATTTTTGTTGTTTGTTAACCATTTTACCCATTAATGTACCCTACACTATTTGTGTTGGGTATGGTCGGATACAATGAGATAAGGTCTATTAGGAAATTAGCGCTTGTTCTGTATATTTTTAAAATTATAAGAGGCAAGTTATTTAATGCGGACATACTAGGGCAGGTGAATATTCGATTGCCGGACCGGTACGTGTGGTGCAGGCACAGGCCGTCACTGCTGACGTTGCCACTCGGCCGGACTAATCTGGCCATGAAGGCCCCGCTGGCGCGCGCGATTGGTTCTCTTAATGTGGTGGCCGAGCGGATCGACCTGCTTTGTTGCACCTTTTTTTTATGGAATAGGAGGACAAACGAGCGTAGGGTTCACCTGGTGTTAAGTTATCACCGCCGCCCACATTCTCTTGCAACACCAGAGGAATCACAAGAGCGTTGCCGGCCTATAAGGAAGGTGTACGCGCTTATTTGAAGGTACCCATGTCATATCGTCCCGGAAACACCGCACAAGGAAGCTCATTCCACAGCTTTGTAGTACGAGGAAGAAAGCTCCTTGAAAACCGCACTGTGGAGGACCGCTATAGACCCATGTTGGGGGTGATATCCTAACTTGTGGCGTGTCGTGCGAAGGTGGAATTAGGCAGCAGGAATCAGGTTGAACAGCTCTTCGGAACACTCCCCGTGATAAATATGGTAGAAGACACACAATGAAGCGACGTCTCTACGCAACGCCAAGTGATCCAGCCGTTCACAGAGCACTAGCTCACCGACAATTCGAGCTGCTCTGCGTTACACGCGGTCAAATGGATCGATACTGGGGTGCGCCAGACCAGAGATGACAGCAATACTCCATGTGTGGCCGGACCTGCGCTTTGTAGACCGCTAGAATGTGGGCCGGCTTGAGGTATTGCCATGCTCTATTAATGTCGGCCAGCTTCTTCGAAGCCAATTTGGCTTTGCCCTCCAGATGGCAATGGAATTGGCAATCGCTCGAGATTTCGAGACCCAGTATTACGATACTAGGCGAGACTTTAAGGGAAGTTGCTGTCGAAGAGCGGTGATACCACAAATGGTTTTTTTAAGTGGTAAACGCGCAAACTTGAGCCTTCCTAAGCACTAACTTCCTAGCAAAGTATGTTGGAGATGTCCAACATATCATTGATATGCAGAAGAAACAGCGTGGGAGATAGCACACAGCCTTGGGGCACTCCAGCGATCACGGGCTTGGGATTCGAGCAATAACCGTCGACAACGACGTGTATGCTGCGCCCAGTGAGAAGCTGGAGTTCCACTTGCATAAGCTCTCGGGAAGCCCAAATGATGAAAGTTTAGGGAAGAGCGCCTTTTGCACTACAAGATCAAAGGCCTTCGCTATATCCAGGCCAACTGCCAGGCCTTTACCTTTGCTTTCAATAGCCGCCGCCCATCTATGTGCTAGGTATACCAGAAGGTCGCCAGTCGACCGACCATGGCGAAAGCCGTACTGCCGGTCGTTGATCAACTGGTGACCCTCAAGAGCTGGTGGTTAATTATCCATAATCGTGGAGAGCAGGGAGGTAATAGCAATATGCCTGTAGTTTGCCGGATCCGAACTGTCTCACTTTTTTTGGATCGGATGGACATGCGCTGACTTCCATGAGTCAGGGACTACGCCTTTTGAATACGAGTGCCGGAATAAACGCAATAGCATCGGCGTCAACTCAGGGGCACACGTTCTTAGCACGATTGGAGAAATGCCTTCCGGCCCGCTCGACTTCCTGACTTTCAACGAAAACAGAGCTCGCCGAACAGTTTTCTGTCTGAACTGTACTTCAGGCATGGAGCTCTGACACCGCGGGATGGACGGCGGTGTTTTTCCGTTGTCGTCAAGAGTCGAGTTGGAGGCAAAAAGAGTGCACAGGAGATCGGCTTTCTCTTTTGCCGTATGGGCCAGGGTGTCGAAGAAAAAAAAAAGTCGTGTTGAAGTTACCAAGAGCAGCTTTCGACAACGACCAGAACTTGCGTGTTCCGGTCGGGTAACTGGAAAGCTGCTCGCCGATTTTGATGACGTGCTTCGATTTCGCACGGGCGATTTGATCTTCAGAACTTTGCAGTTCGGATCCATTGAGCCCAGCGCCGCAACCCAAGTTCGATACGCCTGTTTTTGCAGTTAGATGCTTCTTTGACTGACGCATTGAACTTGGGCTGTGATCTACCACCGATCGGTACTACAAAGCTTGGTATAAAAATATCCGTGCCCCGCAGTATCACATCGGCAACTGCAACTGCGCAGGCACTAGGATCATACGAAGGGAAACAAACCTTGCCCCAAATGTAGGATGTAAAAAAGGAACGCATCCTATCCCAATCTGCTGACTTGTAGTGATAGTGTAGGATAGGCACTACACTCCTGACCAGGCAATGGTCGGACGTTCCGAGAGGGGCATCGACAGAGACCTGGTAACTATCGGGATGTGTAGTTAGCAGAAGATCTAATAAGGACGGCATGTGACTATCCACATCCGGGAGCCGCGTTGGTGCCTCAACCAATTGGGACACACCAAACGCCAATGCAAAATTATGCATAGATCGCCCTGCATAGTCTGCGGAGGGATCTGTGCAAGCACGTCATCAAATGCTGCTTGAAAGCAGCCCATGAGGTGATCCGTTTCTGCGTTATCACTATGGGAGCTGTAGACATACGCATAGATGCGGACGCAGTCCTCTAAATCTACGTTGAGCCAGAGAGTAGACAGGTCCCTAGCCTCAAAATTACCGAGACGGCGACAGCGTATATCCTGCCTAAAGTACACACATACCCCGGCATGATGCAAAAAATTATGCTCAATTCTGTACCCGGGGTACGTTAAATATGACGTATCGCTAGGTCGAGATATCTGCGTCTCCGTAAGGAACAACAAGGCCGGCCGCGCCGTCTCAAGGTGGTGGTGGACGGCGTTTAAATAGGAGTGAATTCCCCTGATGTTACAAAAGTCCACATTAAGCGTGGGGCGGGGTGCCGTGGCGTTGCTGCCCTTTTTGTCCTTTTACGGGTGCGCGGTACTGTGCTCTCCCCAGAATACGAGGGGCAGCCAGAGTGAGAATGCTCGGGGAGGGATTTTCCGCCTCTGGTAGAGCCAGTACCCTCCTCGGGTAATATCTCTTTTAGGACCGCTTTATTATAATCTTGTTGGGGAGAAGGGGTGGGGGGATGGCCTCCGTTCCTCGAACTAACCTATGGGAAACATAGCGGCTCTCACTCTGAGTGAACTCACAAGTATTGCAATGTGGGCTATAGCCCTATTGCAATACTTGTGAGTTCCCACTGTTATGATACTTAAAACCTATAAACGCTGATGTAAGAATAAGAATAAGAATAATTTATTTAAATTGATCTTTTTACATAAATTACATTAACTTTAAATATTTTACAAGCTTATACATATGTATATAAGTATGACTAAATTATGATTGCCATTGAATCACCACACTAGTCGGAGACTGTATCGTGAGATCAAATAACGATATGATTAACAGTAAACCATTATCTTGGTTGTCATCATTGGCATTACTATTACAAATTTTGAAGACACTATAAACAACTATAAAATGATAATTTAATTAAAATAAACTACAAATGTATCAGTACTAAATTTAAATGAAAGTAAAATTAAATTAAAGTAACAACATGTGTGTGTGTGTGTGTGTGTGTGTGTGTGTGTGTGTGTGTGTGTGTGTGTGTGTGTGTAAGTTTATGTGTGCGTGTGTGTGTGTGTTTATGTGTATGTGCGTATAAAATTAAATACGAGGGATCAAAATATTTTCAGTTTTTTCATAATCTTATTCTCCTAGGCATTTACTGATTTTTATTTTCATATTTTTTGTACTTAAGTCCAATATGCCAACATGTTTATGCATAAAATTATATAAATATTTAAATAAAATTTATTTGATATGCAAGAAATCAAGTGAAAAATATCTCGGTCTCATATTAGATAATCAACTAAACTGGAAGCCACATATTGTGAAGGTCTGTTCTACGATACGATCTCTAACAGGTGCGTTAAATGGCTGTGTTAAATGTCTTCCAACAAACATAAGATACATAATTTACAATTCTCTAGTCAAACCACATCTAGAGTATCTGGTTGAGATCTGGGGGTCAGCCGCAAAAACAAATTTAAAAACCTTGCAAATAAGGCAAAACAAACTCTTAAAAACATTATTTGGCTTAGACTTCTCAACGGCGACTGACAAAATATATAAAAATACAAAAATATTAAGCGTAAAACAAATATTTATATTCCAGACTTGCTTACTTATAAGAAAAATACTTAATAAAGACATACGTATTCAAATATCTTTCACCAAGAAGATACAAATCCAAAAGAGATGGCTCAGGAGTGCTAATAACCTGGTTCTTAGAGCACCAAGAATGAATTATGGTAAAAATAGCTTAATGTATGAAGGTGCTCATCTCTATAATAATATTCCAAATGACATAAAAGATACCGTCAATAGTTTGCGTTTCAAAAGGCTATTAAAATCATATATAACTAAAAATATTTCGGTCATCTAAATTAGATTAAGTAGATACAAATAAATAATAAGAAAATCACTTATGTAATTCTTAAGTTAAAGGAATTAATTAAGCACAAATTAAAAACATAAAATTAATATTTTTGGGTAAGTACTTTTAATCATTGAAACAGATAATATTATAAATAATTAAAAACATAAAATATCCATAGTAAGTACTTCAATATACTACACAATACTTTTAAAGTTAAAATTTTTCCAAACTTGTCATTCCTAATGTGAAGCCATATTCAGTTATCTTATTCTGTGACGCGCGATCCGGTTCTGTTCACTTTGTTCGTGCTGCCATATTTCATTTATTGTTCTAGTGGTTTGTGACTAATTGTAATTGTGACTACTCACCGATTCTCATATTATTAGTGTGTTATTATATTTTGTTGTACTATTAGATATTAGTAAATCTTTCTTTTGTTACTTTTCATACTCCTTTGCTTTGTACGTAAATTACTTACTTTTAAGATAATTTAAGTTTTCTCAGTAAGTGAATTGTTAATTCTTTTGAGAAATAAAGATTCTTAAACCATAAACCATAAATATTTGATATATAAGGTGCCGGTCGTTCCGAAAACTTGGTATTAATTCTTGGGCGAGTTATGTTAAACGTGCGTTTCATTTTGTTAGTGGCAAAACCCGGAGTATTGAGAACATTTTTGTGCTCCTTCATTACACTAGCCAATATGAATAATTGTCGAACTCTTAGCACACCGCATTCCGTATACAAACTGTCCGTAGGGTGTCGTCGTGGCTTCCTGCACATGACTTTTAGAAAGGCTCGTTTTGCTCTCTCTAATATTATTAGATGAGATTTTGCAGCTCCTCCCCAGACTGTTATGCAATACATAATGATTGATTGACATAGTGCAATATATATTGATTTAAGCAATTGGCAGTCAGCTGAGTTCCTGAGTAGCCTTATGATATTCATGAGTTTTCTAACTCTTCCAGATAAGGATAAGATGTGCGGCAAGAAGGTGAGTTTTTCATCCAATTGGACTCCCAGGAACCGTAATTCTGTCGTCCTCTGTATTTTTGTTTTCAATAAAAATATACAATATTGTACAGTAATTTCTATCGCTATAAAGAAATCATAATCTAGTCCCAGGCTGTCCGATCATTTAGATATTCAGCAGTGGAGTAATAGGATTTACGACAGACCCATTTTTTTATAAAACATTTAAATTTATTTATAGATAATGCCTGAACAGTGGCTGGGACTGTATTATAGAAGTGTATACATTAACCCTTAAAGCTATTATGTATCCTATGAAGCCTACTAGAATTAGTTACAAGCAATCCCTTATTTCTAGTGTTATAATAATGAAAATCACTATTAAGAGCAAATAGGTGACGATTTTTGTGAACGTATATTAATTTTTCATAAATGTACTGACAATGAACAGTCATAATATTTATTTCTTTAAATTTTTCTTTGTCTATAACCAAGCTGATATATAGCACGAACAGCTCTCTTTTGCAGAGCAAACACTATATCAATGTCAGCAGCATGACCCCATAGTAAAATACCGTACGTCATGATGCTGTGAAAATAACTGAAGTACACTAATCTAGCGGTCGCAACATTCGTGTACTCTCTAATCTTTCTAACTGCATATGCCGCAGAGCTGAGTCTATCTGCTCGATGGGCAATATGTGGACCCCACTGAAGCTTTTTATCTAACGTGATAGATATATATCGAGCGACGTTCAGTTCCGTGGTCCATTGGAAGAGAAGGCCAAACTGGCCTCTAAAAAGCTTGGTGTACTTAGTAAGGCGAGACAGTAATTCACTATAAGCTTGCAAATATATAAGGTGCAAATTGGGCCTCACATGGAGTACTGTTCTAACCCCTGGGCGGGTGCTCCCCAGTACCAGCTTCTTCCATTTGACCGCATACAACTAAGAGCGGTTCAAATCATCGACGATCAAGTCACCTCCGATCGGCTTGATTCTTAGGCTTGCGTAGAGATGTGGGTTCTCCCTGCATCTTCTACCGCATTTATCACGGGGAGTGCTCAAAGGAGCTGTTCTGGTTGACACCAGCTGCCGAATTCCACCACCGGACATTACGTGCAAAGAAAGACCCACATCACCCTGACGTCTAGCGTTGCAGAACCGCGGATTTTACAAGAAAATTCTTGCATCGCACAGTAAATTGTGGAATCAATTACCGGCCGCGGTTTTCCCGAACCGATAGGACTTAGGGAACCTTCAAGAAAAGAGCATATTCCCAACTTAAAGGCCGGCAACGCATCTCTTGACACCTATTGTTGTGGATGACCATGGGTGGTTGCCTCACCTCTCCCGTGAGCCTCTTGCCCTTTTGCCCTGAACGGCTACGCTACGTAGTATATTCATTTTCTTTAGGCTACGGGCAACGGGCTACGTTGCGAAATGATAGTTAGGAAACATTATTAATTGAAGCGAATTTTGTTTTTCTTTTTATAATAACGTTTACCCTTTTACCCTTGCGTTCATCAGATGTCGTTATTGCAGATTCTTATTTACATTTCTATGATTTTATCACCGGAGTCCGTATAACTGTGACTAAAGAAGTGTGCGCGGGCCAACCGCTTTTACATAATACCTTAATGTTAACTATACTCTTCATATTACATCGACTTGTAACAGATAATAACATGATAATGTAATACGGAGTAGCTTTACATCCTAAAATAACGGACTGAGCACATTTTGTGTGTAGGACTACCAACTGATAATACATATTGAAATTCGAAACGTTTAATGTAAAAATACAATGGGAGCGGTCTAATGGAACTTGCGTAGAGACATCACTGAGAGCTGCTACAACAAAATATATTATCCATCAAGTTGCTGCCCGCAACGTCAATCGCGCATATGCTTTAAAGTATGAATAATACAACTATATATAACTGCATTTAGCGTGACAATATATGGCTTGTAAAGTTGTCCCGACCTCTTGTTAAGATACATGCTACATTTTAATTAAATCTATTCAATACTTTATGCGTTTCCCCGGACATACATCCACTCTACATAACGTTAACGCAGCTCTATACAGATATTAATTAAGCGTGCGAGTGCATAAGAAGCAATTCACTGCTCTGCATTTAGCTCTCCCTCTCCTCCCGTTAGACGACCCTCCTCCTCTCGTTTGGGCCTGTCTAATGACTCATAGCGGACTCATTAACTCCGCACTCAGCTGAACATCCGGCTCTTTCCTGGGTGGACGGTCGGATGACCTCCAGCTGAGTGACGCTCCAAGTCACGAACTTACATTATTACTAATGTATAGACGACCAGCCAGATAATGCGTGAACAGTTATATTTGTCAATGCGTGCGTTACTTAGGGGTTTAATATTCAAAATAATGACAGAACAATAATTATTATAATGGAACTGTACTGTTTCCTTGTTCATTATACAACTGTACTGGTTCATTGTTCATTATACAACTGTACTGGTTCCTTGTTCATTATATAACTGTACTTGTTCTTTGTTCATTATACAACTGTACTTGTTCTTTGTTCATTATACAACTGTACTGGTTCCTTGTTCATTATACAACTGTACTGGTTCCTTGTTCATTATACAACTGTACTGGTTCCTTGTTCATTATACAACTGTACTGGTTCCTTGTTCATTATACAACTGTACTGGTTCCTTGTTCATTATACAACTGTACTGGTTCCTTGTTCATTATAGAACTGTACTGGTTCCTTGTTCATTATAGAACTGTACTGGTTCCTTGTTCATTATACAACTGTACTGGTTCCTTGTTCATTAAAGAACTGTACTTGTTCGTTGTTCATTATAGAACTATACTAGTTCGTTGCTCCTTATGGAACTATACTCTCGCGTCGCATCTTGTTATGAGTACTTATCCATTATGGTATAAGTGTCCTTTAATGAAGTTACTTTTAAAGAAAAACATAAGCATCGTACCAAGTTTAAGCGCTATGGCAAGCGCGATGGTTGGGATTCTTTTCTGATCTTAAAGGAACGTGATAAAGAACTTGAAAACGAAATGTTGGTCGAATATATGACCAGAATTTAAACTGGTATAGCTAAAAATCCGCGAGCCTTCTGGTCTTATGTGAAACAAAAAGTTCCAGTAAAACTCACAGCTACAACGATAATCTGTCTTGTGGTAAACATAATTAGCATTGTTGTGTTGTGACATGTACATTATAAAACTCATTCATTAACTTTTAATTAAGAAATACGTGGCGATCGGAAACTACTGTTGCTGATTTGTGTTGTATATTCTTAATAACAACATTTATACATACTGTAGGTACTCTGATAACCTTTGATGCTTTTCTCAATTATTATTTTTGTTCTGCCGCTTATTAAAGCATCTTTTTAAAAAAAATGTAGTGTGCAATTATATATTATAATATAATGCTAAACACGGTAAAATTGTTATTACTTGATATCCATTCTTACGCTTATTAAATTTCTATTAATAAAGAAGTAATTTGTTTAAAATATGCAGCAAACATGACCTCTAGCTGACCGCCAGCTGTGGCGATCTCTAGCGAAGCCATATTTGTTTATTCTTGTATTGAACGGACAACGAATGCCGTTTTCTCATGTAGCCGTTGTAAAAAACGCTGTTGAAGCATTCTGCAAGCTGAAAGATCATGTAACGCGAACTCACTTACAGCCCGATCGCCCTTCGAGATGACTTCGTCGGACTGCTGTGTAACATATCCTTACTTTGTATTTATAGGGTCTGTACTACTATATTATTTCCAGAGATATCCTGTCGACCACTCCGCCACTGGACATACAGACGGACACGCCCCCGCGTCGCGACGTCAGACGTGAGGCGGGCGGGGACGACAGGTCTGTTGAAACAAAAAAATTATAAAAACACACCTTTAGACTTTTTTATAAAATAAGGAATGAGATGAACATGACATACATCTGGTAGTAAGTGACTCGCAAAAAGTGACTGGAAAAATCCAAATTCCGCGCTGGTCACTTTGGAGGCATCAGATGTTAATTTCCACCAGCTCAGTAAGGTCACGGCTACGGCGCCGCCCAATCCGAAACATCATACTGCTTGAACACAGAAGAAGGCGCCGCTGGGGTCCCCAGCTAGTCAGCATGCTGTGCAAAGAAGCCTTTGCTGGTAGAGTGATTTCATATACTTAATGATTGTTGCTGCAGCAAAGGATCAGAGAAGGAGGACCTGCGGAGAGAGAGTGGCGGGGGCGAGAGCGAGGGCAGGCGAGTGACCGGCCGCCATGACACCAGGAGACCAGAGGTCAGTACGGTACTAGCTTATGTTGTGTTGTGGCAGGGGGCTCGCAACACACTCTTAAATAATTATTACTTATTGTTGCTGACTTTCTGTCAAAAGGTAATCCAATAATATTCAGTTGTATTATTTTTGTATCTAATTAGAAGCGCCAAAACTGTTGAGACGTGTTAATTACTTTTCAATATTAATATTAGTTGTGATACAATTCTTTGAAACTTTAGAACTTCTCGCCATAATTTTTTGTGCAGTTTTTATGTAGGATAATTAAAACATTTAAATATTATGTAAATGTGTGTTATCGAGAATAACATTTACATTACAGATTTGTTAATATTTTATGAAAAAAAATATCTTCTCACGTCCGAGGCATACTTTTTCGAATGGGTGGTAGTTTTTTACTTTCAATAGGTGATTTTATATCCATTATATATATATTTATTTATTTATTATATGTATATTTATGGCAATTGTTTTGAGAAGTTTTTATGTTGTAGTCAGAGTTTATTGTATGGTTTAGAATATTTTAACAACTTTGATTTTTTTTGCTATTGGGGTTATTGCACCTAGTCATATTGCCAATTTGTCTGAATTTTAGTTTGAAACGCTACTTGTCATATGTTCATAATATGAAGAACCAAACAATTATTATGTTTACGATTTGAGATCCTCCTCCATACCGCCCAATATATTATTCGGTACACGATTAATTATTTTTTTATTAATTGGCTATCATATCATTCATCTATTTTATGTGGTAGCTAATGTTTTAAACAGCCTTCTTGATTTATCGTCGGTATAAACAAGAACGTTACCACATCAACAGAAATAATCCTAATAAATCTCTTATATACATCATAGTATTGCCATAAATACTCAAACGACCTACTCAACTTATTTAAATCTTTTGACCTTACACATTTATTTCAAGAGCCAACGAGAACAACTTCAACAACTGCGACTTGCATTGACAATGTGTTTACTAATTTTAATTGCTTTGATTATAAAATTATAAAAAAATTATAGTCTGATCATAGCGGGCTTAGTGTTTCTCTCTCTACCTTTTTCTCAGTTTATTTAGAGTATTATCGTCAAAGGTAGACCAAGAACTAAGAAGCAGATAGTAAAGCTTAACTCAATCTTATATAAATTGTTGCAATAACAAAATTATGATTACAGTAATACGAATAACTATTATAATCACTTTTTTAATATAGTGCAGCCAGTATACGCTGAAATTTTTAAAAGGAAAGAGTAAAAATAAATTTGAAACAAAAATTTAATTATTGGGCTAATAAAGGCATACGCATAAGCAGGGACCGTTTATTTGTACTGTATGACATAAGGTCTTTGACTGAAATAGATTCCAAAGTCATTGTTAAATCTTTAAAATTAATTAGTAAGAAAAATACTGAAGACATATGGGGAATGTCTGTCAATTTATGTCATAATATAATTGACACAATAGCACCCTACTTAGCCACACTTTTTAAAATCTGCGTGGACACAGGAGAATGTCCAGACTTAATGAAGGTGAGCAAAGTTGTTCCATTATTGAAAGATGGGAATAAAACAGACCCTAGTAATTATAGACCTATTTCTGTGCTCCCAGTACTGAGCAAAGTTTTTGAAAAATTATGCTCAACCAAATGCTCTCCCACTTCCATTTAAATAACATATTGGTAAACGAACAATTTGGATTCACTAAGGGTCGCAGCACTATCGATGCCGGCTCTGTACTTGTTCAACATGTTTTTCAGGCTTGGGAAAGATCTAAAAATATTATTGCAATATTTTGTGACTTGTCTAAGGCAGTCGACTGTGTATCTCATGATACTTTGCTTTGTAAACTGGAACACTACGGAATTAAAAATACAGCACATGATCTGTTAAAGTCCTACCTTAAAAACCGAACTCAAAAGGTACAGATCCAAGAAGCTAATTCACAAGGTTCCTTTATTAAAATGGGAGTACCACAGGGATCTAAATTAGGTCCTTTTTTGTTTTTAGTTTATATAAATGATTTACCGCTCTATGTACGGGATATGTGCAATATTGTTCTATTTGCAGACGATACTTCTCTTTTATTTGAGGTTGATAAAATAAATCCAGACTTTGACAAATTAAATAGTGTCCTCAAACTTGTTCACCAATCGTTTATTTTATTTTATTTTATTTTGGCATCAAACAGTCACAAAATTACAATTTTAATGTTAGATAATTACTAAAAAGAAGACTTATAGTGCCGAAAATTACAATGTTAAAATAAATACCTAGTGTTAAACATAAACATATAAAGTTAACATTTACAACAAACGTGTACAATACAATAACTTAACTATATTTTATTAATTAACTAACAATAACTATATTTTATTCTCTATTCGTAACAAGATTACATAAGTTTGAGATTTAATTTCTTTCTAAATTCTTTATAAGGTAAACCAAAAAGATCCATATCAGAAAAATCTTTATTATAGGAGTTAAATGCTCGTTGTATAAAGCGATTCAAAGTATATTTTTTTGTGTAGCGTGGTGGAACAAAGATATTTAATTTACGACAGGAGCGGATGGGAAGTTTGGCGCGTGATGTAAGTGATATTTTTGAAAGTAGATAAGGACAGTCAATCTTATTATTTAGAATTTTATGGATAAATATAATATCGATGAATTTACGATGATTAACTAAGCTAAGAATATTGTACTTTTCTAGTGAGTCTGCATAAGAAGGAGTCGTATTATTGGAGTGATAGTTTAAAGTGTTTATTTTCTTCTTTTGCACTTTTTCTATTCTATTTTCATGGAACTTATAGTTAGGATTCCATACACTACAACCAAACTCCAGAAGTGATCTTACAAACGAAAAATAAAGCATTAATAGTGTTCGAGGTTATTTAAATGGTTTACAGACTCTGTTTATAAAACCTAAGTTACGGAAATCTCTCTGCACAATTGTATCTATATGATGATTGAAAGTGAGTTTATGATCCATCAGTATGCCTAAGTCTCTTACCGTATCTACGCGTTTTAAATTGTAATCATCTAACCTATAGTCAAATGTTATTTTTCTTTTATTATTGCGAGTGTATGAGATAACGGAGCATTTATCTATATTGATAAATAGTTGGTTTTTCGTACAATAATCTGACAACGACTCGATATCCAACTGTAATTTTTTACAGTCATCTATGGTTTCAATAATACGAAAAATTTTTGTGTCATCGGCATATTGCAAAAACATTGAATTTTTGAAGGTTGATCCTATATTGCTAATATATAATGAGAATAATAAAGGTCCCAAGTGGGATCCCTGTGGGATTCCCGAGGGAATTACCAGAAATCCAGAGCAGCAACCTTTGACACAAACAGCTTGACTACGATTCCGGATGTAGGAGTCTATCCATCGTAGGAGACTTCCGTGAACACCAATCTCTGAAAGTTTCGTAATAAGGAGATCATGATTTATCCGGTCAAAGGCTTTGGAGAAGTCGGTGTAAATAACGTCCACCTGAAGACCTCTATGCATATGGTGGAGTAAATTGTCCGTAAAAGTAAGCATGTTAGTATTTACACTTCTTGCCTTCCTAAAACCATGCTGGCTATCTGAGATATGGTGTTTCATTGATTCATATAACTTTTCAGTAACAATTTTTTCACAAATTTTACCAAGCAGGCATAGTTTTGATATAGGTCTGTATTCTGAAATAAAATCATGTTTCGAACTTTTGGGGATTGGTGTAATTAGTGCTTTTTTCCAGACCTGAGGGAACACACCAGTTTCCATTGACACTTTAAATAAATATGTAACGGGCTCTGTTAATTCTTTAGCGCACGAAGAAATTAAGAATGGGTGAATACCGTCTCCTCCAGCCCCTTTGTATATATTTACAGTTTTTAATTGTTGGAAAACAATGTTTTGGCTATAATTTATAAAGTTTATTTCAACAGGGGAACTTACATTATTAAAAGCAGTTGGAGTATTAGTAATTGGCGCGTTGTTTGAGGGAATAAACACGCTGTGAAAGTATTTATTAAAATATGAACAAGTTTGTTCTCCACCCGATATAATTTCCCCCTGGTAATTCAATTTGTCTGGTATACTACCTCTCGACATTTTTGACTGAACAAATGACCAGAAATATTTTGGATAATTATTAACTTTGTTTTCTGCAAACTCCAAGTATGAGTGATAACATATTTTCTCTAAACTTTTAAATCTAGTTCTAAGAAGAGCGAAAGTGTTATAATCACTGCGGTTACTGTAAGTTTTCCATTTTTTGTGGTATTTTCGTTTTTCTCACTCCAATTTAATTAGTGAATTAGTAAACCACGGAGGAGGTTTTGTATTATTCGACGACAGTCGCGTAGGTACATACTTGTCTATGAGACTGTTTAAATTTTTGTAAAAACTATCGATCATGTCGTCTACATTATTCATAGGCGTAAATAAATCGACCCTATCGATTTTCGTTAGTTCTCGTTTAATTAATTCCATATCGGATTTAAAAAATAACTTCTTTTTGAAAATCTTACCTTGGAAGGGAGTTGGATATAGAACTTGAAGTAATATCCAGCGATTTGTGATGTAAATCTTCTGGTGTAAGTGGATTGTCACAAGATGTTACGTTACAGTGTACATTACTAAATACTAAGTCGAGAAGTCTTTGTTTATTATTATACTCCGAATTATATTGATTTAGCGAAGAATACATCATAAAATCCGCCGTCAAGCATGCTAAGTTATTGTTATTTGTAATGATGTTCATACTATTAAGCTCACTGTTATAATACCAGTTAGCCGCAGAGACATTGAAATCGCCAAGTACAATAAATAAATCGTTAGTGTGTATGTCCATGAAGTTAATAATATTATCATAAAGACAGGTTAAATTAGTTTCGTGTCGATCACTGTGAGGTACGTACGCGCATATAACGTGAAGCGCGGAGGCAGCGCCCGGTGATCGCGGCGGCAGCGACAGAGTTACCCATACAGCGTCAGCTGGTGGAGGTGCGCTGAACTCGACCCGGAGCTGTGCACACAGCTCCCGCCGAATTGCAATCATTACGCCTCCGCCTCGTCGGCTTCCATTAGTAGATGCGCTTGCACTCGCGATTTGTTCACGGTCACGTCTAAACACTATGTAGCGATCGTCGATAAATTCATTGTTATTAAAATTAGAGTTAAGCCAAGTTTCAGTTAAACATATAATATCATTATTACAATTCAGAAGACATGACAAGAAATTATGAGATTTTGTTCGCAGGCCCCTGACGTTTTGATAGTAAATTGATAGATTACTGTTAAATGACATTAGTACTTAAATTAAGTTTACTTAAAGATCTATTAATATTTTGTTTCACCCATTTTACACAACCTATTGCATATTTTGTAACTTTGAATTTTTTGTAATAAGATAAATAACTAATATGTGTATTACTATTGTACTATTATTATCGAGCGCCATTATAAATAAATAGCTGAATTTAATGAAATTGTATTACATGCCGATTTGATAACTTTGTTTCTCCTATGTATGCTTTGGGGTTCATAATGTACAATATGGTTAACAAACTATGGTGAAGCAGCTCATTGCATAGTGCACTAAAATATTAATGCTTCATTTATGTGGATAAATTATGACGGCGTCTGATGCATTGGGCCTTCTGCTAACTTGAAATTGTATTTAGTTACGCATGAAAGGTCTAGATTGCGCTAGTTGTCTCGCATGCGCGCTGAATACGTGCGAATAATCGACTCGCGCGCCATAAAACAGTATCAAAGTTGTCTTCGAGTTGTCTGCCTGCCGTAATTGATTCTATAACCTTTTAAGTGTCTTGTGTGCCACGTGTCCGCTACATATATTTTGAAGACTTGCTTGTGACATCAATCTAGTTCCCGAATATACCGTGGATGCTTCCTGATTGCTGTTTTTATCCGCTCTGCTGCGACAACGACAAGCCACGAATCAAGAATGATCTGCGAGTATTCCTCCTTAGGAAACCCTAGATTCAATACAGGTTAGTGGATTGGTTTTTTGTATTAGTTGTCGCCATAATTATCCGCTTTCTTTTTCGAGTTACGTTCCCCGCGGTAGACTGTCTATTTACACGACAGCCTACCAACATTTATGTGTAGGGTTTAAATGCCCCACCACACTTTATGGTCCTTCGAGCCGGATATTGTCCAGCATATAATTATCATAACGTAATTAATATCATAATATAAATAAATTTCTTTATTTAACTTCATACAACAACCAATTAGCTTAATATTCATCATATTAACTTGTTCAAGTAAAATGAGTAAAGACAAAATGGATCATGACAAATTATCTAAACAGCTTAGTATTTTGAACGGTGAAAAGGAAATAATATTTAAGAGAATAAATCGTTTGTATAATTTGTCCGTCAATGTTTCTGGTTTCGAATCACGCAATAATGAACAGTTTTTAGCTGATTCAGAAACTACAGATGAGTTGAGGGTAGAGTATAAAAAGTTATTGCATCAGATTATTGATATTGAATTAACTTTAAAACCAGATTCTTCACCTAATTTTCAAAGCTTAGAATCATTTGATGATTTATATATTAAAATTAAAAGGGTTAGGAATAAAATATTATCGGATCACTTGTCTTTGCCACACGCACAGCCACGCTTGAACAACAATACTTCCTTCCATATCAAAATTCCATCCATTGAGCTGCCTAGTTTCGATGGAAAGACAGAAAAATTGCCTGTCTTTTATGAGTCATTTAAAACAAATATTCACGAGAATAAAGAACTGACAGACTCTCACCGTATCCAATATTTAATGGGTAAGTTAACTGATTCCGCTTTAAGAATAACCGCAGGTATAATACCTACAGGTGATTCCTATAAAATTATTTGGAATTCACTAGTTAAAAAGTATCAAGATAAACGATCGTTAGGCACACATTACTTAAATAATATCTTAGAATTAAAGGGTTGTTCTCATTCCGCATATAGTTTAAATGCTTTTATAGAAAAATATTCATCATCACTAGCCGCTTTAAAGCAATTAGATATAAACGATTTAACAGATTTTATTCTATTGCACTGTGCTTTAAGAAAAATAGATTCTCAAACCGCACATTCATTCGAGTTATCTGTCCGCGATGTTGAAATTCCTTCTTCAAAAGACTTGATAAACTTTATTCAAGATCAAGCTAAGATTTTAGAACGTTCAGACAAAATACGTAATTCTAATATCAACACAGACTTAGCCCCGGCTGGGAACAAACCTACCGCTGCGACCACGCGTGAATCGCGCGCACGAACCTACAAGTCATTCGTCGCGAGCCACGACTGTGCTACTATACCTACTTCTCCCGCTTATTCAAATACACCGCTTGTGTGTGTTTTTTGTTCAGATAATAAGCACACAAAACTTTATAATTGTTTTAAATTTAAAAACGTACCTTCTGTACATGATCGGTTTAATTTCATTAAATCTAAACATGGATGTGTTAATTGTCTTAGTGTTACGCATACCATAACTAACTGTAGGTCGTCGTCTGTTTGCGAATTATGTCAAAAGCGACACCATACACTTTTGCACTTTAATAAAGATAAAAAATGTGATTTTAGTAGACGTGAAACACGAACTGTTGCGCTGTCATCGCAAGATATGCCGGTGAAGCTCCCGTCACCACCGCCGCCGCCTGGGCCCTCGCTCGCGAACGTGGCCACCTCCAACAATACTACCGCCACCACCATCGTGCCCTCTGCTGGTAACTTGTCGGTACCACAGTTGCGCGATGTGCCCGGATATATTAATCCGTCGGTTTCATTGACGTCAGAGGCTAGATCTAATAATTCGATTTTACTTTCGACC
The DNA here is from genome assembly GCF_905404315.1 of Leptidea sinapis. Lineage (NCBI taxonomy): Eukaryota > Metazoa > Arthropoda > Insecta > Lepidoptera > Pieridae > Leptidea > Leptidea sinapis. Next base: position 661,105 of record NC_066293.1, read on the forward strand.
GCTCAAGTATTTGCAAAGCCGCAGGGGAGAATGGGGCGAGTTGTAGTCAGGTGTCTTATTGATAATGGTTCACAGAATAATTTGATTACTGTTGAATGTTGCCGCAAATTAAACTTATCGATTGTACCGTTATGTAATTCGTTTGTTAAGGGTGTTGGTATGTCGTCTCGACCTATTCATGGCTATGTTTATGTTGAGATTGAGTCTCGCTTATCTACTGAATATAAATATAAGATATACGCTTTGGTTGTAGATTGTATAACGGATGAGTTACCTTCCCGCTTTATAAAATTAGATAATGATTTAAGATATTTTGATAAGTTACCGCTCGCCGATTTGACTTGGAATATTCCAGGTAACATCGACATTATATTGGGTGCACAGTTATTTCCATACATTTATTTGGGAAATAAATTAGATATTGGACCGCGTGCCCCACCCGCCTTATCTACTGTTTTTGGTTATATTTTTATGGGTGACTATCCTTCTCAGAAAAATGATAATACCGCGCGTTTGTGTACTAAGACCGCTTCACTTATTGAATCGACCGCTTCCGCTGATTTTAATTGTAATGTCACTACCGCTTCTTCTATCTCGCTGAATTTAAATGATTTAATTCAAAGATTTTGGAAACTTGAAGAATTACCGCAATCTGAATTTTTATCGCCTGAGGAAACGGAATGTGAGAATTTGTATACTTCCACTGTGACTCGGGACGATACCGGCCGTTATGTTGTCTCTCTCCCTTTCTGTAAAGAGCCGTCAGAGCTTGGAAACTCTCGTGCTGTTGCATTGCGTCGACTATTGGCCTTGGAGAGGAGATTTCGACAAGATGTTAAGCTAAGAGATAATTATAACAAGGTTATACAAGAATATATAGATAACGGGTATTTGAGTTCGGTCTCGGAGTCCGAAGTTTCGGATACATGTTATTATATACTGCATCATGCTATCGTTCGTTCCAACAAGCCTATGCCGCGTGTTGTGCTTGACGCTAGCGCGAAAACTCATACGGGATTATCATTAAATGACGTTCTTCATGTTGGCCGTAACATGCAAACCGATCTGTTTCGTTTGTTAGTAGAATTTCGATTATTCCCTGTCGCTATGAATGCTGACATTAAACATATGTACCTCCGCATTGGGGTGTTTAAGGATCAACGCAAATACATACGAATATTATTTAGATTCAATGAAAATGAAAATATCCGCACATTTGAATTTAACTGCGTTCCTTTCGGTCTCAAGTCAAGCCCATTTTTGGCAATGCGCACAGTGAGACAGCTGGCTTTAGACATGAGTTCCCACTTCCCAGAAGCTGCTAAAATTGCAGAATCGAGTCTGTACACAGATGACCTTGTATACTCCGCTCCCAATGAGGAAACTGCCAAGAATTTGGCTCAGGACCTGATTAAAATGTTCGCGTCGGGTTCCTTTGATTTGGTAAAGTGGCGAAGCAATTCGCCAGAGTTAATGAGCAGTCTACCTGATACACACCGTTCCTCTTTACACTTTGACGCTTGTCAAAATGTATCGAAGGTTTTAGGATTATCATGGGAACCTTTGAGTGATACTTTCCGCTTTACTTCCTGTCAAGTTTCTGAGGAATGTACTAAGAGAAAAATACTCTCCGTAGTAGCCCCCTTATTTGACGTGCTAGGTCTGGTCGCTCCCGTCATTTTGTACGCTAAATTACTCATTAAAGAGCTGTGGTTGAGCAATATTGGCTGGGATGATCCTACTCCGTTGCACATCACACAAAAATTTACCGCCCTAATACAGGAATTTCCGTTACTCGATAACTTGCGTATTCCGCGTCATGTAGGTGTTACACTTGAGTGCACTTTAAACCTTGTTGCATTCTGTGATGCAAGTATTCAAGGATATGGTTGTGCAATTTATGCCCACTGTACCTTCCCCTCTGCTGTCACAGTGACGTTGCTTTGCGCAAAGTCTAAGGTAACACCAACTAAAGTGACAACGATGGCACGACTCGAGCTATGTGCAGCCATGCTAATGTCTAAATTAATATTTACTGTGAAGGAGTCTTACTCCAGCCGCTTTCCAATTTCAGAAATTTATGCTTTTTCAGATTCCACGATTGCTCTATCCTGGATTCACTCATCTCCACACCGTTTTTATGTTTTTGTCAGCAACCGCATCGCCCAATGTCAAGAAAACTTAAGTCCTGAAAACTTCTATCATGTCGCTGGAGTTGAAAATCCCAGTGACTGCCTTTCTCGTGGTTTGCTGCCATCCCAACTTGTATCTCATCTATTGTGGTGGATGAGGGGCCCCTCATGGCTGCAGCAACCACCAAATTTCTGGCCCATTCAAAGATTTTCTCCTACGAATTCCGTAGAACTTCCAGAGCATAAAGCTCATGTTTTAACCGCTACCGCTATGACCGAGCCTCCTATATTATGTGAGTTAGCTCATTGTTGTTTTAAATTAAACCCGCATCATCCGACGCCGTTCATGGCAGACCTTCCTGCGTATCGTGTATCAGAGGCTAAAGCATTTGTGCATACTGGAGTAGACTATGCAAGTCCTATTCGTATCACTCTTTCTCAACGAAGAGGGCAACATGCTCAAAAGGCATACATCTGTCTATTTGTATGTTTAGTCACAAAGGCAGTCCACATTGAGTTAGTTTCTGATTTAACTACTGATGCGTTCTTAGCCGCTTTCAAGCGTTTTATTTCCCGTCGGGGGCCTGTGTCTTGCCTTTATTCCGATAACGGAACAAATTTTGTTGGCGCTAAAGTACAATTGGATGAGTTATATACATTTTTATTGACCTCAAAATTTAAGACTTCCCTTTCTCAAGAATTTATCTTGCATAAAATTAATTGGAAAATGATACCGCCTCGATCACCACATTTTGGTTCTATGTGGGAATCAAATATTAAGAGTTTGAAGACACATTTATATAGAGTTATTGGGTTGCAGCTTTTCACTTATGAAGAGCTCCAAACAGTTCTAACCCAAGTTGAATGTATCATGAACTCACGTCCTCTTAATGTGGTATCCTCTGATCCACATCCTGAGGTTATTACTCCCGCTCATTTTTTAATGGCATCACCGCTAAAATATTTACCTGCTCCAGATTTGTCTGATCAACCTGTTAATTTAGTACAGCGTAAACATTTGTTAGACAGCATGGTGCAATCGTTTTGGAAGAAATGGCACACTGAATATCTGCATACGCTGCAGATTCGACAAAAATGGTCTACTCCTGACAAACCAGTGGTGGTTGGAACTGTCGTATTAGTTGGACAGGATGACTCCCTCCCGCTAAGTTGGCCAATAGGGGTTATTCCGGAGGTTTTTCCTGGCACCGATAATATTGTTCGAGTTGCAAAGGTTAAGACTAGATTCGGTATTTTCAAGCGTCCAGTTGTAAAACTTTATCCTATACCAACTCAGTAACTTCATTTTTTCTTATTTTTTCTGTTAGTTTATAAGATTTATTTTAGCTTATTTAAAAAAAACTATTAATTAATTGACCACTCTTAGAGCCATTTTGTTTTTACGTTTTTTGTCGTAATTCTAAGTTAATCTCCTTTACCGCTTAAATTTATTTCTTATGGGATTAATTTAGATTTTTCTCTAGTACTCATGATACCGCTTAGTTAGAGGTAACTATAGATAATTGGTTGTACTCTTTTATTTAATTTATTTAATATTATTTCATTCATGTTGAAAGGTCTCCGACCTTCCAAGGCGGGGAGCATGGTGAAGCAGCTCATTGCATAGTGCACTAAAATATTAATGCTTCATTTATGTGGATAAATTATGACGGCGTCTGATGCATTGGGCCTTCTGCTAACTTGAAATTGTATTTAGTTACGCATGAAAGGTCTAGACTGCGCTAGTTGTCTCGCATGCGCGCTGAATACGTGCGAATAATCGACTCGCGCGCCATAAAACAGTATCAAAGTTGTCTTCGAGTTGTCTGCCTGCCGTGATTGATTCTATAACCTTTTAAGTGTCTTGTGTGCCACGTGTCCGCTACATATATTTTGAAGACTTGCTTGTGACATCAATCTAGTTCCCGAATATACTGTGGATGCTTCCTGATTGCTGTTTTTATCCGCTCTGCTGCGACAACGACAAGCCACGAATCAAGAATGATCTGCGAGTATTCCTCCTTAGGAAATCCTAGATTCAATACAGGTTAGTGGATTGGTTTTTTGTATTAGTTGTCGCCATAATTATCCGCTTTCTTTTTCGAGTTACGTTCCCCGCGGTAGACTGTCTATTTACACGACAGCCTACCAACATTTATGTGTAGAGTTTAAATGCCCTACCACACTTTAAACTATATATAAAAATATTAAAAGAAGATAGATTAATGGGAGTTTTATGTGATGAAAATCTTATAAAAAGTCATTTGAGTAGATCGGAATTGTTACTAATTAAAATTGATTTGGATGTATCACTTTTGCGAAGAAAGATTTTACAGTCTTTAATCCAAATGTATTTGTAATTTTTTTCCTTTCCTAGTAGACGCGCACTTCTATATAGCAGCTTATTATGTGGAGTCAAGTGATCATTAATAAATACCGGTTTTGCCGAGCCGTCGAAACCCAAGTCAGCCGTTGTCAGCCCGCGTCGAGCGCGTACCGATGCTAAAAAGTCACTTTTCAGTTTACGTTGGGTAAACCTTATAATAATGTTTGGTGTTATTGAATTTAAGGACATATCCTTTCCTTTGGGTGGAAACTTTCTTACGCGATGTATGTAGTCAACACCTGCCGTAGTTAAATCGAACCCAATTTTGATAGCATTATTTTTAGTACATTATTTAAGTTTTCCCCTTTCGAGATAGGTACCCCAGATACCTGCAAGTTGTTCATGCGACTTTGTTGTTCACTCACTGTTAATTTGTTTGACAACTCCGATATAATAGTCTCACTGTTACTGAGAGAACTTTCCAGGGATTTTATTTTGTCCGTGAACGAGGAGGAACTATTTGAAATTTGAGTGTGAAGCTTACTTTGCTCTTCTTTCAAAACATGATTAGATTTTTTCAATTCTAATAATTCCGTTTTTATGCCGTTGATGCTGTCACTCAAGCCCATTAACTCCTTGTTTTGTTTATTAAATAGTTCATCAATGGAGGCCATTTATTCAGAACGGAAGACTGCCAAAGTCAATGTTAAGCCCGAGGATGAACCTCGGGCTGTTTGCGTTTTCTGTGCATAATTTGGGAATCAGCATCAGATCTTGACAAATCAGGAGTGGATCCTGCTTTCGGGGGTGTTCTTTGAAGGCTCATAATCACTTAACGGTTTCTAGTTAATAAAAATTAAAACAATGTTTCACATTAAATTTGCACTTAACAAATAAAATTAGCACTTGGAATAAATATTAGAAAAGGTAAAAACATTTATATCGTGCACGTTTGATATTATAGTAACGTTTATTCGCAATGTGGGTAATGGTTAAACAAAACAACACATCCATACACCGCGCGGTTTAAAGAGTAACTGCTACTTACAGCGAATAACTTAGTTTTAAACTCAAAAAAGACAAAGTGTCTTAAATTTTCCCTATCAAAGATGGATTATACCAATAAAATTATTCCCGACAATGTTAATCTGGATTTTTTAAATGAAACAATTTTCCTGGGCATTAGATTGGATGCCAGATTGCAATGGTGTCCTCAAATTTCACATTTGAGGAAAAGACTTAGTTCAGCTGCTTACGCTGTAAGAAAAGTACGACAGCTTGCTGATGTAACTACGGCTCGTATTGTTTATTTTAGTTACTTCCACAGCATTATGTCATATGGCATACTGCTGTGGGGTCGAGCAGCTGATATACAGTCTATATTTATACTGTAAAAAAGGCAATTAGAAGTATTTATAATCTACGTAGCCGTGATACATTGAGAGAACTTTTCAGAAAAATAAATATAATGACGGTGCCTGGACAAAATATATATGAAAATATTATGTATGCTCGAAGAAATATTTAAAATTTTGATAGAAATTGTGATAAACATTATCTTGATACGAGAAACAAATATAAACTAGCATGTTCAAAGTACCTACAGATTGTCTTAAGTTAATAATTATTTTATGGGCATATGTATTAAATGTTATAAGTCTTAGTGAAAATAAGTTTAAGTTTGCTATTAAGCACATACTATCACAAAATGCGTATTATAAGATAGAAGAATATTTAAATGACAAAATTATTTGGAACACTAATTGTAATTTAGTGATAAAACAAAATAAATAGATGATAGGTAACAGTTATTATATGTACAATACCATCTATGACATTTATATTTTATATTTTTATTATTGACATTTATATTGTTATTATTGTTACATTTATATTTTTACGATAACGTATTAAATTATTCTATTGTATTTATGACGTGGAAAAGTGTATTGTATACACCTACTTTCAATAAATTGTTTTGATTTGATTTTATACTGAAATAAAGAATTTAAAAAAATCTATTGCAAATAAGAATTCGCTGCTTTGGAATAATAGTGTATTATTACAAAATACCACAATTTCGAGGTTATTAGACCACGCGACGGAGAATGATACAAATTATACAGTATGTAACTAGTATATGTGAGATAAATGTAGGTACATACTTGTTAGCATATTTGCTGACGATATACCAAAAATTAACAAAATTCGTGCATTGGTTTTGTCAAAAAGTAGACTTTTAATTTTTAGCAAATTTAAACGTACTGTAGAATAGGTAACTGGGTCAATGACTCAATGAACTCGAATATTTCAATATCATAAGGCGGAGTTGCCGGTTTGCCGTGCAAAAGTTGAATGGCAGGACGTGGTCTGGTACTGGACCATATTCGATGGTATGTCGCATTGTCCATCGCACAAAATTATTATTATTACCGTCCGGACCGTACTGTGTACGACGGCGGACCAATTGGTGCGAGGTATCCACCCACGCCCATCGGGCTTGTGATCGGACCGTACCAAATCCGACCATGTGTTTAGGCTTTAAAATACACGTGCCGGTGGTATCTCTTGAACGGCGCCACTATTCAAAGGCAAGGTCGAACATCGTACGGCGCGGCGTAGGGTAAAGGATCTTCTATTGATAATTAGCTTTCTTTAACGTAATCGATAAAAATAAGCTGTTGAAGTTTATTTTGAAATTGTTATCTAATGATTATTTTAAATATACTTTATATAAAATATAACTAAAAAATAGAAATTCAAATCTTATAAATTTAAATTGAAAAGAGTGTAAAAAATATATTTCATTATAAATAAAGCGTGGGGTGCTTTTTAAGATATTATTAAAATATCTATAAATAAATACCAGAACTACATACACTACGAGAACGTCGCGCGCCGCAAAAAAAGTAGGTTATTCGAATCCCCGCCATTTTTCTTCGATATTTTTAATGTTTTGTTTACAAAAAATGAGCGATTCAAGTTTTGACAGCACACCACTTAATATTCAAGGGAATTTTAATAATTGCACTATACAAAATGTAAATTACTACTAAAAAAATAATTCTTTCATTAATACTTAGTTTATTTGTATATAATCAGTAATGGGTGATATTAGGTTACTATTAGGAGTGGCTGTTTAAATGTTAGCAGTAAACTGTTTCGGAATCTTTTAGAGGATTCAAATTCTGGGTGTAGATAAAGTCATTTTAAGTTGTTGTATACAAGTTGTATACAACTGTTGATAATTAGGTATTAAAACACTCATGTACTGATACTATTATATTATATAAACCCACATTCGTGTTTTAATACCCCTTATTACACAACAGTTGCTAAAAAAAAAACATAACTATTACACTATTATCTATTAATCATTTTTTAGTATTTTTTTTAGATTCAATGAAGGGATTTTAATATTTGCGAATAAAAATATTTTAGTTATATTGAAAGATCACTTAATTCAACTAGCCGGAGATCACCGAACTAGCTCTTATAATATAATAATGGAATAATCTTATCAAATTAGTGTATTGTCATGGGTCCTCGATAAATCTACAAAGTTTGAAAAAAATCTGGTCGTTTCAAGTGGGTCAAAATCGCGTCTAAAGGAGTCAGTTACAAACATACATACAATCAAACAAACATACAAGTGAAGCTTATATAAAGCGTGTAAAAATACTACACCCTAGGTATTTAAAACTAAACAGCTTCGTAAATTTGTTTTGATAAATTATGAAGTAGTTTAGAGATAATGATTGTGAATTACGAAGAACTAAACAATAAAGAGAGACAATAGGAGGATAAGAGGACAAACGAGCGTACGGGTCACCTGTTGTTAAGTGATCACCGCCGCCCACAATCTCTTGCAACACCAGAGGAATCACAGGAGCGTTGCCGGCCTTTAAGGAAGGTGTACGCGCTTTTTTTGAAGGTACCCATGTCGTATTGTCCCGGAAACACCGCACAAGGAAGCTCATTCCACAGCTTTGTAGTACGTGGAAGAAAGCTCCTTGAAAACCGCACTGTGGAGGACCGCCACACATCCAGACGGTGAGGATGATATCCTAACTTGTGGCGTGTCGTGCGAAGGTGGAATTCGGCGGCAGGAATCAGGTTAAACAGCTCTTCGGAACACTCCCCGTGATAAATGCGGTAGAAGACACACAATGAAGCGACGTCTCTACGCAACGCTAAGTGATTCAGCCGTTTACAGAGCACTGTGTCCCCGACAATTCGAGCTGCTCTGCGTTGCACGCGGTCAAATGGATCGAGCAGATACTGGGGTGCGCCAGACCAGAGATACAGCAATACTCCATGTGTGGCCGGACCTGCGCTTTGTAGAGCGCTAGTATGTGGGCCGGCTTGAAGTATTGCCGTGCTCTATTAATGACGCCCAGTTTCTTTGAAGCCAATTTGGCTTTGCCTTCCAGATGACCACGAAATCGGCAATCGCTCGAGATTTCGAGACCCAGTATTCCGATACTAGGCGAGGCTTTGAGGGAAGTGTTGTCAAAGGGCGGTGATACGACAAATGGGGTCTTTTTAGTGGTAAACGCGCAAACTTGAGTCTTCTGGGGGTTAAATTGGACAAGGTTCAATTTTACCCATTCCGCGACCTTCTCAAGAGAGGACTCGATAGAAGACACAAGTTTCTCCCGGCACTGGTCGACGATTTCCCGAGAGAGACCTGCATGGCCAGTTTATACGGCATCACCAGTGCTGTCGTCTGCATAGCAATGAATGTTGGAGGTGTCTAACATATCATTGATATGCAGAAGAAACAGCGTGGGAGACAGCACAAAGCCTTGGGGCACTCCAGCATTCACGGGCTTCGGGTTCGAGCAATATCCGTCGACAATGACCTGTATGCTGCGCCCAGTGAGGAAGCTGGAGGTCCACTTGCACAAGCTCTCGGTAAGCCCAAATGATGGAAGTTTGGAGAGGAGCGCCTTGTGCCATACACGATCAAAGGCCTTCGCTATATCCAGGCTAACTGCCAGGCCTTCCCCCTTGCTTTCAATAGCCGCTGCCCATCTATGTGTTAGGTATACCAGATGATCACCTGCCGACCGACCATGGCGAAACCCGTATTGTCGATCGTTGATCAACTGGTGACCCTCTAGATATACTAAGAGCTGCTACTTATGCTCTTCATGATTTTGGAAAGCAGGGAGGTAATAGCAATAGGCCTGTAGTTTGCCGGATCCGAACTGTCTCCCTTTTTTGGATCGGATGGACAAGGACTGACTTCCATGAGTCAGGGACTACGCCTTTAGAATAAGAGTGCCGGAATAAACGCGTTTGCACCTGCGTCAACTCAGGGGCACACGTTCTTAGCACGATTGGAGAAATGCCATCCGGCCCGCTCGACTTCCTGACGTCCAACGAAAACAGAGCTCGCCTAACAGTTTTCTGTCTGAACTGTACTTCAGGCATATAGCTCTGACACCGCAGGATGGTCGGCGAAAGAGTGCACAAGAGATTGGCTTTCTCTTTTGCCCTATGGGCCAGGTTGTCATTCCTCATGTGCAACGGCGGCATGGACGGCTGGCTGAAGAGGCCAAGAGCAGCTTTCGACAATGATTAGAACTTGCGTGTTCCGGTCGGGTAACAGGAAAGCTGCTCGCCGATTTTGACGACGTGTTTTGACTTTGCACGGGCGATTTGCCGCTTAACAAATCTGGAGGCACGGTTGTATTTCCTCTTAAGAACTGTGCAGTTCGGATCCTTTGCGCCCAGCGCCGCAACCCAAGCTCGACACGCCTGTTTTTTGCAGTCAGATGCTGCTTTAACTGACGCATCGAACCAGGGCTGTGATCTGCCACCGATGGGTACTACAGAGTTTGGTATAAAAATATCCATAGCCTGTAGTATCACATCGGCTACTGCAACGGCGCAGGCACTAGGATCATCCGAAGGGAAACAAACCCTGCCCCAAGGGTAGAATGCAAAAAAGGAACGCATCCTATCCCAATCTGCTGACTTGTAGTGCCAAACGCGGCGGGTCGCTGGTGGGCTGCGACGTTGGCGTCGGATAGGCACTACACTCCTGACCAAGCAATGGTCGGACATTCCGAGAGGGGCGTTGACAAAGACCTGGTAACCATCGGGATGTGTAGTCAGCAGAAGATCCAATAAGGACGGCATGTGGCTATCCACATCCGGGAGCCGCGTTGGCGACTTGACCAATTGGGACAGACCATACGCCAATGCAAAATTATGCACAGATCGCCCTGCGTAGTCTGTGGTACGTGCTCCAAGCCATTCGGCATTGTGCCCGTTGAAATCACCCAAGACTACGATTTCAGCGGAGGGGATCGGTGCAAGCACGTCGTCAATTGCCGCTTGAACGCAGCCCATGAGATGATCGGTTTCTGCGTTACCACTATGGGACCTATAGACACACGCATAGATGCGGACGCGGTCCTCTAAATCTACGCGGAGCCAGAGAGTGGACAGGCCCCTACCCTCAAAATTGCCGAGGCGGTGACAGCAGATATCCTCCCTAACGTACACACATACCCCGGCATGAGGCAAAAAATTGTGCTCAATTTTGTACCCGGGGTACGTTAAATATGACGTATCGCTAGGTCGAGATATCTGCGTCTCCGTAAGGAAACACAAGGCCGGCTGCGCCGTCTCAAGGTGGTGGTGGACGGCGTTTAAATTGGAGTGAATTCCCCTGATATTGCAAAAGTCCACGTTGAGTGTGGAGCGGGGTGCCGTGGTGTTACTGCCTCGTTTGTCCTTGGTCATGCGCGGTTCTGTGCCCTCCCCAGAATACGAAGGGCAGCCCGGGCTAGAGTGCTCGGGGAGGGATTCTTGGACTCTGATAGAGCCGGTACCCTCCTGGGGTAAAATCTTTTAAAGTTCCGCTGTCATTTTCGGGGGGGGGGGGGGGGGGTGGAATGGCCACCGGTCCTCGACACTAACCTATGCGAAACATAGCGGCACTAGGCCGCTACTTCACGCCGGTATTCTGTGCGAGTGTGGTAATTAACCCGGACGAGCCTGGCCCGATTGTGCTGACGTCAAAAGACGGCAGCGTGACTCTCCCACTTCTAAAAAGCCCTTAGTCGCCTCTCACGACACCCATGGGCCTGGGACTCCCCTATTCTTTTTACGCCCCGGGAAAAGTACAGGGCAGTATATACGCTATTATTATTTTTTTCGCCATTTTTTAGTATTTGTTGATTCAGTAGACAGTTTTCCCCTAGCTTCCGGGAAGTGTGTACGATCTGTCAGTGTCTGTGAATCCAAGTGGATGCTTTACGCAGGGCGCGATTGTTTTAAGTAATTGACTGAATTTATTAATTTAACTTACTAAAAAAAACTTCAAGTGAAATGTTTAAATCGATTTTTATTTCTTTGCTAATTGTTAAGAGCTTGTTTACGATAAAGAATTTCCATCCACGAATAAAGATAAAAAGAAGTAAGAACAATTTGCAATATTAATCAATATCGCAATATGCAATCAAAATCAATAGATAAAGTATATACATAATGAGCGCCATCTAGCGACTAGCAACGGTTTTCGGTACACTACGGGCGTAAAATATTTTACTAAAAATAACGCAGCGCCATCTCTTAGCCTGGGTACACTGATTTTAAATAATAAAAACATCAGTTGCACATCTATCTCTTGTATATAGTGTATTATCTATGCCTTGCTAGAAAACCAATGCAAGCCACTGAGTACAAACCTATCTTGGATGACACCGACTCCAAAAATTACAATAATCGTAACTAGAATTAGATAAATTAATTAGATTGTATAAAAATACGCAATTATTTTAATACTTTTCAGAGCACATTATATCTATTGTTTTGGAATAGTGTTTTTGAAGTCGGTTGTTTTTTTGTTAATTTTTTTTTATTTTATAATTTTTAGTGAATTTGAAGTGCACTAACTAACAATTTGTCAAAATATGTGTAGATATACTAAATTTTTCAATGCAGCAATGAACGTAAGTGCTTTGCAATTTGATTAAAGACAGTTAGAAATTCTGCCACAGATCGCACCATTTCTGTAAGTCGTTAAGGAGTCCCATTGATAATCATATTCGACTACGACAATTACTTGACCATAACTATGTAGATAACTTAAATATCCGGATAGCATAAAAAAGAATAGGCCGAGTATCCTTAATTTTCTCCTAAGAATTGAAGAGTTCCGTTACTTTGTCATGGATTCCGTAATCAGAGTTTGACTAGCCAAACTGTCTTTGAAGTATATCCTTTCCAATAAAAAAGGAATCATCGAAATCGGTTGGCGCGATATTGAGTTATTCGTAAATTTATAATCCACTTAGCTATGTATAGAAAATTTAAGATTTATGGTTTTCTCATGGATGCCATTGTCAGATCTGGGCCAAATTACAATGGGACCACACGGGAAGCACCAGCAAATAAAAAAAGAATTATCAAAATCGGTTCACCCAGTCGAAAGTTTTGAGGTAACAAACATTAAAAAAAAACGACGAATTGAGAACCTCCTCCTTTTTTGAAGTCGGTTAATAATACCGTATTAGATACAAATAAGAGGAATAATTTTGTCACTTTTCTTAATAAGACTGCTTAGAAGAAAATAATAACCAATGTTGATTATGTTATGTTTTTGAATAAGACGCTTTTACCTAAAATATCAAATAGGTTCTAACAATTAATAACCTATTTAAGAAAAAAGCGGTTATTATTGCAGTTAGATTTTTTAATGAAATTTGGTATGGTAACGAATTTAAAAATGTTTTTATATTTCTGTGGCTGATCGATGAACGCTGCTAATGTATAAGAATTTGAATATTGTGATGAAATTGTCATGTAGTTTCGTATAATTGAAATTAAAACACGAGTATCTAAGCAAAAACATTCTAAGAGTAAGGGTGCGGTCGTTACCAACAGTCTTGGTAAACATCCGACTTCAAAAAATAGATTCCAAAGCAATATATAAATAAAAAGAATACAAATAATTGCGTATTCCTCTACAACTTTATAATCAACCTATTTTTATAGTATATAATTGTAAATATTCAAAATACCTAAAAATTAATAAAATTGTTACGACAATATTATAACGTCGGTAAATATATTATTATTTTTGGAATCGTCGTAGTGTGCTTCAAAATTGAAAGTTAAAAAAGAAACGTCCAAAATACTAGAATCAACGTTTGATTTGGTATTTTATTCAGACGGTTGCCAAAACTATTAGCTAAATAATGGCAGGTTACATTTGAATGTTATAAATACATGTTATAAATATTTAATAAAGGGACATACACAAAAAGAGGGTGATATCGTTCACTTGGTAGTAGAAAGGAATATCCAAAAAACCTTAGATCTGGATCAATATATACACCAGATCAATACACCCAGATAGTAAAAAGTGCTAAGAAAACTGGTAATTCCTACAAGGTAAACGAAATGTACTATGTAGAAAAAAGTCCAAAGATGTTGAAAAGTTAACAACAGCTTTGGACACAAATTTTTCAAAAATCTCTGATAAATAAGTCATGATATTAACATATATGAAAAATATTAAAGTAGAAATGGATGACACCCTAGATTACACCTTCTCATAAAAAACTTCCTGTGATCACGAGAATTTCAAAAAAGTTGTAGTTTTAGATAAGGTATGAAGACCTAAAAATTGCAGGATAATATTACACGTACAAAAGCTTATACAAGAAAAAGAAAAAAGGACTGCTTGGACTTTTCATAAAAACAATTCCTGAATGTCACTGACGATTCTATGAAATCCTTAGAATGTAATTTACTGTTATATTTTTTTTATTCCAAGTTGATCTCCATACAATGTAACCCTTATAACGTTTTAAGTTTAACGTTCTGTTTTTGTATGGGGTTTATCCGGGTTAGCTAGAGTATTATTATAGTATTAGTAGGTAGGTACTTCAAGAATCAGACAGAACGTAAGAGAACGCAACGTAAATTAACACCTGAATACCCACGCTGATATGGGCTATTCAGGTGTTAATTTTCTTATCACTTTTTGGAAAAGTTTAGTGGTACTATAATGTACGTTTCTATGTAAAGGTATAGGTATCCTAGAACTATATGTATCAGAGCTACGTACCACCAAAATCCTAATTTTATTGATTATTCTAGGTTAAGTTTTATAAGTATTTCTGTTTTAAAGTGGCCGAATTCGCCTTATGACTCTATATTAATACATATTGTGATTGTCTTAATCCAAAATGTGACATTGTTTTATAGATAATTGTAATATTCATGCGGAGATATTGGAAAATACAACGTTAATGATAAAAAAGATTTTTTGATTTATATTATGTATCATTACGTAATTGAGTCAGTATACGTCATAAAATTACTAAAAACGGTCTGAAGTACATCGAAGTTCTTTTATTATTTTGTAAGTATTGTTTCACGGAAGTGATGAAATCGTAACAGGTGCTTCTGTAATAAATAGAATGATAGATATTTTTCTTTGTTTTTAATTAATTTTCAACCATAAAAGTACAATAGATAAAAAGTTATAAGATGTGAAATAACAGAAAACTTCAATCAACTCCATTGAAAAGAATAGCATTGTTGAGCTGAAACAATATTCTTCCAAGGCAGCGATTTATTACTTATACAATGTGTTAGTTTAACACATAAATGTAAAATAAATTAAAATATAAAAAGCTTATTCGAAGTGGTCTTCATTGGCTGCAATACAGTCCATTAATCGTTGAGGCCAATTATCAATAGAAGCACGCACTCTTTCCATGGGTAAAATTCTTCACTGGCAAGACTATCTGGCTTAGACCGAGCTTTATGACCCGGCGCCGAGTCTTGCTGAAAGGACCATTCTTCGTTATTGAACATGGTGTAAGAGGCTTGTAAGGGGCACTACTTTTTCAAGTATACCTTCTGTCACTAACAGAGGAGGTCTCATTGTACCTATTAATAGCCCGGTACACAAACGTTTTTCTAATAATAAGACGGAATATATCCGGAATACTTCAAAAAAGTAAGAGTCGTTCCTCTTTATAAGGGTAAAGGCAAAAAGACGGATTCCAACTGCTATAGACCTATTTCAATAATACCAGCTATTGCAAAAATATTCGAAAATGGTCTCACCTCTCGAATAACAAATTATCTTAGCAGCGTGGCAGCTATCTCAGATCGGCAATATGCGTATCGCGCGGGTCATTCAACCACCATGTTGACTCGTAAAGTAGTCGAATGCATTTTAAATGCCCGCGAGAAAGGGCTAGAGGTCGTACTGCTTTTCTGTGACCTGTCTACGGCATTTGACGTAGCCGATCATTGCGTACTAGCTACTAAGTTTCAGCACTACGGTATTGATCACCGAACGTTAAAACTTATGTTAGATTTCATGAGCAATAGAGTTTAATACGTTACGGGTAGCGGGTGTGAATTAAAGTCAGACGGTCTCTATACGACTGTAGGAGTACCTCAGGGTTCCTCATTGTCTAATCTCGCCTTCTCTATTCTGCTGAACGACTTACCGAGAATCGTAGAGAACGCCGAAGTATACATGTACGCTGATGATGTGGCTACTGTGATAACTGCGCCGGGACTAGATGCTCTCGAACAAAAGCTCAACTCGGTAATAAATCAATTGGCTGAATGGTTCCGCGGAAACGGTCTGGTGTTAAATCTAACAAAGACCCAATTTATATGTTTCGATCTCTCTGGTCGGACTCGGCGGCAGCTGGTTTTAAATATCAATGATGTTCGTTTACAACAGGTTAAAGCAGCGTCCTTCCTCGGTTTTCAATTAGATCAAACTTTGTCGTGGGATCACCACATCGAAAATCTATCTGGTAGATTAGCCCGTAGCTGTTTCGCATTAAGTAGACTTTCCTCGACATTGTCAAAGAAAGCGCTACGTACCTGTTACTTTGCAACCTTTCAGTCACAGGTACAATATGGAGTTGAATTTTGGGGACGCGCCGCGGACTTTGAACGAGTTTGTCGCCTACAAAGGCGAGCCGTTCGCATACTAGCTGGTATACCGTCGGACCAATGCGTAAGACCTTTCTTCGTTTCTCCCGGACTATATACTCGTAACAAGCGTGTCAAATTGTAACACTTTTAAATATAAACTCAAAAGGTGGCTCATTGAGCGCTCGTTTTACTCATATAATGAATTTATAAATTAATAATTGAATTATTATGTTAAGTATGTATGACGTGTAATAGTATTTACGAATAAAAACTTGAACTTGAACTTAATACCAAGCGTATGGAGAGTTTTAAAAATTGCATTTGGCTCCATACCTACCTTGTGTAATGCAATCACAGCGATTCGGTTCTCTTTATCACCCCACTCCATTTTAATATCGCAAAATATTGTAAAATGTAAAAAAATGGCGCCAAAATGATAAATCTCAATAAACAATCATATAAAAATGACAGATTACAAATTCAAATGTAATATTTGATTTATTATGTATTAATTGTAACAGTATTTATGGCCAGACTTAATATATAACAGTTTACAGCTATATATTGACTCATCACGATATCTTTGGAACCATAAGGCGTATGGACTTGAAATTTGGTAGGAATATTCCTTTCACCTTAATTCCACCCGTAAGTTTTTCTACCACTCACACTATTGTAGAGAATTCGAGGAGGAAGTCAGCTTCACTGCGGAACGCATAGGGAACAAACATACAAACACTGATTTCTTATTTATTATGATAAAAATTTATTAAGAATTAAATAACGATTTTGACGGAATAATATTCGATCTTAGTGCCAAAGTGTGCGAATAGTGCGACAATAATGTGGCTGACAGTGTGTGGTCCTGGTCCAGGACACCCGGTCGTTCCCGGAGCAGGCGGGCGGCCGGCGGAAGGTGGAGCGCGCGCAGGCCGTGCTGCAGCAGCTGGCCAGCTGTCACCGGCACCGCCAGGAGCTGGCGCGCGCCGGCCCGCCGCTGCTGGGAGACCAGCTCAGGTGATGAACGGCTGGGGCTGGCTACAACCTTCTAGAATATGATGAAAGTGTAACAAACTTTTTATGTCAATTGATCTTTTTATGTCAATATGAAAATTTTGTATGTCAGTTTTCATGTCGGTTGTAGAAATTCGTAGAATGGCTCTCAAATGTTCATCTGTGAGACGAGAAGCTAATTTATTTTTTAAATATTAATTGTTATTTTTGTTTTTTTTTTTTAATTAAATTAATTAAAAAATAATAATTAACAAAACAGTTTCGAGCCGCGCGTTGCCGACCCGTCCTAGAGGGTCGCAATGTTTATTCCCAGATCATATTTTACACACAATATAATTGTGTGAAGGTGTATAGTGAGTAACAGGCGCGTCTCTCCGACAGAACAGCCATGGCCTCGTGCGCGGAGCCGGTGTTCGCGGGGGCCGGGCTCGCGGCGGGGTCGGGCGCGGGGTCGCGGGGCGGCGCCACGTACGAGCCGGTGCAGCCGCTGGCGCACGACCACGGCGTCACCGTGCCGCCGCTGCACTCGCTCGACCGACACCTGCTGCAGGTCAGCTCCGAGTACCTCCCGCCAACAGAACGGACCAGGCTCCGGCATATTGACGATGTGTGGGACACCTCCAACATACACTGTTATACAGACGACAGCACTGGTGTTGCTGTAATACACAGGCCATGCAGGTCTCTCTCGGGAAATCGTCAACCAGTGCCGGAAGTGTCTTCTATCGAGTCCTGTCTTAGGAAGGTCGTGGAATGGGGTAAATTGAACCTTGTCCAATTTAACCCCCCTAGAATACTTGAGTTTGCGCGTTTACTACTACAAAACCCTCATTTTTGGTAGCACCGCTCTTCGACAAAACTTACTTCCCTTAAAGCCTCGCCTAGTATCGGAATTCTGGGTCTTGAAATCTCAAGCGATTGCCACTTCCGCGGTCATCTGGATGGCAAAGCCAAATTAGCTTCAAAGAAGCTGAGCATCATAAATAGAGCACGGCAATACTTCAAACTCGCCCACATTCTAGCGCAGAAAGAAAGCGCATATACTTTTATAAAGGGCCGGCAATGCTTTATTGATACCTCTGATGTAAAAGAATGTGGGCGCTTTCCTGGATGCAGGAAAGGACATTGACACTCTACTTGACCAAACCTCTCTAAGAATCCTTGGCATCTTATAGTGACGTGTGACTCTCGCAGATAATGCAGCACGGCACGTCATGTGTGGTGGGGGAGGCGGAGTGGGGCGGCTCGCTGGTCCACCTCCGGCTGGAGCGGGGCTGTGCCCTGCTCTCGTGGACGCGCACCGCACACAGACCACACGCACACACAGGTACGAGCTGGACACACAGACCACACGCACACACAGGTACGACTTGGACACACAGACCACACGCACACACAGGTACGAGTTGGACAGACAGACCGCACGCACACACAGGTACGAGCTGGACACACAGACCACATGCACACACAGGTACGAGCTGGACACACAGACCGCACGCACACACAGGTACGAGCTGGACACACAGACCAGACGCACACACAGGTACGAGCTGGACACACAGACCACACGCACACACAGGTACGAGCTGGACACACAGACCGCACGCACACACAGGTACGAGCTGGACACACAGGTACGAGCTGGACACACAGACCGCACGCACACACAGGTACGAGCTGGACACACAGACCGCACGCACACACAGGTACGAGCTGGACACACAGGTACGAGCTGGACACACAGACCGCACGCACACACAGGTACGAGCTGGACACACAGACCGCACGCACACACAGGTACGAGCTGGACACACACTCTACGAGACCAAAACGAAATGTTCAAATTTTATATTCACTGTCATTTTTGTCTTTAATCAATTCAATACGTATTTCACCTTTAAACTAGGCATCCTCACGAGATTTTGACTGACTTGACAAATTCTGGCAAGAGACTGAATGGAATGAACCGGATACCGCTGTTTTATACCCTTGTCGTATGAATTGGCGCGCTGTGATTAATCGGTTGTTGTAACGTATTTCTCCCGGAAGAGATACGTAACAATCGTGAAGAGACCCAATTTATTTGTTCATTCAACAATGTAATCATGTTATTTTAATGTTTTATAACTTGTTATTGTTCCAACATATTAAAGCGGAATCCTTTTTCACATGACTAAAATATTGAATTTATTATTGTTTCCGAGTGAGTGAACGGTGTCAATTAAATGGTTCGCAAAATGTGCAAAATTTGTTATTGCGAAAATGTTATGTTATTTTAATCTAATTTAGAAATTTCAACCTGTTTGTCCTTTTTATAACAGAAGTTACAATTAATAAAGAGTTACAACATTTGGTTAGTTATAGATTTCCTCAAAATATCGCCTGATTCAATAAATTTTCAAAATGAAATGATCAATGTGTGAGCTTAAGATAAACAGATGAAAGGTATCGGTGTCGGTGCCTCCTGCCAGGTGCCAGGTGCCAGGTTATCATGTAACTTGGAATACGTAGTTGCTCAGTATTTATTATGAAATTAACAAGAAACATTCCAGGTGAAACTCCCTCGGAGAATGTGCCGCAGCCAGAGATAAATCTGTCGTACAACCCAGAAGAAGTGATCCCCCTGAAGTACTCCGGGAACCTTGCGTTTGATGGTGAGGCTGGTGTCGTTGGAGACGAGGGGTGAGTCATATTCGAGCTTCCTTCGCCGGTTCTTGTCAGGTCTCATACAAATACTTATCAATCACTAAATATAATATTTGAATTTGAATAATACTACTGGATATTTTATTCAATATGTTGATATATAGACCATATTATAAGGAGGCTAAGACTACGAAATTACTAAATAGCAATGAATGCACTCAGGTATTTCTATCAAAGACATAAATTGGTTCAAGGTTAGGTAAATATAAAGTGGCTTAATTAATTTAACAACAGGAAGCTTAAAACATAGATATAAACACATCCATTCACTTAGGTACACAAACACTAATAGTTATCACTACACTCAGAGACACACAGTTTATGATACAATATTTAAAAATAGATAGATCTTTAGATTTTAAATTGATATTTTAGTAATAGTTGATAGTTTGCCCTCTCTTTATTATATATCCCACCTTAACACCTTAGGGGGTTTGTGGTGGACGA
The DNA here is from genome assembly GCF_905404315.1 of Leptidea sinapis. Lineage (NCBI taxonomy): Eukaryota > Metazoa > Arthropoda > Insecta > Lepidoptera > Pieridae > Leptidea > Leptidea sinapis. The sequence continues at coordinate 681,667 of NC_066293.1, forward strand.
CCATCAGTGCTGCATAAGATTACAAATAGCATACGCTGAGCCAACTACCCTTTGTCTAAATATTATGTTGATTTTGTATAATTTGTAAGTTTATTTCTCTGATTTTCTCTTACACACATACAATCTGCCATTCTGACCCAGATCTATTAGAATATGTGCCAGATTATTCTAATATGTTATATAAAGCACAAAGACAACGATCCATAATATATCGCAGTGTCCGCCACTTTACCAGCAGGCTGAGTAGGCTGGAGCTTAGGGCGGCAAATTTTAAGGAGCGACAAATTTAGTTCATAATTTTTTTAATTCGATTTGCAAATTGTGAAAAACATTATACATTCAAAATACTATTTTTGAAAATTGGAGAGAAATTAAAATATTTCACAATATATAGTCGAAATATAGTCCTGTAAACAATGCTAAATAATAAATATCTCTACATAAACAATTGCTAAACGCTTTATTAATTAAAATAACAATTTCTCGTTAAATCCGATATGAGTCTATCTATGACAACGAGAAATGTGCTAACCCTGAAATAATATCGAATCGCTATTGCGTTATTCTAAAAATTATTGATCTAACACGGTACCATACTTCTCAATGATGCTAACCATACGGGAAAAGTTGATGTAACGAGGATGATGGAGCACAAATCATAAAGTTCGAAATTTATTGATAGAAAATTGATATAATTTTGTGGACTAAGATATCAAAATTTTGAGGCGGCAAAAATTTAGTAGCCTGCGGGCGGCAAATCTGTAAATCCGCCACTGATATATCGTTGGAAAGGTCTTGATGAGAGAAGCTTGAAATGACTGAGTATATTATGGTCGGGATTTAAGGTTATGCAGGTTAACAATTTCCCATAGAGTTACATTTTTGAAATGAATTTTATGAATTGAAAATGATGCTTGTTCACTACGTGCCAACAATTATTAGCAATTGAGAACAAATTGGTATGTTCACATTATAATTCACGTGCTTTTGTTTGTGTGTTAGAAGACACGCGAGGGTCCAGCGAGTCGTCACTAGTTCAAATATATATCACAATACCCGCAATATTTGTCACGTCAGCGATTCTAATAATTTTGCCATTTTTCCATACAAACGTTCTCGACTTTTTTCATTTTGGTTTTTAACCCTGAATCATAATATTGTCAAATAAGACCCATCTCATCATCATCCAATCTGTTTTGATATGTTTAGGGAGACGAAGAGAGGCACAATTGAGTGAGCCATTCAATAATTAAATTACATTAAATTCTATTCTGATCGTTAATGAAAGTCGACAAATGACTCGAAGGACCTTCAGCTAACACACAGACTCAATAACCCCAGGCTGTGTGAGCACGCGGCGCGGGTGTTGTTAATGATGCGTGACGCCCAGGTTCATCGACCTGCAGTGTGTGAAGGACGTGCGGCTGGGCGGGCTCCTGCTGGAGCCCCGCGAGCTGGCCGAGCAGCTGGCGGGGGCGCGGCGCCACGGCCTGGCCCCGAGCACCCCGCGGCCTCTCATCACGCTGGTGTACGGCGCCACGCTCAGCGACAACCGCGCCCTGCACCTGCTGATGCCGCTCTACTGCCACAGGTACCCCGCCACTACTCCCGATAGCTGTGTTGGGGATAAAGGACTACATGATGGTAGGTGCTAACCGCTGTCGAGGCGCTCTAGGCTTGATGAATCATTAGAGATTGAAATGTGGTATCATAAGAAAAGTCATTTAATTTATAGTAACCTTTATCAAATATACGTCTTTTACGTGCAGTTAGTCATAAAAATTTATCGAATGTATAGTCAAAGTCAAAGTCAAAAAATCTTTATTCACTGTAAAAACTTTATAAGTTATTTAGTGCAAGTCAGGATGAAGTACAAAAGTTACAATATCATTCAAATGAGTATAACAATATTAATTAACAAAATTTAGAACATTAATTCCAACTATCTTTATCATTCAAATAATCTTTCACATTATAATAGGCTGATTAGATGTTAATTTATTTTTTACAATACATTTAAGTTTTTATATAGGTAATATTTTAATATCATTTGGGAGTTTATTATAAAATATAACACAATCCACTTTAAAAGATTTTGCAATTTTACGGAGCCTAGTAGATGGAATGGATATAATTTTAGGACACAAAATTTATTTATAACATTGATTTCTAAACTATATTAGGGTCCAGTGAATATAATTGAGTTTATGTGAGCTCAAATTAAGGGATATGCTGCAAGACGCAATGCAGAATTCACATTTACCACAACAAAAATGTTAAAAATATTAGAAGAAGCTTGTGAACATGTGACTAAAGGAGACTGGGAAAAGAATTATGATGAGATATATAAAAGATTATGAAGGAGATCTGAAAAAATATAATATTTTAGAAAACGAACTTATAATTAATGTAGGTGATGATAGCAGTGACGACAGTGAAAATAGCAGTATGGACGAATCTAATTAAATCTGGCCTTTTGTTACACCTTTTTTTTGTCTTTTTTTGTATTCATATGTGCACATAAAGTATGTATATTCATTTTCATCTAATATATTAAGTAAACATTTATATTTTTGTTTTATTAAACCTTTTTAATCAGGTACTACTTGCAACTAAAACTAATAAATTTGATTATATTTTTGTCGAGAGTAAATTGACATTTTACATCACTATTATAACGTCAAAACGACCATCATAGCGTACCGCTAGTATATTTGCTAGTATAACTCGACTTAGCCGAGTAGTAGGTATTATAAGTTTTTGTTTGTTCCTGGAGGTAACAAAATGATTTCTAGCAAATCCACTTTTACCCACAATTAAGATAATTCGAGGTTGCTGTTCAATTGGGTTATTGAAAAAAAAATGATTTTTTTATTGTATTTTAAAACTTTATTATTAATAATATTGATATTTAATGCAAAAAACTTCAAAACAAAATTTTTTCAATTAATTATAAACAATTAAAAATTTATGAAATTTAAATATAAATCACGTGACTATAAACGCACCATGATTGGTCACCTTAGTTGTGACGTCATAATGTTATAGCTATATTTTAATAACAGTACAGCGTTTACGGCTATTACACGTGACTAGACAATAATATTGAAAACTTATTGCTAAAATACGAGTTGTTAGTTGGTTCCGATTAGCTTTGTATGATCAAGGATTTATTAAGGCAAAGTCTGATTATATTCCTGATGTTGATATATCTATGATCACCGATTTTTTAAAAAATGACGTTCGGTTTAATTCTGCTGAAGTTCGAGGTGCCAAGGCAACAAAATATTTAACAATGACAACAAAATTAAATAGATCAAAACACTGTATTTATTATTTTTCTACCAACTGCAATGAATGAAAACTAACATTATGACGTCACACGCGCTCGGGTTTGTTCGGGAGTTGTCGGCGTGTCTTCGGTACTGGATTCAAAAATTATTTTTTTATGTTGAAATAACTTCTGAATTATTGCGAAAAAAAAATAGTTTTGTTATAAAACTTATATATGATCTTTCCATTTATCACAAAAAAAAAATCAAAAACCCAATTATTCGAGCTGATACCGCGCAGACTCACAGCAGCCGACCAGAACGCATGGATCTGTTTCAAACTAGTTTTTTTATTCAACTAGGCCAATAATTACTTACGAATATCAAAGTAATAACATACAATAAGTAGTAATACTTACGTAAGTTTTTCACTTTTTTTTTAAACTTAAAACTAAAGTAAGTCACAAAGAAAACCACTAGAGTTATAGAGTACGGTGGATGCACCAGTTTAAACATACCTACTGTAAATAAATAAAAGACTAAACCCAGGTTTCCCGAACCTGGGTTCTTACATGCTTTGGTTCAATAAACCAACATTTATAACGATCTTCACAATACCGGTCCATCTGCATTTGCTCTCGGAAATCCTAGCCAACTTCTAATAGACCAGAAGCCGTCAGCTTATCAATATCCTAGTCACCTTCGGCATGGGAACTGTCGAGCATACTGAAACTCATAACAGGCGTGGCTTTTCAGAGTGTGGGCCGTAGGTCTGTATTCCGTGGTGAAGGCGCTGATGCAGCAGGCGCGGCTGGCAGACCGGAGCCTGCTGTGGCTCAAGAACAAGTACACGGCGCTCTACTACGAGGACGGCTGCTGCTGCGAGCCGCTGGTCTCCGACGCCATCCGGGTGAGAGCTGCCTGCTGCTAGCTGATGTGTTGTGCTGCTCTCGGGATCCTGGCGTGTCTCGCTCTGGCCTTCTGATCTGAATCTTTCTCTTTTTGTGATAGAAAAACACATGCGTGTTAATTTTTTTTATAGTATTATTACTGGATAAACCCTCCACCAGCCTGTCCCGGTCAGCTTCATCTCTTCCATTGCCAGCGTATGATGTTCCCAAACGTTTTCTTAGTCCGTCTAGTTGGCTCTCATTTAAATGCGGAAACTTTTCACAACCTGTAACCTTAACAACCAAAATATTACATTTATTGACGATAATTTATCACAGTGATATTCTTTATTCATTCCCATTGCCGTCACTTTCCATATGATTGTTGCACATGTTCCTCTGTATCGGTGATAGCCCGCTAGTAATCAGCAGTTATAAGTTTTCCATTACCTTTTTATTTATATTTCTATGGATGGTACCAGTCACCATTACCGTCCAAATACCCCGTATATTCCGTATCCGACTGTATCAGTAACGTACGCGGTTTAGATCTATTCGGAATCATCGTCTTCTTCACCAACTATGTATGGTTGGAGCCGATCAGTGAGGCCATGATCATGATATTGGCATTAGTGCTGGTTTAGTGTATAATAGCGACTGGCCACAGATATTCGGCGGCAGGGACTCCATCTTCAACAACTCGACTCACTCCACCCCGAGCAAGGCTGGCGAGCCCGGGTCGGAGCCAGGACGCGGCGCCAGCAGCCGCTTCCGGAAGAACCGCGCGTCGTGGGAGCTGAGGGGGTCACCGCGCAGCCACTCCTCGCACTCCTCGGGGAGGACCGACGACGACGCGGTCCACCCTTCCCCCAGGCACAGGTCACTGACCAGCTTATCACAGTCTCCACCATAATGTTTATTCATTGTCAATTTAAATTTGGGGTTTTGACTCATATAGAAATTATACAGAAAAGAAAATTCGGAGGGTTTATTACTTTCACTGTTTCACTTTCATTCCACGCTTCAAAACCTGGGGCGTTAGTAGAGAATACTACTGCTGTATCATTTGCGTAGGAAAAATTTATTTCTACTTTTAATTTTTTAAATATTAAAATTATTTTTAACTTACATCAATAACCTTACTTAGGTTAAGTTAAAAATAATGTATGACCTAAAATACTTCCTAGAGGGACGCAGTATATGATATATTATCCAAGTGCTTACTGGTAAAATGCTCCAATTTAACTTTCATTTTCCTATCGGATAGGTAATCCATAAGTAACAAAGCGGTGTTCCCCGAATTCCAGTTTTCTCTATCTTACATTTTATACGAATACAGATTCAGAGCCAAAAGATTTCTTTAGATCAAAGAGTTCTGCCAGACATTTATTTCATTCATCAAGTTGTTCAATAATAACAATGACGTTCTAGAAAGTCATTGAGTAATAAACATACTTATAGCAGTGACAGCGTCTTCTCTCGATTTCCCTTGCCTTAATCCGCATTGAGAACCTTGTCAATGTTGGTAAGATATTGAAATCAGTTTAATATTTAATAAGTTGTGTGTTATAATCAGTTTATCTAATATTTTCTGTATTCAGCTAGTATGATTATATCGGTCTCAATATATTTTTAAATTTTCATTTAAATAAACTTTTAAGGGTGCTTATGCATTTTTTTTTATATGAGAGGGAGCAAACGGGCAAGAGGGTCACGGGATGGGGAGAGGTGAGGCAACCGCCCATAGACATCCGCAACAACAGGTGTGTCAAGAAATGCGTTGCCGGCCTTTAAGGTATGCTTTTTTCATGAAGGTCCCTAAGTCGTATCTGTTCGGGAAGCCCGCTGCCGGTAGTTGATTCTACAAAGTGGCTGTGCGAGGCAAGAAATTTCGAACAAAACGCGCGGTTGTGGAATGCCAGACGTCTACGTGATGCGGATGGTACTTTGCACGTAATGTCCGGTGGTGGAATTCGGCCGCTGGAATCAACCCGAACAGCTCCTCTGAGCTCTCACCGTGATAAATGCAGAAGATGCAGAGAGAACCCACATCTCTACGCAATGCTAGAAAATCAAGCCGATCGGAGATGACTTGATCGTCGATAATTCGAGCCGCTCTTCGTTGTATGCGGTCAAATGGAAGAAGCTGGTACTGGGGAGCACCCGCCCAGAGGTGAGAACAGTACTCCATGTGAGGCCGAATTTGCGGCTTATAAAGTTGCAGGCGGTGGCTTTTAGTGAAGTACTGTCTCGCCTTACTGAGTACACCAAGCTTTTCCAAGTGACCACGGAACTGAACGTCGCTCGATATATCGACGCCAAGTATGCCAATACAGGCTGTGGCAGTTAGAGGAATGATCTCGAATCGAGGGGATACGACAAAGGGAGACTTTTTAGTGGTGAACGCACAAACTTGTGTCTTCTTGGGGTTGAATTGGACTATATTTTGTCGGCCCCATTCCGAGACTTTCCAAAGCATAGTCTCGATTTCAGACAAAAGTTTGTTCCGGTTCTCGTCGACGCTATCCCGGGACACGTTGGCACGGCCGGTGTAGGAAGCATACCCTGTGCTGTCGTCTGCATAGCAATGAATATTGCTGATTTGCAGCATATCATTGATATGCAGAAGAAACAGCGTAGGGGATAGGGACACCAGCGTTTATGGGTTTTAAGTCGGAGCATGCACCGTGGATAACAACCTTGATGCTCCGATCAGCCAAAAAGCTAGTGACCCATTTGCACGACTTCTCGGGAAGCCCATAGGATGGCAGTTTCGCTATAAGTGCTTTATGCCAAACCCGATCGAAGACCTTCGCTATGTCTAAACTCACCGCCAACGCCTCTCCCTTCGACTCAACCGCTTGCACCCATTTATGGGTGAGGTATGCAAGAAGATCACCAGCTGAGCAACCCTGACGGAAACCATACTGGCAGTCGCTGATCAGCTGGTCCCCTCTAGGTATCCCAAGAGCTGGCGGTTGATGATCGACTCCATTACTTAGGAGAACATGGAGGTAATGGCAATGGGGCGGTAGTTGGACGGATCTGAGCGTACACCTTTCTTAGGGATCGGGTGCACTTAAGCCGCCTTCCATAATTTCGGGACTACGCCTGATGAGTAGGAGAGCCGGAAAAGAGGGGTAAGGACTGGCGCCAGTTCTGGAGCACATGTCCGCAGCACTATCGGGGGAATGCCATCGGGCCCGCTCGATTTGTGAATGTCCAAGATGAGAAGCGCCTTAAGCATGGCACCATGCCGGATTTTTACCTCCGGCATATATGAATCGCACCGCGGAATATGCGGTGGTGGTGCACCTTGGTCATCCAGAATCAAGTTGGACGCATCATCCCTGTGCAGTGGCGGAATGGCGTCTGACTTCGCGTCAGCAATAACTCTTTTGAAGGACCTGGAGGCATGATTGAAGTGTTTTTTAAGTTCGCTGGAATTCACATCCTTAGATACCACCGCATTGACCCAAGCCTGATAGCACTCCTGCTTTCGGCGAAAGGCCATTTTGCAGGAGCGGTCAAACCATGGTTGGGACCTGCCACCGATAGGCACAGAGGAGGATGGAATGAAGAGTTCCATACCTTGCAGTACCACATCAGCAACAGCGTCAGCAGCGGCATCTGGATCTCCCAGCGAAAAACAGATCTGCCTCCATGGGTAGGATGCAAAAATGCACCGCATCTCGTCCCACTCTGCTGACCTATAGTGCCACACGAGGCGACAGCCTAAGAAGCGGGGCCGTGTTAGGCGCGTGATCGGCACGGTGCTCCGGATCAGGCAGTGGTCCGACGATCCCAGAGGAGGGTCAACGGAAACTAGGTTGCCGTCCGGATGTGAGGTCAACAGAAGGTCCAACAGTGAAGGTGTATGATCTTGCACATCTGGGTTTCGCGTTGACGCAATAACCAGTTGCGTCAGACCATATGCTAAGGCGAAGTCGTGAACAGATCTCCCTGCATGATCAATGGTACGTATGCCTAGCCATTCGGCGTGGTGGGCGTTAAAATCGCCAAGAAACACGATCTCTGCAGTGGGGATCTGCTCCAACACGGAATCTGTAGCCATTTGGATGTGTTCGAGGAGCCGGTCAGTCTCTGCGTTACCGCTATGGGACCTATACAGGCATGCGTAGATTCGCGGATGGTCAACGCAGTCTACACGCAGCCAGATGATGGATAGATCTTGTCCTTCAAGAAAACTCAGGCGTAGAGAACAGACATCCTCCCTGACGTAAACGCACACGCCAGCCCGTGGTATAAAGGAGTGTTCCAAATTATACCCCGGGTAGGAAAGGTAAGATGAATCAGCCAGGGAGGATATCTGTGTCTCGGTTAAAAAGAGCAGGGCCGGCTTCGCCGTCTCCAGGTGAAAGTGGAAGGCATTTAAATTTGAGCGAAGCCCCCTGATGTTGCAAAAGTCCACAGCTAGTGTGGAGGAGGGTGGTTTGAGCCTCCTGCTCTGTTTGCCCCGAGTCAGCGCAGATTTGCCCCCTCCAGAATACGCGGGGCAGCCTGGGCAACCACTGTTAGGTACAGGCCATAATTGTGGACGCCCAGAGACGGATTCTCCAGGGCTGCATAGAATTCCTGTAACCTATAAAAAGTTTAAGTGTTATTAAAAACTATACTTGAATTGCAGCTCATACTCGGCCGTGACCGCGTCCCCCCACTCATCCGTTGGGCCCCGCCACAGCAGCCTCACTGCCACCAGCCTCGCGGGCAGCTCTCCTAACAGGAGCAGGTGAGAATATTTCCCCACCAGATACTATATATTGCAGCTCATATTGGGCAAACAACGCGTCCCGACTCCTCCCTCCCCCTGATTGTCCCATCACAGCAGCCTCGCGGGCAGCTCTCCCAACAGAAGCAGGTGAGAATGTTACATATATACATACATAAAATCACATCTGTTTCCCGTAGGGGTAGGCAGAGACCACTTCTTTCCACTTGCTACGATCCTTACATACTTGTTTCGCTTCGTCCACTTATTATTCCTTTCATACATGCTCTCCGGTTTAGGGTACTCTTGCCCTGGCCTTTTTTTTGAGAATGTTTCCCCACCATATACTATATATTGCAGCTCGAACTGAGCAAACAATGCGTCCAGACTCCTCCCTCCCCCTAAATGTCCCGCCACAGCAGCCTCACTGCCACCAGCGTCGCGGGCAGCTCTCTCAACAGGAGCAGGTCAGAATGCTTCCCCACCAGATCTCCCCTCACTATCCGTCACTCGTGAGCACCCTTCTCAACAGTTTCAGGTTAGCATGGTTCATGTGTGTATAGGATCTCATAATCGGTAGTAAGAGCGTCTCCCTATCCGTTGGCCCCGGCAAATTAACTTCATTATTTTATTTATTATTTTATTTTATTTTATTTTATTTTATTTTATTTTATTTTATTTTATTAGGAAAACAAACAGTATTACATGACATAAATAGGTTACAAAAAATATACATCTATTAACCATTTACAGTTTTCGCATATAAGAGACAATAAGCGTGTTACAAATAATTAACAAAAATACAAAAAAAATATCAAAAAGTAATACAATAAAAGTATATAGATATAAATACACGAAGACAAATTGAATGGATATTATAGTATTCAGGTATTTAGCAGTCAAGAGAACACACACTCATCCAACGCCTCGTCAATGTACCTCTTAACGCGTTTGGTGACGTATTGAATATATCGAAATCTGGCAAGTCTACTGATATCTGATTTATTCCTTGTCAACACCTTATAAAATATGAATGTTGCCTGTAATCAGTACTGCAATGAGGAACGTAAATAGTACATTTTGTCCTGGTGTAGTTATTGGGCGCTTTGATACCAATTTGTGATGTTAATTTAGAAGAGTCTATCTTAGAGTGAAGTAACTTAGAGTAAAAAACAGTATCAGCTATTTGACGTCTTATTTGTAATGGAAGTATTTGAAGCCTTTTACATCTTATTATATAATCTGCATCATATGTATAACACTTATATTGTAAATATCTTAAAAAACTTGTTTGAATTTTTTCAAGTCTATTACTGTGAACTTCATATTGAGGGTTCCAAACCTGAGAACAATATTCAAGGGTGCTTCGAACATATGAACATTTTAATGAGTTTTATGCTAGAAAATTGAGAACATATCCGTTTGATGAAACCAGAAGCTTTCTTGGCCTTTATGTAAGTTTACTGTCATGTGGAACACCGAGGTCTCTAATTTCATTTACAGAATTAAGAACAACGCCCTTTATTTTATATTTGTATTCTATTATATTATACTTACGAGAAAAAGTAATGGAATGACATTTTAACGCGTTTAGGTCTAGTTTATTAAGAAGACAGTATGCCTAAAATATTTCTAGATCCGCTTGAAGAAGCTGACAATCTGAATCTCTGGTGATATTTGAGAATATTTTCATATCATCAGCATACAGTAAAAAATTGGATGTTTCAAAGCAACCGCCTACATCATTAATAAATATATTAAATAATAGAGGGCCTAGTAATGAGCCTTGTGGCACTCCAGAACATACAGTAATCAAAGAAGAGGCATAGCCTTTTATAACAACTTGTTGAGACCTATTTTCAATGTAAGAGGTGAACCAACTGAATAGATTTCCATGTATTCCAGCAAATTGAAGTTTCTGTAATAGTATGCAGTGATCAATTCGGTCAAATGCTTTACTAAAATCGGTGAAAACAGCATCTACTTGTCCACCTCCATCCATACCTGCAGTCGTGTAATCAATAAATGATAACAGATTAGTGGTGGTCGACCGATTCTGCATGAAACCATGTTGTTCAGGTATGAACCTAGATTTTAGAGAGCTGTAAATCTGAGTGTGAATAATACGTTCGAAGATTTTGGCAAATATACATAGCTTGGAGATAGGCCTGTAATATTTAATGTCATTTTTATTTCCATTTTTGTATACTGGAGTAACGAAAGCGGATTTCCAAATTTTAGGTACTATATATTCATTAATTGATCTGATAAAGAGTATTGTCAATGGTTTAACAAGGCTATTGGAACAAGAGGATATAAATAATGGGTCGATATGATCTGGTCCCGATCCTTTTGTAAGATCAACTGACTTAAGGTATTTTCTAACTGTAGAATCATCAATATATACGGTGCTGATAGTGCTGCTATAAACAGAAGGACAATGATTAACTGTATGTGAGCTTTGATGAGGCTGTGACGTGGGAATGAGGAAATTAGACTGAAAGTATTGAGAAAAGAGATTACATATTTAAACACCTGTATCAGCTACATGACCCTCTAATGTTAATGTGGATGGTAGGGAATTGGAGCCTTTTTTATTTGATTTTACGTAGGACCAAAATAGTTTAGGATTTGCAGCAATAGAAGTTTCCATAGTTTTAATGTAATTCCTATGACATTCATCTTCCAATTCCTTAGCTCTTTTCCGTAGGATAGAAAAGGAAACATAATCATCGGTATTGCCATATGTGTAATATTTATTTATATATTTAAATTTTTCTTTAAGTATTTTTTTCAGAGGTATAGTGTACCACGGTGGAAAAGATTTCGCATTCATATATTTTTTCGGTATATAGTTATTAATTAAGTTATATAAGTGATTATTGAAACAGTCCACAGCTTCATCCAAGGTCCCACAATTTAGACATACATCCCAATCGATCTCTCTAAGTGACCAATTGATATTTACATAATCACCTGATCGGTACAGATATTTAAACCTAGGACTAACCTTAAGTAAATCAGTTTCACTAGGAGTGATATAAAGAGAGACTTGTGATGAGCATCTTCCGGTACTAAGGGGTCTAGACAGGTTTTAACGGATAAGGTATTATTACTTAGAATCCAATCTAGTACTCGGTTGTTGATATTATAAGAACAATTGAACTGCCGCAAGCTTGCTTCTAGTAAAATATCAAAAAAATATATTTGCGCGTCTCCCTTAATACCCGTGGGATCGGGGTGATCATCATTATAGTACGTAGTCCATTGGATATCTTTCATATTGAAGTCCCCCGCAATAATAAAAATGTCATCAGGACAGATATCAACTACTAAGGATTGTTTATCTGTAAAATTTGATAGCTGAGAATTAAAATTGTAGCCAAGATGTTCATCACATAAATAAAGTACACAGAAATGTATTTTGGTCATACCACTCTTAGATTTTATCATCACCGTGACCCACAAGTCTTCGGCAGATGAATTCCATTCAGGCTGAACGAGAGTTGATAATTCACAGCGAACTGCAATTAAAACACCTCCTCTGTATAATTCCTTAGTAGCTGAGTAATTTCTGTCTCGTCTCCATACTGTATAGCAATCATCAAATAATTCGCTATCGCTAATACTCTCTAACAGCCAAGTTTCCGTAATAAGTACGACATCATAATTACTTAAAAGAAGGTTCCGTTTAAAAGCACTTGTTTTAGTTCGAAGCCCCCTTGTGTTCTGATAATAAATTTTTAAATTATTAATAGCCATTTGAAATTAATAATCTGAAGCACAATTATTACATCTAAGCTTAAGAAACCTACACCCTTTAAAGAACATTTTATAACATTAGTGACTACAGTTTCCAATAAAAAAATTATGATAATAAAATAAGCAATAGGGGTAAGCAAAGGTATTATTGAGCAATACACGTCTTTTAAGAAATTTACAAACGACAATTCACAGTCAATATTCAGAATACGTCTTGAAAATAGGATAAAATATTGATGAATGCAAATATTTAAGCATATAATATATCCGAGAAAATATAAAATAACAAAAATGTATTTGAATAATGCAAAGATGTAGAAGTTAATTACTATTATACAAAGTAGTTAATTGGTAATTCAAAAGTACGCACAAATTTAATTATTATAATATAAAGAACAGCACTATCTAAGTAAGATGCAAGCAATAATAGTCCCGAACTATGCAAAGCGCTCGCAAAAATGTGCCATAAAGCAACGCTGTGTACAGCGAAACGGTGTGATAAATGCGTGTTACTTGATTGACTTACTTGCCGGATCTGTATGCATTTTTCAAGTTTCTTGCAGTGAAATATAAGTGTGTACTAAATATCGTAAAGAAAAAACAAATTAATAAGTGTAATACTAAATACATAAAGTTATTATAAAGAAATACGATATTAATTATTAAATTATTTTCCCTAAATCCTTTTCTTCTTTGATAAAAAACACGGGAGATGTATCGGACTTTCGGGCCATTATCTTACAATGTCTAACCCATATATAACGAAAGTTTGTTTGTTCTTTGTAACCAAGATCCGACAGCTTGTTTGCTTATTTTTACGAGCTGAGGCGATAAGCTCTTCTTTCTTATACCGGTTATTAAACGCAATTAAGATCGGTTTCTCAGTTTTGGGTGACCGGGTCGGTAAACGTGCGATATAGTTGATTTCACTTCTTTCCAAAGGTATGTTGCACAACAGGCCAATCTTTTCCGCTATATCGTATAAATGTTCGTTTCTCTTAAGTGGTATGCCCCGTATCTCCACGTTATTCGCCCTTGCAAACTGATCACGATCATGTAGCTCCTTTGTAAGTCTAACCACCTCCTCCTTTAATGTTGGAACCTCACGAACCATACTCTCAACGTTCACTATTCTGGACTCCAAGCCCTTGATAGTTCCAGAGAAGTCACCGATCAATTGGTGTGCCAGTTCTAATGAGTCCTTTAAGTTATTAACGTCATCTCTGATGGACTTAATATCCACCGCTAAAGAGGACAACGGTGCCAGTTTAACCATAATATTGTTTAGTTGTTCTTGCATACTGTCCAGTTGAGTGGGCTTAGGCGAGCTTCCACCTTTGCAATATGTGCACCTCCATGCAGCTCGACGCTCTGGTCCAAGTTTGCGGTACCCGGTCTCCGATATACCCGCACAGCTATAATCGAAATTACGCTTGCATCCCGCACACTGTACTCCGTCATTTAAATCTTTTTTACAAGTATCACACTTCGACAAAAACTTAAAAATGTTTGTAATAAGAGTATAAATTATAAACAAAATGGTATTGAAGATGAGTTAATGATTGCATAAACAAAGTGATTAACAGAGGAATTGCGACACTAATATGGTATAAATAAGGTTCAGTTTAAGTACACTTCTTAAGACACCGTACAAATAAAATATGAATACGTGTTATTTGCAACGAGAATAATTCGTGACTGATCTCTCTTCTTCATTTACATGAAGGTTTTACAATTAAGCCAAGCGATGTGTTGCAGTCTTCGGCGCCTAGAGACGAGCGAGCGATTCTGGCAGAACCTGAAGCACCTCCGAACCGGCTCCGTGGGCTTCGAAACACAACTCGACTTCACTGACTTTGTCACGCTCTTCAGGAGTTTCAGGTACTTGGCAATTATTAAAAATGCTTCAAATAAAATAAAAATGACTTGGAAAGTTATTAACTGGGAATCTGGAAGAGCGAAAGACTGCAAGTTTGGGTATAATCTAATAATAAACAATACAAAAATCCACTCTGAGCAGGAAGTAGCTTCTGCTTTTGAGAAGTTTTTTTCTGACATTCCAGTTTCCATCTCAAGCACCCTTGTCTCCTCCACCAGTGTTGCCGAGTCACTTCTTTTGGAAAATGTTAAGGAATGTAAACAAAATTTCAAATTCAGTGTTGTTAGCCCAGCAGAAATAATTAAAACTTTCAGATCCTTAGAAATGAAAAAAACTGCTGAAATATGGGGCATATCTGTAAAAATAATAAGTTCTGTTATTGACGTCATAGCACCATATCTAGCACTAGTTTTTAATAGCTGTATTGAACATGGCGTGTTTCCTGACCTTCTGAAGTATAGTAAAATTACACCAATATTTAAATCGGGACTCACTTCTGACCCGAATAACTATCGCCCTGTTTCGGTGCTGCCGACCCCTAGTAAAATTTTTGAAAAAAATATTTTAAGACAAATACTTACTCACTTTAACACTTATAAGTTACTTCATATACAACAATTTGGCTTTACTAGGGGACGCTCGACTACGGATGCAGGTGTTGAACTCATCAGGAATATTTTTGAGGCCTGGGAGGAATCACAGAATGCACTTGGTATCTTCTGTAATTTATCTAAAGCTTTTGATTGTGTTCAACATTCAACGCAGGTCAGGAAGCTATGCCACTATGGTATAAGAGGATCTACACTCGATCTTCTGATCTCATATTTAAATAATAGGATTCAGAGGGTCGATGTGGGGTACCACACTCTCGGTATGGGGGTACCACAAGGGTCTATTCTTGGACCCTTCCTCTTCCTAATTTATATAAATACAATATATTTCGGAATACAAGCTCTCTTCTATACGCTGATGATAATAAAATATTTACAAAAATTAAGAATTCAGATGATAGCATACTCCTCCAGACTGACTTGAATAAGCTTGGTAATTATTGCGTAAAAAATGGTCTCACTATAAATGTTGAAAAATGTTGTGCCATAAGTTTTTCAAGAAAATCTAATCCAATACTGTATAATTATCAGATATATGACACAAAATTAAAAAGAGTTCAAGAGGTTAGAGATTTGGGGGTAATCCTGGATAGTGAACTCACATTTAGAACCCACTATGATCGTATGATTAATAAATCATATAAAATGCTTGGTTTCATTTTAAGGCAGGGAAGTGAGTTTAAAAAATTGCATACATATTTTTTTTTATGGAATAGGAGGACGAACGAGAATCACAAGAGCGTTGCCTGATATTTAATTTTATACAACGCTTTTGTCAGGTCACATCTTGAGTATGCGTCAGTTTTTTGGAACCCCTGCTATAATATTCATATAAACTGCTTGGAACGTATTCAAAATAAATTCATAAAGCATTTAGAATTCCGACAACATTTAGATCCCACGTTTAATTTTCACTCCAACGATTTAAGTTCTTTGAAAGACCGTCGAACCCAGAGAGACATAATATTTTTATATAAATTATTACATAATATAGCTGATTCTCCATTTCTATTAAGTAAAATAGGATTACACTGCAGAAGGCCTACATCCCGATGTAAAGATGTATTAGATGTTGCCTATGCGAGAACAGTACATGGAAAGAACAGGTTTATAATTCGGGCATGTAGCTGTTATAATAGAGCATACAGTCATATTGACATATTTCATGAAAAGTTAAATGTTTTCAGATCATTGGTTTGTGATAATTTAAATAATTACTGATTTTTTTTAACCCCATTCTTATATTTTTTTTTCTGAATACTTATCTCATTTGTAACTAATTCATTATAGTATTGTATAATAGGCGTGTATAGTATTGTGTAACTTATATAGCTTGTAATTAGTTGTTAATTTGTATTACTTTTGTTTTGTGGTTTTTATCTTACCGTTGCTTACCTTTTAACTAAAAGTGTCGTATAAATTGTTGGAAACTTCACTGGTGAAAGTGTAAGTTTTAAGATTTGTTAATATTTAAGTATCATAATACTGTTTGTTTCCTATACATGAATAAATAAATAAATGATCTACCTACAATACCACCTTGTAGAAAAAAAACACAAGGTGGTATTGTTTGCGGATGACACTTCACTTATATTCAAAGTGAAACGAAGCCAAGTTTTGTATGACGAAGTAAACAATGCTCTATCTGACATCGTGTACTGGTTTAGCGCCAATAGCTTATTGTTAAATAATCATAAAACCAAATGTATTAAATTCACCGCGCCAAATGTCAAAAATGTAGATGCGAATATTTTATTAAATGACGAGGTGGTAAAACCAGTGGAATCTGCTATATTTCTTGGCATGACTCTTGATTCCAAATTGCAATGGGGCCCCCATATTGAGGGATTGGCGAATAGGCTTAGTTCTGCAGCATATGCGGTTAAGAAAATTAGACGGTTAACTGACATAGATATAGATACGGGGAGATTAGTATACTTTAGTTATTTTCATAGTATTATGTCCTATGGTATATTGTTATGGGGCAGTGCGGCCGATATTAATACTATCTTGGTGCTGCAGACGAGGGCTATTCGCGCGATTTAAAACCAAGGTCCTAAAGAATCATTAAGAGAAAAATTTAAAGAAATAAACATTTTGACTGTTGCTTCTCAATACATTTTTGATAATGTTTTGTATGTTCATAAGCACATTGAGGAATTTTCTAGAAACTGTGACATTCATAATGTTAACACGAGGAACAAACATAAACTTGTTATGCCTACTACTCGGTTGGGTCGAGTTAGTAAGTCTTTTGTTGGGCGATGTATATTCTTCTACAATTTGATCCCAGAAAATGTAGAAAACAAATGTGTTACGAAATTTAAAAGAATTGTTAAAAAACGTTTGTGTGGGAAAGGTTATTATAGCATAAACGATTTTCTTAATGACACCACGGACTGGGAATAAAGCGAACACCCTCAGGCTCTTTAATTATAAATGTTTATTGTACGATATTACATTGTTATCCATATTTTATATTTAAAAAAAAAAATCCCGCTGAGTTTCTTGCGCCCATTCTTCTCAGGTCTGAGGCAGTCTCTTTTGAATGGGTGGTAGATTTTGACGTTCAATAAGTGATTTTAAATCCTATTTTGAATAAAAATATTTGAATTTGAATGACCAGACGACTACTAATATAATAACATAGCCCTTTTATTTCCTTCATAATTAATTGTTCAACAGGAGAGCCCATTGTTCGTTATGTTATTTGGTTTTATGCAGCAAAAGCACCATTTTAAGTAAAAAATATATTTATATAATTTATACTAATATACTTTAACAGTTTTACTGTTAAGACCTGGTGGTCTTTCTCCTCCGGCAATTTTTACTTCATCATCTCCAACGTATAAGATGTGGCCTTAGTGGCTCGTGGTCCATATCAATTTCATCCACTTCAGCCATTTGATTTACTGAAGGTCATATATTTATTGACGCTCCTTTCCATAGTGCGCTGGTTCTTTGGTATTTTATCCCTTGTATTTTGTTTTATATTTACTGCATATCCAAGTTTGTGAACCGTATGACTTGTAGGGAAGTAGACATCCATAGCTTTATTTATCATTTTTTATTTTATTTAAACTCCATGTCATATTTTACGAGAAGAATTTAATTTTAGATTTTTTTTAATTTTAGAATATATCTTTCAATTTCATTTTTGTTTCTAGAACTAATCAATCTTGGGCTAGTCGACCCAGAGACTTGTGTTATTTATAATTACATAGTTATGTATTTGCTACAGTCAGCTTCTATTCCAGTGCATATTGTAGCCGCCATCCACCACTCTCATTTCCTTTGCCATAACAACAATATGGTTCCGTTAAATCCTCGATTGTTTTTAATAAATCCGTTGGGAAGGTTATGCGCTATTTGTGATTGATTTTATTTCTTCTTATACCTACCATTGAACACTTGGTTCATACTTGGTTGTGTGGTTCAGGAGTGAAAGCGTGACAAGCACATAGATTTACGTATTTCTACATTGGTTGCCTGGACCATACAATATTAATCTAACTGTGTGCGCTTCTTATGGAAACCATAAATTATAATAACTTAATATAGCCTTCCATTTGCATAATCACATATTCATATTACACACTAATTCTCATTATGATTGGTCAAGCCATTATTAAATTATAAAAGAACATACAGACCGAGTTTATACATGTATTTAAACATACTAGACATATAAGAACCAATTATTAAGAATATATTTTTAAGAAATATGAAACGTTCAACTTTTTATTAGTAACAAAGCTGAGCCACCCTCCAGCCCTGTCCTCTTACTCTCCACTCCACTCCACTTCCGTCATATAATGTAACACGTCGCACCTCACGCCCCTCTTGTGTTCAGCGTCATGATGCGCTCAGAGCTGCGGGACATCTTCGAACAGCTGGCCGTGCCGCGAGCTCGCTGCCCCGCCCTGACAGCCGAACGGAGCCGGAGCTCCCCCGAGCTGTCGAACAAACACACCGGCTGCAGGAGTGGTGAGTCGAGGACCTGCTACTGATTGGTTGATATTCACATCTTTAACTCAGAGGAACCCATCTACTGACACTCTAGTGTGTGTCGATTGGCGCTGCGTCTCATATACCACTGCAGCATGCACAGTACAGTTTATGTCTTTTATCTGTTCTGTGGCAGCATGTCGCTTTAATAACAGACAGTAAAGAACAAAACAATAAACTTTTATTTTAATTGTTTAACAAAACTAAACATTTATTGAATTAGCCGTTAATTTGTGGAAATCCATAACTGTATGTAATAAACTACTACTACTATGTAATAAATACTCACTAAGACCGTCATCACCGCAGGTCTCCTGACGAGGAACGGCTCACTGGACCTGGAGCTGACCAGCGACAAGGCTGGCCGAAGACACGCCTTCGACATGCTCGCCGCCGCTGCGCTACCTGGTAATTACCACCGCCACCGACAGAACTGAATGACCTCCGACAGAACTAACTGGCCTCCGACAGAACTATTTGGCCGCCGACAGAACTAACTGGCCGCCGACAGAACTAACTGGCCGCCGACAGAACTAACTGGCCGCCGACAGAACTGACTGGCCTCCGACAGAACTAACTGGCCGCCGACGTCAGAACACAGTCTAACAGGTGGTAGGTGATCACCGCCGCCCGCCCCCGTCTTGGAAGGTAATCACGCCCGCGCTATGTCGAAGGATGCTACTTTCACTTACTAAACAATTATACGTAAGTCAATCAAGACATGTTTTCTACATAATAGATGTTACTATAATAAAAATAAATATATAATTTTATTATTTATTTAGCCAAACAACTTAGTTGTGGAATGAGCTTCACTCAAAATACTTTCATTTAGTCGGGGGGACTTGAAAATTCTTCGTAGAAAAATGACAATAGAAAATATATAGCTCGATAATAAATACAATAATAGCGTTATTACATTTATGGTCTACAAGATCTAGTCAGATTTCAGTAAAGTATAAATGAAATAATTAATACTTTTACGAGTAGGCACTAGAAAAATTCAAAAATTATTATAATATAATTACACATCTTAAAATCTTTTGCTTACCTTAGTTTGTGGTTTTAGCTAAAGATTTAGATAAAATTATCGTCAAGGCACCTCGTTCTTTTAGTTTTGTGTTAAAATCGCAATTTATAAGTATCAATATATTTAAAAAAAAGTTAATTATGCCTACCTACATCGATACCGAACCGCTTCCAGCCTTAAAAGGCTTAAAGAAAGGAGTGCTCTTCCTTTTTTTGAAGGTACCCAAGTATTATCAATGGTGTCTTTCACAAAAATAACAGGCGAAATTAAAACCGATATGTACCACGACTAGACTTCATAAAATATATAATTCTTATGTTAATTTGATCAACGTGCAACACATTTGTACTTCAACAAAATAACTAGCGAAATAAGAGGATTACCCCTTAATAAATTTTAAAAGTACTTTAAAAAAAACTCATTGAAAGGGGCCTTTTATAATGTTGCGTAAGCGATAATGTATATAACATCCAATATGAATAAATAAATAATGTTGTATCGAGCTGAAGACATCATTCCATTGTTTGGTTGTGTGGGGCTGAATGTGTTGTCAAGGTAGGAGTGTTGACAGGCGCGGCGTGGGATAGTAGCGGGCGCGTGGTGTCGCTGCCCACGCTGTCCAAGTTCTGCGAGTCGCGGCAGCACGAGCCGCGCTCCGAGCAACAGCTGCGGGACATCGTGCAGGTGAGCGGGACGCAGCGATCACCCGCTGTGGCATTACTACCACCCTTAACACTGATTGTCTCATGTTAAACATTTGAATTTAGTTCAATAAACCAATTGTTATTTATTAAGTTTACTACAATTTATTTGATTTCTCACTCTCCTGTGATTCAGTATAAAATTAATTTAACTTGTACCAAAACCTATGGATGCTGCTGTATTCGAACCCTCACTTCTAGGGATACACCGCAGTGCTCTAGCTACTAACATCACTACTGAACAGTTCAAAAAACACATTATGATTCATGGATCATGCGTTATTGACACGGCTTATTCATTGGCTTAGTGGTTTTACAGCGCCGGAGCGTATCCCTGGAGTCTATTTACTTTCGATAAATTAAATTTGAAAGCTTAACTTAAGTGTAAGGTGTACCAAAAATTAAAATGTACGGTAACCTCAATACTATACATTTTGGTCCTTCGAACCGGGTATGAATTAGTGATGGCAAACCATCTTACCGTAAAGATATTTCGTTAGAGCGTGATATTTGTTTTTTTACACGGTTGTATGTGTATTAGTGTACATTCACCTGGGCCTCTGCGTAAAAATGAGATGTATTAGACGTCAATATACACTGTGTTAAAAAACCCTGAGTGATAATTGAGGCGGATATGAAGTAGAATGTGGAGACACCACAAAAAAAATCAAAACCCCTTAGATTAAATGCTACAGTAAAGAGAACACTTCATATTAAATGGTTTCAAAAATCTTGGCAACCCCTGACCTATTATTCTACCAATTAACTAAGGTCATCGCCCTGAACTCAGTCCAATGGCGCGGAGCTAGCGTCAGCTGAGCGGTTTTTCAAAACTTTCAAACGTAAGGGCGGGGCCTCTGTGCTTTGACCGATGCCGCGATGCTGCCAATCGCGGAAATTAGAATTATCACAAAATTACACTCACTCAGATACTCGTCAGCTCGCGACTGGATCGGATGTGCAAATTTTGCGCCCGCGTCAATTCCGTGATTTTTGATGTTTTAGTGTTAGTTATAGTTTGTAAGTATTTGTGCGTCGTGTACTCGAATGAAGAATATTTTAACGTGCTTACGTATCTAGAGCGCAATAAATGTAAACGAACAAAATCAAGAACTTCCACTCGGTTTGATTTTATCCAGTTGTCACCTCGCAATGCTTTCCAGCGTCATCACATGCGACAGTACACTGTACACTACCGCCGAATTCCACCTTCGCACGACACGACCTTTGACACGCCACAAGTTACGATATCATCCCCACCATGTGGATGTGTGGCGGTTCTCCACAGTGCGGTTTTCAAGGATCTTTCTTCCATCCTTCAAAACTGTGGAATGAACTTCCTTGTGCGGGTTTCTGGGACGATACGATATGGGTACCTTCAAAAAAAGCGCGTTCACCTTCCTTAAAGGCCCTAAACGGTCCTCTAATTCCTCTGGTGTTCCAAGAGAATGAGAGCGGCGGTGATCACTTAACACCAGGTACGCTCGTGTGTCCTCCTTTTCCATAAAAACAAAAACCGTGTGGTGTCGTGGGACACCAGATAGGAACAAAGTTCCTTATTATAAAAATATTAATATCAAGTCCTATTCGAGGTATAAACAAAATAATTATTCAGTTTAATTGTGATCAATGAATCAAAAAACTACTTTGCAAAATTATCTTAACATCTTTATTTTATTTACAATAATTTATAAAAATACTACTTCTATGATGGGAGCGGGGCTAGATGAAGTAAGTAATATTTTAATTGTGCTTATACATGTAACAAGAGATATTTGAAGAGAAGACAATGAATTAACACTCCTGAATTCAAATACAAATATTTTTATTTAAAATAGGACTCAAAATCACTTATTGAACGTAAATCTACCACCGAAAACCATGTTTATGTTACCCATCCTGATTTTATTGAAAAAGTCACATCCGCTATCTTGGATCTTAAAATAGACGTCAGATTCGGAATCGATACTCCCGAAATCCTTGAAAATGATACCCATATTGATTTATCAATATTTCAAATAAACATTTCAAAGAAAAATTAAAAAATATATAAATTCCAAAAAAAACGGGTGGTCGTGGAAAAATGAAAATGGCCGCAGGCAGTGATGTCCTAACTTTTATAATTGGGTATTCGTACGTACGTTATTTCTCGTTTTTTTAACTTTTTTTAATGTTTATTTCCTGCAAATCGATATTTATTCGTACTCACTACATGATACCAATATACCCCTTAAGATAGTACAGGATTTTCCTGTATATTACGATTATCCAGTTGCGTGGTGTAAAATGTTCGTGACATTATTTGAAGCTCTTGTTCGTGTTCACGATGTAGAGACACGAGCCAGACCCCACGCTGCGGGCTGAGTGCTGCTTGTCTTTCGAGGGTTTCGTCCGCTTCCTCTCCGACGAGGACAACTACGCCTTCGTGCCTGAGCTACCGTCCACGACACTCGGGTGAGCACATACAACTAATACATTAGCCGACAATTAATATTAAGGAAGAGAAGGACACAAGACTGTAGGGGGCACGGTTAGTGAGCACCATCACACATATTTTCTTGCAACGAAAGAGGAATCACAGAAACAGGCGACACAGCAACACCTCCGAAGAAGTACCACCGTAGTAGTACGTGGCAGAATGTTCCTTAAAAGCCGTTCTGAGGATGAACGACACAGATGAGATGATGATGAGTGTTATTTAAGTTAATGGTGTGCCATGCGAAGTTGAAATTGAGCTGTAGGGATCACGTGAAACAGCTCTATGAAACACTGCCCGTGATAAATGCGGTATCAGACATACATCTCTACACAATGTCGCTTTATAAGATGGTATTCGATACTAAAGAAACGCTTTGCTTGAGACTACACGACAGAATTCAAGATTTCATCATGTCATTTGCCCTGTTTATCCTTGGGCGTAAAAAGATTAGGGGAGTTCAAAGGCTTTTCAATGTTGGAGTGTCACGTTGCCCTCGTATAACGACAGCACAACAGACAACGGGACAGTCTCCACAATATTAGTACCAAACTGGCTCCGCTACGTTTCGCATATATTGATGTCGAGAATCGGCACTCACCTCTCCATGACGTATGACAGCGGTCCTTATAGATTCTACCCCAGAAGGGTACAGGCTCTGTCAGAGTCGGGGAATTCCTGCACAAATATTTTCGCTCAAGTCGCCTGTCGTATTCTGGGGAGGGCACAGTACGGCTAATCACCGAGTCAACAACTCCACGGCACACCACTCCACTCTTGGATGCTTCCAATATGCATTGCTCTGCCGATGGCAGTTCTAGAGACACAGATACCTGCGTAACGCGTACATACGGCATACACGCGCCATGCAGGTCTCTCTCGGCAAGTTGTCGACCAGTGCCGGGAGAAACTTGTGTGTTCTATCGAGTCCTCTCTTGTAAAGGACGCGGAATGATGCAAAATGAACTTTGTTCAAATTTACCCTCAGAAGACTCAAGTTACGTGTGTTAACCACAAAAACGTTTTGTTTTTTTGTGGTTAACGCACGTAGAACATATGTCGTACTACCGACCGATCTTCGACAACCCTCGACTTATCGGTATCCCCCTTAGTACCGGAATACCACCAGTAATCGGGACTAGACGACGGCCAGTCATCAGCTCTGATGAAATCCGAAACGTTCGTTTCCAACCAAGACTGCGTAGACCGAGCTTTATTACCCGGCGCCGAGTCTTGCTGAAAGGACCATTCTTGGTTATTGTACATGGTGTTGTTAAGGGGCTTCACTACCTACTCAAGAATGGTATTTTGATATACTTGTGCCGATGTTTTGATACAGTTTTAACAAAAGTATGGCTCAGTCACTCCTTCATAGCTAATACCCCACCAAAACCATCACTGAAGTCAAAGTGCCCACATTGCACTCTGTCGACTTATTGGGAAGCTTCCTTAGAGCTTTGAGCTTAAATGCGGTCATTTTGTTAGTTAAAATGTTGCTGAATTGTAAAAATGTTCTGTACGCAAACAGAAATTTTCTGTGACCTGCCTTTGCGTACCGCTTTAGTAGTTGCTTCGATTTTACCACCCTATCCTTATAAGCCTATAAGGATACCAGGACTTGCGGCCGCAAGTCCTGAGTCATCTTTTTAAATACGTGACATGGTTCTAGATGCTATATTCATCTCCCGAGATAAAACCTTTTGCTTTCAGACAGTATTTCTTCAAATTCAATGCCTTACTACTTTGACCACCTTTTCCGTACGAACACTACGTGGACGGCCATATCTTTTTCTGTCACAAACAGATGAGGTCTCGTTGTAGCTATTAATAGCCTGGTACACAAACATTTTAATACCAAGCGTATGGAGAGTTTAAAAAATTGCATTTGGCTCCATACCTTCTTTGTGTAATGCAATCACAGCGATGGTTCAGGTCGGATGCCGGCGGGCAGCTGGCGGGTCCTCTCAGCCAGTACTACATCGCCAGCAGCCACAACACCTACCTCACCGGCCACCAGCTGAAAGGAGAGTCCTCAGTGGAGCTCTACAGCCAGGTGAGTGGACCTCACACCAGACCACTTACATTTTAAGAGATCCCTCACGACTGGGAATATAATTTACAAATAATATATATTTATTTTAACGCGTCTGGCGCTCTAGCTCAACGATTCTTTCTTAGTATTTCGAAAAAAAAGAGACAATACATTGGTTAATTAATTAATTGATTGTCTTGTGAGTGGATGTCATAATGATTCAATCCAGCTTTGCTTTTTTGACATCAACTCACAGCAGTCTTTCAAATCAATTCTCATTATATTTATCACATAAAATATGCAATATATAATATAATATATGCAAGTTTTAACAAGGAACGGTCGCTGAGGTTCTTAATATATTATCTGCCTAGACTGAAAGGTGAAGTTAAGCCAACATTTCTTCACTATCGAATTCAGATAAATTTTCGTGGACTTCCCGCTTACGAATTGTGAACACCAGATTTTTTTTATCACGCCAATGTAGACCCCCCCATCGAGTCTCTTTGGACAACTGATTAAGGTGATCTGGAGATGAATAGTTAATCAGATATACGGCAGTCAATTTTGATGTGAAACATCAGGCGAGGGTAAACCTGACTGTTGGCGTGGCGATACAGACAGTGGCCGACGCATCGCCACGCTATAACGTGGAATATATTATTATGTACTATATGTAGTCTATTTTGAAATCATTACTTGGATTTTTTTAATATTTCGAAACAACATTGTGTAAATAAAAATAAAATTGTCTGAAACTATTTCATATCAAGTTGATGACAAAATTTTTAAGGAATTTTATGAATATTACGGCATCTTTCTCCCCAATTTGTCAACAAATTGTCGCCCACGATTCTAAATTCAGAAGTTGACGGCAAATTGTCGGTATATTGGTAGCAACATATCTGACACCAACTAGTTGGTCAGAACCTCAGACTACCGGGGATCCTGTTATAAACTATACTTTTATGCACATTACGTGTAGGTAGGTACAGTAAAAGCTACTTATTCTCGCTTCCTTCATTCGCGTTTTCACTATTCGCGGATTAAAAAATTGTGACCCAATTCCTATATTCGCGGCTAAAGATTCTTTTATTCGCGGATGTAATCGGTACATAGTACATGCATATTATTAAAAAGAATTCCTACATAGTTGCATAATTGCGAATGGAATAGGATGAGATGGGTTCGAACAAATAGAATCAAGTGACATTCAGGACTTGCTTGAAATTGACTTAGAGGAAATGTTAAATTCACAGACCATTGAAGTAGAAGCTTCAACAAGCACTGGAAATGTGACATATAATTTGACAAATCTTATTGAAGGTTTAAGAATGACAAATGAGCTTTGTGAATTCTTTATGAAAATTGATCCGTCTGTGGAACGAAGTCTTATTTTAAGAGGCAAATTGCTAATGCCACTGCTGAATATCAGTTTGAACTAAAGGAGCTTTTAAAAACTGTTATGCAAGAAAAAATTACAAAATTCCTTAATCCTTAGGCAACCTAAGCCTGAAGATAATGATTGATAAGTATAATCAAAAACTTCAATTAAATTCTTTTTTTTTTAAGTTTGTGTTTTATTTTGTCACCTAGGAACGTATCCCTTATAATCCCATATAAATTACCATTCCGTATTCAGTTTCTGTATTCGCGGCATATTTACGGAACATATACCCTGCGAATAAAGAGCTTCTACTGTACATGATAATTTCAATGTTTCACATCTGCCCGGCGTCCCGTGACGGTTCACGTTTTTTTAATAAGCAGGTATGTATATGTTTTAGTTTAATATGGAGACTGGAACTAATTTTTTAAAAATCTATATTATATTTTATTCTTGTTTCTCGTGTTCTAAGAATATCACTACTTTGAGCAAAAGAGCCTGTACTGAGAATTAACAGTCAAAAAGTGATATGTATACCCGTAGATCTCTAGTTCGAATCGGGCTCGAACGACCAATGCTCATGGTACGTAAATAAGATCATATGCGAGTTAATAATATGTAAATTATTTTAGTCTTGATAAGTTGACAAGTTATTGTTTGTGTGGGAAATGTTTCTATATAATTACTACATACGACATTCCACACCTTGGGCGAAGTACCTACTTGGAGCGAGCGGCCCTGAATAAATAGAACATCTTACGTACTAACATTGATTGCGCGACACTTGTGTAGGGATGTCAAAATCGTATCTACAAACAAATCTTCGAACGATCTTTTGTTTGTCGCTTCGCTAATATGAAAACTATAAGACATATATAAGCCGCTGTGACTTTTTAATACCTCCTTATCAAAAGGTCACAAGGTAATCTATTTAATTTTAACATGAACACCTACCTGCCTGTAGGCGAGATTTACCTACCTGAGAAAACATTTACATTTAAAAATAAACTCGACATTTGATTTTCTTACTTAAAAATAATCTATAATTAATTATAATATAAATTACAATCAGTAAATAAGTCCCAAGTGGCGCGCCGCTTCCTCCTCTCCCACCGCACCACATCCTCCCCCTTGTTTCGTCTATTATTATAAATAGACTTACTTAATATATATTTTTTACTTTTTGTCTTAGGAATGGAGCGACGGTCCTTAGGCTATTTAATTATTAAATTTTATTATTATTTTAAATTAAATCAAACATATTTTATTTCATAGGTAAATTACATTTCACTTGAAATATGTCATTTTTTTCGTACAGCTCATTCGGAAGGCAGATTTCCTTAGAGAAGAACTAGCAAGAAACTCTAAGGTTGCTCTTTTCAAAACAGATTAGCTTGTTTTCGAGTCCCTGTTTTGAATACAATTTTCAAATCATTTCAATTTCAATACATTATGCAAATTCAATAAGTTAAGAGTAGATCAGATATTATGATATATTCTTCTAGTGTTTAATTATGTAGGCAGTGAGAGTCTTGTTACCTCAGGACGCAGGACGCTACGTGTGTGTCTCAGACGATTAGTTGTTAGAAAGACGCTGCAGCTGGAGGCTGCTGGTAGTAGCACTCCCGGACTACTGACACTTACCATCACGTGAACATTTGGTATTGATGATAACTGTTATGACGTACAAGTCAGCCGCCGGGACTGAACGAGAATCGTTTGTGTATTGAGTAACATGTTTATGTACAAAGTTTGTATGTAAATTGTTTGTTTGTAGTTACAACTGTCATTTCAAGAAGTCTACCAAAAATAATTCAAACAGCGGTTCTGCGTTGAATGTCATGTCGTAAGTATAAATAGGCACCATGTATCACTCGGGATGAGTGCGGTACTCGGACGTATGCACCCTCGTTACGAGCAGCTACTTTCTCGATTGTATCATAAATATTTGAAAAGGATATAAATAAAACACATAATAAGGCGGGTGGATGTTCATCCTCGTATATTTCCGGTGAGTTATATCTCAGTGTGTGTTGCGGCGGTACCAGAAGCGTGCGCGGTAGTCGTCGCTGCACGTGAGGAAGGCGGGCGCCGTGCCCGAGTGGACGATGTGTCTGAGGACGAGGGAGACACGACATTGAGAGAGAAAATATAGTATTGAGATCACTGCTGGAACGTAGCCCTTCATCAGAGCCAGGGCCAGTCTACAATACACTTAATTTACTAAATTTATTTCCTGCAAATATTGGCAAAATAAGTCAGCAGTGAATTGTCAATTTTCATACAATTGTGCACAGGCGAGGTCGCCCGACGACAGGTGATCACTGGTACTCAAACTCTCCGGTTCAGGGTGCAAACTGATTATGGAGGAATGCTATGAGGGTGTGAAAGTGAAACTCTTCGGAACTGATCTTGCTGCCGATTCTTTAAAAGAAACATATCTTAAAAGCCGGCAACTCTCAAGAGAGTCACACTCACCTGACGGCACCGTTGTGCCCCAGTGACATGAGCTGGCAGCGACTGGCGCTGCGCGAGTGCCACGTGCACAGCGACGTGGTGGCGGCGTCCGGGAACAGCACGTAGTCCTCCGAGTGGTTGAAGATGGCCTGCGCGGGGTGCTCCTGCTTGCCTGAGGAGGACGTGTAAATAACTCCTATTGGCTCCTTCCTATTGCTATATGACTATAGGCTTATAAAATTATTATAATTATGGATGTTATTGATTAGAAAATGCCTACCTATTATAATAATAGAAACGACGCATCTACCAGGCATGTAAACAATGGAATGTACGGTCCGTTCTTGTAAACCCGGTAATGTAGAAGTAACGTACCTGTGGTCCCCGCTCCCGTGTACTGGATGAGACAGCGACTGCTGGCCAGCTCCCACAGCTTGATGGAAGAGTCCAGCGCTGACGTCAGCAGGTACTGCATACACACACACACACATGGGACACTTGAAATAGTTTAAATCAAAGTTGGAAGACACGGTACATGTTATCAACGCACGTAGTTTTAGTTTATCATCTAAAAGCAGATAATCCAGCAAATAATGCGTTATAAATATCCAAAACTATTGGCAGCTTATTAACTTGTTCCAAGAATATGTCATGATGACTAAGAACACATAATTTTTAAGGTACTTCCAACTAGTGTTCAAATTTCGTACCTTGCTGTTCCTGGTGAACTCGACAGAGCAGATCTCGGAGCCCTCGTGCGCGCTGATGAATGTATTGAAGCAGCGGTTGGAGACGGTGTCCCACAGCTTTATGCTGCCATCAGCACTGCCACTCGCGAAGTACTTGCCGTTCGGAGAGAACCTTTATACATACATATTTAAAAAAATATTCGAAACTTCGCTAGGGGAAATGATTAAGGCCAATTATTCAATGATCCTTCAATGAGAATACAGTTTCTAACAAATATGAAACAAAAATTGTGCAGGATCTGATTAGAATTATATGGAATGGAGTAATAATTTTATGATAGTCGTCATTGATGGCTGTCATTTTTGAGATTTAACTTTGAATAGTGAATGAAGGTTGTAGAGCTCACTTGATGCAGTTGACTTGTCGCTTGTGGTGGTGCGAGAGGATGGGGCACACGAAGCACTGACCCGTGGTGACGTCATACAGCCGGATGACAGGGTGCGTGGTGGACGCTATGATGTGGTCACCCAGCGGGTGGAACGCCACGCACAGCACCGGCTCAGCATCCTAAAAAAATCCCAGTACTGGTTCATCCGGCTCGAAGGACCATAAACAAAATAAAATCAAAACTGATTCATTTAGACCAAAAAAAAATAGGTTATAAATCTCAAAGTTATACATTTTACCATTTACCAGAACTTCAGAAAAGTTGAGCATGAGAGAAGTAGTAAGAAACTTACAGCAGAATAAATATACACAGATTTAAAATTGATTTAGAATATTTCATCTTACACGAGTTAATTTAAAAATTAAAGTGAGTTATTATGTACATTCATAATCCACACACACTGTAAATATAACTATATGAATTATAAGCACAGCTCGTACACGTGCTAGTGATGCTGGATAAAACAGCACTTGAGTTTCGCAACAATGGTTTGTGAACAGATTCATACCTAATTGAAATGCATTTCATAAAACACAAAACTTATGATGATGTGATGTGTACTTTTTACTTTTGAGGTAATTCAAGAAACTTGAGAAGATTATAAAGTGTTAAACTGGAGATGTTTGTTTTATAAAATATTAATAAAAATCAATTCGAGTCCGTTACGTGACGACTGCGAAGGTAGACGTGGTGAACCACGTATTTCTTTAGATTGTCTTCAGAACCCACTGGTCCTGGTGTTTCCCAACTTCGTATTAAACCGTTGTGCTCTCGACGTCCATACGTTTCGTATTTTAGTTTAATAATCTGAAAAGGTGGCAACCTTACCTAAGAGAAGATCACCTCACCGTAATGCTCTTGTACGCTTTCTTAGCGGAAGCCTTTGTGATGTCGAACAGTTTGATGCAGCAGTCGCGCGAGGCCGACACCAAGACCTGCTCCCGCGGGTGGAAGTCCAGCGCCGTGATCTCGTCCGTGTGGTCGTACCTGCCGACAACTTGACACCATCACTAACACTCGCGCGAGGGTGACGTCACACAATGGTTCAGAGCGGCACTCACAAGGTCCTGATGACGGGGTGTCCTTGCTGCTCGCGGCCCGCCTCCACCTCCTCGGGAGCCGACTTGGCCAGCATCCGCTCCACGTCAAGGATCTGCAACAGTAAACAATGATAGCTTAGCTACAGATGCAGGCATATGAGCTTGAAGAAGAGCTTTCATCATCATTATTTGAGCCGGCAGAAGTGCCCACTGGCACAGCCCGGGTACGGTGGCTCAGGCAGCAGGTCAGTGACGTACCTTGATACTGGCGTCCACGCTGCCGGTGGCGACCAGCTGGCCGCCGAGCTATGTGCCCACTGGCACAGCGCGGGTACGGTGGCTCAGGCAGCAGGTCAGTGACGTACCTTGATACTGGCGTCCACGCTGCCGGTGGCGACCAGCTGGCCGCCGAGCTATGTGCCCACTGGCACAGCGCGGGTACGGTGGCTCAGGCAGCAGGTCAGTGACGTACCTTGATACTGGCGTCCACGCTGCCGGTGGCGACCAGCTGGCCGCCGAGCTATGTGCCCACTGGCACAGCGCGGGTACGGTGGCTCAGGCAGCAGGTCAGTGACGTACCTTGATACTGGCGTCCACGCTGCCGGTGGCGACCAGCTGGCCGCCGAGCTATGTGCCCACTGGCACAGCGCGGGTACGGTGGCTCAGGCAGCAGGTCAGTGACGTACCTTGATACTGGCGTCC
The DNA here is from genome assembly GCF_905404315.1 of Leptidea sinapis. Lineage (NCBI taxonomy): Eukaryota > Metazoa > Arthropoda > Insecta > Lepidoptera > Pieridae > Leptidea > Leptidea sinapis. Next base: position 713,781 of record NC_066293.1, read on the forward strand.
ACGCTGCCGGTGGCGACCAGCTGGCCGCCGAGCTATGTGCCCACTGGCACAGCGCGGGTACGGTGGCTCAGGCAGCAGGTCAGTGACGTACCTTGATACTGGCGTCCACGCTGCCGGTGGCGACCAGCTGGCCGCCGAGCTATGTGCCCACTGGCACAGCGCGGGTACGGTGGCTCAGGCAGCAGGTCAGTGACGTACCTTGATACTGGCGTCCACGCTGCCGGTGGCGACCAGCTGGCCGCCGAGCTATGTGCCCACTGGCACAGCGCGGGTACGGTGGCTCAGGCAGCAGGTCAGTGACGTACCTTGATACTGGCGTCCACGCTGCCGGTGGCGACCAGCTGGCCGCAGGCGCTGAAGGCGCCGGCACGGCACGCCATCTTGTGTGACGTCACGTACGCCGTCTCGTAAGTGGCGGGCTCGGGCGCGAGCGAGGACGCGTCCATCTCGAACTCCAGATCTACGACGAACATCATGTTCATGTTCTATACATATGGGCGGTATATTTTGTACCTAAGTGTGTTGAATGAATGTGATGGACAGCAAATTCAAGAAGAAAATTAAAAATTCGTTAATTATGTCAAAAATGTCACTTATAGCCATTTACAATCACTTTGAAAGAAATGTTTGTGAAGTGAAGTTTGAAAGTCTTTTAAATCCATATATCATCTTCATTTTATCATAAAATCACTGCAATAAGATGGACAAAAAAACGTTAAAACAGCTTAAAGTACAGTATTTACACTCACTGATATTACATGTAAATTGTATCCACATAATAATTATTTTATTAGGAAATATATATAAAATTAAACTTTTATTACCAACAAAAGCAAAGTTCCCAAAGAAAGGATGATATTAATGTATATTATTATTATTATTACTGTAAACATTTTAAGTAAGAAGAGAGATAATATATTGTAATTGAATTAAATTTTAATTTTCTTTTTTTTTCTTTATTGATTTAGGGGCTGTTAAACCTTTAATTTTCTTGTGAAAATATATAAATATATAGAATTCCTGTAACAGCACTGGTAGGGCTAGCAACAGAAAACTTGTTTATTACCAAGGCCTGTGGTGCCCAGAAGATGCTCAGCACCACTGGAGGCCGCGAGACGGTCCCGTCTCTCCGGCTCATGCTGCAGTCCCACCATCATGACATTTAGAAGTCTGAAATTTTTTAAGGATAATATTATCATTTAACTTGACTCCAGGCAATTCCAAGTGCAAACTCAACAATGTTTGTATTTGGAATGGACTGCAAGTGTTGTGACATCCCAGCATAAGACAGACAGAGGTATCATGTTAAGTAAAGGTATGTTAGTGCTACCATCTATGATGATCTGGTAATAATAATACATTCTGTGTGAAAGATTTAAGTTGAAGTTCTTAAAATGATTGAATATCTTGATATATAAGTCATTCTATTTGATATATAATTGTAAAAGTAATGTAATACATTAGTAAAACGTTTTTCAACCACTTGATTTTGCATCAAATAAAGATAACATTGGCACTAATACCTCCACATAGACTGAGAATATACTTCCAAACCAAAATTTATGTTTTTGTATTTCTTTGCAGGTGTGAGTTGGTTTCTTCACTGTAATAAACTTAATAATATTAAACTGATTCAATATTAATTTAAATTGAAAACACAATAATATACTACATATGGATCTTAGTCCTAACGCTACTGAGTGTTAATGTAACTACTAACCTATCACTGGGTGGACATGGTGGGTCTGCATGCACCGCAGCTGACAATGATGCTGCAATAGGCTGGTATCCATCATAGTACAGCTGACTGAAATATAACGACAAGAATAAACCAAATAATGTCTCATATGTTAAAAATTATTATAAAAGTGCACCACAAATCCATATCTATTTTATTTATGTACTAATTTGGAAAAGTAAATCAAGCTATACTTAGTTAAATGTGATTATAATATAAACTCAATATACACAATATGTGGAATATTAAAGTCAGTCTAAGTTGAGGGACCTTTACGAATTTATTTGTTACATTTAATTTACTACCTTATATAGTATGTAGTTATATAAAATAAGAGTACAATGTTTATACATTATAAAATATTTATTATAATGTCACTAGGATACATTTTATCAAATTATAACCAAAATATGTTGCAGTAACCTGTTAGCTAAAAATACAATGAAAATACAATAAGGATTTCTACATAGAAACATTGGATATACTTTTTATATAATTATAAATGTGGAAAACTATTTATCAAAAAAGTTTTGGTTATGTTTGTCTATAAATATCTGTTTACCTGATAATCATACGATAAAGCAACTCTCTATTCTTCACAACGTTCTTTGTATCAATATCACCTGTAGTTTCCTTCATTTTATTTTAATACTAAACTTATGAGATAAACAACTAAGTTACGATTTCTCAATAATAAAAAAACACCAACAGTGTACACCGGCAAAATACAAACACAACGAATTACGAAAGTCCAAATAGGTGCTGACTGCTGATTGTTTTGACTTTTGACGTTTGGTATAACTAATAATTATTGTCAAAAACTTCTTTGTTACTTTGACAGATTTAAAATATCTATGGTGATGCAATATTTACAGTCACACAAAAAATATGTAACACCGATCCTTGTCAATTCGTGACAATGAGTGGTTAGACTAGTGAGATCCTGAAACAATCATTCTAAAATCAATACAAGCGTTCATGCGCCATGGGCTAAGGCTATAGATAATACACATAAATAGAGGTTACTGTCCTGCGACTTGCGAGTAATGTTTAATGCGATTTCACTGAACACGGGCGCTAATACGTTTGATGTGCAATCATTGCACTGCAATGTGCTTTAAAAATATCGTAGACACCGCTGTTTAAGTAACTTTGTTTGGTAAAAGCTAAGCTCAAATCTATAAATTTACATCATAGTATCAACGTTTACTAATTATAAAATTTACATACTAAAAAAACCATTCGATATTGAAATATCATCAGAAATGCGTAACACGTGAATTTCAAGCGTTTTATTAAAGTGAACAATAATTTAAATTCATATTTAGGTACACTTATAATATAAATCCCACAACTTTTTGAAATTTACAACAAACAGTGATACGTACTACAAATTAAAAATAACTAAGTAGGTACCTACTTACCTAGGCACTTGTATATTTATTCCAGTTGTTATGCAACCTACCTGAATCTCGTTACACATCCCAATTTAAAACTATTTGGCGATTTGCTAATCATCCCGCCGCTCTCACCTCTCGCCTGGAGATGTCGCGCGTGCGACACAAGTACATCTCACCTATAACTGTACTGTGTGTATCACAGTGCAGTTATAGGTGATATTTACGTTGTTACCTGCCTTGGCTGACCGGCTTCAAAAATAACAATAGTTGAAACTAGAATTAAATTAATTAGATTGTATAAAATTACGCAATTGTTTTTTACTTTTTAATGCATATTATATTTATTGTTTTGCAATAGTTCTTTTGAGGTCGGTTCTTTTTGTGTTAAAAAATTTAAATTTAAAATCTAATGTAAAAATACAGTCACAATTACACGCGTTTTAGTCCTTTGAAAGTGTTTAAATAAAAAGTTTATTTATAAATAAGAATTCACTTCACCTTCTTGGAGCTCCATTATTTCCTGTTTCAATTCCAACGATCTTAGATATCATATTAAAAAAATTAATAACGTTTCGGACAGATTTTATTTTATTTATTTATTTATTTATAGCTTTGTTTCCTTACATCTATACATTAAGATATTTACTTATAAATTGTATTTGTTAGTATTCACTATTTTAAATAAAAATATAAATTTTGTTATTATAATTAGTTATTAATTTCGACATAAGGACCGCCTTTAGCAGTAAAAGCCTCCTCCATTGATTTCCACTTGTTCCTGTCTCTTGCAATTCTTGTCCACATCTTTCCTGCTGTTTCTACTATGTCATCGCTCCATCTCTTATTAGGCCTGCCTTGATTTCGTTTCCTATTTATAGGGTACCAATTCGTTACTACTTTGGACCATCTTTCGTCTTTTGTTCTTTGTATATGTCCAGCCCATTTCCATTTTAAACGCAGAACAGATAAGGCTACATTTTTTGATTTTGTTTTATTTCTTATTGTGACATTTTTAATTTTGTCTCTTATTCTTAGCCCCATATAACTTCTCTCAATTCCTCTCTGACAAACTTTAATTTTTTCTAAGTTTCTATAGGTTAGAGGCCATGTCTGACAAGCGTAAGTGAGGCATGGCATTAAACAGGTCTCCATAGCTTTTGTTTTAAGCTTCGTTGGCAAATTTGATTTGAAAATTTCCTTCATCGACCAGTATTTATTCCAAGTGCTTTTACTTCTACGTTCTATTTCTTTCTCATTGCAGGATTTGAAGGATATTACATGCCCTAGGTAAATGTAATCGTCAGCATATTCAATAAATTTTGCATTAAGACTTATAGGTACCTGTTCTCTGTTAGTCATTATTTTTGTCTTGTCTTGATTTATTTCGAGGCCCACTTTCTTACTTTCTTGGCAGAGTGAGTTTATCATAAATTGCATTTCTATTGCATCTTCTGAGAATAATACAATATCATCTGCAAACCTGAGGTGTGAGAGATCTTTGCCGTGAAGTTGGAGCCCTTTATCTTCCCAGTTTAGTGCTCTGAAGACTTCCTCTAAAACAGACGTAAAAAGCTTCGGTGATAGCGGGTCTCCTTGTTTTACTCCTCTTCCTATTTTGAATGATGGTCCTGGAGTATCTAATTTAATTTTGGAAGTATTTTTTTCATATATCTCTTTGACTATGTCAATGTAATTTGTATTTATGCCTTGCATGGACAGAGCTTTCCAAATTGAGTTATGAGAGATTGAGTCAAAAGCTTTGCTGTAATCTATGAAGCATATGTATAGTGGTATATTGTATTCACAGTATTTCTCTATGATAATTTTCACTGTGTTGATATGGTCTAATGTCGAAAAACTTTGTAGAAATCCCGCCTGCTCCACTGACTGATTTTCGTCCAATCTTTTAGTTAATCGTCTTAATATTGTTTTCGAGAATAATTTGTATATACACGAACTGAGGCTGACGGGTCTATAATTGGAGATGTCTTTTGAATCGCCTTTTTTGAATAGTAGTACTATATCCGTGCTTGTCCATTGTTTTGGTATCTTTTTCGTTATTAAAATAAGATTAAATAGCTTAGTTAATGGCCTAATCAGTGTATCTTTTCCAGCAGTGATCATCTCGTTAGTAATTCCATCTGGTCCGGGGCTTTTATCAAGTTTTAACGTTTTTATTGACATTTCTACTTCACTTTCGAGGAACAATGGAATTTCTTCGCATATATTTTGCTTCAATTCAAAATATTCCTCAGGAGATTCTGTCGGCATGTATAGTTTTTTAAAGAAATTTGTCGCAACTTGTACTAATTCTTTCCTATTTGTGACTACTGCTCCTGTTTCTGCCCGTAATTGATTCATCAGTTGTTTGTTATTACTTAAATGCTTGTTTGCCTTCTTGACTGCTCCTGTTTTTTTCAAATAATTTTCTATAATGCCACATCTATATTTTTTCTATTTCTCTCTATTTTCTTTTTAATTCTTCTATATATTTTACTTAGTTCATGTTTTTCTTCTTTTGTTTTGTTTTCTTTTTCCCTTAATATATGTTTTCGTTCATATAGTTCCATTACCTCTTGTGTCATTATTTCCTCCCTTCTATTTCGCACTTTCTGTGGGCGTGAAGTAATTTTCACACTCTCTAGAATCATTTTTTCAATACTGTCGTAGTAAGTTTGTACTGAAGTACTCTCTGTGTCTTCGAATTTAGAAAGATGTAAGCTGTAGTTTTTGCAGTCAAAGTTGTTTGAAAGTTTAGTATTGAATTTACATCTTGACTGCTTTCTAACATTTATGTTGGTAGTCATCCTTACTAAGCGGTGGTCACTTGGATGTTTTAAGTTACTGATGACATTGCAGTTTAGTATAATTTGCGGCTTGTTTGTAGCAATGAAATCTATCTCATTTTTAACTGTATTATCAGGTGATCTCCATGTCCATCGTAGCTTATGTGGTTTCTTAAACATTGTGTTCGCTATTTTCAGGTTGTTTTGAAGACAAAATTGGACAAACCTTTCACCTCTTTTGTTTCGCTTGCCATATCCGTATTCACCCATTATGTTCACTTCTCCATCTCTACGTGATCCGATTTTCGCATTCATATCGCCTAAAAGTATTAGGTTTCTTTTGCTGTTTTCAATAATTATTATTAGATCTTTATAAAATATTTCTATTTCTTGTTCAGTTGAGCTAGAGGTGGGTGCGTATACTTGTGCTATCGAATATACCTTTCCATGAATATCTACGTGAATTATTGCCGCTCTTTCGGATATTCCAATGAAGCTTACAACCTGAATATTGTTTCTCTTTTTAACCATAAATCCTACTCCGTTTTTGCCTTTTGTTTCTCCATAGCAATACAATTGGTATTCTTTTCGATCTTCAATCGTATAACCTTGTCGTCTTGTTTCACAGATACCTATTATGTCCCATTTAATATTTTCTACTGCGTGTTCTAATTCTATTATTCGTATCTGGTTCACAAGTGACCTTACGTTAAAAGTAGCGATATACAGTTTGTTGTGGCTTTTATAATATTCGTTGGTTAGATTGTCTTTATTTTTATGTTTATTAAGATTGGGGAAGTTTCTTATTGTTGGAGGGTTTTGGTCTACTGACCCCGCGGTGACCAGCCGTATTGGGGTCGCCTGTTTACATAAATTAGTTTCTGTCTGTTGTATGGAGGGGGCTTCTGACCTTCATGCTTCCTTAGTATTTGTTATGTATGAAAACATAGAGTTTTTGGTCGTTTTGTGTTTTTTCGGTGCTTGTTTTTTGTCCCTCCCGTTTTGGGGTTGATCATTTTGTGGAGTGTCATTGTTTACTGTAGTTTTTTGCAAAGGAGATTCTGATAATTGTCTTTTTTTGAAGTTATTTCCTTTCTTGTTTTCTTTTATTACAATTTTATCGTATTGTATGTATGCCTTATTTCCTTTTTCTATTTCTTTTTGTAATTGTATATTCAGCTCTTTTCTAACCTCCAAGATTTTGGGAGGGAATTCTTGCTTAATATAGATATTTGTTCCTTCTAGCATTTTTTTATTTTGTAAAATAGTTATTTTCCTTTTAAGAGTAGTGAATGCAACGGAAATCGGTCTTGGGTTAATTCCTTTCTTTCCTAATCACCTATTTGATTCTATTTCGTATTCTTTAGTGTCTGTTTTCATGTTGTTGCTAACAATGTCTAAGATTTTTCTTTGAAGTTCGAAATAGGATTTTTCTGTTTCTGGAACTCCAAAAAAAGGAGGTTTTTCTGAACGTTGCATTTTTCTAATTCATATAATCTCTTTTCTTGGGAATTTACCTCTACACGCAATTTTTCGACATCCTTGTTCAAGTTTTCCAATTTCTGGTCTATGTGCGACTTAATATTAGAAGTAATTTTATCCTCACATTGTGCTAATTGCATTTCCATTGATGATAGTCTTTTTTCTATTCCAGTTTTCATTTCCAAAATAATATTTTTTAATTCTTCCATTTTATTAACTTATATTTCAGTTGTTATAAATATATTTTTGCTTATATTTAAATATATTCTCACAATCTATTTTACAGTATGTACATTTAACCATTCAAGAAAGAAAAATAAAAAATAAAACCCTTTGCCGACCGAGATTAGAACTCCCGCCTTCGCGTTAATCGTCCAACTTTTTCAGTTCGTGCGTATAACCATTCATCAAACGATTCAATGACAATTACGTTGAATTAGCAGTACTATAGTTTTAAAAGTCACTGTGAGGGTAATTTTAAAAATGGACGGTCATTAATAGCACATTAAAAATATATATTGTTTACAAAATGTTTCTACCTTCACACTTTTTATGTAATGACTTAATTTGTAAAACTCACTTGTCTGGTTGTATTATCACACTGGCACACTATAACTATGCTTCACTATTAAAATGTTTGGTGAGTACATATATTTTAGTTAACTCAGGTAAATGTTATGAAAAGAAAAAAACAAACTACAAGTCCAAAGGGCTAAGCACAAATGTTTTAAGTTGTGTTACGTACCTATAGCATTCTTGATTTAGAGCTTACTTCTCGTTTCACTACTGCACATATTATTCTTATCACTTTAATATATTAAGATTTATTGGTTTGAATGAATTTTTATGTTATGGAGCACTTGATGTTATATAGGAGAAGGCCTATATACGTACGTGTCGGAGCGGATGCTTGATTTATGCGTGTTTAATTACTTGTACACTGTTCTTGAGCTTTGCCCACAATATATGGTGTTTTTCACTTATTTAGGTTATCACTGCACTTAATTTCAGTAAATAATTGAACTTATTTGCATTTTTAGTCTAACAATAACTACGGAGTCGATGTTTACCGTGGCACACTAGCGCCCCCTTCTTCGGACAGATTACTTAAAATTAATTCTCATATGGCTTTAACTATTATTCGGTCTTGTTTATTTGTTCCAAAATTTACGTACCTCTTAAGGTCTAGCCCGTCATGGAAATTTCCAAATTTACTTGATGTAATTGATATTACACAAACAAAATTTGAAAAACACTATTTTATGAACGATGCGGGACTCGAACCCACGACCTCCGGCGTTCCGTGCCGGTGCTCTAACCAACTGAGCTAATGATAATAAAACTAATAATAATAAAAATAATGAGATAATAAAACTAATAAAGTGTATTAATACTAGAAGTGAGGGTTATCACTTTAAAAACATAACATATTGTTTAGATTTACATCTCAAGTCAATTTCCTAATATGCAAATATTGGGATTGAGCAGGTTAGCAACTGTAAAGTAGATCCTGAGAGTTGAACAAAGCATACAAGATTTTATAACGATCCGTTACTCGAACGGTTAGCTCAATTGATTAGAGCACCGGCACGGAACGCTGGAGGTCGAGTCCCGCATCGTTCATATTTTTTTTTCAAATTTTATTTGTATGTTAATCCTAGAAGTGAGGGTTATCACTTTAAAAACATAACATATTGTAATTGATATTTCACTTAAAAATATTTTAGAAACCGTTTTGAATTGCACGTTTACAGATCGTGCATGGTCTCAAGACTCTTTGCCGATACGGTTTGGTACTTTGGGTGCTCGCAAAGTTTCGGGCGTTGCCTTACCAGCATTTCTATCTTCTGTTCATAGTGCGCAGCCTTTGGTTACTGGAATTGTAAATGATGTACCAGGTTACTCAGAGATTTGAACGAAGCTAACAATGCTTGGCTAAATATTGCAAATATTCAAAATTTTCCAGACGATTTAAAGTGTCAAAAAGCATGGGACACACTTCTTTGTAAGTCAGCCTTTGATGATCTTTTGATCGCATCTACTGACAGAACAGAGCATGTTCGTCTTTTGGCCGTGACACAAAATGAGTCGGGCTTTTGGTTACAAGCCTTGCCTTCTGCGCCGATTGGAACGCTACTTGACAATATGGCATTGTCAATATGCTTATCACTCCGGCTAGGTATAAAACTGAATGAACCACATCAATGTAGATGTGGAGTTCAGGTAGATGCTCTTGGACGTCACGGGTTATCCTGCCTAAAATCAGCAGGCCATATCAGTCGTCACGCCAGCATTAATGAAGTCATCCGCAGGGCATTTGCTGCTCTTAATATACCAGCTGTTTTAGAGCCAGATCGTATTACCCGCCGTGATGGCAAGCGTCCTGATGGATTGACGCTGGTGGCGTGAGCACGGGGAAGGGCGCTGATGTGGGACGCGACTTGCGTCGACACTCTGGCTCCGTCTCATGTCTAGGTTACGTCAGTTGGTGCTGTTGCTTCGACTGCCGAAGACGGCAAGCGTCGCAAATATGTTGGTCTCAGTGAGTCATACATCTTAGTGCCGTTTGGTGCCGAGACACTTGGCCCGTGGGGCCCAGAGGCACGGAGAATGTTCAAAATACTATCTTCGCGCCTCAATAAGGCTACTGCAAACCCAAGCGCTGGCAGCTATCTCGGTCAACGGATCAGCCTAGCTATCCAACGCGGAAATGCTGCCAGTATTCTTGGTAAGCTTCCACGTAATGATAGTTTTAATTTTATGTAGTCATAGTATTGTAAATATATTATAACTATAGATTATAGACTAGATTTGTTTTGTTTGAAATTTTTTTATAAAAGAGTATTCCCAAAAAATATTTTCTAAAAAAACATTCAATAGAATGTTGATTAAAAAACATTTCCAAAAAAAGAAGCCCTATCCTCGCCCATAAATGTTTCATATGAAAATTGAATTGTGTACCTGCACCCAATTTGAACCAGTTTGCGTATGTCTCAACTTGTGATAATTATCATAAAATTGTTGCATGGCGGGCTGGCGGCGGCAGGTTCTGCTGACGGGCTGCCGCTGCGTGGAGCTGGACTGCTGGGACGGAGACGACGGCAGCCCGGTGATCTATCACGGACACACCTTCACCACGAAGATCCCGTTCCGGAGGGTAGTGGAGACTATCGCCAGGTTACAACATTTTTATTATTTTCCACAACATTTTGAAACAAACTAAATTTGCAAGTTAAATTGGATAATGTCTAAACTTGCTCTTAGGTCGTACCATCAAAACTATTATTTAAAAGAGGAACAAACTGGAATCTGTATATAAAACAATAATTGACAAACAAATAACAAACTTCGGTTCACAAACGTCGCGAGTTTCAGACAAAATCATAGTCATGAGATATTAATTGAGAATCTCTTTCTATTTGGAAGTGGGATGAAAAAAAATATCTATGACATAAAAAAGATATCAAAGATCCTACATTTCACGATCCGTGAAATGTTAGTAGAATTATAAGAAGATTGTATGTGTGTTCTAGCATAGGTATAGGTAGTAGCAAAGAGTGAGGTGTGGTGTAAGTCTATGTCTAACGCTATGTGTTCTATGTCGGTCTATGTATTGATTCGGTAACGAGAAATCGTAGCGTTGTAGCTATGGTTGTAGATACTTACCACAGAGCCGCATTTGTTTTATAATATATTCAATAATACATCAATGATGCTTCTTTGAAGGCCGTACTCATGTGTCCGTTCTTTAGGTAACGTGTGGTACCTATATAATATAAAAATAAATAAATAAAAATTCTTTATTGGTTTTAACAATTTCTCCATAATAAATAGTGGCAAGAACCTCCTGTTAAGCGTATTAAGAATGCTTGTGCCAGGAGGCTCCGCTCTTTCTTAGCCTTAAAATTACAAACTTAGAGAACATAATAATATTATAAGTACTTATGTGTGTGTGTTAGCGTATGTGTTGTAAGAGCAATTCAGTATCATCATAATTTAGTGGTAGTATATAAATCTATAGAGTCTTGTTTTTATGTCATTTTGTATTATAACTGTCTATAGTCTATTAGTCGGCGACAGCAAACAAAAACTAAGTACAATAAACATAAAGAAAACAACAGAAACAACTCCCCCAAGCCGACTGGTCATCGTGGGGGAAGAAAACCACAACCCTCTAAAGAAAGAAAAAAAATCCTCGAATATAACCACTGATATACACATTGCTACATACAATGTAAGATCATAACGAACTGATGAGAAGCGTCTCGAACTCGAATTCGCTCTATCAGAAGTAAAATGGGATATTATTGGCATCAACGAGATGAGAATGTTTGGGGAAGGCATAGAAGACCATGGGAATTACATTTTATACCACAAAGGCGAGACACCAGGTCTGTACGGCGTAGGGTTTTTAATCAAAAAGAGACTCGCCAATAACATCGAACAATTTAATGGTATATCGGAAAGAATAGCAGTCTTGGATATAAAGATGCCAATAAAGAACAATGAGAAATGGTCTATAATTCAAGCATACTCGCCAATTGAATCAAACAAAAAAGAAGAAATACTAAAAATTTAAAGATTTTATGACGATCTACGAAAAGCTGTTCTAAATTCCCACAAAAATGTTATCGTAATGGGCGACTTTAATGGTAAAAATGGAAAGCGTAATAAGAAGAGTACACTGTAGGGAAATACGGAACAGGTAAAAGAAGTGAAAATGGTAACAGATTAGTCACATTTGCTATAGAAAATAAACTGAGAATTTTGAACAGTATTTATCAAAAAAAAAACAAAAAGGTGGACTTGGATTTCCCCAAATGGACTGCACAAAAATGAAATTGATTTCATCATGTCTAACAATACGAACATTTTTCAAGATGTATCAATCGTACATAGCTTAAATGTTTCACTCCGATCATAAAATGGTTCGTGCTAAGTTAACAAGCACGCCTATAAAAAGACGCAGAAGATTTAATAACGATAATGGAGCCATAGTTTGTACCGGAAACAGCGACCACCATTTAAATAATGTACATAAATTAAAAGAATATACTGAAATTATAAATATGCCCACTCAGGCTAAATACGAACAATTTATTAACCTATTGAAAACAGAAACTAGTAAAGTAAATGCTAAGAGCAAAAAAACAATGTCTGTTGAAACACAATGTCTTCTACAGGAAAGAAAAGAGCTATTACAGAATAATCAGAAGAAAAGTAACCGTTTCAAAATATCAGAAATCAGTAAAAAAATAAATGTTAGTATTAGAAAAGACAAGAAAAATAAGAGGCTAAGTACATTAAAGAAACACATTGAGAGAACTGGTGGAGTCAAAAAAGCATTTAAAGAACTAAACCACAAAAAAGATTGGATGCTAAGGGTAAAAAAGGATGGAAACTATACAAAAAAAAAGGTCAGAAATTCTCAAACTAGCCACGAATTATTTTCAAAATTTATACCAAAGAACAAACTCCCAAGAAGTGAAAGACTTAAGTAACGGAATAGACTCTGAAGATATACCGAAAATACTAGAGGCTTAAACAATAAGAGCAATTGATAGTCAAAAAAGAGATAAAGCACCCGGAATTGATCAAGTAACAAATGAAATACTTAAATCTACTATTTCGGTAAGTGCTCCTATATTAACGGACTTATTTAATGAAATTATAGAGACTGGAATAATTCCCAAAGACTGGATGAAATCAACAATAATATTGCTACATAAGAAGGGAGATAAAGGTGAAATAGAGAACTATAGACCAATTAACTTGATGTCTATATAAAGTTTTCTCAAATATAATTCTATTCAGAATTACCTCTACACTTGACTAAAATCAACCGAAAGAGCAGGCAGGCTTCAGAAGCAAGTATTCAACAGTAGATCACATCCATGTTCTTAGACAAGTTTTACAAAAATATAAAGAATATAACAAATCATACTATCTGGGATTTGTTGATTATAATAAAGTTTGACTCCTTGGAGCACGGATATATCTGGCAAGCACTACATAGACAGGGAATACAAGAGAAGTATATACAAATAATTAAAAATATTTATTCAAAAAGTACAGCGCAAGTTAGGCTCGAAACAATTGGTGAAGAGTTTCCTATAGAGAGAGGCGTCCGCCAGGGTGACCCAATTTCACCGAAGTTGTTTTCAGCGGCCCTAGAAATGATCTTCAGAAACCTAGAATGGGATATGAATGCAATCAACATCAATGGCGTAAAGCTAACTCACCTTCGTTTCGCAGATGATTTAATCTTATTCTCTGAATGTCCAAAAACCCTTGAGCAACAAATGTTACAACAACTGTCAGATCAAAGTGCCATTGCAGGACTTTCGATGAATACAAATAAAACAAAAATTTTGACCAATGGTTCGCAATCCTATAACATCACAGTAAATAAGAAACAAATAGAATATGTAAAGTATTATATTTATATTTATCTAGGTCAGCTTATAGCCGCAACTGACACCATGCCTAAAGAAATTGATAGAAGGATAGCCAACACCTGGAAATTTTTTGGTCTCTTAGCGAGATTGTGAAAAATGTAGATATGCCAATTAAAGAAAAAAGAAAAGTATATAATACCTGCATTTTGCCATGTCTAACGTATGGTTGCCAAACATTTACAGAAAAGTTGTTGAAAAAAATCGAAATCTGCCAAAACGGAATTGAAAGAAGTGTTATTGGAATTAAAAGAAGAGATAAAATAAAAGTAACAAAAATTAAGAGTACAACTAAATTCAAAGATGTCAAAACTGTGTGCAAAACATTAAAGTGGAAATGGGCAGGACATATGCTACGTGACAAAAGCGAAAAATGGACAAAAATCATAACGGAGTGGTATCCACGAGAATGCAAAAGAAGCAAAGGGCGACAAATAAAACGATGGGAGGATGACCTTAAGAGAGTGGCTGGCCCAGAATGGATAGGAATGGCGAGAGAGAGAGAACGATGGAAGTCTTTGGAGAATGCCTATGTCGAAGGACAAGCTGTTAAGAAAATAGTAAGCAATTAGTTAAGGACATATATTTAGAAAATGTTATTGTTAGTAACAGCAATAAAGGCTTATTTTATTTATATAGTCTATTAATTAATATTGTTACATATTATGTGATCAATGTGTTTATTTTATTATATTACTTTTATAGCTCACTGAAAGAAATACCTACCACTTATGTCTGTTTGAGTGTATGTCCTACTACACCGGAGTTTTTAAATGACCCCGAGTGAACGTGATATAAATATAACACAGCCAAAGTCGCATGCAATAGCTAGTATCAAATTAATATTTGCCTGCCCTTGGCACTTATTAGATACAATATGTAACGCCCTTTCTAATATCTATTAGACATAAAAAACACAAATACGGCGTTGACAATTTTATTCGTCAGTCACTACAACAGGTAGGTACAGACCGTTTGGGTTCTAGGAGGTCGGGATCAAAAGCTATTCTGGTTCGAACATTGTGCATTGAATTGAGTCACATTGAAAAAGAGGTTTGTTCACTAGAAGGTGACATGACGGTCCCGCCCGACCGCCCGTCACTCGCGCGTCTCCTACTAGTAGAACATTATAATATGATACCTTTTTACTCGTGGACCCAGCTCTAAAATTGAAGCAGACGATGTTACATCTATAAGTATGTTATATATTGGTACCAGAGTATATCCATCCAATCCACTAAATAATACGGGTAAAGTATTTATCACAGTTAGCAACTTGGAATGAGATGTATACAGCAGCTTTACGATTCCCTGTACGTACGTTAGATATTGTAATTAAGTATTAACTATTGTCTAATGTCATAAACAGTACAGCTATGAAGTGAGTCTACATTCCTTAAAGATCTCATCGTCAGTTTTGTTTAATTTTTCAACGTGGTGTCATATTTGTCCACCTTTAATTTTTACAGAAGTGCCTTCGTGACCTCTCCGTACCCTCTCATCCTGAGCATTGAGAACCACTGCAGTTTGCCGCAGCAGCAGGTCATGGCGAGCACGTTTGAGGTGTTATTCACTATAGTCACTGTATAAGTAAAATAATATCTTATAGTATTATATCTTTCGTTGGTTCCCGACAAAGGATAATGAGGATCAGGTTTGTGACTACAGTTTAATGTGGTCCTTTGATTTTTGAACCTTAATGGTTCTTCATAAGATACATAATAGCTTTAAGGGTAAATGTATACACTTCTACAATAAAGTCCCAGCCACTGTTCAGGCATTGTCTATAAATAAATTTAAATGTTTTATAAAAAAATGGCTCTGTCGTAAATCCTATTACTCCACTGCTGAATATCTAAATGATCGGACCGCCTGGGACTAGATTGTGATTATTTTATAGCAACTGTACAATATTGTATATTTTTATTGAAAAGAGCGCAAAAAAAAGAATGCTGGGAGAGTTTCTTGCGCCGCTTCTTCTCTCTCAGAGCGCCATTTGTTTCCGAAGCGGTAGTAGTATCTAGTAGTATAAGAAATGACATCAAAAAGAATTCTAAAGGAATCAATTTTGAGAAAATAAATGCCTTTATGCCTTTAATATCACATTTCATCCTAAATTTTTACTACTAATTGTTGTATTTAGACAGTTAATGTTTGCGAGTGGTTATGAAGCCGTAAATTTAAAGGAGACAGTTCGCTTTTTTGCCACGAGCTTCTTACATTGACCAGCAGCGCTAAAGCGCAAATCAAGTCCAAGAAATAATTTTTAATTCTGATCATATGAGTTTGTTAATATATTAACGTTGTAGATATGGAATCAGTAAACATAATTTTTAAAGAAATATAATTAAATGACTTGCGTAAGATAGAGCGGGCCTACTTGATGGGTGACGACTGTAGTGGTGTATTATGTTCCAGACAGTGTTCGGAGAGCAGCTGGTGACGTCATTCCTGTTCGACGTGGACTACTCGGACGAGCCGCGCCTGCCCAGCCCCGACCAGCTCAAGTACAAGGTGAACGTCACACAGCGATTACTTTCTCTATGGTACCTTACTCTATGTCATACATTTTTATTTTGGCCATTGCTACG
Source organism: Leptidea sinapis (assembly GCF_905404315.1). Classification (NCBI taxonomy): domain Eukaryota; kingdom Metazoa; phylum Arthropoda; class Insecta; order Lepidoptera; family Pieridae; genus Leptidea; species Leptidea sinapis. The sequence continues at coordinate 730,233 of NC_066293.1, forward strand.
GGTACCTACAAAAAAATACAGGTATACGAGACAATCCATTAAATAACTTCAAACTCAACCGCAATTTTTTTAAAAGGTGATGGGCCGCTGCTACGTACTTAACAATCTTACATTCCAGCGACATTCTGCATCTCCAAATATTTAATATCGTCCCTCACACCAATGTTTATTTAATGGAAGAAACAAACGAGCGTACGGGTCATCTGATGTTAAATGACCGCACCGCCAACATTCTCTTGCAACACCAGACGAAATACAGGAGCGTTGCCGGCCATTTAAGAAGGTATACGTATATGTGTTCTTGATCTTCAAATTAATATGTACTTGTTGTTATGTAATTAATATGTTTATCATACTGATACGGTGAAGGGAAACATCGTTTGGAGATCTACACACATGCGAAGAAATTCAAATGTGATGTTCACTTAATGAATAAGCCAGAGCAAGCAACAGGGCAAAGAGATCTTGAATTCAGGTTATTTTCTTGTAAATAAAGTGCACAGTAGAGGCACCAGGTTGCGGAATTAGCTCGGCACGTTGTCAGCAATAAACGATTCACACAGGACGTGGTGAACGTAAGTGTTGGTTCTTCACATTCCACTGTACAGTCTTATAGAATAGTATACTTTGTAGAACCTGACAGCAATGGTATCATGACAGGTGTTGATAAAGAACAAGAAGATGATGGCGGTGGAGTCGAGCCCCACCATGGCGGGGCCCGGCGCCGCACCTGCGTCGGGAGCCGGGGCCGCCTCCAGGTAACATAATGTTCAAATATGGGGATACTTACAAATATTTAAATCATGGTTAATATCTCGATAATAATGCTTATAGTATTGGACGAGATGCCCACTAGATGATACACGTTTTTCATATTTGTGTCATAATAATTAGTTATTGAATTCTTTATAATGGCTACTATGGCCACATTCACAGTTATTAATATAAAAAAAATTTAAAGAATTTACATAAATTATAAATTATCATCAAAATATGAGCCCCATTTTATTCAGTCCCTGTGTGCAGGTGCAAGGTGCAGTTCACAACAGCGGTTTATATAAACACAGTATAGCTGATCCGTCAGTGCAGCCAGCATACTGTTGTCTCTTCCTCGCAGTCGTTGCACCTGCGACGTGTCTCTCTTTCGCATTATTGCATAGAATCAGTCAATAACGGCTTCGGCAAACTTTGCTGGGGCGCTGCAATAACGAGGTAGCTTCAACACAAAGGCGTGCATTGGTTTTCCAGCGCGGTAGGCACTTGAAGTCCAAGTAGTCGTATTTGCGATTAATATTAAAAAATAAGTTCCTGTTATAAGGATAAATATAAGTTCACTTACCAACATTTTTCTGCTGTTCTGTCAGATTGATCGTGTTTTTAGCAAGATTTGTCAAAGTGCAAGTCACCGTAACAGGTATCATTCCACACAGTTTTCGTTGTAGAAAATAAACAGCAGGGGAGAAATTGGAATGGCGGCATCCAGCTAGCCAAGTGTATTTTTCGTGATACTTGGTATTGAAATATCGCATAATTTTACCTTTTTGTTGAGTTAAACTCATATTTTTGCATTGGTCTATAAAGAGAAACAATTTTTATTTTATCTACGAAAGAAAATTGTGCAAAAGGATACATACCTAATTTATGTAAACAAATCGTATTTTCGCCACAATCCTGACACTGGAATTCCTCCATTATATTTTAATTCCTTACTAGTTACCTATTTTAAACACAAAACTTCTTTTTCCAATATAAACACTAAATATAATTAACAATAAACAAATCAACACAAAACAAATTATTCACGCCCGTATAAGTACACGAATGACGAAAACACAACAACTAAAAAAATGGCGGTGTCAGTGTTGATTAGTGAACAATATATTTTTACTTCCGGAAATGTCATATTTTATATCTCAAATTCATGAATCACGTCATGTGCGATGCCAACACTCTTATGGGAGCGCAATAAGGTTGAAACTCGGACACTAAGCGAACGAGACACGTCATAATAATTACTCATAAATCTTAATGGAGGTATCATTTCTTTCGTTGGTTTAATCCGTGACAGCTCGGTTGTCATTTTGAAGTGTCATAAGCTTGCTTACCTTATCTTAGCTTGGTCGTATTACCTTGACAAATGACTTTTGTTATAGAAATTGAACGTATTCTACTTGGCATGAGTAAGCATTATCGCAACTGCTTACTGTCAGTATGTAGTATATCGCGTAACGAAAAACTTGCTGGTTGGGTGTTCAATAGAAGTTCGATTATAGAATAAAAGAACTAAATTTATCTGAATTAGTGTAGGTAAATTAATTAAGACTAAATGCACGCCCCTGCCTCAACAGCACCCTGAAAGCATTACTGTTCTGGACCCGAAAGGCGTCGTACGATCTTTGCGTATAGTCAGTACACAGGCTGCAGGTGTAGAATGAGGTCCAGTAGGACCCAAACAGAGTAATCTTAACAGCTGAAGAGCTCGGTGCAAACCCTACGGATCACAATATTAGCTCTTACCGACATCGCTCTTCGTTCCAGCTCAACATCTGCGTCGCGTCGTCCCTCAGGGAAGGTGTGGCCAAGATATTTAGACAGATCAACCGTTTTTAACTATATTCCGTTTAGCTTTATATGTGGCATTTCTGTTACTTTTTAGGCCCTCCTGTATAAAGTACAATTTTGAAATTAAACTGGCCGGGTTTGGTGCGCCAGTGTTAGAGAACTGTAAGTCATCCCCGCGTGGTTCCAGGGTGAACGGCGGGCGGGCGGCGACCAGCGGAGCCGTCGCGGGCAGCCGCACCAGCTCGCTGCTGTCGCACCAGTCCGCGGCGTCCTGCCTCACCGACTACCTGTCCGACGAGGACTACGACGACGACGACGAGTTCGAAGGTGCGCTATAATAAGGAGTCGGGGGAGGGGTGATGGAGACGGGTGAGACAGCCGCCCATGGACACCGCAACGCCAGAGGTCAAGAGATGCGTTGCCGGCTTTCAATATCTTTTGAGGTCATATCGGTTCGGGAAAACAGCAGCCAGCATTGATTCCACAAAGTGGCTGTATGAATTTTTTTGAATACTTCGCGGTTGTGGAATGCCACACGTCAACGTGATGCGGGTGGTATTTAGCATTTTGACGTAATGTCGGTTGGTGGAATGCGGCTGCTAGTATATCCCGATAGTATAGCCCGAACAGCTCCTCTGAGTACTCACACAAATGTGGTAGAAGATGCAGAGAGTACCTACATCTTTACGCAACGCCAAAGAGTGGTAGTGGTCTCCAATCGAGAGGATACGACAAAGGTAGAATTTTTAGCGATGAGTGCACAAACTTTTGTCTTCTTAGAGTTGAATTCGACTAAATGTTGTCGTCCCCATTCCGAGACTTTGCAAAGTATAGTTACTATCATGCTCGTCATCACCACCGGCACACATCGCCCTGTCCAGCCGCGCACTACGAGCACAAGCCCGCAGTAAGAGACGGGACGTTATCGCAAACCCAGTGGTACCGACTAGTTACGACCTCCGAATGGTTCGAAACTAGTCGGTACCCACGCCGATAAAACGAGTGTAAAGCCGTATTACTGAATAAGTTAACAATGTCTCACGAAAGTTTTAATAATTTGACTTCTTGCAACACTAATATTTTTCAAGTAAAAAACATATTTACACCATCATCATAAAACTTCACTTCCAGAAAAGGAGCTGCATAAAATACTGAGTTCAATGGAAGACAAGACAGGCCGCACCTCCCTGTCGATGTACCACAGCCCGCACAGGGGTGAGGGGGACGGGGAGGCGGGCGGCACCTTGAAGCAGGGTGCCAGGAAGAGGAGCAACCAGGTGGCGCGGGAGCTCAGCGACATGGTGACCTACGTGCAGGTGGGCAGCGGCGCGGCGCGATGATACTTAGTCGGGAGCGTCTGTTCTCTCCTTTCACGTTCTACAATATTACAATATTGTAGTGTATTCGTTACAACGAAATATCATTAAAAAAAAGAAGCCCGCTCAGTTTCTTGCACCCGTCTCCTCAGGTCTGAGTCATACTTTTTCGAATGGGTGATAGTTTTTGACGTTCAATGTCATTTTAAATCCTATTTTGAATAAGAATATTTGAAGTTAAATTTATTCAAACTTACTTATTCAAATTTTACAATACAGGAATGATTGTAAAAAGTAAAATCGTACAATACTTCCTCAAAAAGATATGTGAGAGATAACACTCCAGAGGGTGCTCCTTCCTGTAGTATTCCACTTCGACCCACCCGTTGTACTCTGGGGCAAGGTAAGATACAGGAAGGGTTATCCACCACTTTTTGTCGCAAGACAGCGAGGCAGGCGGTTTCGTCTCCCACAGCAATGTTAGCGAGCGTGCGTGAAGTGTTTGTTATGTTTCAGGCAATCAAGTTCCGAGGTCTGAATCCTCTCTCGCCGCGCAGCTCGGTGAGGGAGTCGATGACGAGGAATGCCGCCGTCAGCTCGGTGAAGCAGCAGATGATGAAGGAGGCGGAGCCCGGCAGTAGCTTTGAGTCTTCGGAGAGCAGCGACAGCACTGCCACCGTGAGTCACGCGCCGCCACCTACTGGCTGCCAGCAGCTTTGTGGAGCGACGAGAAGACTGTCCGGCAGAATTAACTGACATTGAGTAGTTTGATAGGAGGAAATATTATTAATCGTTAAAAAATGCTCAAAATATGATATATCTCTCATAAGAAGTATAATTTGATGAGTCGTGTATTAGGGACTTTCGAAATGATTTGAAAAGGGGTGCACTTAGGGGTAGATAGATATTATATTGGTTTTGTGGTAAAAATATTTATTTACTTATGGTACTAAATTAATCTATGACAATTGTTAATTCAATATTAAAACGAGCTCCTATATTTCTTTTCTTTTAACTTTCACCCCATCAATCGATGATTTCCGGAAAAAACTATGTTCTTACCAGAGTCTCAAACTGTCTTCGTAACGAATTTCTTATAAATCAGTTCTTCTCTTAAAATGTAATAAACCGACAGTCATATCGATTGGGACAGAGGCTGTCACAGTCCATGCTCGTGTGTGCCCGCAGCAGTCGACGGGTTGGTCGCGGCGCGTGGCCCCGCAGCATCCCTGCTACCGCTGCTCCTCCGTGAACGAGGCCATCGCCAAGAAGATCTGCCGCAAGCACCCGCTGGCGCTGGTCGCGCACACCGAGAGCCAGCTGGTGCGCACCTACCCCGCCGGGTCAGTACTGACAGGGAACGTGCAGGGTCCCAGGAGACTATCATTGTAAACGAACACGAATTAGATTTTATACAATCTAATTTTAGTATAATATTTTTACTATAGCAGTTACAATAGTTCAAAAGCATAAATTGATTAAGATATAGATTATTTATCTGTATTTTACTAAAACTAAAAAAGATAATATTTTATTTAGCTGATTACAAATACTGCCGCAAGTTGAGATATATAAAATACATTATTGCGCTCATTCACATTACTTATAGAAGGGTTGCCGCACTTCGCCGGGCTGTCTATATCATGAATATTTATTTTATTAGTTTTTTCTTATTTGGTTAAACCATGCCCAGAATTGAGATCCTGATGCGGAGGCAACATGCCTTTTGCTTAACAATTATTAACAAAACGAAATATCAAACTTTAAATCATTATGGCAACAAAGTAAGAGTCCTGTTTCTCTCACGGTCAAATAAATGTAGGTTGCTACGACAAGTATTGTAAATAGTTACCACGCGTTTACACCAAGAAACAAGTCAAAAACTTGTTTTATACAAAGCTTGTAGAATACTTGTCAAAACATTTATTTGTTTTTAACATGTATTGCAATTGTCTGAAACATTCTTGCGTTCACACTGTGTTGCCAACAAGTTTTTATACAAATATAAAACACATTTGCGTTCACATATAGATCTGAGACATCTTTGATACAGTCTGATACAAAACAGCGTTCACACCAACATTCAAACACATGTTTTAAACAATAATTGTTAATTTTAATGAAATTTATGTATAATACTTATTTAAAACAAGTTTTATACTCTATCCATGCTTGGTGGGTAAAGTTTTTAACATTTACCGGACAGACCGTTTTTTTTTGTGGAAAAGAAGAAGATAAATGGTGTGGTCTAAGACATAAGCTTTATTAGTAATATTTATCTCGGCTTATATTAAGATATTCTTTCGATACTTTTATAATCGTCTCGAAAGCATTATTAATGCATTAACTACATTTTGCCTTTGATATCCGATGCAAATACAAAGAAGAATATGAGTCACCAGTAGCTAGAAATCTCAAATAAACAGCTAACAAAAAAAAGCGCGTACGCCTTCCTTCACGGCCGGCAACGCTCCTGTGATTCCTCTGGTGTTGCAAGAGAATGTGTGCGATGGTGATCACGTATCACCAGGTGACCCGTGCGTAGCTCGTTTGTCCTCCTTTTCCATAAAAAAAATAATTGGTGCTGTAATAATAACTGCTGGAGTGATGGCATCTCGATACTGTGAATTCTGCTAAGAAAAGTATGGTGCAACTTTTTGAAGCAAATTCTCCAAATTTCCTGGTCTCATTCTAACAAAATTTCTGAATCCACTTCTGTCTTCTATTTTTAAATTATTCAATAAGGAACGATAGGCCCCTTCTTGCTGTCGACTCCTCAAAAATTATCGCGACCAGTACTTGCGTGGTTTTCTTGAATTTCCTTCATTCTGTATGATGTACAAGTATACTCATGAAGCAATGTTCCGCAGTACCTTCACTTTCTATTGTCTGTACCAGTAGTCAATAATTGTGTTGTCAAATTCATTAACTTCTGCACTGACATGTCGTAAACAAGTTTAGCTACAAGCCTACTACAAGTATAAAACATTAGAGCATATACATGTAGACAATTACTAAAACAATTTCATCAGACAAGTTTCATACAAATATTGTCTACGACAAGTATTATGTTTTTGTATTTTGAAAACATTGCATACAACTTGTATTTGTAATTTGCATGAATCTTGTCAAATACGTGTATAATACCTTGGTGTAAACGAGAAGTTAGAGTATCATGTTATAACACCCCGCGACGCGCGGCGCATTATCTTGTAATATCATAACATAATATTATATCGGAGCGTGTGGCGGCAGGCTCCGCATCGACTCGTCCAACTTCGACCCGGTGCTGTTCTGGAGCTGCGGCGTGCAGCTGGTGGCTCTCAACTACCAGACGGAGGACGCCGCCATGGCGCTCAACGGTGCGCTGTTCGAGGCCGGCGGCGCCCGCGGCTACGTACGCAAGCCGCGCGTCATGTGGGACCCGCACCACATCGCATACCGCCGGTACCTAACATGTTGATTTGTTCACTATTGACGGAGGATGCTAACGGTTACTGACGACCGCCGCCCTGGTGCCAGGCTAACACTCCCTGTACTGATACACCGTAAAATATTTATTCAAAATAGGATTTAAAATCACTTATTGAACACAGCTCTCGTTCGATGCGTCAGTTAAAGCAACGGCTGACTGCAAACATGAGACGTATCGAACCTGTTGGTGCCGCATACGGCATGTTATTATTGTTCAATAATGTCATCGGGTTTCTTTCAAACGCAAGATATTCTTTCGTCGGAAAGAGAAGCTCTTGAAATATTTCAATGTTTATATTCACTGTGTAAATAAGGACTGGACATTACTACTCCCCAGCCTCCCTCAATTAAAGACATGTGTCTTGCTGCAGTTTCAACCCCATGGAGAAGGAGTTCGAGGGTATCCTCGCTAAGGAGCTGACGCTGCGCGTGGTGTCGGGCCAGTACGTGGCAGAGTGCGTGTTCAGCTTCTACAACGTGTACGTGCACGTGGAGGTGGCGGGCGTGCCGGCCGACTGTTGCCGCGCCCGGACCGGCGTGGCGCGGCGCAACGCGCTCAACCCCGTCTGGGACGAGACCTTCCACTTCAAGGTGACCCTCGTCTATTCATTGTTACACGCCGCCTGACTGTTGCCGCGCCCGGACCGGCGTGGCGCGACGCAACGCGCTCAACCCCGTCTGGGACGAGACCTTCCACTTCAAGGTGACCCTCGTCTAGTTCATTGCTATAAGCCGCCCGACTGTTGCCGCGCCCGGACCGACGTGGCGCGGCGCAACGCGCTCAACCCCGTCTGGGACGAGACCTTCCACTTCAAGGTGACCTTCGTCTATTCATTGTTACACGCCGCCTGACTGTTGCCGCGCCCGGACCGGCGTGGCGCGACGCAACGCGCTCAACCCCGTCTGGGACGAGACCTTCCACTTCAAGGTGACCCTCGTCTAGTTCATTGCTATAAGCCGCCCGACTGTTGCCGCGCCCGGACCGACGTGGCGCGGCGCAACGCGCTCAACCCCGTCTGGGACGAGACCTTCCACTTCAAGGTGACCCTCGTCTATTCATTGTTACACGCCGCCTGACTGTCGCCGCGCCCGGACCGGCGTGGCGCGGCGCAACGCGCTCAACCCCGTCTGGGACGAGACCTTCGACTTCAAGGTGACCCTCGTCTATTCATTGTTACACGCCGCCTGACTGTCGCCGCGCCTGGACCGAAGTGGCGCGACGCCACGCCCTCAACCCCGTCTGGGACGAGACCTTCCACTTCAAGGTGACCCTCGTCTATTCATTGTTACACGCCGCCTGACTGTCGCCGCGCCCGGACCGGCGTGGCGCGGCGCAACGCGCTCAACCCCGTCTGGGACGAGACCTTCCACTTCAAGGTGACCCTCGTCTATTCATTGTTACACGCCGCCTGACTGTCGCCGCGCCTGGACCGAAGTGGCGCGACGCCACGCCCTCAACCCCGTCTGGGACGAGACCTTCCACTTCAAGGTGACCCTCGTCTAGTTCATTGTTACACGCCACCCGACTGTTGCTGCGCCCGGACTGGCGTGGCGTGACGCAACGCGCTCAACCCCTCTGGGACGACCACCTTCCACTTCAAGGTGACCCTCGTCTAGTTCATTGCTATAAGCCGCCCGACTGTCGTCGCGCGCGGACTGGCGTGGCGCGGCGCAACGCGCTCAACTGAGACGAGATCTTTCACTTCAAGGTGACCCTCAACTAGTTCATTGTTACATTTAATCCCAGATGTACTTTACTATAATAAATAAATTTTAAAATGAAAATATCCCAGTGTACTTTATGTATCGCTATAGTAACAAGTCAGCCTGATGAAAAAAAGCGCTCATGAAGATGGTCCAGGTCGTCAGGGGCTATCCTGGCTAACATCGCAGGCACTGGTGACACCAGCATCAATTATAGTTTACCTGCTCCTTCAGATGGCCGCTTTAACACAACTCTCTAAGATAACACAACTCTCTAAGATAACACAGCTCTTTAAGATCCAAATAGTACTCGTTCTCGTCACGATGACAATCGTCCAGGTAAAATGACCCTGGTGGCTTGGGTGCACTTGAGACAGTTGGCCCGTGGGGCTCAGAGGCGCGGAGAATGTACAAAGTACTATGTACGCGCCTCAATATGTCTACTGGAAATCCAAGCGATGGCAGCTATTTTGATCAACGAATCAGCCTAGCTATCCAACGCAGAAATGGTAGTAGTATTCTTGTTACGCTTCCTCGTAGAGATAGTTTGTAGTTCATGTAATCATACGTATTAATATTGTATTAACCCACATTATTTATTTGTTCAGATCAACTTCCCGGAGCTGGCGTTCGTCAGGTTCGAGGTGTTCGACGCCGACACCAACTACATGCTCTCGCAGCGAGTGATCCCCGCGACCTGCCTGCGGCCAGGGTACCGGCACGTCCGGCTGCGGTCAGTACCAGACCACGGAGATAGGTTCACTTGGAACAAGTTGCTCACCAAACATTGACTCTCGTGCGAAAATGAGAAGTATTAATAATAACCCTAATGGGTTCACAACTTCTTTAAATACAACATATAAAGTAACCATACATACATGCGTCCCAGAGACTCATTTGAATAGAATGAGTCCACATTGAATGCTCTCTCGCTGCCCTCTTCATGTTCTAAATGCAATAGTAAAAAAGTAGCAGTCCGTACAAGTTTAGATTAGTTCCTGGTGTTCATTATGATTATCTCAGTTTATAGAACATTCCCTGGTGGGTCTCTATGTACGTACATTACATTAACAAGAATAAATTGAGAGGCAACAGTTTATCAGTCAGTTAGGAGTATGTCGTAATTACAGTGTTTCTTAAAATGGTGTCGCGCTACTGCCTTGGTAATACTGAAAATGTTTAGAAAGTGAAAAACGGCTTAATGTAGAAAGATGCCAATACTATTATTGTTTTTCGAAGTAATCTCCGTTCCTCTCAACACATCGTCGCATTCGATGGAACCACTGAGAAAAGCAGTGGGCCCATTCTTCCTTAGGAGTCTCTTCTATGGTATTTTCGTACGCTTTCACCGCATCTTCAATATATATCCAGCTTTCATCAAATGACGATGTCAAATACAGCATTTGAGTCACCGCCGTTGAACTTATCTAACATTTGGCGACACCAGTCCATGCGAAGGTGTTTCTGGTCGTCGCTTAAAGTATAGGAAATCCATCTGGTACAAAGCTTCCTGACGCCTAAATGTTCGTGTAATATTTTATTAAATGGACTCAATGCCAATGCCTAGGCTTCCCCATATCTGCTGATAGCCCATATCACTCTCTTATCTTTCTCTATCATGCGTACAGCACTGATGTTATCTTCAGTAGTCGCTGTTAAAGGACGTCCCTCACGCGCATTATCATTGAGCATTGAGTGGCACGAGATGGGGCTTCATTGAGAAATGCTAATCGCAGCCTACCATAGCTTTGTTGTTGAGTAAGCCCCCAACGAAAGTCAAATCATTGACCGAAAATTTTCTCGCCTTAGGTTCATTTTCACGTGTAACAAGAGTTTTTAGAGATTTGCCGCCAATTTACAAAAACAAATGACAAATGAATGCAATATACTACATTAGGGTACCAAAGAGTACTAAAATTGAAATCCAAAAAAGTTTCATTAGCAATGTTTATAGCTAACATTTTCAGTGTTACCCACATACATATTATCTAGGATTCAGCGAAACAACATCAATCGGTTTACCAAAACCCGCAGTAACACGAGAGACGCTGAACCCGTCTATTTTAATTAGCACTCCGTGTCAGTTTATGTGTTGGCTGCAGGGTATTGGGTTGAAGCTGGGCAGAGGTTACCCATGTTTAGGGATCCGTGACGTAATGTCTCCAACACGTAGCTCCTTAGCTTAGTTTCGAATCACGTGCTTCCTTTGTACCTTCCTGTAAGTTCTACTTTGCCGCTTGTTTTCCCATCCTACCACAAATAATATCGCTAAAGCCTTTCATCCTGCGCCTTCCTTATTAAATATGTCTAAAACGCAGAATACTTATCTAATACCGAACCGTGTCGATGGTTTTTCCGCAATCATACGGAAAAGAATCGCCTCCGTCAAAAATAGGTTGGAGAGGAGTCCCAATATTATTTTGAAGGTGATAGTCGACAGACAGGACAGCGCATTCAAAGCGCACTGGATGTCTGCTTTGGTTTGTAAGTTTATTCATTATATCAACTAATATAGAATAAGTTTGTTACTAACATATATGTAATTTATTGTTGTATTTCCTAACATAGGTTAAGACTATTTCACTAACATTTATATATGGACTTTTGTTGCCTTAAATAAATAATTAAATAGTATATAAATAATAGCTTTTTATAATTTGTGTTTTTTATTCAAAATATGGTCACTTCTTCCACGCCGCGCAGTTCCCCGACCAATCAGCCGCTGAACATGGCGTCTCTTCTGATCTTCTCGCGCTGCTCGGAGGAGCAGGCGCCCCCCGCGGCCTGGGGCTCCCCCTCCGCCCCGCCGGCGCGTCGCAAGCTGCACTTCGTGGTGGTCCACGCGCCGCTGCTCAGCGAGCCCTCCTGCATCCTGAAGGTCACGCACGACACCACAGCTGATGAGGTGCGCTGCTTCTCTGACAACTGATGGGTTTAAACTCAATTACAGAGCCTCCAAATCTATTTAAAAGTGGGACAAACAAACAATTTTTGGGACACAGTGCCCTGTGAACAGCTGGATACATTGACACTTGGTGGAGACGGCGCCTGTTTATGTATCTTCTACTACTACGATTATAAGTTATCACAAAGAAGTGATCAAATATTACAAGGAGTGCTTCATAGAGCAGCAGGACCAAATTGATACGTATCACACTCACCTGGGGGACGTTCCTCCACAATGCTAATTTCAATGAACTTTCCTCCACGATAACCAACTATGGAATGAACTTTTGAAAGAAAGGTCGATTAACTCGGGACCCTTATTATTAAGTCCTGTTATCAGTCTGATGTTTCAACAGAATCCAACAACTACTGCCTTACTTGTCCACCGCTGCGAAAACAACCTTGCGTTCATGTTATTGTAAAAATTTAAAATTATATTATATGATGACAACCATCCAAAATTTTGTATTTTTGACTGTCTGCTTGCACCCATCGCCTCTATCACAAATCTTTGGAGATTATAAGTGTTGGGAAAAAATCAGAATTGCCCGGATGATAGGGTCGTTATATAGTGGAAGAATAAAAAAAAGACTCATTTGTTTTGCCAGGCGATAGGGCAGGTCCTGAGCCGGGCGGGCGCGGCCGCGGGCTCCCGCGCGGAGTACGTGCTGGTGGAGGAGGTGGCGGGCCGCTCGCCCTCGCAGCGCGTGCTGGCGCCGCGGGAGCTGGTGCTGGGCCTGGCGCCCGCGGCCTCGCGCCTGCTGCTCAAGAGGGTGGGCGACGACCCCAGCAGCCGGGCCTGGCTCACCAGCATCAGGTCACTTGAACCAGCGGACACACTAGCAGCGGCCGATGGGGGAGAGTGGGCCCTGCGAATCAAGATGACTGCCAGGGTCGCGATGCCGCTGGAAGTGACGTCCTCACTCTCAATCGTCACGCCGTTACATAAGAATGAGCTGAAACTTCATTATTCAATTTAAATTAAAATAATCTTTATTCAATAATATTTAAGCCATAAATTAATTTAAAAATCTACCATCTATTCTGAAGAAGATGGTGCCGTAAGAAGAACGAACAAGAAACTTACCGGAAACAAAATAAAATTGAAAATGGAAAAAGTATTTCACAAAAATAAACGGGGTGAAACACAGGGGTGTAGCATCGTCCAATTTTTTTTTTTCCTTTTATTATACTAGTATATAGTACTTAATACGTACTAAAATATTGAAATGGTTTGGACAATCCAAATGTGCACGCCTCATAATCTCATTTTCCACAATAATATTGGTTATTTATTTGTAAAAGTGTACACAAGAATGTAGATGCACTCGTTCTTATGTGACAAAGAACTTGTATTCCCTGAAGGCCTTAGAAGGTGTCACTACCATTGAATTATATGTTATTTTAAATTGAAAATTTGAATAGAGTTAAGGAAATCCAAGTAACAAGTACAGTGTCATGACAAAAAAACAATATCTGATTATTGCAAAGTCAAATCATCATTTTGCATCATCACAAACTATTGTATTAGACAACCCGGTTGAAATGATAATTCATTCGGGGAAAATATATGTAATTAGATACGGTTAACATTTGCCGGTTAATTTTTTCTCAGAAGTCTTTATTCAATTAGTGACATTGAACTCATCCTATACATAACCCTGGTCATGGTGGGCCCAGGTCAGCGTCGGCAGAGAAGGCTCGCGAGCCGGCGGCGACCCCCGGAGCCCTGGAGCCAGCCCCGCTGGAGAGGCCACCCGACAATTTCCTGGTGTGTGTGCACAACGTGTGCCACGAGATCCCCTACGCCATCCTCAAAGTGAGTCACAGCCACGATCCAGCACGGACTATCCGGGTTTTTACAGGAAAGCGACAGAAGCGTATCAACACGGAAGATGTCAGATTTTTCCAAACTCTGATCGGCCAATAGAAAAATTACAAACTTACATTTTTGAATTGAAACCGCGTAGGGCTCTTTTTGGTAGGGGAAAATCTTATGGGTTCGCGTCTCCGACATGCTCAATATAAATATAGTACCTAACTATAGACACTTTTTAGATGGATGAAAGCTCGTGAGTTCGCGTCACCGAACTTATAGCAGTATATCTGTAGCTATACAGCTGGCGTGTTGTGCAACATTGTTGCTGTGTATATTTTATAAGTGAATTTGAATGTAAGTATTTACTGAAAAGTTCAATGTATATATACTGTGCATTGCTGAAATAGTGTTTTTGTTTGATTAATACACTATTGAAAAGAATTTAACATTATGTTTGTCATTATAATTATATTTTAAATATTATGAAATTATAAATTTTAATACTAAAACTTCTAAGTTTTCACTTCTATCGGCAGTCTCTACAAGTGCCATTTTTTTATTAAACTACTTTAGTTTATCACTAGTAGGTAGCACATTTTTTTTAATTTTATAAGTAAGTATACAACACATTTGTATACCTACTACTACTTCATATTGGACCCGATACGTAAATCCTGGATACCAACGAGGTCAAGGACATAATATTTATCAATGATTTGTTATTATTGTGGAATAATTTCAGTAAAGGCATACCTATAAGACACAATTTATTACATTTATTATTTAATTTTTCACATAAATTTCTTCAAACTAAATGTAATGAATACTAACAAACCATTTTTTTTCATTTCATTGTTTGCCGCTACTGGACTTAACACCAAAATATCAAAATGACAGATTTAATGACGTGACCGTATCACACAGGCTACCTTGTAATTATACATTTCACAACACAATATACTGTATTATGTTTTGTATATTTTCTGGGATTCTGTTGAAGAAACATGTACCTCGCTTGTAAAACCGACCAACACGAATAGTAGGCATAATGTATTTGTGTGTTATCACATTTACTGAGTGGTTCCCTGTCGCAAGTGATCACGGGAAGACCGTTAGCTGACAAGTGAGCTTTCCAACGTGAGTATTGTCTCAGCAGCCCAGCAACTAACAGCAGACGTTCTCCAGGTGCCGCTGTCAGCCACCGCCTCGTACGTCATCCATCAGGCGCTCACCAAGGCCAGGTGTACTGATGATCCTAAGAGGTAACCTACTACTATATAAATATACCATATCTTTCATATACTGAGGCAGTTCCTGTGTAACCGAGCTATGTCCGATGCATGTTAACGATCAGTGGGCTTGCTGCAAAATCTTATGCTTGCTAACAGATGGAACTCTAATTAATATGAGTGATGCTTTGAAAACCGAACTCAAAAGAATGATATCAAGAAAAATACACACATTTAAAAATATGTAGTAAATACAAATGATCAACTCCATTTTACTATTCTATCGATATCCAATTAATCGTTCATTTTTAAGCTAATATTTAAGGTTGTCAACAAATAATAATCACGTCGATTCACTCCCGATTCCTGAAAATATCTCGTTGTTCATTATAATAAAGTGGACCTCCTCCGAGTCCACTGAGACGAAATTAAACTAATCAACATATTGTCAACCTTAGAATAGCGTTTTTATTCTATGTTGTCAACTATCATGTAAGTAGCTGCTCAAGAAAAACAACCCTAGATAGGACATTTTTTAATAGAATCGATTGCCTAGATATAATGATACATCTACCCACGTTATCGAATGCTTCTTTTAAATCAAAATATGTATAAATTTCCCAATTTTTAATGAATACTAAATTATGTATTATAATAAATACTTAGTCTGGCCATAGATACTGTTACAATTAAAAATAAACAAAATATTACATTTGAATTTTGAATGTGACATTTTCATATTGTGACATGTTCATTGAGTTTTCTCATTTTGGCGCCAATATATTGTACAATATTATACGATATTGAAATGGAGTAGAGTGATAAAGAGAACCGGAATGATGAGGCAAATGCAATTCCTAAAACTCTTCGTACGCTTGATATTAATAAAATGTTTGTGTAACGGGCTATTAATAGGTACTCCTCGGTTTGTGACAGAAAAAGATCTGGGTGTCCAAGTAGTATTCGTACGAAAAAGGTGGTCAAAGCAGTAAGGGAAAGAATTCGATGAAATCCTGTCCTAAAGCAAAATATTTTATCGGGAGATGAAGATAGCATCTAGAACCATGTCGCGTATTTTAAAAGATGACTTACGCCTTATAGGCATAAGAGACGTACAGGTCATTACTTAACTGATAATTTAAAAAATAAATAGGGTGATAAAATTGAAACAACTACTGAAGCGGTACGCAAAGGGAGTTCACAGGAAAATTTTGTTTATGGATGAGAATTTTTGTACAATTAAGCATTTAAACAAACAAAATAACCGTATATATGCTCAAATATCTAAGGAAGCTTCCCAATTAGTCGACAGAGTGCAACGTGTGCACTATTCGACTTTAATTATGGTTTGGTGGGATATAAGCTATGAAGGAATGACTGAGCCATACTTTTGTGAAAAAGGTGTCAAAACATCGGCACAAGTGTATCAAGTAACATTCTTGAGAAGGTAGTGAAGCTCCTTAAGAACACCATGTTCAATAACCAAGAACAGTCCTTCCAGCTGGACTCGGCGCCGGGTCATAAAGCTACGCAGTCTTGGTTGAACGTTTCGGATTTTTTTTGTTGAGAGGCGGAAATACTGTTACGTATTTACGCCCCGGAACGGGGCGTAATATGTTGGACTCGAGTGTCCGCGTAAGCGGACGCCCCATACCGACTAAAACCTCCTCTGTGCTGTTAGCAGCCCTGGCTTTCACAGCGAAGTAGGACGTGGGCCGTGGAGGCCGCAAAGACTACGCAACAACAGTCGCGGGGCGTCTCCTAAGGAGACTCGAACTTCAGACCGGCTGTGTGCTTGTGGGAAGGAGAGAGAATCAAAATGAAAATGAAGATGAGAAGAACACACTCGTCGGCGAGTGTGGTGTAATAAATAAATAAATAAATTGTATGTATGTATGTTTTATGTGTGTAAGTAGTGTAAATGTTAGTGTGCATGTATGTTTGTGTTTGTGTCTGTTTGTGGAGTGTGTTTGTGATTGTGTAAGTGGTGTATGTCAGTCCGTCAGTCAGTCCGTGTGTGAGTGAGTGTAGTGAAACGATTACAGGACGAGGACTAATGTCTCGTCGGGTATCAAAACAATGTGTGGTGTATCTAGGGTGCGGGCCGCTGGCCATCGTCAGAGTGACGAGTGCCAGTGGTTTGCGGTGGTTGACCGCGCCTACGCCTGCGAAGGCGGTGTGTGCGTGTCTGTGTCGGTGTTTGTGTGGGTGTCGCGTTCGCGATGGTGATGTCGTCATCCGGGTCTACCGTTACGTGTCTGGGACGTCTTATTGGGTTGAGACTATGGTAAAGGGGGGTGTACCCGCATGCCTTCCTAACCAAGATGTTGGAATGGTTAGGCGCCTTGTCAAAGAAGCGTCGCGAGATCTCTTTAAAGTGTTGAGCTATCGTCGGAAGCTCTAGGTCGCGGTGAAGGTCAACGTTTCGGATGAACCACGGGGCTCCGGTTGCCATGCGCGTGAATTTATTTTGAACTACTTGCAAACGATGTAAGTAGCTCGGTCGGGTGTGCGCGAAAACGACGCTTGCGTATGACAGTATGGGCCGTACGATGGTTTTGTACAGAGTCACTTTGTGTTTGAGCGGAAGTTTTCTTCGCCCACACACAAGTGGATAAAGGCGACTGAGGACAAATCGGGCTCTATTGCATACCGTATCAATATGTTTCTTGAAGTTCATATTGCTGTTGAACGTGACTCCTAAGTATTTGTAATCCTTCACCCACGGTATGGGTGTTTCATACAATTTAATGACGTCGGTCGGTCGTTTTTTAGCGCGGATGCTATTCGCGTTACCGAAGAGTACCGCTGCACTCTTGGTGGGGTTCACTTCAATCCGCCATTTTCTGAACCAGTTGCCCAGTTCATCGACGGCGGCTTGAAGCACTTTAATGTTCCTGCTCAAGGTTGAGCGGTTCAATAGAGCGGAGCCAAAGTAGAGTGCCGTATCGTCAGCGTATTGAGCGAGCTGGACACTCGGAAACTTGGGAATGTCGCTCGTGAAGAGCGAGAAAAGAGTGGGAGAGAGGACTGAACCCTGTGGCACGCCAGACCTGATGGGTCTGGGTGAGGATAGGGTGCCCTCTACTCGATATCGGAAGGAGCGATCAGTAAGGTAGGCTCGTATGATGCGCACGAGCCTGTCTGGCACTCCCAGTTGATACAGCTTGAATACTAAGCCGTTGTGCCATACCTTGTCGAATGCCTTCGCGACATCGAAAAACACTGCTGCCGTGGTAGCGTGAAGTTGACGCCGTACGAGAATGTACTCGGTGAGTCGGTGAGCCTGCTGGAGACACGAGTGAGCGGTTCTGAATCCGAACTGTATGTCGGGTATCAGGTTGAGCTCCGCGATGTTATGATTAAGACGCGCGAGAATTAATCTTTCGTAAAGTTTCCCGATCGAGTTAATTAAGCTAATAGGCCTATAGCTACTCGGATTAGCTTTAGGTTTATTGGGTTTTGGGATACCGATAACAATGGAATCCTTCCATGGATGGAATGGACTCCTTCCATTGTTCGGGGAACGCGCTATTAGACAATAGAATATTAAAAATGGTAACCAATAAAGTAATAAGAGTCAAGGGTAGGATTTTAAGAACCCTATTGTTTATAGTGTCGGGCCCCGGGGCCTTCTTGGAGTGAAGCTCCTTAATGATTAGCTTCACCTCTTCGTAAGAGGTGGCTTTTATTACATCGCCTGAAGGGCTCAGGGCGGAGCGACGTTCAACTTCACGAAGCGGTCCCAACGTTCGCCGCGGAGTTCCGCGATACGTTCCCGTACCACCCGCTGTAGGTAGCGGAGGTGGCGCCTATTCTCGACCGACGGATAGCTATCGTGAAGTCTAGTGGCTCTGTGCTTCTGTGTGAGTAAGTTCCTGACCTCTGGAGGCAGGTTTAGGCGATGCGGTTGCATCGTCGGAACCTGCCTGGAGCAGGCCTTGATCCTATTCTGTATATGTGACGTCACATGAGAGATAGCACTGTGAGTCGTGTCGACCGAGTCGATGACGTCCGGTATAAGGTCAAGCTCGTCGGACTTGATAGACTCGAGATCCTTTTCCAGCCGTTGCCAGTCGATCACTGTTTTCGTCGGTGGTTGAAAGTTAACCGGTGGGCCTAGATTTAGGACGACGGGCCGGTGGTCTGACTCTAATTCATGAAAAACCTGGATTAAATTTACATTGAACGTTACGTTTTTAAGTAACGCAACGTCTAGAATGTCGGGTCGGTGCGCGACGTTATCCGGATAACGTGTTGGTTCGTCGGGTGCTATTACTGAAAAGTTCAGCGTGTCTGTCAGTGAATCTAATAAGATTCCGTTTCTATTTGTGGCTCTACTATTCCAGCTGGAGTGTTTGGCGTTAAGATCGCCGCCCACTATGACTGCGGCCCCGTGGCCGAGTAATGCTTTGATATCTGTGTATAATACTTGTTTGTTAGGCGGAAGATAAGCTGAAATAACAGTGATCGGCTGGTGATTCGCCATACTGACTCGGATGGCATAGGCCTCGATGTTAGTGAGGACCGGAGGATCTATAGGTATACAGTGTACAGACCTTTTAAAATAAATGAGGGTACCGCCCATACGGGTGGTGCGATCATTTCTGACTAAGTTGTAATTAGCGATACGTGGATCGCGTATACGTGGTTTTAGAAATGTCTCTTGCACTAAGAATAGGTCTAATTGATGTTCGTGAGCGAACTCCTTCACCAAGTCTAGTTGAGGCTTAAGGCCTTGGGCGTAAAAATACGCTATACGTAGCGTATGTGGTTTAACCCGTCCGCTTACGTAATTAGGCATCGCGAATGTTTTTATGCTTTCGCCCTATATCGGTGAGGGCTCGGAATATTTTGGCGTTGTCTGCCATAACTTGCAGGAGCGACGGCGGGTCGTCCCGGACAGCCTCGAGCCTGCTGGCTAGGGCTGTGATTTCATCTATGTCGAACAGCTCTGACAGCTCGAACATGAAGGCAAAGGCGCTGCCGCCTTGGTTGCCTGTTGCCGCGGACGCGGGCGCCGGTGGCCTCGGTCGCGGGACCGACGCCGCCGGACGGGACGCTAGCGGTGGCCGGAGGGGCGCGGGGGCCGCGAGAGTGGCTTCTGTGGCAGCGTTGGCAGCCGGAGGAGACCTCGCCCAGGCGTTTACCTTAGGAGGCGGCGCAGGTTTGAAGGTCGGAGTGAACTCCACCTTCTCTGCTCTGCCTTGCGGCTGGCGGCGCCCTGAATGACGCTTGTGTTTGGGTGCTTCTCCCCGCACAAGACGCAGGCCGTGGGCTCCGCGCATTGCGCTGGTCGAGGGCACTCCGGCGTGCCATGTTTACCGAGGCACTTCACACACCTCGGGGTGTGTTCACAGTTGCGTGCCGAGTGCCCGTATAACTGGCATCTGTGACACTGACCGGGCCCCCCGCGGTTGCGAGGAGCTTCGGCCCGGATGCCCTGAAGGGAGCAAACCGATTTTATATTAAAGATTTCCTTTCTCTCTTGCGTGATATCGAGAACGACGAGAACCATGTTAAATGGTTGTTTGTTGTTGGTGCCGCGCATACGGTGCACCTCGTGTGCAGGTAACCCTGCTCTTTGAGGTCCGACAGAATGTCGGCCTCGTCTATCTCTCTCGGGACGTTCCTAATAACGACCCTCAGACGCTTCTCCTCAGGCAGGGCGTACGTGTGGAAACCCACACTCAGCTCTCTAAGAAGAGATGTCAAGGCGCGGTGGTCCGCTACCTCTTTGGTCTCTAATTTTATAAGAGATTGGTACGCAAGAGATTGGTACGCCCTCCTGGAAGGAGAACGTCTTTGGGATCCTATTTTTGATCACCAACCAGCGGCCTCGGTCTCCTATAAAAATAGGGGGCGGGCGCTTGGTCGGAGGCGGTACGCGGGCTTTAGCGGGCGCGGGCGCGGGAGTGGAGATAGTCGTGGCCGCGGCTTTCTTGGCGGGCGTGCCATCGACAGAAGGCGATTCGCGACCGCGCTTCTTTTTACGGCTCACGGTGGTGAAGCCGTCCGTGTCTGACGCGACACTCTCCGCTCTCGACGGTAGAGCGGTTTCCGGCTGGGCTGGTGAAGCACTGGAAGCCTGAGGGGCTTCCGTTCCATCAGGAGTGACCGCGGGGACCTTAGGGGTCGCCTGCGCGTCAAAGTAAGCCTGAAGGACAGGCGGGCGGGCTGATCGGGTGATAACTTTTCTCGGCTTGACCGAGGCCACGGAACTAACAGCGGAGATGTTGCTTAATTCCATTTCGGATTCCCCGTCGGAACCCGAAACGTCGGACGACGAGTTATAGTTTTTGGATTTCGCTTTGATAGCGGCATCCACTGTCTCGTTGATTGTTACTTTCATTAGAGGAGCGATCTTCTCCGTGAATAACCTATCTAGTAGGGCGCTTAGAAGGCCCTCGTCGGCAACCATTGGTGAAGCCATGGTTGTCATATTTATTACCTAGGTTGAGCGGGCAACAACTGCCCTCTGCCTGACTCGGGCAGCGGGGGAAAATAATAATTAAGTGGACAACTATAGTTAAGTTGTACACTTGCACATTATTAAATAATATTAATAATAATAAAATATGCAAAAATTAAAAGAAATTAATAATAATAATTAAGCCTAAGACTTAGCTTTGCTGGATGTAGACTGGCTGGGCCGGAACCCCGATGCACGCTGTGCAGGCCCCCGCGGAGAAGACACAAACGGCACGAACTGCAACTCACAAACACACACGATTAGCGTGCAGAATCGCGAAACACAGCACAGGTGCTAACTAACACGATCGTAAAACCGGGTAATTAACACTGATAATAACTAAGCTACGTTCCGCGAAGGAACGTAACAGGTGCGAGACTCAAAGAGTCCCGAACAATAGCGCGCGATAACAATAGCAGCCCAGGTGGCCTGAGCAGATAGTGCGATAACGCAGGTAATAAAAATATTCGAAGGAGGACAGATAACGCGGCACGTGTGCTCGCGTTGCCTGCCTGAATCGAACTCAACGTTTCGGAGTTCATCAGAGCTAAAGACTGGCCGTCGTCTAGTTCCGATCGTATTCCACTTGATTATGATTTATGGTCAGTTTTAGAGAGTAGGGCTTGCTCTAAACGCCATGATAATTTGTAGTCCCTTAAACAATTCGTACGATTGGCAATGAAGAAAAATTTCCCATGAAAAGAGTGTGTGCTTCTAGGACTGTATTGTAGCGAATAAAGGCCACTTCGAATAAGCTTTTTTTCATTTTTAATTGTTTTATATTTATGTATTAAACTAACACACTGTAAAAGTAATAAATGTTATTTGAATAGAAAATATTTTTTTCTTTGTTTCAGTATTTATGGCAAGACTAGGTATACAAGACATAAAAAAAATCTGCTCATTTAAATATGTCGCTTTATACATTGTGACGTTATATGTGGATCATAAAGCATCTAACAGCCGTGGTAAGATATATTATTTAGAAGTGCAGATATTTAAGTGGCATCCTCACCCAGGTTCGTGTTGGTGGAGCTGCTGGAGTGGGGCGGACGGAGCGGCGTGCAGCAGCGGACCCTGGCTCCCGACGAGCTGGTGTACGAGGTGCAGGTCGGTGATCACTTGTGGATCATGTGGTGGACCTGGTGGCTGATCGCCAGGTCACTGTAGATGCTCTGTTGCAAGACAACAGAACAGTTGACAGATCCTTTGATGCAGTATCGAGCTGGAAACAAAGAGCGACGCAAGGATATATTATCTTCCACACTTGGATTGTAGGTTGGTGACTTGAAGTATGATCAACAAAGATTATACTTATATAGATCATTGGCAATATTAAATAAATTTAATAAGTAAATGTACATTTAAATTTCTACTATCAGATTTATATATCTGAACCTAGTCCACCATATGTCACCAACGTATGCAAATAAGGTAACTTCTCGACTCTCTAAGTCCTATCCATACGAAACGTAAACCGTGTCTTAGGCGCTGGTTTCTATCCTGCAATGTGTGATAGTTGTAACACTAATTGAAAACCGCCTGATATTGCTTGAGCTGAGCTGATCGATCTTCTTATTCCGAATGGCTCCTTCCCACAAATTTCAGTTATGGTAAAGGCAACTGGGACTATAGTTACTCCAGCTCTGAAAAGGAGATCAGGTTCACTTGTCATTCAGGCTTCGCTGGTCCATATGATGTATTGTTTCCAACGTTATATTGACAGGCGAGTTGGAAGACACTGGGTCGGTTCCTCCTGCAAGAAAAAGGCAGCTCAGCTCCGCTGCCCCGACACCGAGCCTGCATTGCCAGGATCCAGCGCGGGCTCAGCATCACTCGTGGTGCCATCACAGGTAACTCAGGACTCAGGAGAGAACATCTTCCAGAGTGTTCAAGTTTTGGAAAACTCTGAATGTGGTTGCTGGAAACTGAATAATAACTAATCTTGCTTAGCAAGTAGCGTTTTATTTAGTAAAAAATAAAATTGGTAAAACAAGAGACCGCAACGATGCAAGTCAAATTATTTGCCAGTACAGTCTGTTAAAATAATATTATTTGTACGAATAAGATACGCACTGAAGATATTAGTAATTTTATCATTTAACTGTATATTGTTATAAACAATGCGAATACAATAAAATTGATTTTAAACACAAAATTAAGCCCACATTCGATGATTAAATATAAGAAAAGATAAAAAAATAATTATTTATGAATAAATATTTTATAAAGCCATACTCTTTTAATAAATCATTTTGATTGGATTTATTCCCAAATATTGGATTATGTACAGTGTACACTTTAGTGTTTGTGATTGTGAAACATATATGAACCGCAACCATCACATAAGGTCTCCATACTAGTAATGAATGAGGTGGCTATTGCCCGCGCAGGCAGCACGGGGTTCCCGCTGGTGAGCAGCGTGACGTCACAGGAGCCCCCCATCGCGAAGACCCCCGTCCAGATGGCCTACAGCGACCCCACTCACTGCAGGTACATTACTAAACATTACACAGATTGACAAATTACAAATATTAAGATTATTACACCTTCTGGCATAATTCTGGTCAAATGTTATTATTAGACATGTAATACACTGGCCTTCAAAAGTAAGTATCACACTTTTAAAATTGAGATAACGTTTTAAGTTCACAAGATATACTTTCGAAATAAAAAGGACTCCAAAGAGAATTTAATTTTGTACATAAAAACTTTATAGTCATTAACCTTCTTTTAAGAATTGGCTGAAAAAAAACTTCTAAGACAAAACCATTCCTTTTTCAAAGTGGACGTTTCCGAATTACAATTTTACCATTCACATTTACCTTTCTGTTTTAAATTTTTTTCAAGATCGATGGGTCTTGTTTTAAAAATTTATGCTTAAAAGCACATAACATTTATTTATCATGCCTCTTTCAGTTGAAGAATGTGCTAGGATCATGGCTTTTCTGGAACTAGGCATCAGTATGCGTCGCACTGCAAGAATGGTGGGTGTGACGGTACGAACGGTCCAGAAGGTAAAGCGAAGGTACGAAAAGACTGGACACCATCTGAGGACCTTGTAATGGCAGACCCAGGTGTACCAGTGCCCGAGAACCCGGAGGGACTACATTAGTGACAGTACAGTGAGAAGAAGACTTGCTGAAGCAACTAAAACCCCGAAGACCAGCGAGTGGCCCAAAACTCGAGAGACAGCATCGAGTAGCGAGACTGCGATACGCCCGTGAACACATGCAGTGGGATGAAGAAGAATGGTTAAGAATTTTGTTTGCAGATGAGTCTCGATTCTCCCTTTACACTTCTGATGGAAGGCGAAGTGTTTACAGGCGACCTGGTGAGCGATACCTTCAAGCCTGCATCTCAGAAAGAGTCCAATACGGTGGAGGCAGTGTACATGTATGGGCTGGCATATCTTCAGAAGGTTGCACAGAGCTAGTAGCCATAGAAAATAGCACCCTCACTGGGCAAAGATATGCTCAAGAGATTCTCGATGAGTATGCAGGGCCATATTTAGCAAATATGGGTGATGGATCGATGCTGATGCATGATAATGCCCGGCCACACACGGCTCATATCGTACAAGAGTATATTCAGGAGGTCGGTATCAGCGTCATGGCTTGGTCATCAAGAAGTCCTGATCTCAACCCGATTGACACGCCTGGGATGAGTTTGGGAGGCTAGTCAGAAATCGCAGACCACCACCTACTACCCTCAGGGCACTAAAGCAGGCCCTGGTAGAAGAATGGGAGAATATTCCCCAACATTGGCTCCGAAACCTAGTGTTCAGTATGCCAAACCGGCTCGAAGCTGTAATCAGAGCTCGAGGAGGCAATACTAGTTATTAAAACTTAAATAACATGTAATACATTTTAGTTGAATTTTTTTACACTAAACTAAAATGTCTATTTTCATTGTTTTATCTTTTTTAAGTTAAAAATGTTACTAATGTATAATTTTAGTTTCTAAGAATTAAAGCCTATAAAATTTGCAACAAAACCTTTTTAATCTTAAATCTCTACCTTCTATAGTTAAGAAAAAAAAATAATTTGAAAAGTGTGATACTTACTTTTGCAGGCCAGTGTATTTATTGTCTGGTACATACATAATATAAAATGTTTAAAATATTGATCTTTATCATTCCTTCCGAATTATTTTAACCTCGTTGTCATAAAAAGTCTTATTTGTTCGTTAAACACTTTTACGTATCTTATTGCAGTACTGACAATTGCCAATAATGTAAGGGACGAATTTCTCCATTCCTAGTTTTATTTGGGTTTGGTCCTTTAGTGCATCGGCTATTTTCAACCGGCTTCAAAATGGAGTTTCTTAATTATAACAAAATATGGAAAATTTCATTATTTCCATATAACATACATCTACCTACAACAGGAATGTACGGAATTGACTAATAAAATACATTTAGGGTTTTCAAAGCAAAGTTTACATTGAAATGAAATACTTACATTGAAAATTAAGATTGGCTGATATATTATGTAACATAATTTTAAAGTTTTAATTACTAGTGTATTATAGCTAAAATATTTATTAAATATTATATAATGATGATAAAATGATCTTATACTATGTAAAGTACCTTTATCTTACAGGCAGCGTGTACAGATTGGTACAATAACTACAGCACTAGTTACGTACTCTATAGTTTTTATGTTTATTTTTTTATCATTCACACTAAGTCAAAATATTTGAGAATTTTTGTTGTATCACTTTACATGTATTGTATGAAAGCTGTTATTATTATTATTATTAGTAACAAGAGTGGCAATCACTTTATTGCCACTTCTTTTCAATAAACCTCAACGTGTGTGGTAAATGTATCCTTTAGTGTATGTACCTTTACCGAAATGAATAAATGATTGTTTTTGATTTTAATAAAACTTTACGTTCTTTTCGCCTGTGTAGACTTTATCTTATAAACTGCAAAAATTTGAAGATGCTCCAAATTAAAATGATTCTCATACAAAATTAAAAATACTTCATAATGTGCGGTGACAGCTTTCAAATACCAGCAAGTTATTTTGTTTAATTATCATGATGTGGGCGACTTAGTGTTTCTATGACTTCTAATGTGTAGCGAGGTTGCGTGTTGTCTTACAGACGGGTCTCGTCCGTGGGCGGCGAGGGTGTGGGCGCCTCCAAGGGCCACTCCGACAAGGACATCAGGTTCCTGCAGCGGATGGCCACCTCGAGGGACGTGAGTACAGCAGCTCTGCTTGGGACACACATTTTTAATTATTTATTTTTTTGTTAAATTATTTAAATATTTCTGTTGTTTTATTGAATTGGTTAAAATAACTATTTATATTTAGATATAATATATATACTTACCTTGTCATTATTTCTCCTAATAATAACATACCATTAGGATTGTCGAAGATCTTGTACAGACTCTTCTAATATCACGGGTTCTCCGTCCTCAGAGTGACAGTGAGGGGGCGGGCCGGTCCCTCAGTGCGGAGGCCCTGGCGGCGCAGGTGGCTCGCTTCAAGAGACTCTCCTTGAGGAAGCTGCGGGCGTGGCGATCCTGAGTGTGGCAGGTTGGTGTCCTGGTTCTGTGGGATCCTGTGCTCCAATTCTTCCTTCCTGCTGTCAAACGCCAATATCGCACCAATGAATCCTCACCATTTGATGTGTTGCTCCTCCAAGTGTGGTCACCATGGACCCTTGCGCGGTGTTTCTGTTGACACGAACACCTCAACTTAGACAAAGTTCGTACAGGAGTCTGGTATGATTCCTCTTGTACTGCTCAGAGTGCGGTCGATCATCGCCGTCCTCTTATCCATAAAATACTAGATTGTGTTGTAGATTATCTCAACATTTTTAAATGCACAATTCACGTCATACGAAAAGAAAGCCAAATTCAAATTCAAATATTTTTATTCAAAATAGGATGTGAAATCACTTATTGAAAGTCAAAAAAAATTACCACCAATGGGTGGTAATTTTTTTTTGGAATGCCAAAATGAATGCCTCAGACCTGAGAAGAATGGGCGCAACAAACACAGTGGGCTTTTCTTTTCATCAAAAATATGTTTTACAATTAAAGTAACATTAACAAAGTAACATTGTACAAGTAAACTTATTATTTAATAGCCTGAGGGCGGTCGCTCCATTCCCAGTCTGTGGTATCATTAAGAAAGTCATTTATATTATAGTAACCTTTACCGTTGCGCGTGGTGGATGTGAGGAGTGGTAACATTGACGTAGTGTTAAAAATTGAAATAAAAAGAAATACTGCATATACATGAGTAAATTAAGTTTAAAAGTATAGTTTCCACCCAAATAAAATATATGTATTGTTAGAAAAACTTGATAATAGATAAATAAAGTTCAAAGTGAAATTAAAGTTTAGTGTTGTTGTGCTCGGAGCTATTGCGTCATCCTTCAAACGTTGAGCTACTTGTTGTAATATAACTACCTAAAGTTACACTAGACCAGTGCCGAAGCCTTTGCAAATGATAAAAAGTGAAACAAAATAATAGTAGGATGAAACCCATTGGAAAAGGACGAGAATATAACAAAAATTAAGGGAAAAATAAATTACGGGCGATCTGAGGTCGGGAAGTGGAAAAGGGTAAAAAAACCGTTTATCTCGATTTCCGGCAAAACTACAAGTCCTATGGCAAAAAGTTAACTGGCAAAGTTGTAGGTAATACAGAGATCTACAACTTTTGTAATTACACTTTTTTCACATAACCTCAAAATTTTAGGTGAAAAATTCAAAAAACCAAGTTTTTGGGTTTTTATTTATATCTTATTCAAAAAAAATATATTTCTACGAAATTTGGTGAAAACTTACCTTATTGTCCCAAATACACTGTAATTTATTTGATTTAAAATATTAATTTTTTCGCCTTATTTTAACTTAATATCAAAAAAGCACCCTAATTTTCAATCGTAAATTCTGACGTCAAAATATCAGCTTTTTTCAAAAAGTTTGGGGGCTCTTTGTTCATTAAAATATCTACTTTCTCATGGTGAGAGTCTCTCAAAAAAATATATATATTACAATTGTAAATGTTCGGAAAATTTAAGTCCAACAAAAGGCATTTCATAAAAAATTCACACCTGTTAATAAGTAGCAGCAAAAATATGGATGGAAACCCCCCCCCCCCCCCCCTTTTTCCACTTCCCGACCTCAGATCGCCCGTAATTTATTTTTCCCTTAATTTTTGTTATATTCTCGTCCTCTTCCAATGGGTTTCATCCTACTGTATTTTTTTTTGGTTTCAAAAATTATCGACCCTGGTCTACACTGCCGACAGCTGATTGAGGAATTGACTGAAGGATTATAAGGGCAGTATTTTGTTTTTGTAATGAAAACAATATAATATATTATTTAATTAAGTATCTATATATCCTACTGCGGTGTGTTCGGTTTCAAGTAAGCGTTACTCTCTGTTAAAGTTAATTTAAAATTATCCTAGTTGTTAAATCTATATTACCTTAGTCTTAAAAAGTAGATAACTGTCCGTACTTCAATAACCAGCAGCAAATTACACAAATTTAAAGTGAATCTTGAATTAATACTGTGAAATCAAAACTTCTAGTGGTTCCAGCGTCACCATTAAATGTCTTAGATTAGTGACAAATCAAAGCAAAACTAACACTTATACACCATAACACGGAACTACAATTCACGGATTTTAAGGATTAACTAAATAAAATCGTAATTTTGTGCTATAATAATTAACTAAGTGAATATGTGTTCGTGAAAAATAAATACAGTTGTGAAGGTACTTTTAGGCTAAGTTCATATGGCCGCGCGGTACCGCGCGGAACTACGAACCGCGCGGCACAAGATCAATATAAACGATAATTATCGTCTACATTACCGCGCGGTACCGCACGCCAACGCGCGGCGCGCTCTGACCCGCGCGCAAGATCTAGAACCGCGCGCTGCCGCGCGGCCCAAGTATTTCAAACCTGTATCGACCTGTTCAGTTGATCCGCGCGCCTTGAGACGGAAAGACACATAGATCGATGCAATGAGTACCGAAGATGACATTGTGCCTATCGATTTGCTTATCGACGAAATCGAAAAAAGAGATGCGATTTGGAATCTTAACTCTAAGGATTATTCAAATAAAATATTAAAAAGAAGGTCTTGGGAAGAACTAGTTTTAATTTTTTGCAAAAATGATGATTCCGAAGAAAAAAAGAAAAATTTGGGTAAGTTGTTTTTTAATTAGTTTTATTTATTTAAAATAAGTTTTATAAAATCATCACCTATTACACCATTTTATCTTGCCAATCTAATTTACCTTCAGTAACAAAATAATTTGTGAATTTAGTTCGAATATTATCTACTTCATGGATTGCTCGTCCACTGTTAGTTGGATTCACATTAGGTAATGGCGCTGGATTGATCATATCATCCTGATTTATACCATCTCTCATCCTTACCAAGTTATGTAAAACACAAATAGCTTTGACGATATCAACAGCAAAATCTATCTTCACGTCTATTGGCCGGTGTAAGATACGCCACTTGTTACACATTATGCCAAATGTACATTCGACATACCTTCGTGCTAAAGAAAGGCGGTAGTTAAATATTTTTTTTTCTTTTGACAACATTTTACCACCATAGGGTCTCATCAAATTTTTAGTCATAGCGAAAGCCTCGTCAGCTACAATTACGTATGGTAGTTTAAATGCATCGCTCTCATTATTTGTGATAGATCTAGGCTCTGGTAAGTTCAACGAATTTTCTGAGAGTTTTTTGAATAATGACGTTTCCTTGAAAACACCCGAATCACTGTCTTTTCCGTAAGCTCCAACGTCTATCCATATGAAGCAATAGTTAGCATCACATAAAGCCATTAAAACTAATGAGAAAAAGTGTTTATAATTGTAATACATTGATCCTGATTCTGGTGGCTGTATTAAACGAACGTGTTTGCCGTCCAACGCTCCAACACAATTTGGAAAATATGCTTTATTTTCAAATTGTATAGATATTTGTGTCCAGATTTCTTTTGTTGGTGGACTCATGACCAAAGTTTTTAAATTTCTCCAAAAAACTTGGCACACTTGCTTAATTATACCCGATATCGTAGACTTGCCAATTTTATAACCATATTGTAACTCTGCAAATGAAGAACCAGTTGCTAGGTACCTGTAACATAATAGTTATTTAAGATACACGTGCATAAAGTAGATCTTTACCGAATAAGTGCTACAGTGAAAACACAAGCATAGCGAGTGTTTACAGTGTGGCACGCGAGCATAAAGTGCATATGCTCACGTGCCACGATAAATATTCCATTTCTATTCCTACTCCTATTCCTCGTCAAATTCCTATTCCCATACCTATTCCTACCCCTACTTACTCCTATTCCTACTCCTATTCCTATTCCTAATTCTATGTCTATGTCTATTTCTTTTAAGGAAATCTTTACTGAATAAGTGCTACAAAGAAAACACATTCATAGCGAGTGTTTACAGTGTGGCACGTGAGCCTAAAGTGCACAAAGTACAATTTGCATAAAGTACGAGTAGGTCATAAGGACTCTTTATGCACCCGTATCGTACAACATTTTTCAATAGTTTTGCAATGAAAACTAATAATTAATTATTTACTTTCTAGGATCGATTTTGCAAAAAAAATGGAAAAATTTACGAGATGCCTATGTAAAAGAACTTAAGAAAACAAAACATTTGAAGTCTGGTTCCTCAGCATCAACACCATCTTCATTTTCGTATTTCCAAAGATTGTCATTTCTTAAACAAGTTGTCCAGAAACGAAAAACTGACAACAGCCTTGATGTTGCGGAAGTTACAGAGAATCCTGATTTGGATAGTGCAGTTAACAGCAGCGGCGTTCAAGCTTCAACAGAAAATGTGCCCCGGAAAAAATTCAAACTTCACCCTGCCGATGAACATTTTGCAAATCTTTTACAACAAAGCATAAATACTCGAAATAATAATGCAGCAGAAAAGAAAGATGACGATGAAGATAAATTATTTTGTCTTTCATTGGTTAGGGAAATAAAAAAAGTTCCTGAAAACCGGCGTTTAAAACTGAAAATTGAAATTTATAATTTATTAGAACGATACCAAGCTACACGAGCACAGCCACTTGAAGATTTTAACTACCCGTCTACTTCATATAGCTCACAACGACCACCCAGAAACTATCATGCTTCATTTCAAAGTTCTCAATATAGCAACCCAATGCAGTACTCTGATAGAGAATCAACACAATATGGCTATACAACTAGTTCATACACTTCACCTCCCACAAGTTCATCGCAAGCAACATCACCCCCGGGTGATGTTACTTGTGACCCGTCATACGAAGATTCTCAAGAATTAGATCTGTTCAATTAAACTAAAAGTTAATTTGCCAAGAAGCCTCGCTCATAATTTCTTATTTTTTATAATTTTTACTGTGATTATGATTAATAAACAGTTAACTTACCGCAATGTTACAATGAGTTTTTCTTTTGGTGATATGCAATATCTTACAGCATTTTCACTGGATTTTAAATCATTTTCAATGAAATCGTATAAAAAATCAAAGGTTGCAACTGACATACGGAAATAATTAAAAAAAATTTCTTCATGTAACCTCAACTTAGGGTATAAGGTGACAAACAGGCTTGAAGAAAGTCTGTCACTTAATATTGGATGCACCCAGTATCGCCTTTGTCGTCTTCTGCGACGTCTCAGTCTTCTATATAAAATCCACAAGCAAATTGCCTCCTCCACGTCCATTGTATATCAATGTTAATGCCAGACTGGCGCTCGTATATACCCTGTCATGTGAACTCTCACATCGCGCGTCGGCGCGCGGTGCCGCGCGGCCATATGAACTTAGCTTTAAACTGGACAAACTTAAGTGCAATCGTGCTCATAACGTTTGGTATTTGAAAGGCATCACTTCATATATTTCGATTTATTACGTAAATACAGTATGCCCTAGTGGTAATGAGAACGGATTTGAGCATCGGCTATTCCGGTTCTAATCCAAACTGATATAATATTATTTTATTTATTTTCATTTTACTATGTTAAAAAATATATTATTACCACTTCCTTTAGTATACTCTAAAGCAAAATTTTAGTAATATCATACCACTTCATTCATTTATAACCCCTGTAAAAATTTTAACCGCAAAAACAATTACAATATTGATATGAAAGACCTGCAGGATTTATTCGAACAAATAAAAAATGAAATGCAACATCAAACTGAACGGATAGTATCGCAAATGGATACAAAATTGGCCTCATTAATGGTTCATATTGAAGAGTTAAAGACAAAACCTAAAAGAAAAGAGAAAATATATGGAGAACCAAAATAGAAAAAAAACATATTATTTTACACGGACTTAAAGAGAATGAACGATCAACTGTTAATCTTTTGGAAATAGCAGTAGAAAAACTAAAAAAACGAATTAAATATAAACTTGAGTAACAGTGATATTGACTACATTTACAGCCTAGGAAAGAAAGAGGTAGAAGAACACAGAAAAATAAGGCCAGTACTCATTTCACTAACGAACAGATGGATGAAATACGAAATAATAAAATACAAGAAGAAACTTAAAGACATTTATGTCAGCGATGATTACTCTAAGGAAGTTATTGAAAAGAGAAAAGCACTAAAAATAAAGATGATGGAAGAAAGAAGCAAAGGAAACTTTGCAATTATCAAATTTGATAAACTCATAGTTAAGAAAGTACTTCCTCAGAAAACTACCCAACGACATAAAATAAAGCCATCTTCACCTCTAAGCCAAATACACAAACAGACTAATAGCTCAAACAAAGTGAATAGAAAAAACGCGTTTGATGTGATGAGAGAAAGAAGCAGCACTTTATCATCGTTAACGCTAATCATGACCAGAGATAAAAACACAGCATAGGAAATAATCATCAGCCACCGCAATAAACCGCAAAGAATAAACAAGCAAAAACACAATAATAATTATAAGGAAAATAAGAAACCAATCCTCAATCCGACTGGTCATCGAGAGGATTTAGACCAAAACCCTCCATCCAAAGAAAACGAATTATTAAAAATTTGTACATACAACGTGAGATCATTATCCTCGGTAGAAAGACTTTTAGAATTAACTAACGCATTACAATCTATTAATTGTGACATAATAGGACTTGCTGAAGTAAGAAGACTAGGCTGCAGTATAGAAGAATATCAAGAATATATATTTTGTTACATGAGAGAAACTAAAGGCAAGCATGGAGTAGGATTCTTGGTGAAGAAGAGATTTAAACAAAATATATCAAATTTCAGAGGAATATCAGAAAGAGTGCTACTCTTGTCAAATTACTACAAATGTCTTTTTACGAAATAAAAATTTCAATATTACAGGTACCTACAGAAAAAGCAAATGATACAGAAATTGATAAATTCTATGATTACCTTCAAAAAGCGCATGATTTAGCAGACAGCAAGCTTGTAGTTATAGGAGACTTCAATGCAAAAATAGGTCAACCTAAAACAAGAGAAAGTATGGTCATGGGAAAATATGGTATTCGACAAAGAAACGAAAGAAGAGAAAGATTAATAGAATATGCTCTTGAACACAAACTGTCAATAACTAATACGTTTTATAATAAAAAACAAAAAATAAATGGACGTAGATGTCGCCAGATCAAAAAGTCAAAAATGAAATCGATTTTGCCCTGACGAATTCACCAAAATTTTAGTGAGAGAGAAAATGGTCCGTGAGAAAAATTGGCGCTTTGTCTGGACACGGGACGGGCGCATCCATGCCAGAAGGGACAGCACATCAAAAACTTATACCATTGGTTCTGAGGAGGACCTAACACAGGTTTTTGCTCTCTAATTTCGTTGGAGTTATATATTTCAACTTCTATCTTGAATAACTGTTCTGTTTTGTTCTTAAATATTAGTAACTACAACTTTCTAACATATTTATACGTACTATATTATTTTGGTAAAAAATATATCCTTACTCATTACTTCAATAACCTTGTAAGTTTAATAAGACATTTTTTAAGATATTTCTATATATTGTGTTATAAAATTTTAGATAGTTTTGCTAAATACTGCTCATTGCAAAAGATAAATAGAGATATTGTATTATTTTTTGATTTTATCGCTGTTTTTAGTTATTGTTTTATTTGTTTATTATTTCGTATATACTGTCGGCCTCATTTTAATTTCTTTTATTATTTCTGCGTGTCAACAATTATTTGCATATATCACGTAGGCGACATCATAGTTGTACATCTGCTCAGATCACATTTGGTGTTATTTTTAAAAGTACTGTGTGGTGGATTTAATGTATCTCTAATATTTGCAGCAAATAATATTTTACATTATTATTATTTTATAAATAGCAATAGAACATATTGTTATGTTGCACAAAGAAAATGTGCATATTATTATTATTGCATTATTTTATATATTATTATTATTTCTTTATACTGCAACATCACCATACTTAAATATGACTTCATATTCCAATCCTACTTGCAAAATAACCTTTCGAAAAATGTTATATAGTGATAAAATAAAAATTGGACTTCTTAACCCTGGCTCGTTAGGAACGAAACATGACGAGTTTCTCGTAGCAGTGCAGCGACACGGTGTGGATTTGTTGGCCATAAACGAGACCTCGCGCGGGGGAGGAGGGGCGCGCGCCAGCACCAGCTGGCTACAGACTGCTTCATGTTCCGCGCCCGCCTGCCGTTCGCTCGCGCGGGGGAGGAGTTGGGTTTTTTATAAAAAAAAAATATAGGAGTACAGGTTTTGTTACCGCCTCAAACATGTATAGTAGAACAAATGTGGGTCAAACTTAAATTGCGAGGAAAAACATGTGTCCTATGTACAGCATATCGGACCCATTGTTGGATGTCGATTTATTTCTAAATACACTCACAGAAGCTGTTGGCTCATTTGTATGGTGTGAGCATTTAATTATATTAGGCGATTTTAATATCGATGGCTTAAACAAAACCAGTTTAAGTTATAAAAAGTTTGAAAACTTTATAACAGCGTTTGGTTTAGTGCAACATGTAACGCAACCAACACATTTTACGTCACATTCAGAATCCCTTCTAGATTTAGTCTGTACAAATAAAACGCTTAGTTTAGAGAGTATAGGGGTAGACTACATAGAGTCACTTAGTAGTCACGCATTTATAACGTGTACATTAAATATACCAAAAAATAAAACACAACCTAAACATATTGTATGCAGACCTATTAAAGACATTGATTCAATTAATTTCATTTATTCGCTGAACAATATTATCTGGAAAAAATTATTATTATTAACTAATGTAAATGAAATTGTATCTTTGCTGACATATTATATTATAAATTTGTTCGATTTTTACGCGCCAAAAAAAAATATACATATTAAAGAAGCCCAATATCCATGGATTACTTATAACATTAAATTAATAATGAAACGTCGTGATGATGCACAAAAATTAGCAAAACAAACAAAACTTGAGTCACATATACAATTCTATAAGGAATTAAAACGGTATGTTCTTCAGGCTTTGCATAGGGAAAAGCAAGTGTATTTCAATACGTACATTAACTCTAATATTAATAATCCTCAAAAAATGTGGAAACACATAAAACATAATATTCGCATAAAATCAAAAGAACACAACCCATTACCGCCCCACTTAAATGATCCAAATAAAATTAATTCTCACTTTTTGAATATCCCTGGAACTAATCTAGTAACATTATCAACCCTTACGTATTTTGAGTTTCACCGTTTCGGTAACTCTACTTTTGACTTTATGACTGTTGACGAAAATTCTACTCTTATGGCTATAAAAGAGCTCAAGTCGAACGCTATTGGTATTGATGACATTTCTCTAGACATGCTGCTCCTCACGCTATCACAGACTTTAACCATACTAACACACATTATTAACACTTCTTTCAAAACTAATACTTTTCCCGACCTTTGGCGACATGCCTTGATTCGTCCTCTGCCAAAAAATGACCTACCACGCAATTTTTCCGACCTAAGACCAATTAGTATACTTCCCTGTCCTTCAAAAATTATAGAAAAAATTGTGCATAAGCAATTGATGAGTTACTTAGAAGCTCAAAATATACTACCGGATCACCAATCCGGTTTCAGAAAACAGCGAAGCACAACTACGGCCCTCATTGACGTAGTAGATAATATTTTGGCAGCGCAAGAGGAGAAAAAAGTAACAATTTTAATACTTCTTGATTTTTCACGTGCTTTTGAAACTTTAAATATAAATCTCCTACTTTCCAAGCTAGCGTACTATGGTTTTAGTGAAAATAGTATTAAATGGTTTGAAAGCTATCTCACTAATAGAACACAGACGGTCTCAGTGATAGATGAGCAGGGTAACACAAAATTTTCAGAACGTGACACTATAACGAGGGGAGTTCCTCAGGGCTCTATTTTAGGGCCCCTTATTTTTATAATATATATTGCAGACATAATTAAAAAAATTAAACACTGCAATTATCAAATCTACGCTGATGATATACAGCTATATTTTTCTTTTTCGCCACACGAAGCCCAACAGGCAATAGATATTATAAATGCTGATCTTCATGAAATATTCATGTGGTCTGAAAAAAACTCACTGATTTTAAACCCGAATAAAACAAAATTTATGATCTTCGGCAATTGTAACGGCTTAGAATTAATTAATGAATTCAATGTTAATTACTCATTAATGACAATGTTGTACTCATTAATGATAAGGATATCGAACGCGTACAAGAAGTTCGCAATCTTGGGTTGATAATGGATGAATCCTTAAGATTTGAGAAGCATATAAATAAAGTCATTTCCAACAGTTTTTATACATTAAAAGTTTTGTACCAAATTAGACCATTTATAACCACAGAATTGCGCATACGTCTTTGTGAAGCTCTTGTTCTATCCAAGTTTAACTATACCGATACAGTGTATGGTCCGAGGCTGCTTGGCAGAACAAGAAAGTCAATACAAAGAGTACAAAATGCATGTGCTCGTTTTTGCTGGGACATACCGGCCCGACAACACATTTCTCCATACCTCAAAGAAGCAAATATTTTAAATATGGATGCTCGTAGACGACTTCATTTAGCCACGCTTCTTTTTGGTATGATTAAGACAAAAACGCCAAAATATTTATATAGTAAATTGGAATAGCTAGGTCAGCGCAGCCAGTTAAATTCTGAAACAAGGTTCGCATTCAATGTCCTGTCAGTCCCACTCCATCATTCCGCCTCTTTTAGAGGAAGTTTTAGGTACAGTGCCACCAAGTGCTGGAATAATATACCACCACCGTTTCGCAATCTGAAGACTGTTGGAACTTTCCAGAAAAAAGTTAAAAATCTCATCCTTACGTCTATTTAAATTATTAAGTATCTGCTTACAAATTATGTGCATAAGTCCTACATTATAAGATTTATCTTATTAATAATACATAATGGGATCGAAGTTTTAATTTGTTTCTGCAAATATTTCTACAATTGCTGTTATTTTAATATTTATGTATGTATGTATATTTATGTAATATTCTGAACAAGTAGAAGCTAATTTCAAATTATCATCTTTAAAAATAATATGATGGAACCTTTAATAAAACTAAATTTATTTTTTAACATTAATAGTTACTCAATGGGTCACCTGGGGGCTGCTGAAAATCAGCGCTGTGTTGGTATTATTCCAATGCAGCATGACGCTGAGTCAGTTCCTTTTAATAACAATGACTGCTACACAGTACTTTTAAATTAAGATAATCACTATAATATTATGCATACATTTGTTTCATTTTTTTTTTTTATCATTTGTATATTTTTATGCTAAGTATAAGTTTTTAATTTTTTTTTTTTACCTCTAAGTCTTTCTTAGTTGTATTATTCTGTGTGGTTTGTGTTTGTTATTAATAATAAAGTGTTCATTCATTCATTCATTCATTTCAAAATCTGTCACAAACTTTGTGGTCTTAAGTAAACTAAATTTTCCGTCGGATCATAGACTGTTACGACTAACTTTTATATTAAGTTGTATCAAGAAGAGTAGGAGGTCATACAGTACAAAGCTTCCCATCCCAAAAACAGAAGAAGAAACAAAGAATTACTTAGAACACTGTAAATGTTACATGGAAAAGCAACAAAGGGAATGGGAAAAAGAAATTGATGTACAAACTTATTACAATTTTCTAGTAGAGGCTATATTACAAAGACCTACACCACAAAAAGTGCAGATAAAGAAAAACTGGAACAGAATATTTAGTGAAAAAACAGACAATCTAATTAAAAAAAGAACAGAATTGATAAATACAAAAAATAAGAATAAAGAACTTAAAGAAGAATTGAGTAAAATTTACAAATAAACTAAAAAATCGATAAAAAAGATTACAGTACTCATAGGAAAAATATTATCACAAAAAATTTAGAAAAGCACAGTAGCGTAAAAAGAGCTTTCAAAGAATTGTGTACTCATAAAACATGGATCCCCAAAATTTAAAATAAAAGAACCATAGCAAATACTAGAAAATATATAATGGATCAAGCATAAAATTTTTATAAAGAATTATGTCGTAAAACATAGGAAGAGGAACTGAGGTCTGAAATAACAAAACATACAAATAATAAATGTACACAGACAAATGATATTATAATACAAGAAACAGAAGTATATGACAATATTAAAAACCTAAAAACAAATAAAAGCCCAGGCCCGGACAATATAACTAATGAGATACTTAAAATTTATGCACCCATTCTTGTTCCTCATCTGACCAAGCTATTTAATATGATAGTTGAGACAGAAGTAGTACTGAAACAATGGAATGCATCAGATATCATATTATTATATAAAAAAGGCGATCCTAACAATATAGAGAACTACAGGCCTATTAATTTACTGGCAAACATATATAAATTATTTTCCTCGATAATCTTAAAAAGGATAACACAACAAATTGATAACGAACAACCTGTAGAACAAGCTGGCTTTCGCTCAGGTTTCAGTACAATGGATCATATTCATACCTTAGAACAAGTTTTCGAAAAATATAAAGAGTACAATAGACCACTTTACGCAGCTTTCATTGATTAAAACAAAGCATTCGATAGTATTAGTCAAGATTCAATTTGGAAAGCACTTAAATCCCTTAATGTACCTCAAAAGTATCAGAACATAATAAAACACATCTACTCTAATAGTACCAGTAATGTTAAATTGGAAACAAGAAGAGAGTCAATAAAAATCGAACGCGGAGTAAAACAAGGAGACCCTCTGTCCCCAAAAATTTTCATTTTGGTACTGGATTATGTATTTTGACAAATTGACTGGGTAAACAAAGGCATAATAGTTAATGGCTGTTTCTTGAGTCATCTAAGGTTCGCTGATGACATCGAAGTACTAGCAGAAACTCCAAAAGGCCTAGAAAATATGATCAATTCACTAGACAAAGAAAGTTTAAAAATTGGATTAAAATTGAATTTCAATAAAACCAAAGTGATGACCAACAGTTTTCAAATACCCATCACCACTAGCGGCAATGAAATCAAATACGTTGAAAAATATATATATCTAGGCAAACAAATATCATTTGATAAAAATTCCAACGAAGAAGAAGTCGAAAGAAGAAGGATTCTAACCTGTTAAAAATTTTGGTCTTTGAAAGAAATTCTAAAGGGAGATTTCAATCTAAAGCTGAAGAAAACTGTAGTTGAGACATGCTTAGTACCTTGTCTTCTATATGGATGTCAAACATGGACTTTCACGAATAAAGTAAAATAAAAAATTAGAACGACACAGAGAGCAATAGAAATAAGTATATTGAAAATAAGAAAAATTCAAAAGATAAGAAATCTTCTAATTAGACAAAGAATAAAAATAAAAGATGCACTGACCCACGCATTGAAACTAAAATGGCAATGGGCCGGTCATATATGGACGATAAAGACAACGAAATGGAAAGGGCCGGTGGGCATTAGAAAAGTTGGAAGACCGTGTAAGAGGTGGGCTGATGATGTGATTGAATACGCTGGAAAAGACTGGCATATTGGGCAAAGACCGAATAGTGTGGAAAAAAATGGAGGAGGCCTTCACCCAAAGAGGGGCCCATACTACTAATTAAACATTTATTATTAAAAAATAGAAAAAAATAATACTAACATAAAACTATTCTCTTTTTAAGTTCTTATAATATTAGGCTTAAGTTAAGTTAAGTTTACTAACAATAATTATAAGTTTGTTTTAATTTTTAAATTTAGCTTAACTTAATTATGTAATTTAGTATAATAAAAAATAAAAGGCTTTTTTACTTTATTTTATTTTATAACCTTTACCACACAAACGTTTTTTAACAATTCTTTTGAATAACGTAATACTTTTGTTTTGAACGTTTTCTGGGATCTTGTTGTAAAAGCATATACATCGCCCCACAAAAGACTTACTAACTCGACTTAGCCGAGTAGTAGGCATCATCAGTTTATGTCTGTTCCTGGTGTTAACATTATGGTTATGACAGTTTCTGGCAAATTCACTTATGTGCCTATGAACATACATTACATTATCAAGAATATATTGAGAAGCAACAGTCAAGATGTAATAATTTCTTTGAATTTTGCTCTCCATGATTCTCTAGGACCTAGGTTATAAATAGCGCGAATAGCCCTCTTCTGCAGCACAAATATTGTATTAATATCGGCAGCGTTGCCCCATAGCAATATACCATAGGACTTAGTACTATGGAAATAACTAAAGTATACTAGTCGCGCCGTATCTATGTCAGTTAATTGTCTAATCTTATTAACCGCGTATGCTGCAGAACTAAGTCTGTTCGCCAATCCTTCAATATGGGGGCCCCATTGTAATTTGGAATCTAGAGTTATGCTATGAAATATAGCAGATTCCACCGGTTCTATCACCTCTCCGTTTAACAAAACATTAATTGCATTTACATTTTTGACATTTGGTACGGTAAATTTAATGTATTTAGTTTCCTTGCTATTTAACAATAGGTTATTAGCGCTAAACCAGTACACGATGTCAGATAAAATATCATTCACTTCGTCATACATAGCTTGGTTTCTTTTCACTTTGAAAATCAGTGAAGTGTCGTCCGTCCAATACTACCTTATGTTTTTTCTCAATAAGATTAGGAAGATCATTTTTATAGATATAAGGAAGAGGAACGGTCCA
This sequence comes from Leptidea sinapis, assembly GCF_905404315.1. Classification (NCBI taxonomy): domain Eukaryota; kingdom Metazoa; phylum Arthropoda; class Insecta; order Lepidoptera; family Pieridae; genus Leptidea; species Leptidea sinapis. Next base: position 771,932 of record NC_066293.1, read on the forward strand.
AGAATAGACCCTTGTGGTACCCCCATACTGAGAGGAGTCCCAGGAGATCTCCTGCCATTCACGTCGACCCTCTGAATTCTATTATTTAGATATGAAGTCAGAAGATCGAGCGCAGTTCCTTTTATGCCATAGTGGTATAGCTTCCTGACCAGCGTTGAATGTTGAACACAATCAAAAGCCTTAGATAAATCACAGAAGATGCCAAGTGCATTCTGTGATTCCTCCCAGGCATCAAAAATATTCTTGATCAACTCAACAGCTGCATCCGTTGTTGAACGTCCCCTAGTAAAGCCAAATTGTTTCAAATGAAGTAATTTATGAGAGTTAAAGTAAGTAAGCATTTGGCTTAAAATTATTTTTTCAAAAATTTTACTAAGGGTCGGCAAAACCTACACAGGACGATAGTTGTTCGGATCAGAAGAGCATCCCGACGTAAATATTGGTGTAATTTTACTATGTTTCAGAAGGTCAGGAAACACGCCACGATTAATACAAGTATTAAATACTATTGCAAGATATGGTGCTATGACATCAATTATTGAACTTATTATTTTAACAGAAGTGCCCCATATATCAGCAGTTTTTTTCATGTCGAGAGACTTAAAAGTTTTAATTATTTCTCCAGGGCTAACAAAACTAAAATTGAAAGTTTGTTGGCATTCTTTAACATTTTTCAGAAGAAGTGACTCAGCAACACTGGTGTAGGAGACAAGAATGCTTGTGATAGAAACTGGAATGTCAGAAAAAAAAATCTCAAAAGCAGAAGCAACTTCCTGCTGAGATTGAATTATAGTATTGTTTATTGATAAATTGTATTCAATGAAAGACCGCTACTTTCACTCTTCCAGATTCCCAGTTAATCACATTCCAAGTCATCTTTATTTTACTCGGTGCATTTTTAATTATCTGTCTTATATGCATAGAATTTGCAATAGAACAAACACTTTTAAATAATTTAGAGTATTTTTTAACATACTCGAGAAAAGATGCATTATGATTATATAATGATCTCTCACTATATAGTTCATATAGCCTTTGTCTGCTCCTATGAATGCTAGCTGTTGCCCAATCATTAAATGACAAGAGACCACCTGATTTGACTGTCTTTGAAGTAAATATAGAAGCAAACTCTGTTTTAATTATTTTAAATAACATATCATACATTTCATTAGGATTAATGTTATGTTTCAATAAATCCAAATTTGAGAGTTTAACTGACACATTACCTCTATATTTCTCCATCCGCCTATTATTCACAGGAACAAACGTAAACTTTTTAATTTTAGAACATTTATTGTTGCCCAAAGTGGTCTGAACTCAGTTGGTTTATTATTGCCTGAGAAATGGGTTTATAATTTGAAAATATGTTATCAATACAGCTTTAGCCGGTTACTCTAGTAGGCTCTGAGACAATATTGGTTAAATCATATGATTTCAACAAAGATCTGAATCTAATACTGGTGGTGGATTTTTCTAATAAATTAATATTAAAATCACCACATATCATGATATACTTCTTCGACTTCCATAATTTTAATAAAACCTCCTCCAATATCTATATCCAAATCCACTATCAAATAATTCATATACTGCATCTGGGGGTCTGTATATATTAACAACAATGGCGCGATCGAGCTCTGCACAGGCTATTTCAATGGTACGTTCAACAGAGAGGCCTACAATATCTTCACGTTCTTTGAATTTAAATAATTTACTTACAAGTATAAGAGAACCGCCACGTGTAGCCTTTTCTCTGCAAAACGCACTTGCCACCTGATGACCACTGAAGTTATATAGCCATATTTTCTGAGCCAGTGCTCTGTTAAACATAAAATATGTATATCTTTATGATCCATAAATAACTCAAGTTCAAGTTCTTTACAAAATAATCCTTGCATGTTTTGGTGCATCAGGTTTGCCATTTTACAATAATCACTTATTCTAGTACATGTTAAATTACTTGTTTTTACACTGCTAGAATATGGCACATATGACTGCCATATCCATACAATACATTCCTGCGTTAACTCCAGTTGTTTAAGATATTATTGGTAGGGCAATGTAATAGGTAGCAATGTAAACACTTTTTCAGATTAAGCTGCTTCTTTTGAATTTAGAACCCAAATTGAACAGTGACATCAGCAGAGTAGGTATATTTTTAAACCCTGACTAAAAAGTGGGTTGCTATAAGTTTTACGTTTGTCAGTCTGTCCCTATTTTCTGATCAAGATATGTTCATTCGGAGGTTTTTTACGTTTATAATCAGAAATCACACTCATATTATAAAGGCACTAATCTGTATGTTTATTTATTGGTTTGTGTCTATATTTTGTACTTTTTATCTGTCTAAATGGATTCGGATCTAATAAGTTAAGGTAACCCTATAATGAGAGAAACAAACACTCAAATATAATATTTTTATTTACAGAAAATAATTCGGTAAACTGGTATATATGAAAATGTTTAGTTCCCTGGAAATCAATTTAGTTTGATAAAAACTGATCTCTAATACTTAGACATCTTTTCCAGGGTATCTGTTTGGCATATTATGTAGTGTAAGCGGACACCAATATATCTTTGCATGAAAGCTTTTGTCAAATTATAAATGTGGCTAAATTGGACCTTTGCGTGTTTAATAATAATTAATTAATCTGAATAAATATATTGACATTTGAAAGAGTTCTCAATACTTGTAAGGTTAAACAAAGTTTTATCTTACTTTTTGAGCATGAATTTTTAAACGCTTAAATCCTTTAGTGGTGTAATATAAATTAGCCTCGAGTAAATGATTTGAGCAAATGACAAAAGACTTCAAATCTCTCTTTTGCTGGCGCCAATTCTCTTTCATCTCGTGTACGGGAAAGCTAAAAAATTAGCTTTAACAGATTTGCGGACTGCTGTGTACAACAAGAATCAAACGTCACGTCTGTTAGATATATAGTTGTTTGTTCTTCACGTAAGCCGTTCACATTCTCCGGCAATGACGTTTTGTAGACAAAATACAAATTTTCAATTTCTTATTTGTTTCCCTAACTATCCTTTTAACAATTCTCAATTGATTAATTCACACTTCCAAATTGTTTATAATTTTTTTTCACTGGTTTTAGTTTTTAACTAACTTTTAGATTTGTAACAATGTATTGATAAGCGAAATTAGCATGTTGTGTTTACCTTTAAATGATTTTGCATACCCTGCACATATAATTTAAATTGTTAATTATTTCAGAAATATTTTTATGTAAAATCGCTGGTAGACCAATAAATAAATTTCCGACTGTGTGCTGGCCGCGTCCTTTCATCTGTCTCTTTCTGAAAAGTTGTTGAGAAAGGGATTGAATATTTGTTAATAATTGTATCTATATATGTATATTTAATGAAAAAATATTCGTTTTACTAAATTATTTACGTATTTTGCAAACCAAACTTACCGGTGAAAAGACATCTCTGTTTACAACAGTGTTGATTGTTTTTTTACGTCGTCAATTTATTAATTGAGCACTTTTTTATAGGATACACAGGCTTGGTAATTGACACAAAGTATACGACTAAAGAGAAAAGTGTGCTCACATTAAGCACACTTTTGCTGTTCTGCTATCAGACTGCTAATGATATGTCCATATATATAGGGCGTCATTGAGTAAAACGCTCTGCCCTAGATCCAGTTCTTGACTTATCTTAGCCAAAGATTGTGAAATGGTTGTATAAGATGAAAAAGAAATAGCAAAAAGAACGGCTCAATATCACCAATATATTTATATATATTCTGTTAGCTCGGAGGACACCACGGTGTTGCTTACTAATTCACAAAAGTCATAAACTCTAGAAATTTACGGAGAGGTATCGCTATTATCCGTTGACCGTTCAATAATGTCTGCACAACTCTTTTCTGCTTTTAATTGATGCTTCTAATGTCAACAGGTGTTCCGCCGGCTCGGGACGAGTTTGGCGAACCATCGTGCATCACTCTCGTCAGAGTTAGGATCACTTTGGGACTTCTTCAAGATAGACAAAGACAGACGGCGTTCGCAAGGTACATATGATACAATCGAATCAAAATCGCCAGTTAAACTAGCGAGAGACTTATTGCAAGTTGTGCAAGAAACTGTTTTTGCTAAAAAATTTGAAGAAAAACGATGTCCCATAGTAAAAGAAGAATCGGATTTGAGTTCAGATGAAGAAGAAGGAACGGAGAAGAGAGTCGCTAATTTGATAGACTTCTTCTTCACAATCGTCAAGAGTCAAAAATATGATAGAAAAGGCAGTGGAGGAAGCTGTTTTAAGACAGAAGCGAGCACTGAAGAAGTGTACGTTCCAACTAAAGTTAATACGGAACTTGAACAGAAAATGGAAACGCTCATAGAATTCCTCGCGTCAAGCGGCCATGCTGAAAGTGAAGAAAATAAAGATGACCACAAAATAACACTGATGGAGTTTCTATTCGGTTCGGACGAGAAGTGGAACAAACCAGTAATAGAGATCACCGGAAAGGCAATGAGTCTCTCTGAATCAGACATTAACATCAGAAGCATGTCCTACATAGATGATAGTCCTGACGACAACACGCTTGTCGAGATGCTGATCAAATACATGGAGACCTACACCACTAAAGATAACAACTTGTCTGTGACTCCGCTTTCCGAAAAATCCAAGTCTGAGACGACGATCAGTAAGCTGGAGACCATCAGCGACTTTAGCAAAACCAAATCAGACTCTACTCTGCACACGCAGGACACCGTGATAGATAGGTTCGAAGATCGCAGCCAGTCCAGGAGGATATCAGAGACAATGGTAGACCTGAGTCAGATCAAATCAGACATAGAGGAGATCTGCGAGACGGCCGTCCGGCGCGTGCAGGAGCTACAGATGATGGATGACACCATGAGCGATCAGGAAGACCTTGACAACTACAACGCGTACATGAACCCTCCACAGTGCAGCTTCAGTTACCCTTACAGCGTTGAGCTATCCGATATCTTAGAAGAAGACGAGCCGTCTTCTAGAGTGGATAGGAAGATGTCTCAAGAAGATCGTGCGACGCAGGCTAGACTATGTGCCGATGAATTGCTGAGGTATATAGAAGACAGGATTCAGAGTTATCCGTTCGATAACAGTTCGGTGCCCTCCACGGAGGAGTTCAGCCGCGAGTTCGACTTGAGTCCGACTCAGAAATCCCACAGCTTAGTAGATTTAAGAAACATTCCGGACCTGCCACCGAGTTTTATATTAAAGCCCAAGGTCGTGAGAGTCGATAAATCGACATCCACTACCGATATGTCTGAATCGATATCCGAATCCAAACGAATCGATACTTCCTGTATGACGGAGGACACGAACCTCACTTCAGAGAAGAGTGAGCGAGCGCTCGACAAACTGGAGTCACTGCAGCGGTTCTTCTCTCGATCTCGATTGGAAATAATCGATGAAGGGTTGGAAGAGAATGGAGATAGAAAGAGAAAAGAACAAAAGAGTGAGAATAGCAAGGGACAAGCGAGTCTAGACGATGTGGAGGATTTGATGGACGATAATGAAAGAGTAGAGAGAGAAGATGATACGATTAAAACAGAGGTAGATAGCGTTATTAGAACAAGTAATATTTGAAATAATAGACATGAGTTTGTTATAATAATCGCACAATATACCTGATATACTAAATACCTTGTCTCATTACATTACATACTCACCCCGAGATGAAGAAGGGATTATTTAAAACTCAATATTTGTATAAATAATTATAGCGATATTTGGATACATTTGATAAATTGTATTAAATTTTCAATAAAGTTTATATTTAGTCTAGCCTAGTTATATCATATTCTACATCACCTAGTTTATACTGGGAGTCACACTCATCACCAACCCGGTGTTTTACATTATAATATTAGAATTGCGGCAATCAATAAATATTGTGGGCGGGAACCTCAAACATTTTGAACATTTGCCGGCTAAGTCGGTACAGATATTTCGGAGACAGCCCGTCTCGTAAAAACAGAAAGATTAAAATTTCAAATATCGTCTATAAGGATTAAAAGCATTTACGAATACTTTTTTTATTAAACAAACGGCACTCCAATTTCATTCAGTGCATAGATTTAGTAACATTTTTTACAACATATTATTTAGCATAATAATAATATGTAATCCTCCTTATAAATAAGTCTTATATTTTAAACTGAACAGTCTTCATATTAAACTTCAACTACATAACTTCATATTACATTGTTAAGTTTGTAACTAATCATAGTGTCGATAATAATCGGTAATACATTTCCACAGTCTGGTCACCATGGTGATTCACTGCGGGTTAGGTTTCTCATTAAACTACTTAATGTATGTATGTATGTATGTGTGAAACATGAAAGACCAATATATTAGCAAGTATTAGTAACAATTATGGATAAGATATGACGCTTGTATATTATGTATGTATTCAGTTGTAAAACGATATGTTTTCATTAAAGTATATTTTATAAAACTGTTGTTTGGTTTCCTCAACACTGATATTCAATAAAAAAGTATAAACTGCACATTGAATACTTGCTGTGTGTTCTACAAGCAATATCGAAAACAAAAAACTACTTTATAGAATTTTTGTCTGTTTGTCTGTATGTTCTTGATTGTTTGCGGCTTCATAGCGTCCATTTGGACGACGCAGACAGCAGCTAGCATTCTAGACTACGGTCGATAATTTCTGAAACAAAAAATAAATAAAACGATTAATGATTATAAGATCCATTGCAAAAGGAAGACAATATAACAAAAATATAAGGAAAAATAATTTACAGGTGATCTTACTGGGGGTTAAAATGATCATCTTTGATTGCCTAATGCCCTGCAATGAGTTAGCTAGGGGAGATTTAAAAAATATATGTTAGAGACTTATATGTAATCTCCTATCCGAACGTTTAAAAATTTTGTAAGAAATTTGTAATGTAATAAAAATTATTGAAATGAAGCTGTGTTCAATTTTAAGATTTGCACTGCTACCAAACTACTGGTGATGTTTTTATCGCTCTAACAAATAGTGTCGTTGGCGTGATCCTGAGCCTGAAGAGTAAAAAACGGTTTATCTCGATTTTCGGCGAAACAACAAGCCTTATAATAGCCATGAGATTGTATTGTTTGCTGATGACACAATACAGCGTAGGTACTTCACTATAAGCCACCGCCTGCAACGATATAAGGCGCAAATTCGGCCTCATATGGAGTACCTACTGTTCACTCCTCAGGGCGGGTGCTCCCCAGTACCAGCTTACTCCATTTGACAGCATACAACTAATCATTAACGATCAAGTGATCTCCGATCGGCTTGAATCTTTGGCGTGGCGTAGAGATGTGAGTTCTCTCTGCACCTTCTTATCACGGGGAGTGCTCAGTATTGATTCCAGCGGCCGAATTCCATTACGTGCAAAGTCCACATCATGTTGACGTCTGGCATTCCACAACCGCGCGTTTTGCAAGAAATTTATTGCCTCGCGCAGCTACTTTGCGGAATCAACCGATATGACTTAGACCTTCAAGAAAAGAGCATACCCTTAAAGGCCGGCAACGCATCTCTTGTTGTTGAGGATGTCTATGGGCGGTTACCTCACCACTCCCCATCCATTGAGCCGCTTGCCCGTTTGCCCCCTCTAATATAAAAAAAGTACAAACCAACGTACTTATAAATTATCAGAGGTTGGAACTTGGACACTACGGTCTTCTTGGGTATCACGAGAGATGAAAAGCTCCAGTGGGGTTCACATATTGCCCAACTAGCAGATAGACTCAGCTTTGCGGCATACGGCTACGATGAGTGTACTTCAGTTATTTTCACAGCATCATGACGTACGGTATTTTGCTGTGGGCTCATGCTGCTGACATTGATATAGTGTTTCTCTAAAAACAAGAGCTGTTCTTGCTATGTATCAGCTTGGTTATAGACAGTCTCTCAAAGAAAAATTTAAAGAAATAAATATTATGACCGTTCATGTCAGTAAATTTATAAAAATTTAATATACGTTCGTTACTATAACACTAGAAATATGAGATTGCTTGTAACTAATTCTTCATGAGATACATAATAGCTTTGAGGGTAAATTTATACACTATTGAATAAAGTACCAGCCACTGTCCAGACATTATTTATAAATAAATATAAATGTATAATTTTTCCACGAAACTTGGTGAATCGTTATCTTTTTATATTCTTAATACACTGTATATTTTTATTTGAAATATTAATTTTTTCCCCTTATGTTAACTTAAATATCGAAAACGAACCCTAACTTTGAATAGAAAAAAACTCACGTCAAAATGTCTGTTTTATCAAAAAAGTCGTTTTGCTTTTTCTTCGTTGAAATCTCTACTTTTTGATGGTGTAAAATTCATCATAACCGTACAGATAATCTATACTTAGTGGCCCATCTCGGCCAAGTTTCAAAGAGGGGCTCCTGCCAGCTATCGGAACGTGTATTGCAGCGTTAATAATATCGTTCTTCTATCGAGGCCAGTCTGGAGATCGTCGCGGGATGTGGTAGACCCACCTGGTTCAGTTTAACCCCAGAAGACTCAATTCTGCATGTCAACTATATGCGTTCACACTATTACGCCACAATCAATAACAAAACTTTTCGTATTACTAATTTATAGACAATAATGCTCTCAATTAAACAAAAAAAAACATAATTAGATTTGGATATTCTTTTTTCACAACCAAGTCAGTCCTGATCACAGACTTACAATATACTATCGTATACACAAATAAAATTTGAAAACAAAATTTTAGTTTAGATTAGCAAGAGCGACTTCTCAAGTCAATTTCCTAATATGCAAATATTGAGGTTGAGCAGGTTATAAACTGTAAAGTAGATCCTGTAGATGAAGCCACAACCTGAGAGTTGGACAAGACATATGTTTGCGCCGTTATTGTTCGCATTCAATAGCATATAGCGCCATCTGGGGGGCTGATGTACAATCCGAGCAATTGGCATCACCCTGGTCTTCGCATCGGGCGCTGAACGACTCTCTGGCCGCTTACAACGCGACACTATAGATTGACCTAGTTCGAGTGGACACCGCTGACCACGCACGCGCCGCGTTACGCATTCGAGCATCATTGTCGCACGTGGTTTTTTATACTACTTCTTTCGCATCATCGTAGTGCCAAGTGAAGTGCTTGTCTGAGGAAAGGGCTGACCAGTATCAGGTGAGTACTTCAGCCACTTGGCGTTTTATGTTTATTGATTGTGAACAGGCCAAACTAGATTACCCGCAACCTGACTTAACCTGGACATCTAGCATTACACCGCACCCCATTTTGACTCCCTCGCATCACCATTAATTTTGGTCCTTCGAGCCGGATAGAACCAGCAGCTTTTGCTATTTAATTTGCTTTTATTTTTGCTTACCTAACTTAGAATCGATTCGCAATTCATATCTATTTCCAACCTTCGCATAGTGTTAATATATTTAGCTATTCACTTTAGTTTATTATATAAATATTTGTTCAATAATAAACACTTTACTCATTAATTTCGCATAATCTAACTGTATCATAACGAAACATATACATTTCATAAAAAAGCATTACAAGTTTACAACACATTTTCAATATGGCGCTTGAAACAAAAATCAAACTTGTAGTTGGTAAGAAACAGGCAATATTTTCGCATATAAATGAACTGTATAGTACTGCAAAAAAGATTTCTATTGATACAAATACGCGAAGTTCACAAGAATTTGTGGCCACGTCGGCGAATATTGAGAAATTATATAGCGAATTTAACGATCTATGTGACCAACATAACGCTTTATTATTGGAACAAAACCCAAAATTTGAATTGAATTTTAACAATTGGACCGCATTTCAAACATTATTTTCTGTTGTACAGCAAACTCGGAATGAGTTATTACAATCTCGTCGTCATCAAGTTGAACCGGATAAATCTAATTCGGTTAATAATGATTGTCGCCTACCACCACTTGACTTGGTTAGTTTTTCAGGACAACCCGAAAGCTGGCCTCTCTTTTATCACAGTTTTAGCACAAACGTTCATAATAATAAGCAACTCAATGATTCGCAACGAGTGCAATATTTGGTAGGCAAGCTAAGTGGAACCGCGCTTAACATTTTTGCCGGTATCATGCCTAATGAACATAACTATTCGACAATATGGCAGTCGTTAGTTGATAAATACCAAGACAAGCGAGCACTTGGTACTATATATTTAAATAACATACTCGACATTAGGTATACATCTGAGACCCCCTCCCACCTCAATAGTTTTGTTGAAAAGTTTCATGCGTCTATGTCCGCTTTAAAACAATTAGAAATTTCAGATTTAACAGAATTTATTTTTCTTCATCTCGCGCTTAAGAAATTAGATACAAATTTAGTACAACGCTTTGAATCATCCATTAAAAAAGATATTCCATCGAGTGCCGTCTTAGTTGATTTCATAAGACACCACGTTAAGGTACTAGAACGAACAACCAACACCAGTCGGCCAAATAATATATCGAACGTTCAAAGATCTCGCGGAACCGTTTCTAAACCATCGCATAATTCTCATACCTTTGCAATAATACACAATGACAACAACACTTGCAATTTATGTAAAACCGCAAAACATTCTCATATATATCAATGCCCGGATTTTATAAAACTATCAGTTAATGAACGCTTCAATTATATTAAAAATAATAAGTTATGTATTAATTGTTTAAGTTCAAAACATATGGCGATTAATTGTAATTCAAAAAATACTTGCAAGCAGTGTAATAAGAAGCACCACTCATTAATCCATTTTGTTAACAACAAACCGGTTCCGCAACCGCTGATACATACGGAACATCACACAGCTGTAGGCTCGTCCAGTACAGCTGAGCGGCCGCTCGAGGATGGTGCGCAGTCGCTCTGCATGCATTCGGCTAATAGTAACGTCGCATTACGTCATTTGCATAGCTTTGACACTTTATCTATTTTACCAACCGCGCAAGTATATGTTGTGACTGGTGGTCGAAAAAGGTGTATAATACTATAAGGTGCTTAATTGATAGCGCCTCGCAAAATAATATTATCACGCGCGCTTCTTGCATTAGATTAAATTTAGATGTTAAACCTCTCATAAATTCATCGATTAAGACATTAGGGTCTATTTCCACTCCTATTAAAGGTTACGTTTCGCTTACAATACAGTCACGTGTTTCAGACGCTCAATACAATTTAATTCTTTTAGTTGTAGATAATATAACTGAACCGTTACCGGCGCACACGATTGACAAGTCGACTGTACATTATTTTGAACATTTATCGCTCGCTGATGAATCTTGGAACGCGCCCGGAAATATAGACGCCATTCTCGGTGCTCAGATGTTCGCTTTTATATTATTTAGCGGTAAAGTTATACCACCACCGCTCGGTCGCTCTGCTCACTCGTCCAGTGTCATTTGCTCAGCACCCCACGCGCTTGAAACAACGCGTGGCTATATTGTTATGGGGGAAATACCTTCCACTCATTCTAACGATATAGTCTGGTCCTTCGGCCCTTTAGTAAATAATTTAAATAACATTTTAGTAAAATTTTGGCAGCTGGAGCAAGTGCCTTCTGTTAATAATATAAGTCCTGAAAATAAGGAATGTGAGCAGATTCTTAAATCAACGGTCGCAAGAAGTTCTTGTGGTCGCTATATCGTTTCGCTTCCTTTTAAGACCGATCCAAAGTTATTAGGTAATTCTTTTATTAACGCTCAACGTCGTTTGACCGCGTTGGAACGAAGATTCCATGCGTTTCCCGCTTTACGTAAAGCCTACAATGAAGTTATTGTAGATTATATTGAAAATGGATACTTATCAGAAATTCCCTATTCTTTAAACGCTATATCTGACGGCTACTTTATTCCGCATCACGCTGTTTTTCGGCCAGATAAATCGACAACAAAAACTCGCATAGTTTTAGACGCAAGTGCTAAAACCGATTCTGGCGTATCGCTTAATGACTTATTGCATATTGGGCCTAACTTGCAGGCAGATTTATTTACACTTCTTTTAAGGTTTCGTTATTTTAAAATCGCTTTAAACGCAGATATAAAACAAATGTATTTAAGAATTTTATACCGCTTCGCTGATAACGAACCAAATCGCATTTTTCAATTTAATTCAGTGGCTTTTGGCCTTCGCTCTAGTCCGTACTTAGCTATGCGGACTGTACGACAGCTCGCAGAGGATGAACGTGAACGCTTTCCTCTCGCTGCTGAAGTTGCTACACAGGAACTATTCATGGACGATCTGACCACCTCAGTACACTCTGTTGACGACGGTATACGCTTGGCGGACGAGTTACGCGCGTTATTCAAATCCGGAGGATTTAATTTGGTAAAGTGGGCAAGTAACTCGCACGTTCTTCTCACACACTTACCGGAGTCACACCGCGCGTCGATTGAGTTCAGCGATGACAATAGTAATTTAAAGGTGTTAGGCTTGAAGTGGATACCTACTACCGATACCTTCACGTTTACTATATCCTCAACATCTGTAGGCAGTACTAAACGGGCGATACTTTCAACTATTGCTCGCTTGTTTGACGTTCTAGGATTTGGTGCACCTGTCATATCATACGCAAAACTTTTGATACAAGAACTTTGGCTTGCAAAAGTAGAATGGGATCAGGAACCACCGGAAACTATAACCGAACGTTTTATTAAATTTAAAAATGAATTATCATTATTGGCTAACTTGCAAATACCACGCCACTTAGGTGTCACAGCTGGCTGTACTGTGCGCATGCTCGCCTTTGGGGACGCTAGTATCAAATCATACGGCTGCGTATTATTTTTGCATGTAACACATCCAAATCATGAAGTTTCCATACATTTTGTTTGCGCCAAATCAAAGGTGGCTCCTCTTAAAACAAATACTTTAGCAAGGCTTGAATTATGTGCCGCATTGCTTGCATCTGAGCTTGTGAAACAAGTGCATTCTGCATTTCATGACCGCTATTCTATAGACGAAATCTATGTTTTCTCTGACTCCACAATCGCATTGTCTTGGATTCATTCATCTCTACATCGGTGGCAAGTATTTGTTGCCAACCGAGTCAGTAAAATACAAGATATTCTTTCGCCTGAACGCCTATCAAGAGGTTTATTACCCTCTCAATTAATAAATCACCCGCTTTGGTGGTATGGTCCTCCATGGATGCGCCGTCCGACAACGGACTGGCCTATAGTGCCATTTGAACCATCACGTATTGATGGTATAGTTCCCGAGTTTAAAAGTACAGTTACTCTGACTGCTACAGTTAATATTAACAATTCGCCGGTTCTGGAATTATTGCATAGAATTTCTTCTTGGAAAAAATTGTTACGCATCATTGTTTATATACTTCGTTTTATGAAAAAACTACCACGCAGCACTACAATTCACATCGCTGACATTGAGGCTGCTTAACTGGTAATTATTCGAGAATTACAAAGAAAATATTTTTCTGACGAAATAAAAAACATAAAAAAGGGTAACGTATCATCCCCTTCTTTAAGAAAACTAAATCCGTTTGTAGATGATTACGGATTGCTTCGTGTTGGTGGTAGATTAATAAACGCAAATATACCATTTGAAAATCGCCATCCAATTCTTTCACCTCGTCGTGATCATTTGATTGATATTATAATTGATGATTATCATCGATCAAATTGTCATACAGGTTCTCATCTTCTTCTGTCATTACTCAGACAGAGATATTGGATTATTTCGGCTAGAAATATTATCAGACAACGCATAAGAAATTGTAATTTCTGTTTTAAGGTCGCACCGTCGCATCTTTCGCCTATAATGGCAAACCTCCCTCCTGCTCGTGTACAACAAGCTAAGCCTTTTACACACACTGGCATCGACTATGCTGGGCCTGTCAATATTACTCTTACCCGAAAACGTGGCGTAAAAAGTCAAAAGGCATACATATGTCTATTCGTGTGTTTAACAACGAAGGCAGTGCATATTGAAATTGCATCTGACTTAAGCACCGAAACTTTTTTAGACGCCCTTAAACGGTTTTTAGCTAGAAGGGGTCCAGTATCTTGTATTTATTCCGATAATGGAACCAATTTTATTGGTGCGAAACGGAAATTGGATGAATTATACATGTTTTTATGTTCAAAAAATATGTCTACCGCATTGCAAACAGAATTAAACAGCCATAGAATAAAGTGGCGGAATATTCCTGCACGCGCACCTCACTTTGGAGGACTGTGGGAGAGCAACATAAAAAGCATAAAAACTCATTTATATCGCTGCATAGGTCAACAGTTGTTATGCTATGAAGAATTGTTGACTTTACTAGTGCAAATTGAATGTCTCTTAAATTCGCGCCCACTGTGCTTAATATCGGATGAACCACATACTATTCTAACTCCCGCACATTTTTTAAACACGACACCTTTACAGTCTCTGCCCACATATGAAATGGACGAATCTATGAGCCTCTCGAACAGAAAGAGACTCTTATATAGTTTAGTTCATAGTTATTGGAAACGGTGGCATGTAGATTATCTACACACATTGCAACATAGACAAAAATGGAACACTCCAGATAGACCACTTCAGCCAGGTACTCTTGTTCTCATTCACCAAGATAATACACCACCATTGCGCTGGCCTACGGGTATTATTGAACAAGTATTCCCCGGAAAAGACGGAGTTGTTCGCGTTGCATTAGTACGCACTGCTACTGGAACTTTTAAGCGTCCAGTCGTGAAGTTGTGTCCGCTTCCATCACAATAATTTTTTTTCAGTAACTATTACATTTATTAATAACATAGATTCTTGCATTTTTTTTTGTATTCGCATTTAATTTAACGCATCACCGCATCTCATATTATATATTACGCACCGCATTTTTAAATATTGGTATGTTCATGCCAAATTTTCTGATCATAACCCTCTCCTACTTTCTTACACCTTTTCCTTACCCGCGTTTTTCCTTTGAAAATCCCATTGATTTCCAAGCCGGGGAGTATGTTTGCGCCGTTATTGTTCGCATTCAATAGCATATAGCGCCATCTGGGGGGCTGATGTACAATCCGAGCAATTGGCATCACCCTGGTCTTCGCATCGGGCGCTGAACGACTCTCTGGCCGCTTACAACGCGACACTTACCGATTGACCTTGTTCGACTGGACACCGCTGACCACGCACGCGCCGCGTTACGCATTCGAGCATCATTGTCGCACGTGGTTTTTTATACTACTTCTTTCGCATCATCGTAGTGCCAAGTGAAGTGCTTGTCTGAGGAAAGGGCTGACCAGTATCAGGTGAGTACTTCAGCCACTTGGCGTTTTATGTTTATTGATTGTGAACAGGCCAAACTAGATTACCCGCAACCTGACTTAACCTGGACATCTAGCATTACACCGCACCCCATTTTGACTCCCTCGCATCATCAAGATTTTATGACGATACGTCACTCGAACGGTTAGCACAGTTGGGAGAGCACTGGCACGGAACGCGAGAGGTCGTGGGTTCGAATCCCGTATTGTTCATAAAATTTTCTTTTCAAATAGTGTTATCACTTTAAAAGCATAACAACTTGTTTATACTATCGTATAGACTACCTGACAGCCCGATAGCACAGTAGACATATGTACCAGTACGGAAACTGCCTACAAACGTTCGAAATGACACATTCACACAAACATGCGCATCGACGAGGCCCCTATAGACCAGTGCCGAAGCCTTTGAAAATGATAAAAAGTGAAACAAAATAATAGTAGGATGAAACCCATTGGAAAAGGACGAAAATATAACAAAAATTAAGGGAAAAATAAATTACGGGCATTGTAATTTATATTTTTTTACACCATCAGAAGGTAGATATTTCAACGAACAAAAAGCCTCCAAACTTTTTGAAAAAAGCTGATATTTTGACGTCAGAATTTTCGATTGTTTTCAATCGAAATTCTGACGTAGGGTCCTTTTTTGATATTAAGTTAAAATAAGACGAAAAAATAAATATTTTAAATCAAATAAATTACAGTGTATTTGGGACATAATAAGGCAAGTTTTCACCAAAAAAATTTTTTTTTGAAAAAGATATAAATAAAAAACCAAAAACTTGGTTTTATGAATTTTCATCTAAATTTTGAGGTTATGTGAAAAAATGGTAATAACAAAAGTTTTAGATCTCTTTATTACCTACAACTTTGCCATAGGACTTGTAGTTTTGCCGGAAATCGAGATAAGCCGTTTTTTACCCTAAAACACCCTCCCTTTTCCACTTCCCGACCTCAGATCGCCCGTAATTTATTTTTCCCTTAATTTTTGTTATATTCTCGTCCTTTACCAATGGGTTTCATCCTACTTTAATTTTTTTTGGTTTCAAAAATTATCGACCCTGGTCTACTAAGCAGTTTTCGCAGTCAATACGAGTCGAGTGTCACGTTGTTATTTGTTTCCAGAGTACCTAATTAATGCCAGAGTATTGCGTGGTATACGGCTATTTGAACTCGGCTCCATGAAAACTCCAGTTTTCGTTTTTTAAACTATAAAGTAGTATATAATAATGTTTTATTGTTTTAATATTATTATAATTAGTAGGTATTCGAATTATAAGTCCGTGAGATCAATCATAATAAATTCGTGAACATAATGCACATTTTACACTAAGGTGGCGGCTGCAATATTTATTATCATTTTTTATGAGTGTAGTTTAATGGTTTTCTAGGATGTTTTTATATTTATTTATTTTGGACAAAAATACTTACCTACATTGTTTTGTCATGGTTTTCGTGACTTTTGAAACCAATACCAGCTAGTGCTGTCAAAATAAAATTCAAGATGGCGGCTGCAAAAAATTATCAAGTTTATCGTCACGCGTGCTGTTTTCATGGTTTTCGAGGGTGCTGAGATATATAGTGCTGTCAAAATATTAATCCAAGATGGCGGCCGCATGATATTGTCAATTTTTTCGTTATAGGTGTCGTTTTCATAGTTTTTGAGGATGTTGAAACTGATAGTGCTGTCAAAATGTAAATCCAAGTTGGAGCTACATGAAATTATCAACTTGTTTATCATGGGTGTTAATTTCATGATTCTTAAGAGTGTTGAAGCCAATAATGCTGGACTTAAAGAAACGAAGACTGAAATAAAATTGTGTATTCACCGACACTCCCGAAAATCATACCCATATTGATGTTATTGAAAATGTCACATCCGCCATCTTGGATCTTGAAATGGGTGTCATATTTGTCATAATTCCACTCCAGAAAATCTCAACATTGATACCCAATTTGATTTTATTGTAAAAGTCACATTCGCCATCTCGTATCGCAAAACAGATGACATATTCGTTATAGACACTCACGAAAACAATAATTGCCCCGTCTAGGCATGTTCGTGGGAGAAGAGTTTCTAAGACTGTGGTGGAAGTGAAACTTCAACGGACAAAGTTTAAAAACACATATTTCAAAGCTTCCCGTCAATATTTCAAATAAAATATTTCAACGAAAATTAAAAAAAAAATATTTCCAAGAAAAACATTCAATAAAATGTTTAAAAACATTACATAACAGTCATCATGTAAACTATAATATTGCATTATATATACACTTTCCCCCTTATTCATAATAGTCTGCTAACTTATAGCATTGCTAATTCTCACTCTGTCTTCTTCTATTGACCTAAATCAGAATGAGAAAAAACACTCCTTAGCGGATGTTTGAAGTTAGCAGACAAATATGAATAAGGGATAACGTTTACGTTCTGCAACGCCCCTTATGAAACTTCGTTCCAAAACTCGTTTTTAAGTCGGTTAGAAAAGTAATCTAACAACCCTATTGCTTCAATGGAGTGTACGCACATATAGCTAAGTATTTCATCAACAAGGCTTAGTTTCCGTACTGATACCTAGGTCTACTGTGCCGATAGTGCGTGACCAATTTTGATTGAAGATTTGTGCGTCAGTTAGATTAATATTATCTACTAAGGATTTAATTTCCAAGCGTGGCTGACTGTTTACGACTTGTCAAACAAAATTGGTTACAGTAACTATAGATCGTTTACCTTTTCTATCTTGCTGTATCTTCGCACGCTTTACACAAGTTGTATGACCTATAATTAATAGGATGACACTAAGTTTTTAGAAATGGCTAATTATAAACAACATAATAAAAGTAAACTCAAATCATAAAATTTTGACCTTACCTTGAAGGTCAAGTATCTATCAAGTACTGTAGAAGCACTCAACAGGTAGTATTTTAATTTTAATTAAAGAAATGAAACAAATTTATTGCTTGCTGACGCACGTGTAATTGAACAAGAAACACATTACACTAAACCCTTACACAAATACATTAAACATGTAAATATTAACTTTGCTGGCTTAAAGCTGCAGGCGTCGACAAGTACCTTATGTGCTTTGAAAAGATATAATAAAACTAATAACTTGTTTAATCAGTTTATGATTTTCTACGAACTTTCTTTTGAAAGGGATGCAGCAGCGATGAAATCAACCGCTATGTAAAATTATTAATTAGATTGCACAAAAAATAAATTCAAAAAACTTAAGAGATTTAAAATTGCTATGCAGATGACACACTGGTCGGTGGTGGTGGTATACACGCGCCATGCAGGTCTCTCTCAAACAATCGTCGACGAGTGCCGGGAGAAACTTGTAGTCCATCGAGTCCTCTCTATTCGAATTCAATTCAATGTATGATTGAACCGCCAGAAGACTCGTTTGCGCGTTAACCACTAAAAAACCCATTTGTCGTATCACCGCTCTTCGACAACACTTCCCTTAAAGCCTCGCCTAGTATCAGAATACTAGGTCTCGAAATATCGAGCGATTGCCAATTCCGCGGTCATCTGGAAGGCAAAGCAAATTGGCAGCATTTTAAGCACTCTACAAAGCCAGGTCCGGCCTCATAGAATGTATTAAAAAAACTTTGTACGATAATTGACATGGATAAATCAAATCAAAATCACTATTCATTTATGTAGGTCATGGAAATGACACGTCTTATGAATGTAAAAAAAAATCTTATTGTATCTACTGCTACTTCGTAAAGGGTTGAACTAATGAAAAAGACTCTTTTTCATCGTTTTACAAATCATTTCAATTACAATATAATATGTAAATTGATGCAACAAACATACTCAAACGTCAAATAGTCAATGCCTTACAAGTCAAATAGTCAGTCAAAAAAGTTAATGTAAATAAATACAAAACAAAAGTTATTGAGTACAGTAGCTGTATCATCCACACACACCGTAAATAAATAAAGGCATTTTGTGAGCATTTTATAAGCGATTATATGAAGTAGAATGCGAAGATACCACAAAAAATAAAATCAACATTTCATATTAAATTATGTTTTCAAAAATTATGAAAACCCCTGACTTCTTATTCTGCCGGTGAACTAAGGTCATCTCCCTGACCTCGGTCCAATGGCGGAGAGCTAGCGTCAGCTCAGCGGCGGCTCAAAATAATAAGGCGGGGCTTCTCGCACTGTTGTTCCGCCGTCCGTTGACCGATGACTTTACATGGGATAATGAAACACTACTGAATTACTAATCAAGTTTTATTACGATAGCATACAGTAAACAAGCTGCCACGACACAATTACTGTTAATTATAATTTAGTTCATTACAATAATTTACCAATATAATAATAAGTTAATCATTAATTTGCAGTATTACAACATATTACATAAGACGGGCCACATACACCTGTACTGCTGGCCATTTTACTAAAACATGATTTCATTTCATTTAGATCAAGTATAATCAGTTATTTGGGCCCGACACTGACACGACATCAACTCTCTTGTTCTCATGTCCACACATCAACATTTTATATCTAATAGTTAATTTCCTACACTGTAAACTATTATTATTTATAAATTAGTTATATTACCGCGTGTGAAACATGATCCACCAGACACGATTTTATATTACGATATTTTCACGATACACTTTCAGAGGAAGTCCAAAGTAAGCTGTTGCCACATTTCTCTCCCACTAGAACTGTTACCAGAATGTGTCACGAACAAGTTTAAGAGACCCAATAAGCACAAATCCTCTGATTTTAAACAATTACAAGTCTGTAGGACAGCCTGGGCATGGAGTAAGAACTAACACACTAACTAATATCAACCAATCAAGCAAAATGTCTTTTTGTAAACATTTTGCATATTCTTGGTTTATTGTTAGGTATAACTTTATACCAAGTTTATTACTAAGGCCGTAAGTGCTGCTGGCTGTCCACATATCACCGCAACAACAGTAAGTGACAGACACAAGATACTCTGCAATGTAAATAAACCTTTACTAAAAGTAAACTACTTAATACAGTAGAGCCTCGATAATCCGTACTCAGGCTAATCCGAACGTCGCTATAATCCGAACTGCATACCCCACCCCACTTCCTCGCCTTCGCCTCGCTGCTATGTTGTTTATTAATTAGTCTGCAGTTACGACTGCCACGTTGCGCGTCCATTCCACGTTTTTCTGCTCTGTACTCGTGCGCGGCGTGTTTTTTGAGGTTATAAAGATGGTTCCAACACCAAAACGCAAACATAAAACTTTGACTATAGCCGAAAAGTGCACCATACTAGACAGTTTAAAGGACGGAGTGTCGGCAACTTCTCTTGCTTGTAAGTATGGCGTTGGAAAATCAACAATTACAGACCTCAAGAAAAATGAGCAAGAATTGAGATCTTTTATAGCTAAAACTGAGAAAGGACCAGGGTTCGGAAAAACTCTAAAATTACCAGAGAATCCAGTGCTAGAAGAAGCACTGTTCACATGGTTTTTAGAACAAAGACGACGCCACATTCCATTGTCTGGTGGGGTCGTAATGGAAAAAGCGAGATTCTTCCATAAAAAACTAACAGGTTCGGATTTTTCTGCAAGTAGAGGATGGCTTGATAATTTTAAAAAACGTCATGGCATACGTCAGCTGAAAGTGTCAGGTGAGAAAGTCTCTAGCAATACGGAAGCTGTTCAACCATTCCAAGAAAAATTCCTAAACGAGATAAAAGAAAAGAACCTTTGCCCTGAACAAATTTACAATGCCGACGAATCAGGATTGTTTTGGAAGGTTCTGCCGGACAAAACTTTAGCCTCTTCTGCTGAAACTAGCGCTCCTGGGTCGAAAGTGTCTATAGAGCGAATAACTTTTATGCCTTGCGCAAACTCTACAGGGAATCACAAATTACCATTGCTAGTGGGGAAGGCAAAAAAGCCAAGATCTTTTGGATCTGTAAAATTACCAGTGCATTATGAAGGGCAGAGGCGTGCTTGGGTAACCAGAGATATTTTTCTCGAGTGGTTTAGAGGCCATTTTGTTCCAGAAGTCAAACGCCATTTAAAAAAAATGGGACTGCCACAAAAAGCATTACTACTCTTAGACAATGCCCCTGGACATCCAAATGCTGAAGATTTGACAACAGAAGACGGCAACTTCTCTGTACTGTACATGCCTCCAAATTGTACGCCTTTGATCCAAACTATGGATCAAAACGTAATCCAAAATGTCAAGATAAATTACAAAAAGAAACTCCTGATTCAAATGTTCGTGCAGCAAGAAGCCGATGAGGCTTTAACCTTGCATGATGTTATAAAAAGCGTCACAATTAAAGACGCCATTTTTTCGCTAGCGCAATGTTGGGATCATGTATCATCGTCTCTTATCGAAAAATCTTGGAAGCCTCTTTGGCCTGAAAAAATAAATTCAACAGAAGATAGATCAGAAGAAAATGATGAGTTCGACGTAGAAGACGATCTCCCGCTCAGTCTTTTACGTAATCGTGGTTATACAGAAGAAACCATTTCCACTTTCTTGTCCATGAGTGAAGAGGAGAATTGCACAGATCCTATAACTGATGATGAGATCATAACCCAAATAACGCAAGAGAATGACGAGTCTTTAGCTGAAGATTATTTTGCTTCAAATGTCAAGAAAATTACTCATTCACAAGCCATATCATCTTTGAACACTTGCTTGGAGTGGGCTGAAGAAAATGACCTGTCCTTATCGGAAAAGATGATGCTACGTAACTTGAGGGACAAAGCTTTTTTCTGGTCCATCAACAGGACTCGCCAAACTAAAATAGATCAGTTTATGACTAAATAGACAATTTACACCTTACGTATTTTATGGTACCTAATTATTATGTAAATGTACGGTAAGCAACGAGCCGGGCTTTTTATTTGCATTACGACTGTAGTCCTTACGCTGCTTGTAATAAGAGCGTTCCCAAGGTCAATATGTAAAGCCCAGCTCGTTGCTTACTGTACCTCTTAAACTATGTATATAATTAAACACTATTTTAAGAATAAAAATGTTTTTTTTTCTCCTTACATACTATAATCCGAACGCTTCGTGAGTCCGAACAGGGGTTAGTTTTGCTAGTTCCGATTATCAAGGCTCTACTGTACTAAAAACGTATATCTATAACAAGATGTTCATTTGTTCATAAATATTGTTCTACAGTTATTATATATGTGTTATATATTACAAGAGTAACATGGACTAGGTCAAGGTGTTACATGTTTTATCTGACCACCGGCTAATGATCTGTGTCGACAACGAAGGTATCTATTATAAATTATAGTATTTGGAGTTAATTCCGGGTTTCATAAAGTCAACGAACACGCAAGAATGAATCTCTTGTTCCAACGTTAGGCGAGTGAACAACTCCTGAACATGTCTCGAGGTGATCTTGTGAAACTTATTGGAATTAACGCTAAAGATCAACATTTATAACATTGAAATAACCTGTGACGTAGTCGACACTACCTTTACTATAATTCTTATTTTTAAAAGCAATGGATCTTCCCTAATTCTAATAATTTTCTTTTACATTTTCGATTTAGAATCAGTGGGTTTGATTGGATTATGATCTACTTCGGGCATAAAGCTACGCGTGCGAGTGGCTATAGTAGATGTACACAAGGCATCATTGTGTTAATAAGTTCACAATGAATTTCACGCGGAAATACGTTATTTAGAACAAAAAAAGGAAAAAAAAAAAAAAAAAAAAAAAAAAAAACAAAATAGAAATCAAATATTTCTACTGTGAATGTTTTGCCCCGTGGGTCCAATAAGAATCGTGAAGTTTGGGAATCCTTGTTCAAAGCATTACTAAGCATTACTGACCATACAAATATAAATAAGACGGTACTGCATGGCTCCCCGCTGGTCACCAGCGAATAACTAGTGATTGATCAGATCATAATTAATTTTTTTACGGGGTATTTTCTAACACGTTGTATAAAAATCAATTGCTGTCCATTACTCAGACATGTTAAAACTAAAAACAGCCCGACCGAATTGTATAAGTACTTTCTTTTTTGTTTGTCTTAATACTGGGGCTGGATTGAACCATGAACAATGAATAATTAAGTTGAAAGAAATATTTCAATTAATATTATGTCATTATGGTGTGTTCATATTGTCAGTTATTTGATGTGCAAACACTTAATTGATTTTCAATTCATGATTTATTGTTCATCTTAATTACATTTTGAACAGCCTGTTGGCTGATTCATATATTTGACAACAATATGTCTGTGTGAGTAAGCCTCACACCTCATTTCATCATCACTAACACTACACACTTTTATATAAGATTGTAGGACAACTGAATATAATTAATACATATAAATAAATTTGTTTCAAGTTTATCACTGTTTATATTTAATTGTTTCTTGATAACTGCAAACCGCATTAATCACCACAATACCTTATATACAATTAATACATTTAAATATAATATATATCTACACTATGCAATATAAATCTGTATATAATAATATAATCTAGTCACAATCTAACGTCCATATTTTTTGACGGCTGGTCGTCTCCAGGAGCGACGCGCGCACAAATCACTTCACACGAGTCCCGAGGTCAGCTAAAGCACTCACATCATCACACTGATCAGCTGACCCGGTGAGGCAGCATTACCACTTGAAGTGAACTGTATCTGTAACCAAGAGTCTACAATTATAATTTGGCCCACAAACAAAGAGAAAGAAATCAAACTGTGAAGAAATTTTTTGGCTTCAATACAAACATAATATAAAAAAATATGTGTGTGTAAAAAATATCTATATTGCTTTATTGATATAAACATGGAACTATGTGATGATTTACGACATCTCATTATTAACTGCAATGAGAGGGCACGCAAAGGGCAATACTTTGAATAATTTGTTATGTTTTTAAAGTGATAACCCTCACTTCTAGGATTAAAACAAAAATAAATTTTGAAAGGACAACCTGAGAGTTGAACAAAGCATACAATATTTTGTAAGGTATCACTTGAACGGTTAGCTCAGTTGGTTAGAGCACCGGCACGGAACGCCGGAGGTTGTGGGTTTTTTTTTTTCTTTTTTTTATTTATGAACTACCAACAGAATTACATGTGATACATTAACATTAAACAAGTCTTAGGTGCTAGGGATACACATAATTATATTTATAGGCAGTTACAGCATGTACACAAAAACAAGTCGTACAAAAAGTTAAAATTTATATAAAAAGTAAAGGCTAAATAAAGTTATGTAAATGTTTAATTTATATAATGACAGGTACATCTCATATAGGTATAAAATTCTCGTGTCACAATGTTCGTTCCCGTACTCCTCCGAAACGGCTTGACCGATTCTCATGAAATTTTGTGCGCATATTGGGTAGGTCTGAGAATCGGCCAACATCTATTTTTCATACCACTAAATGTTAAGGGTGGTCAACACGAATTTTTTTTTAAATTTTTTCTGACATTTCTTTTAAATTTATTTGATTATGAGTCAGCATTAAAAATACATACAACTTCAAATTTTCACCCATCTACGATCAACAGTTACTTTTGTATCGCGATTTTAATATGGGCAATACAACGTTTGCTGGATCAGCTAGTAAAAGATAAAAATACAAGAATAATAATAAAGTAAAAAAATATTCACAATTTTAATCTATTTAATTCAAAAGATCAGTGTTATTTGTGATGCCGTTGAGGAGCTTAAATAAAAATACCATATCATGTATTTTCCGCCTATCTACCAGTGAGTTCAATTTGAAAGTTTTTAGCCGCATGATATACAGGGTGGCGCAATAGAACGTGCATATTTAAAATATTGATTAAAAAATAAATACAAAAGCTATGGTTAAACTAAAACTGAGGTATTATTAAAAAATAACTGAAGTTTATTTTTTTAAAATAACATCGTCTAAATGATGACCCTCTCTACGACGACACTCCTCTAATCGCAAACGGAAGTTATTGAAAACTTTCTTCAGTAATGCTGGTGTAATTGCTGCCATTTCACCACGGATATTCTCCTTGAGCTGATCAATGTTTTTCGGATTATTGCTGTAGACTTTGTTCTTGAGGTATCCCCACAAAAAAAAGTCAGGAGGCGTCACGTCTGGACTACGTGGGGGCCATGCGATATCACCTCTTTTCGAAATCAGTCTGCCAGGGAACATCTGTTTCACAACCGCCATGGAATCATTTGATGTGTGACAGGTAGCTCCGTCTTGTTGAAACCAAGTCCTAGAATTCACTATTCTTGAATTTTCAAGCACTGGAGCCAAAAAACCTTCCAACATCGCAACATAGCGTTCGGTATAAACAGTGACGTTTTGCCCCCGCGCATTTTCAAAGAAAAACGGTCCAATTATACCTCTACCAGAGATTGCTGCCCATACTGTCACTTTAGGACTATGCAGTGGTTTCTGGTGCTTGAGTTTGGGATTCTCACTGTTCCAGTAACGACAATTTTGACGGTTTACGAACCCATTGATATGGAAGTGGGCCTCATCTGAGAAAAGGATATTGTCAAAATTGGAAAACCGATTAAGCATTTCATTAGCAAATGCGAGCCTTGCTCCGAAGTTAGACTCTTTCAATTCTTGTGTTAACTGCAGCTTGTAAGGATGCAGTTTAAGATCCAAGTTTAAAATTCGTTGCAAACTTCGTCTCGATAAGTGTAAGACAGACGATCTCTTGCGAGTAGACATTTGTGGATCTCCTCGTACAGGCTGCATAACTCTCAATATTGTCGTCGGTCCTAGATGTTCTTGGACGACCTTTTGAAATGAAAATGAATTTATTTCGGAAGAAAAACTGACACATTCACACAAAAAAGTTAAAGAGAACAAAATATATGCTTAATCTAATACTTAACTTAATACAAAAGGAACAAAAGCAAAACTTGATGTGGCAGTGGTCTTCCAAAACTGGAGTCCACTCAGTTATAGTTGTGTCCATACACTATGAGCACAACACTGATTTTCAGTGACCCCATTGTGTGAAGTTTGGAGCTGAACTGACATATTTTTAAAAGTAAAATATAATTAATTGTGGCACTAAAATAATTATTATGAGAGAAAAAAATATGATTAACAAAAAAAAAATGTAACTAAAAATAAATAATGACAATAACAAAAATAATAAAAAACGTATGTGTGTAAATATATAAGGAAGAAAAAATAATAATAAATACGAGAAGCTATTTTACATAATATAATGAAATATAAACAGTGTTCACCAAGGCAGAAGATGTAGGGAGGTATTGGTCATTAATAAGTATTTTTTGTATTTTTTTCTAAAATTCGAGACTGTATATAAACCCCGTAGCGGCGGTGGTAAATTATTCCAGCACTTGGTGGCTTTGTACTTGAAACTTCCCCTGAAAGCCGCAGTGTGATGCTTGGGAAGACAAAGCTTAGCCTTTACAATGTTCCTTGTTATAAAATTCAACACCCTGCCCTCATTTGCCCATAAAAGTTTCGAATACAGATATGCTGGCGTTTTTGTCTTTATAACTCCAAAAATCATACAAGCGAAGTGTAGCCGTCTGCGACTTTCCATGTTCAGAATATTGGCTTCTCTAAGATACGGACTCCCATGAGATCTGTGTAGAATATTCCAACAAAACCGGGCGCAGGCATTTTGCACTCGCTGTATAGTACTTTTGGTGCGGGCTCGTAGTCTAGGACCATACGTAGTGTCATTATAATTAAATTTTGAGAGTACCAAAGCATCACACAACCTGACACGTAGATTTGTATTTAAATAGTTCCTAATGCGATAGAGTACTTTTAAACGATAAAAACAGTTCGCAACAGTAGAGTTTATATGTTTCTCAAATCTAAGATTCTCTTCAAATATTAATCCTAGATTACGAACCTCATGAACTCGCTCAATAACTTTATTATTAATAACTATTTTAGGATTGTAACGTTCAATTTTTTCAACGACTTTAGGGGTTCCCAGTATCATAAATTTGGTCTTAGATGGATTAAGAACCAGTGAATTATTTACCGACCAAGTATAGATTTGGCTGACATCTGAATTAATATTTTTTTCTGCATCTGACATCTCGTTTGGCTTGAAAGTTATGTAAAGTTGAATATCATCTGCATATATTTGATATTTACAATGTTTAATGTTTTTAACTACATCGGCACTATACAAGATAAATAATAGCGGTCCTAATATTGATCCCTGAGGTACTCCGCGCTCAAGAGCATTACAATCAGAGAATGACCTACTTCCATCTTCCTGTGTAATGACTACAGTTTGGGTTCGATTACTTAGGTAACTGTGGAACCATTTTATTGCTTTCGGACTCAATCCATAGTAACTTAGTTTGGAGAGCAGCAGACTCGAATTTATGGTATCAAATGCGCGCGAGTAATGAAGTAGTAATAAAATCGTACTCTTTCCATCATCTTGTGCAGTAAGAATATTGTCAACTACGTCCATTAACGCTGTAGTTGTCCCTCGGTGTCCTCCAAAAAGCTCATTAGCTGCTTATGCACAATCTTTTCAATTACTTTTGATAAACAAGGAAGTATGCTGATAGGACGAAGTTCTTTAAAGTCTTTCGGATTGTCGTTTTTTGGTATGGGACGCACTAGGGCATGACGCCATAAGTCTGGAAACTTACTTGACGACAAGGATGTATTTATGATATGAGTAAGTACAGTAAGTTTTTTCTGTAGTCAGCTTAAGCATATCCAATGAAATATCATCAATTCCCACGGCTTGTGATTTCAACTCATTCAAAGTCTGAAATACCGTATGTTCATTTACTAGTTTAAAATCGAAAACAGAGTCACTATGACGATGGAACTCATAATGTGTCAGAGTAGACAGAAGAATCTCAGCACTGCCTGGAATGTTAAGGAAGCTATTATTAATTTCATTAGGATTTGCAAGGTGAGATGGTAATATGTATTCTTTTTTCGTAGTGATTTGAGTATTCTGTTTAATATGCTTCCACAATACTTGCGGTATATTTATATTGGATTTTATGTACGTATCAAAATATGCCTGTTTCTCTCTTTGTATTGCGAACTTAACATAGTTTTTTATTTCTTTATAAAATTTCTTATGAGTTTCAGGCTTACTTTTGCGTGCCCTTACTTGGGCTTCATCACGACACTGCATCATCTTCCTAATATTGTATGTAATCCAAGGGTATGTATTACATTTGATTTTAACATGATATGATATTTCTTTGGTGCATAAAAATCGAATAAAGATAATAGTATCGATGTTAATGAGACTACAATTTCATCAACATTTTCTAATATTAATAATTTCTCCCACTGGATGTCACTTAATGATTGCTTAAAATCATTCACGTTAATGTCTTTTATAGGTCGACACACGACCTGTTTTGGAACAGGTTGGTCTTTATTTATATTTAAAACACATGATATAAACGCATGGCTACTCAGACTTTCAACATGATCCACTGTAACAGATGATACGGGAACATGTGTGCATATTTAGTCTATAAGTGTTTCTGTTTGAGAAGTGAAATGCGTTGCCTCTGTCACATGTTGTTTTAATTTAAAGGTGTTTAAAAATGTTTCAAGTTTTTTGTAATTAATATGATTCGAATCAAAAAAGTTAATATTAAAATCCCCAAGTAAGACAATGTTTTCACACCAGACAAACGCGCCCATTGACTCAGTAAGAGCATCAAAAAATGTATTGACATCCATCCAAGGAGGACGATATGCGGTGCCCACGACCAAAACTCTGCCACGGATAAAAAGCTTAAGCCACATCTGTTCAACGCTTGGTGTAATTGGATGTGATAAGATACGTGCAGATAGGCCTTGTCTCGTGTAGAATCCAACGCCACCGCCTCGAGAGCGCACGCTGGTTGGGCGCGGAACATGTCGTAGTTTGTATCCAGGGACAGCGGGTGCGCGACCCTCTTGGCCCTGGCGCAGCCACGTTTCGTTTATAGCCATCAAATCAACAGTATGACGTTGCATTGCCGCTACAAATTCGTCATGTCTGGTTCCAAGTGAGCCGGGATTTAGCAGACCAATTTTAAGTTTTTTTTTATAATTGAACACAGTGATATTTTGAAACAATGTATATGTGACCAAGTGAAATAACGTTTATATTTGTAAGAGAATAAAATAAATAAAAATTTGTTAATATAATATGTAGATAATTTTTCATTTTATATAACCATACTTGATTTAAAATATTTATACGTACATATAATAAAATAACATCACAACCGCTTTTAAAATTTAAAGTTAATAAAACTTGTCCACAATAGTACTGCAAAACCATGCCACATAGAATCTCTATATAATAATAACACATTAATGCTAGAATAAAGATAACTAAAATATAGTACATAAAGTTCCAGACAATATTATAATTATTGCCGTTATCATTCAGACTCAGCGTCATTAGAAAAGAGAGAAGTGCATTAAAATAATAATAATTTTCTGTGATTAATGTTTTTGTAGCTCTCGAAATTCCAATATAATGTGATTGACAAATGTTTACTATAGCGAAAACAATATAATTAAAATTATGTAATAAAAATAAATTACTTTTAAAAAGTACTAAACTCACTCTTTGCCAAAAACCTTACTGATGTCCCGTTCAGAACGAATAACATGAACAGAGGATTTCTGATCTCGCCGAGCATATATTATCCCACCTCGGGTCCACACAAAGCGCCAATTTCTCTGTCGTGCAAGTTCCTCTCTCGCTAGGTAAAACAATTTACGATTTACGCGAGTCAGGTGCTCATTTACATAAAAACGGCGCGGTTCTCCTCCTAAGCCCATTCCCATGGTGTCCACTCCACGTCGGACGCGCGCCGCGTGCAGGAACTCATCGCGCAGGTATCGGCGTGTGAGTCGCACCACTACGGCGCGCGGCCGTCGGGTTCCTTCGGAGCCGGCTCCCCTGGATTCCACAGCATTTATGCGTACACCGAGCCTATATGCATTCACTATATCACGTTCCTCGAGACTAAACCCTATCTTTTGAGCGAGTGTAATGACAACGTTTTGCTTGTGGTTTAAACGTTGAACCAGTCTCTTCAAAACGCTGTACCCATATTTTTTTTTTTTTTTTTTTATGGAATAGGAGGACAAACGAGCGTACGGGTCACCTGGTGTTAAGTGATCACCGCCGCCCACACTCTCCTGCAACACCAGAGGAATCACAAGAGCGTTGCCGGCCTTTAAGGAAGGTGTACGCGCTTTTCTTGAAGGTGGTACCCATGTCGTATCGTCCCGGAAACACCGCACACGGAAGCTCATTCCACAGCTTCGTGGTACGAGGAAGAAAGCTCCTTGAAAACCGCACTGTGGAGGACGGCCACACATCCAGATGGTGGGGATGAAATCCTAACTTGTGGCGTGTCGTGCGAAGGTGGAATTCGGCGGCAGGAATCATGTTGAACAGCTCTTCGGAACACTCCCCGTGATAGATGCGGTAGAAAACACACAATGAAGCGACGTCTCTACGCAACGCCAAATGATCCAGCCGTTCACAGAGTACTGGGTTCCCGACAATTCGAGCTGCTCTGCGTTGCACGCGGTCAAATGGATCGAGCTGATACTGGGGTGCGCCAGACCAGAGATGACAGCAATACTCCATGTGTGGCCGGACCTGCGCTTTGTAGAGCGCTAGAATGTGGGCCGGCTTGAAGTATTGCCGTGCTCTATTTATGACGCCCAGTTTCTTTGAAGCCAGTTTGGCTTTGCCCTCCAGATGGCCGCGGAATTGGCAATTGCTCGAGATTTCGAGACCCAGTATTCCGATACTAGGCGAGGCTTTAAGGGAAGTGTTCTCGAAGAGCGGTGATACGGCAAATGGGGTTTTTTTTAGTGGTAAACGCGCAAACTTGAGTCTTCTGGGGGTTAAATTGGACAAGGTTCAACTTACCCCATTCCGCGACCTTCTCGAGAGAGGACTCGATAGAAGACACAAGTTTCTCCCGGCACTGGTCGACGATTTCCCGACGCATCACCAGTGCTGTCGTCTGCATAGCAATGCATGTTGGCGGTGTCCAACATATCATTGATATGCAGAAGAAACAGCGTGGGAGATAGCACACAGCCTTGGGGCACTCCAGCGTTCACGGGCTTGGGATTCGAGCAATAACCGTCGATAACGACCTGTATGCTGCGCCCAGTGAGGAAGCTGGAGGTCCACTTGCATAAGCTCTCGGGAAGCCCAAATGATGGAAGTAAATAAATAAAATTAAATTAGCACTCGGATTAGCACTTCACTAATTTGCCGTAGTCCATATTCAGAACGTAAAATGCGCGCACGCGAAATGCGCGACGCTTCCCGTCGAAGTGACTCATAGTGACTAAAACTCCATGAGCCCGCCTACCCAACGATGCAGACTCCCCCCGCCCGCGAAAAAAGATGATGCAATATGCACGTTCTATTGCGCCACCCTGTATTATGGTAGTTGCTTGTCTTTTCCAATGGAATAAATTTTGTGAATTTTCTTTGAATGCTTTCGATCCGATCCTTATGAACTTGGTAGACAGGGTTCCAAATTGCCGTAGCATATTCAAGTTTGCTTCTAACTAGTGTAGAAAACAATTTTTTTTTCGTTTTAAGCTTTTTGAAAGGCTTCGCGTTTCTGAACAAAAATCCTAGCATCTTGCGCGCTGATCTGCAAGTGTTTTCGACATGAACATTAAATCGTAGTTTTGTGTCTAGTGTGATTCCTAGGTGACGTATAATTTCAAGTTTCTGCAGTGGGCAGTTGCTAATTGTATATTTGTGTTCGGTTGGAGAGCGTGTACGAGTGAAGCTAATAATGGAACATTTTACAGGATTTAGATCCATGCCATTTAAATTACACCAGTCAGCAATTCTATCGATATCTTCCTGCAAGGATAAAGCGACATCATGAGTTAGTATTTCTTTTGTAAGCTTTAGATCGTCTGCAAAAATCAAGCATTTTGAATTTATTACACATTTGGTGATGTCGTTTATAAAAATATTGAATAAGAGTGGCCCCAAAATTGATCCCTGGGGAACACCCGATGTTACTTTAAATGGTTGAGAACAATAGCCCTTTAAAGCAACACATGAACGTCTTTCCGCGAGAAATGATGAGAGCCATGATAAAATTGATCCACCAAAGCGAAAGGAGGAAAGCTTTGTAACTAGCAATCTATGATTAACTTTGTCGAAAGCCTTCGAGAAATCTGTATAAATAACATCAACTTGTCTACGAGAGTCAACAGTAGTTGATCTGGCAGCGACGAATCTATACTGGGCTTCCGAGAGCTCGTAAAGAACACGGCGTGACAATATTGGGTGCAACAGATACTCGAATACTTTTGATAAAGTTGACACAATCGAGATCGGCCTGTAATTGGTAATATTCTCACGACCACCCTTTTTATAGATTGGGACAATTCTAGATCCTGCTATTGCTATATCCTGATATTGCCTACCACATTTGATTTGAGGCTTATTGACAACGGTGGATGATGATCGTCAACTATACTGATGGGGTGGCAACATTATTAACAGTGATTTGGGTAGTATTTGACAGGACCAGATCCAGTACTCTTTCGTTGGTGTTAAGTATGGAATTAAATTGTTTGAGTTCGTGTTCTTCAATGAAGTCTACAATGATATAATCCAGACTGCAACAACACGATGGATATAAGTAGTTTAACTCGGGCAGTTTTGACCATGTTAAAGTCTCCTACAACAAGAACCTGTTCGTTTTTGTAAATTGCTTTGGTAGTGTTTGTCAAGAAATCATTAAGTGTATCTCTTTTGATCGGTGGCGGTAGATAAACAGCGCAGATAGCCAAATAGCTTGGTTTGTTTTTTATCAGCACATCTACTGTCACCCTCAGATCTTCGCAATTGTTCTCCCATTGCGGTATTCGATTATATTTAATTTGATTTTTAACCGCAATTAAGACTGCTCCTCCATTTTTAGCTTTGTTTATATTTATTTCTTCCTATCTCTACGATATACTATGTAGCGACTATCAATAAACTCTGCATCAAATACACCGTCATTGAGCCATGTCTCAGTGAATATGAGGACATGGAAATCATTAGATAAGATATTAAGTTTAACATCCCGTATTTTACTCTTTATCCCTCTTACGTTCTGGTAGTATATATTTAGATTGGCGAACTGTTTCGAGTCCCGCATCGTTCATAAAATTTTAATAATAAATAAATTAAATACTTTGAAGTGAATACAGATAAATGTTTGTTATTAACCAGTTGTTTATTGCTCAACATGGAGATAACAGTTACATAATATCATATATTATCACCTATTTAAAACAAACGTACGGTTCAAACGTATACCTTCCTCTCTCACCACTTTACGCGACACGCGCGGTATTAACGTTAGTACGATTTCACGACAAATATTAACCGCGGGTGCTCATTCACATTAACAACATCTTTTTATTTATTTTTTTATATGTGCATGTGCAATCAGTCCCCAAACTTCTTTTAAATTTATACGTAATTTCTGAACAACATCTATCATTTGACTATCGTATTGTAGCAACAGCTCGGACATAGTCAAATTGGTCCTTCGAGCCGGATGGAGGGTTCGACCGTCAAACAAAACAAAAACATTGCAAATTTGTGAGTCTGGTGAATCTACTTGTTAGTACTATACCGATACCGTTATATATCTCCTCCTGACTCAACTGTCTTTAATTTTTTCCTTTTGGAATTTAAAAATAGTTGAAATGTGCGGCGGGCCTATGACTCACCGCGCTAGACGAGGCCGCCAGGGTGTCGCGCCGCTCAGTGGGGCGCGGCCCCCGCCAGGTCCACACACAGGACGGCGGCGGGGGCGGCGCGCCCTCAGCTGCGGCGGTGGCGGCCGCCCCGGCGCCGGCGCTCGCGGCGCGGTGGCGCGGCGTCCTGCTCGGCCCAGCGCTCGTAGGCGCGCTCCCGCTTAAGCCACTCCTGATACTTGTACCACCACTCCTCCCACTTGACGTAGTCGGCCAGCGTGAGGCCGCGCAGGTAGCCGCGCTGCTTGTAGTAGTCGTAGCGCACACGCACGTCGTCCCACGACAGCAGGCCGCCCGGCGCCGCGGCCGCCAACTCCTCGGGGTAGGCGCCCTCGGCCGCGCCGTCCGGGCCGGGCGCGGGCGCGGGCTCGATGTGCACGTGCAGGCCAGCGCCGGGCGCGCGCCGCGTGATGCGCATGTTCTGCACGCGCGCACCGCGGGCCGCCGACCACTGCGCCATCTTGCCGAAGCGCTCCGACAGCGTGAGCCGCTGCGGCGCCGCGTCCGCGCTGGCCTCGCTCTCCTCCTCCGACGACGAGCGCGTGAGCGCCGCCGCCACCACCGCGACCGACACGCCCCCGGCGCCGGCGCCGCCCGCCGTCCGCCGCTCGCCCTCGCGCTTGATCTGCGCCGGGTGCAGCGGGGGCGCGGCCCGGACGCCGAGCTGCGACCGCTGCCACTCCAGCACCTGGCGCATATACACATTGGGTTATATGGGTACTAAACTCGATGGCCAACAGGTATACAAGTGGTTAACATAAGGGTCGATGGATGACGTCACCGTATCAAGAGTGATTCTAGATAACGAGATAGTTGACCTTCACAGAGTGCAAAAAGTAAACCAACAGTCTAGTAGACCGCGATCCCTAATAGTAAAGTTTACAAGCCCTCGCATTCGAGACGAACTGTTTAAATTTCAATCGAAAATACCCTAAAGAAAAGCTGCACTCTGGTCACTCAGGAATTGGCGATAACAGACAGTCCATATACGTTACAGAGCACCCATCGCCCATTAATAAAAAACAGCATGCAGCCGCTCGAATTGCCATCAAAGAAAAAAAATACGAGTTTTTGTGGATCCGTAACGGAAGAATATTTGCTCGAAAAAACACTGCATCGAAATCGTTTATTATTGATTGCGATGAAAAACTAAAAAAGCTGTAATCGTGGTTGTAGTTGCTTCTCTGATTCAATTCATTTTTCACATTTTTTATTTTTGGATTTGCATATTTCCAAAATTCTATATATTTATTACCAGAATGTAAGAGGCTTGAGAACCAAAGGAGAGAAATTCCGCTTAAACGCATTACAATATGATTATGACCTAATAGTTTTGACTGAAACCTGGCTAAATGATACAGTTTTTGACCATGAGTTTCTGGATCTTTGGTACAACATTTTTAGAAAAGACCGTTGCTCAACAATCTCATCCAAGAGAAAACAGGATCTCAGGACTCAACTTTCCTAAAGAGTGTTAAAAGTCGCACCCTAAGCTTCAATAAATCTGACTTTAGTTAAGTAAATGAGGACCTGTCGCGGTTGCAACGGTCAAAAATTTGGGAAACAAGCGCAACAGTAGATCTAATGGTGGATAAGTTCTATTCTACCATTCTACCATTACTAAAAGATAACACGCCGTACACATGAATCATATCCTACTTGGTTTAGTAGCTCTTTAAATAAGTGTTCCAAAGAAAAACTTATATTTCATAAAGATATAGGCTATATATACCAAAATCCTAGAGACAAAGAGACTTTTGAAATCTTGAGAATTAGATATGAAAAAATGTTAAGAGAATGGTATTGCACGTTTAAGGGAAAGGCTGCCATAACTATGAAAAAAAGCCCCAAACACATATGGTCTTTTGTAAATAATTTAAAACGCAACAGTGGCTCTATACCACACCAAGTTCTCCTAGGCCCCAAAATGGCAACCAGTGGAGAAGAAATATGCGAACTTTTTTCAGTAAGATTCAGTAATACTTCCAATCAGTATATAAGGCTCAGCCCCCAGGAACAGCAACCCATTCGCATATAAATTTTCCGTCCGAAAGTTACTCTTCATTAGGTGAAATTTCATTAAGTGACTCTGAGATTTTTACAAAGTTAGTAAGACTTAACCAATGTAAAGGTATGGGCATGGATGGAGTTCCCAATATTGTATTAACTAAATGTGCTGAAAATTTATCTGTTCTTTTGTGTAGGTTGTATAATAAATCTATACGTGATGGTGTGTTCCCCTCAATATGGAAAACGGCGAAAGAGAAATGTCATCTCAAATTATCGTCCAGTATCCATCCTACCAGCTCTTGGGAAAGTTTTTGAATCGATAGTACACCAGAAAATGTATTGGCACATTAAACAGTATATACACCCACAGCAGCATGGTTTCTTACCAAAAAAATCGACTATAATTAATTTAATTGGATTAATTGAGGAGGTCGCGAAAAGTATTGATGAAGGTAAGGAAATGGACTTTATATATACCGATTTTAGTAAAGCTTCCGACCTCATTTACCATGACTTATTACTGCGGAGGATTTTGGAAATGGGTATTCATGGTTCATTATACAGGTGGTGCGAATCATATCTCAAAAATAGAACTCAAATCGTTAAAATCCAAGATTATGTATTGAGAGCATAGTCAATACCCATGGGGGTACCTCAAGGATCTCACTTGGGTCCACTATTCTTTATCAAATTTATGAATGATTTAGCATATGACTTAAAATGTGATTTTAAAATGTATGCTGACGATTTAAAATTGTACAAGAAAATACAGCAGGATGATGACAACATAATATTACAGGAGAAACTGGACAAAGTAAACAACTGGTGTAGACCTAACAAAATGTT
The DNA here is from genome assembly GCF_905404315.1 of Leptidea sinapis. NCBI lineage: Eukaryota > Metazoa > Arthropoda > Insecta > Lepidoptera > Pieridae > Leptidea > Leptidea sinapis. Next base: position 808,859 of record NC_066293.1, read on the forward strand.
GTTGAATGAAAATAATTGCTATTGCATATGCTTCTCAAAGCATAAGAGACTTAGGAGTAATAGTTTACAGGTCATTAACTTTCAGGGAACATTTTGAAAGCATTATTAAAAGATCTTCCAAGCGTTCTGGTTTTATCTCTAGGCTTATTACTTTTTAAAGATCCGCATCTCTTAACCACAATCTTTTCAAGCATCGTCAGAAGCATATGTACTCTTACAATAGTTGTATATGGTCTCCAAAGTACTTGGTTCACTCTGCAAGATTGGAAAATATTCTTAATGTTCTGTTCTCATTGTAACTCTCATAAAATGGATATTTTCTGTGGGTCTCTCGCCTCAGCTAAAGCCAAAATTAAGGCTATAATATGAATTAATAAACATAATGAATGTTACTTTATCTCCTTATAAACTTGTATAAATGTAACCTAAAAATATAAATCTAACTTCTTCCGGCTCATTTGATTCAGTCTCGTGCCAGATTTTGGCGAGAAAACGCGTCCTGAGGATGCCTCGTGTAGAGGCGAAACACGTGTCGAATTGTTTAAAGACAAATATTGGCGGAATTAACACTAAAGAAAACTCAAATCATTTGTAGTATAATAGGCATTAGCTAAATGGTGGACAATCTTGATTCCCTTGTTTTTAAATAACTTATTAGTTTGATTTTGTGTAGACTTCAGCATATTGATGTAATTTCAACTCAATACCTCTGTCTAGACAGACAGACGGAAGGAGGTCCGGAGCCCCTACAATACCAGCAGTAAGGTGGTCACCTTCTCCTCGCGGCTCCTCTTGCTGGCCTCGCGCGCCTTCATCAGCTCGCGGGTGGGCGCCGCCCCCGCCGCCGCCGCTCGCTTGCTGGACGACGCGCTCGGCGCCGCGCTGTAACGACGACCACACTTCTGTTACGACACGCTTATTTGACTTGTGTGTGACATGTTGTGGCAGTGGGCAGGGAGGGATCCTCAATAATGTGACATCATATTTTTTTCAATATATACTAGTCAAAACAAAATAAGGGCCACTTGATTTTTTTTGACCTCTTTAGCAATAATATTTTTTATGTATTCTCAAGTAGCTGATTATTTATCGTGGTGTTACCTTATTTGTTTACACACATTTTTTAGTATTCCACCTGCATAATTGTTTAAAGTGGGTAGTTTTTGATAATTTATTGGAACTACTTGATTCTATCCGATTTAAAGACGGATTTCAACTCAGTCAAATTGACGATTCTGTCAAGAACACTATAAGTTTTGTTTAACCAGTAGCTGAATTAACATTTTAAAAAAGTTATGCCGAGAATTCGACGTCATATGGACTTGCCAACCGTACCTAGTGCCGTACCATTGCCTCAAGAAGACCATGCGCAGCGTTCTGTGGCGTTGTAGCTGGGTTTTTCCCGGCGAACGATCCAGAATGCTTGGAATCGTTTTCAAGAGACTGGGAGTGTAATCAGGAGACGGGGATTTGGCAAAGTTCGAGCAACTACCGCAGAGAAGGACCGCTAACGTACGCTTGACTGCGCGCAGAGAACGCTGCATGACAGCCTGCTCCTTACATAAGCGTTTGCGGCAGGCTACGGTACACGTCGTGTTAGTGATCAAACCATTAGAAATCGTTTACACGAGGACCTGCAGTTCTCCAGGAGACGCGTAGTGCATATATCATTAAAAGAGCTCATCGTGCAACCCGATTATCGTTCGCAAGGCAGCATCAGTATTGTTTACGGATGAGTGCAAAGTTCAACTTTTAGTGATGACCTTCGCATGATGCGTGAAGGCGAGCGATTTTCGGATGCTTGTATCCATGGAAGTGACAGATTTGGGGGCCCCAATGTTATGGTATGGGGAGGAATCTCTATGTCGGGCAGAACCGAGCTGGTAATTCTAAATGAAGGCATAATAACAGCTCAACGTTACATCAAGGAGGTCGTAACACCCCATGTGGTCTCATATGCATAGAGAATCAGCGCCATATTCCATCTGATGCACGATAATGCTCGCGCTCATACAGCTAGAGAGGAGGCTGGTATACATAGGTGTTGCCCTGGCCTGCAAACAGTCCGGATCTCAATCCCATTGAACACATGTGGAATTCACTGAATTGCAGTGTTCGAAGCACAAACCAACCCGTGCACAATAAAGACAGCTAATAAACATTCTGAATCAAGCTGGGAATCAATTCTTCAAGAAACAGTGGTACACCTAGTGGAGAGTGTACCTTCTAGGCTTCAAGAGTGCATTAGAAAACGAGGAGGGTATACTAGATATTGAGGAAATTCAAAAATTTATAAAATTTAAATTTTTTTCAAAAATTTTTTTCTTCACTAATTATTTTTGCAAAATTGCTATTTTTGAAAAAGTTGAGAAAATGTCATTTTTTTTTATTGTTTGCATCAATATTTTATGCTGTCTACAGTAAAAATCAATTAATTTATCCAATAGAATCATTAATCAACATTTAAACCTCAAGAATTCATGAGAATACTGTAAAAACGTGGTGGCCCTATTTTTGTTTCAACGAGTATATATTTTTATATCTAAGTATTTTAGCACTAATTTTAAACTACTTATAAACTTGTAAATGTAATATTATTGCTGATTTCATAATTTCATAAATTTCTAAACGTAAAATTGCGAAATATGTGACATCACACTTAGTAGAGAGGGGTCTCACAATGTGACCGGGGTCTTGTGACCCTGCCCTCATTCTTATTGTGACAAGAGATCATTAAATTCGTGTGACGTAATTTATGCATTTCCCGCTTGATGCGAGGTGCTTTTTTTATGAAACACGTGTTACCAAATTATACATAAGTAGCCCCTTTACAATATAAATATACCCTCGAGAGCATAGAAATCGTACACTCTAAGATTTTCTTTAAAAATGGTACATTCCGTTAAATATATGAAAATCTGTTATATTAACTTACGGTGGTTTACTCTTGTTGTTGTTGGCGGCGGCGGGCGCCGTCTTCTTGTTGCCCGAGCACACCGAGCACGACTCGTCCGAGCAGGTGCTGTCGCTGGAGCCCGACGACGACTGCCACAAACACGTCACGTTATTTTTGGAACAGTGTGAACTCTAAGACATACACAGATCTGTTCTTTGGAACTTTGCCACTGATTTTTGTGGTAAGAAAAACTGCAATCCGCCGACTGCCCCTCTCTCTCTCTTACCGTGACTGCCGATCTTGTTTTGTCTTCAGTTGTGAAAGAGTCAGCTTGCGTGTTCACGTTTCTCTGTGATAAACTCGCGCGCCACGTTTTTTAGAGGTTATAGAAATGGTTCTTACGCCAAAACGCAAACATAAAATTATAACCATAGCTGAAAATTGTGTAATAGACAATAGAGATGACGTAAAGAAAAAGGAATAGAAACTACAGGTCAAACTTAAAAAAGTCCAGGTTTAAGAAAAACGCTAAAATTGCCAGATAATTTAATGCTCGAAGAAGCGCACACTTGGTTTTTAGAGCAAATTTATCAGGTGAAATCATAATGCAAAAAGTCAAAGTAGGCTGGATTATTTTAAAAAGCGCCATGGCATACGTCAGGTGAGAAAGTCTCTAGTAATGTGGGGGTTGTTCAACCGTTCCAAGAAAAGTTTTTGAAAGTGAGGAGAAGAAGACCTGTGTCCTGAACCAATCGACAATGCAGACAAATCAGGATTGTTTTGGAAGGTTCCCTCAGATTAAAATTAAGCCTCTTCTACTTTAGTGCACCCGGTACCCAGGTATCTAAAACAGAATCACTTTTATGCCTTGTGTAAACAAGTCAGCGAAGTATAAATTACTGTTACTAGTCGTCGGGAAGGCTAAAAAGCCGAGATGTTTCGGATCCGTAAAAATGCCGGGGCGTTATCTATGACAGAGACGTGGTCGGGTAACTAGATATATTTTCCTGGAGAGGATCATAGGATATTTCATTTCAAAAGTCAAACATTGTTTAAAAAAGTAGGTCCACCACAAAGAACATCGTTACGCCTAGATAATGCGCTCGGACGTCTAGACGCCGAAGATGGCAATTTTTCTGTACAGTGCCACCAAACTACACATACTCGAGTGAGCCTAATGGATCAAATCAAAACATCTCCGCAGTATATCGATTAGAACAGTATATATAGGCTGATATATATCGCTTCCGCTTTTGTACTTACAATTTTGTCACATTCCAATTTCCGTGTCGTATCAATTACAGTTCCAGCCTACCTGGGCATTTTGAGCATCTCTTATCGTCAGTTATTCTGTTTGTGTGTTATGATCGCGGTTGTCACTCACCCGGCGCGGGTCGGCGGGCGAGGGCGGGCGCGGGCGGGGCGGCGCGCGGCGCGGCGCGGGCGGTCGGCGGCTGACGAACAAACAGACAAACAACGATCATCACCTGGCACCACCAAACACACATTTATAATACTTACATGCAACTGTTGTGTGATAAGGGGGCTACAACACGAATGTTATAATACTATCACATTACTGTTTTAACACCTAATTATCAACAGCTGCATACAAGACTTTATCTACACCCAGAACATGAATTCTCTAAAAGATTCTGAAACAGTTAGCTCACTGCTAACATTAAAACACCAGTCCTAGTAGTGACCTAATATCATCCATTAGGTACTGATTATATACAAATAAACTAAGTATTAATGAAAGAATTATTTATTTAGTTGTAATTTGCATTTTGTTTAGTGCAATTATTAAAATTCACTTGAATATTATGTTCTTTTGCAACATTCACATATCTGGCAGTGTGTTGTCAAAACTTGAATTTATAAACAAAACAACAATGGCGGGGATTCGCGTAAACGAAAATATTATTTTTAAAAATTCATACAGATCCCACGTATCGAGCAATAAAAATGTGTCTGTCTGTTGAAACTCTTTGCCTATGAATGAAAGAAGTGTTGTTATGAAATTCAGTACAACATTACACCACTCGTTTGGATGATGTAATGGTTATTAGGACATTGGGTGTTTTAATGTTGGCAATAAATAAGCTAACTGTTTCAGAATCTTTGATAGAGGATTTAAAGCATGGGTGTAAATAAAAGATATAAATTAACTTTCTATAATATATGGAGACATATTGACTGTAACAAAAATGTCACAACTGTCCCTATTTGTCAGATCAGCTGCCAAACTCACCACGACTCACTCACAGTCTTTTAACTAGGCACTCACCAACATTACCTGGGTATCTTGTGAGATTCTCGCTTTTTTACTAAAAATTAGTATTATACTTTTTAATATACTCGAGTAAAACTAACATCAGTAACATATGTTTAAACTTGATAAAAAAAAGTGTGTGTGTCAGCTCCAACACCCGACTGGAGCTTACTCCTCAAGGACGATTGTCATTGATCAGGTACTAAACAAAATAAAGTCCAATGAAGTTGGTTATAAATAAACATACAGCAGAAGCTAATAAAAACGTATTAATTAAAAAAATATATAAATTTTAAAATAACAAATTATAAGTTATAATGGAAACTTAACAAAACTTCTTCATAATTATTAATATTGATTTTTCTTATGGTCAAGTACCTAATTATTAAAATCTGTGATCAGCGCCATCTATCGTAATCCGTTATGTTGTCGTTCTCGGTATATTCAGTGTTCGATTATGAAATACAAAATAGTTTATAAAAGTGATACTAGATAACTTTTAATCTAAACTTAGATGGGGTGTTTGTCGTTAAACGCCAACTAATAAAGTTTAGGAAACTAACATACATTAGCCACAACACTTCTTATTGCAAAATAAAATAATTTTCAAAAGTAACGCTAGGTAGCCTACACGACAGCCTACAGGTTTTACTCTCCATATTTTTCTCATACCGGGCGCCTTATATGAAAATCTATTCTTAAAGAGTAAACTCCAATAAACTCCAAAAATTACCAGTTCAATATTCAGTTGTAGTGGCTAGTCTCACCTCGGTGGGGATCTCTTCGGGCTGCGCTTGGGACTGCGCCTGGGACTACGCCTTATGGACCGCGAGCGCGACTTCCTCTGGACGGATGTGCGGCGCAGCGGAGAGCGGCGCCCCGGGGGTGAGCGTGACCAGCGACCCAGCGGGGAGCGCTCGCGGCGACCCAGCGGCGAGCGGGTGCGACGCGCCAGCGGCGAGCGGGACCGGCGACCCAGCGGCGAGCGAGACCGGCGACCCAGAGGCGAGCGAGACCGGCGACCCAGAGGCGAGCGAGACCGGCGCACTACCGGTGATCTGAAACCAAGATAAGATTCTCGTATTTAAATATTTACAATATTATTTATTAAAAGTGAAGGCTTCTAGGATTATCATCATATATCAAAAAGAATTCTGAAGGAATCAATTTTGAGAAAATAAATGCCTTTTATATTATAAGTGTGCAAGTTGATGTGATCTACATGGACTTCAACAAAGCTTTAGACCGTGTTGACTTTATTTTGACATAACTTTCTCCTGTTCAAATCACAGAGCCTCAGAATACATAGTAACTTATTATTTAGGCTGAAATCATATCTCACCAACTACTCGTGGACTGTTATTTTGGAAGGCTTAAGATCAATTTACGTTACTGTAACATCCGGCGTCCCCCAGGGCTTGCACTTAGGTCCTTTATTTTATTATGCATATATTTGGAATATGCACTCGCGTCAGATTCGATAGAGGATATGATGGCCCGTGTCATACACCACCTGGTGGTAATTATTGCAGTTCATACTACATCCTCACTGTCATTGTTCCGGGACGTGATCCGGGACTCACCTGGAGCGCGAGCGGCGCGGGGATCCGCTTTCCAAGTACAACTGCTTGTAGCCCGTGTGGCGCCATCTGAACAAAACAACAAATAAAAAAATATAAAATATAATGTCAAATATGTATATGTAACAACATTATTGTTAATTTATAACATAAATTAAATTTGTAACCAAAATTTATGAACGATACGGGACTCCAACCCGCGACTTCTTGGGTTCCGTCCAAACGCTCTTCCACTGAGCCAACTGTTCGAGTGACGTATGTTTAATAAATCTTGATTGATGTCTTGTTCAACTCAGCAGGTTGTGGCTCCATGTGTACATAAATTTTGGTTACAAATTTTATTTTATTAAACAGAGAAATATAACATTTTATATTTTATTATATAAAACAGATTTCCACCGGTAATTGACTCATCACGAAATCTCAAAAACTACAAAGCCTGCAAACTTCGAATTTGGAAGGTAGGTTCTTTGTAGGACGTAGGGGGATCGAAGTATTTGTATGAAAGTCCTAGATTTTTGAAGTTACAGACGTGAAAATCGACTTTTAGGTTATTAGGTTTAAAAAATAAAAATCTGTGTAAGTTATTTTGGGAAATCCCCTTTAAAGGGTGGTAAAATAGGGGGGTTAAGTTTGTATAGACAGGTTGGAACTATACTTATTTCAACTTGAAATGTAGGTTCTTTATAGGGGATAGGGGGGTAAAGTTTGTATAGAAAGGTTGGAACTATACTTATTTCAACTTGAAATGTAGGTTCTTTATATGGGGTAAGTGCAAGAAAAAAGGATGTTATGAAAATCCACCACCCCAACCGGGTCGAAGTGGGGGTTGGAAGGTTGTATGAAAGTCCTATGTTTTTGAAGTGAGAGACGTAAAAATCGCCCCTTAACCCTTAAGGTTAAGTAGGGGATAAAATTTTGTATGGGAAAGTTTTAATTATTGTTAAATTGATGTTTGGTAGGTCTTTTTAGGGAGTAGGTATCACCTAAGAAAATATTTTACGAAAAACCTCCTACGGGGGTGAAATTAGGTTTGAAATGTTGGATGAAATTCTTATGAAGTTCGGCCGTAGTGGTTTTTTTGTATAGGTGCCTATATAATTAAAGTACCTTTGACACCTACGCCTATCGATGATAAAATTATTTAATAAATAATTGTTATACTAATACATCATTTAGAAGAGGGATTGATTGATGGAGTCAAGACTGCTCATTCTGCTTTCAAATTAACTTTGAACCAGAACACGTGCTTCGAGAAACCAAAATTATTGTATGGGATGAGTGTACTATGGCCCATAAGAAAGACATTGAAGCTCTAAATAGGACACTCCAAGATAAAAGTAACTGTAGCCCACTTATGGGCGGAGTCACGGTACTCTAATTGGCTGGTGACTTCAGACAGACTTTACCTGTTGTCTGTCTCACGAGGGACACGTGCAGATGAAGTGAAGGCTTGCCTTAACTCATCAGTTCTATGGCCTAAAGTTAATATTTTGTCCTTAAAAGTAATTATGGGTGTCTTTCGTCAACATGATTCAAAGGCGGAGGAGTTCTCCAATTTGTTGCTAGAGATTGGTGATAGAATGGAATTTGAAATTAACTAAAAAAACATTTCCAGTAATCTTGGTCATGTTGTATGAGATCTGACTAGCTTAACGGATAGAATCTACCCCAATATTGTTCAATCTGGAGTGAATTGCGCTGCATGGGTGAGAGAAAGAGCTATTCTTTCTGCAAGAAACGACTCAGCCAACAGTTCAAATAAAATATGAATCTTTTGACACTGTATTGGAGGTAGATGATGCTGTGCATTTTCCTATAGAATTTCTTCACACTCTTGAACCTCAAAGTTGGCGCAATCTAAACCCTTCAAAACTTTGCAACGAAACCCGACTTCAGGTCAAGACCTTGCATAAACACGTGGTCGAACCCACCATTTTTACTGGCGTCAACCAAGGCGAAACAGTATTTATCCCTAGGAATCCCTTGATACCATCGGATTACCATCGGATTTGAATTGAAACGTCTGCAATTTCCGGCTAAACTATGCTACGCGATGGCAATTAATAAAGCACAGGGCCAAGCTTTGAAGCTAGCCGGTATAGATCTCAGAAATGATTGTGTCTTGCATGACCAGTTATATGTGGCATGCTCCAGAGTCAGTTCACCAGATTTTTCTACAACCAGAAAGATGAACAAGAAATGTTGTTTACAGGGAAGTTTTAAAAAATAGAACTGTAAATTCCTTCTTTTCACTACCAGCGGATTACCGATTGCAATTTAAACATAGCAACAATTTCTGGTTAAGAAATTATGCTACTCGATAATCTTATTATAATAATAAAGCCAGAATCAAACTTTGAAAACATACGGTGTACCTCTCACAAATTGTTTGTTTCGCGACCAAATCTACCTGCTTGGAGGCTTATAACAATATGTAAATTGAAATTTTGTTTACGGGAAGTTTGAAAAAAATAGAAATGTCAGCTTTTTATTCCAAAATAAAAATGTAAATTGCAACCTCTTTAGGTATGAACTACGGTTTTTACTAGAAATAGGACTTTTGTCGATAAGTTTGATTGCCCTTCCAACAGGAAAATAATCTCATAGGAAATCAGAAATTATGCGCGGACGAAGTCGCGGGCAACTGCTAGTTAATAACATATTAATAAAAACAATGAAAATAGCAAATATTTGACACATTTCATTCACTTAACAATTTAATTATTATTCCGCCCGCGGTTGGTTGGATTCCTCCATTCATACACTTTCTTCAATTATATCTTCTTAATTATTATACTTGAGACACGTATTAAGTAATACTTCTCTCATCTATTTTATAGTACAATTGAACTGACTGTACTACACAACCACTAAAGTACTCTGCATACTCTAACAATTGCCTTATATTTCATACACACAACACATGTTACCTGTTAGGGTCCTTTTCCTCCACCTGCAGCAGCTTGCGGTCCCAGCTGCCCGGAGACGACTGCCGAGCTCTCTTCATCACGTTGTCTATCTCCTTGCGGCGGCCCGCGGGGTTTGATGGATCTGCACAACAAAACTTTTGTAAACCTTCCCTTTAGCGATACTTATACAAATAGATAGAGAAATGTCTGTAATTAGTAGTAAATCTTAAGGTAAGGATGATGTTCAAATATGTTTCAATACTCAATAAGTAGATAATAATAAAATACATTTATTCTGTTATTTAGGTCTGTCTGGACCATTTGTTCTTAGAGGGGGCAAACATATGGTTGTCAAGGGGTGATATGACAGTTGGGGGGTTAATGGTTAACACGTAAACTTGAGTCGGTATAATTTATAGGATTTTATGTTTCTGTATAGAATTAAATATATACTCAGAATAGAGAATGTTGGCACGAGTTCCATAATAACTATATAATATTACGATCGTAATAAACCAATTATTGGGATTATTTATAAGTTATTAGTTATATTGAAAAAAAAGTTTAGATTCCAATTAAAAAATTTTGATAATGTATACACCCTGTTATAAAAATTAAACATGCTGGCAGCGGACGTGTGCTCGACATAGTCTAAGCTTTCTTTCCGCGAACCACCAAACCATTGTATAGGTAAGTACTGGCAAATTTTCACCAGTGGGAGGCTACTTTGCACCGGATGCCGGCCACATTATAGGTACCACAACGGCGCCATCAACTGAGCGACGTTCTGCTAGTCTCGTCCCATATTGTCATAAAAAAAATTAAGTAGACTATATGTGTACTACAGCCCATTTTCAAAATATAACAAAAACGTAGGTCGTCACAGCGATGTTAATTATTATGACCACAATAACACACAAGTGTTACCTTACATACATATTTCGGCAAGTTCATTCTTGCTAGTTCCTGTTGTGCAGTACTTAGAAATCATCAATTATTATACATTAATTACACTCTATTCAAAACTAGTACTAGTAGATATATATCTGAGTGAACATGTTAGTTGTTACATATTATACTGATCTACAAGTGTGTTAGAACCCATACTGCCACTTGTTATGATCTTTGTATATTTTAGATACACCCGCATACACAAAAATATATACATATAATACAAAAAAAGAATCAAAGTAGTAAATCATCCAATATAATTAAGAGTGTAGCAACACAAACACCGGGAGACACCTGTTCAATCCCCGCCCACCCAGAGTACTGATGTGTATGAGCTTATCAAATTCATGAGTACATTTATTTGATGCTCTTTGGTTTAAGAAAACATTGTAAGGAAACCTACACCTGAGTGAAAGATTTCCAAATTGGCACTAGGCTTTCAAGTCTCTAGACATCAAATTGCGGAAAATAGCCCGCATACCTAGCACATTAATAACAAATAGTGTGAAAGCATCTGATGGTAGAATGACATATATTATTATCAAAGAGGGGACAAATGAATGTATGGATCTCCTGAGGGTAAGTTATTGGCTCATGATCAATGTGTGTCAGCTCCACTCACTCATAAGGTTAACCAATAAAATGTGCGCACACAACTTGTTGCAACCAAAGCAGGCTCACCAACACACCCACCAGTAATCTTGGCATGCTGTGGGTTCCTGTCCATGTGCAAGCGGTTCTTAGAAGCTGCAACAGCAGCCCTGGACACAGAGCCGTTACGTCGTGATGAAGACATTCTAGAATATAACAATAAATGTTAATGGAGACAAGTTATTATGATGAAAATGAATTTTAGTTAATGAACAGGCTGGGATGCACCGGTATGCCAATGTAAATAATAACTGAAACTAATTAAAATATTGTTTAAAATCTTAAGGTTTCATATATAGGACTTAATCAATATCTAATAAAAATATTAAAAAATAACCAAGATTTTTATAATTTACTAGTTTATCTGCAATCAGTCTTAGACTATTAAAGATATGTTGTCAAATTCAAATAGTTTATTTCTCAAAATAGGATAACTGGATCACCTTTTGAAGTTACAAGAAAATATAAATAATTCAAATTATTTACATTGTTTTACTCCCATGTTTTTATCTGTTAAATAACCTTGAATTGTATAATAAGCTTTTTTTTAAACTGTTTTAATTATACGAGGGCTGCACTGAAAATTTCGGGAATCAAGGAAGTCACACAACATTACTATTTAAAAACGTATTTATTGCTTTTCGAAGTATTCTTCGCGAAATTTGACACTTTTTTCCATACGATGGAACCCATCATTGAAGCAACCATTCCATTCGGAAGTTGGGGTCTCCAAAATGGCCGTTTTGTAGGCGTCCACAGCTTCTTCAGGTGATGATAATCTCTGACCACGCAATTTATTCTTTATTTTAGGGAAAGTATAGAAATCATTAGGGCTTAGGTCGGGGCTGAACGGCGGATGGTCTAATAATTCTATGTTTTCTTGGTCTAAAAACTCTTTTGTTCTGTGCGCGGTGTGAGAACTTGCATTGTCGGGATGATGCGGCTGTTACAGATCTCTTTACGGAGCTCAGAAACAACCTGTGGCAAACAAATGCTAGCATACCATTCTGCATTAGCCGTTCTTTGTCCCTCAAGAGGAATAGTCGCAGCATGGCCGGTTTTGGAGACAAACGTGGCCACTTTTTTTTTGCAACACTCCGTGAACGAACAATTTTTGTTGGCTTTAACTCATTTTCGAAGACCGAAACTCGTGACTGGTTTTTTGTTTCGGGTTCGTACGCGTATATCCAGGATTCGTCACCTGATACGATATTGTATACAGCATTTGAGGATCCTGCGTGGATTATTTCGAGAGTTCTGACGCACCAAGTAACGCGAGCCGCTTTTTGCTCTTCACAGAGCAAATGCGGTATCCATCGGGAAAACAACTTTTTTACACCTAATTGTTCATGCAAGATTATTTGTATTTGACTGATGCCAATGTCTAAAGTTGTCTTAATTTCGCAGTATGTCACATGTCGATCTTCCTCAATCAGCTTACGCACAGCATCAACGTTTTCTTTGGTGACTGCAGTTTTTGGACTACCTTGCCGGGGATCATCACTGAGCTTGACACGTCCACATTCAAATTCAGCAAAACAGCGATAAATTGTGGTTTTGGATGGGGCTTCATCGCCAAATGCAGAAATCATCAGGTCAACACACTGTTTTTGTGTTAAACCACTTCGAAAGTCATAATAAATCATTGCTCTAGAATTTTCTCGAGTCAATTCCATTTTCTCAACGACTAAACAAGTTTGACAAGACCTTGTGACAAGACCGAGAATCTTTTATTAAATAAATAAATGGTATTCGATTTTTAAAACCACGGAGTTTTCAATTAAAAAGATTTTAATATGACAGGAACAGTGGTAATATTCCATTCCCGATACTTTTAGTGCAGCCTATGTAGTTTGCGAATTTCTTCTTATTATAAAAACAAACACATTGTCCCTTAAATGATTAGTCTATTTTCGTTAGCCTTGTGTGAATCAGAGCAAGATTGTTTATTTTAAAATGGTCTATATTTTTATGAACACATATTAGTTTTTCAAATATGTATTGACACGGTACTGTTAATATGTTGATCTTCTTAAATTTATCTCTCAATGAATGTCTATGGGATAGTTGTAGATTGCTCGAACAGCTCTTTTCTCAAGCACAAAAATTATTTGAATATCAGCAACATGTCCCCACAGTTATATACCCTAGGACATAACAGTATGGAAATAACTAAAATATATGACATGTGGGTGCCATTAAAGTTTTGAGTCTAAAGTAGTACCAAACAAACTGTGGTGCCTACAAATTCAAATATTTTTATTCAAAATAGGATTTATAATCACTTATTGAATGTCAAAATCTACCACCCATTCAAAAGAGACTGCCTCAGACCTGAGAAGAATGGGCGCAAGAAACTCAGCGGGCTTTTTTTTTTATATAAAATATGGATTACAATGTAATATCGTACAATAAACATTAATAATTTAAGAGCCTGAGGGTGTTCGCTTTAATCCCAGTCCGTGGTGTCATTAAGAAAATCGTTTATGCTATAATAACCTTTCGCACACAAACGCTTTTCAACAATTCTTTTAAATTTCGTAACACATTTGTTTTGTACATTTTCTGGGATCATATTGTAGAAGCATATACATCGCCCAACAAAAGACTTACCAACTCCACCCAACCGAGTAGTAGGCATAACAAGTTTATGTTTGTTCCTCGTGTTAACATTATGAATGTCACAGTTTCTAGAAAATTCCTCAATGTGCTTATGAACATACAATACATCATCAAAAATGTATTGAGAAGCAACAGTCAAAATGTTTATTTCTTTAAATTTTTCTCTTAATGATTCTTTAGGACCTAGGTTATAAATCGCGCGAATAGCCCTCTTCGGCAGCACAAAGATAGTATTAATATCGGCCGCACTGCCCCATAACAATATACCATAGGACATAATACTATGAAAATAACTAAAGTATGCTAATCTCGCCGTATCTATGTCAGTTAACCGTCTGATTTTCTTAACCGCATATGCTGCAGAACTAAGCCTATTCGCCAATCCTTCAATATGGGGGCCCCACTGCAATTTGGCATCAAGAGTAATGCCAAGAAATATAGCAGATTCCACTGGTTTTACCACCTCTCCATTTAATAAAATATTCGCATCTACATTTTTGACATTTGGCGCGGTGAATTTAATATATTTGGTTTTATGATTATTCAACAATAAGTTATTGGCGCTAAACCAGTACACGATGTCAGATAGAGCATTGCTTACTTTGTCATACAAAACTTGGCTTCGTTTCACTTTGAATATAAGTGAAGTGTCATCCGCAAACAATACCACCTTGTGTTTTTTTTCTACAAGGTTAGGTAGATCATTTATATAAATTAGGAAGAGGAAGGGTCCAAGAATAGACCCTTGTGGTACCCCCATACCAAGAGGAGTCCCAGGAGATCTCCTGCCATTCACCTCGACCCTCTGAATCCTATTATTTAAATATGAGATCAGAAGATCGAGTGCAGATTCTTTTATACCATAGTGGCATAGCTTCCTGACCAGCGTGGAATGTTGAAAGTTACAAGTTACAAATACTCCCTAAGTCCACAAGTACATTTCACCTTACAGACATTTGCAGTTAGGAATTTAATACATTTAGTTGTTGTTTTTCACAATTGAGTGTGCTTCCTTGCCGAAGCATCTAATGCTCCTGCTTACTCACTCTCTGGAGTGAAGTGTTTGCTCATCACACCAGATCAAGGGTTTCCTGTAGCTAATGTCTAATAACAAGAGGTGTTACCAAAGTATTGGGGTGGCGAAACAGTCTATTTTTATATCTCTCTGAAGGTAGTGTACTTTCATGCTTGATTTTGGTAATGCCTAGATGTTCAAGTATTTCAACAGTGCACTTGAAATATTTCTTAATATAATGTTTTGCTGTGTTTGGATAATGTTGATGTTAGAAGTGCTTGCAATATACTATATATGCACACACTGGCTTCAAAGATGATTTTTATTTGTGATTTGGCGTGATTTTGGCGCTCACGTTCTGTGACTGCATATTATTTTATGTGTATTAATAGATGACTTATAATAAGATGATTTGTGTAAATGTATCTGAATATAAAATATATTATAAGTATAAATAAAATTAAGATTAAAATAAATATTGCACAGTTGCTATGATTTCTAGATTTCTAACATAAAATATTCTACTAAAAACTGATACCTTGGCTGATGTGTACATTACAAAATAAACTCAAGATAGGCACAAAATGTACCATAATAATTAATAGTAAATGCTGACACAATTATCTCCATAATGAATTGTTGTTAAAGAACACAAAATATAAGTATATACTATATTTTAAAGCTATTTAAATACAAACAAACATTGACTGGATCTTATGCTTTTCTGAATATCATCCCAACACAAAGCTCAATGAAATACAAAGTGTTTAATATCATTGACCAATCAGCAATAATGTTACAAACTACAGTACAACAGCTGTTCAAAACCTCTATTGCTCAACAACAAATAACTATTTCACCTCCCATTTCCTACTTCAAAGGGTAAGTGAATCTAAACCTCTGCAAGTCAATATTTTCTTTAACAAAAACCATACCTAAGTTGAAACTCATTATTTAACTATGATCTTTTTACAAGATTTAAATGTCATGCTTGATGGAAAAACCATATTACCCAACACAAGAATTTCACCCAGCTAAGTGGTCGAAATATCTAGGAACCAATGATTCACCCATTTTGTTAAATTCAAGGTTTAGACTTTAGAGTGCCCAGAACATGTCGGGTTAATTAAAAAACCAAAAGTAGAGATTATAATAAAGCATATAGAAAATCTTAATTCATGGTAATTATAGTATTATTAGTGCTTAATATATAAAATATTAAAAATTGCAGTAGTTTCATTGTTACCATATGGCTAATCATAACATAATATTATATATAAATATAACATACAAAATATGTTATATTTTTAATGTTTGATGCTGCAAACATACCATGTTTTCATTGTTATACTATAACCGATAACTTTACTTTTTAGCTAATTAACTATTGTGCACAAGTTTTGAGGAATTCCACTACAATAATATTATAATAAGTACACTTATTTACTAGTTTAAGATGGTAAAACCAATGGTAAATACAATGATTGTTATAGTAAAATAAATCCTCACAAGATGTAGAAGATCGGAGATTATTACTGACGGAAGTTAACAAATCACTCAACTTACCAGAGTTTTCCATGAAACATACTTGACAGATGGTAGCCAAATGCCAGCTAAAACTTATTCATCTTCTGAGCTATCTTTAATTTTTCATTACCTAAGCTATTTATACATTACTTTCACAAGATGGCGGGCGTATATTGATTTTTCTCGCAGCCACTCACCTGTCGTATTATTATATTGAGATCGGCTCACCTATGTTATTCTGAACAATTCTCTGGAGCGAGGGCTCCGAACGCGCGCGGCAAGTCGCGAAGGGGCGAAGCCCCTTTTCGGCGCGGGCTGCGGCACCACGCGGCAGGACTCGATGTCCAGGAGAGCCGCTGCAAGCCAACCGACATACTTATAAACACGATTACGCGACGCGACGACGCGACTTAGCGGTCGCGAGAACGGAAAGAGCCCACGCCAGGCAAACATGCAGCCTTCGGGCTCTCGCGGCGGCGGAGTCGCGGCGGGACTTGATCGATATCGACGAGTCACCTCCTTGGCATCCGTCAATTTCTTTATAGCAATCCTGTCGTCCTCGGCAGCTGAATGTAACATATTAACTTAATCCACATTAATTAATCACAAGACAAAGTTACGAACCAGTAAACACCAAAACTTTCACTGATGTCCAATGGAGACGTGCTGATCACTCGAAACTCTAACGACACACCTTGCCCAAAGCATCAGCCATTTTGTTTTAATTTAGAAAATAGAAAATGCTTCGGAGTTTCGGACTTCAATTTAAAACCACTGTCACAGTATCACCTGTCACCGCGTGACAGGTGTCACAGTCACGCTCAAAATTCAATTATAACGTAGACTGAGAAAACCTTCCCGGACTTCTCAGTCTACGAATTAAAATCATATAAATTGACATTAGGGTTGACAATTAATTGCAAAAGCTGTCTTATTTCAGCCATAGAATAAGTATCGCAATAATATCATCGTTATATATTTTCCCTATTTCTCATCTTGTGGTCTGCTCTGTGGTGACTTTTTAAAGTCGCGCGCTTAAAATCAAAGATGAATAAATAATTGTCGCGATTAAGGGTTGTACACGGTTATTTCTCTTGATTATTTGAATGCTTGAACACAATTCTTAGTATTAATAATAAAATACCTATACAAAAGTGGTTGTCGTGTGTCAAACCGAAAATCCTTAAAATTAAAATAACTGAATTAGAAATATCCTCCATTCCTTACGTGCAGTGCAGGCTCTCAGTTCTGTAGAGATCTCTTCTGATTCCATTTCAGAAACGTAAAGTTGTTTTTTGGGAATTAAAGTAGTAAGCCGCGAGATCAGGACTGGATGACTCATTATCTCAAAACCCGCTAAAGCCAAATATTCGACTGTCCGTCTTGCATGCGATGAGGCGTTGTCTTGGTAAAGTAGGGTCCCCTTGCGAGGACCAACCAAACCTCGCTTTTGTTTCTAATCAGCCGGTTCTAAAACTCTCAGTGGTAGTCACTATTGTGAAACGGTGGTTGTACAAAATAATACACATAAGTATATGTTTGGGTTTATGCAAAAATAATCATAAAAAAATTATGCTGTGTGACAGTTAACGTCAACCTTCAAATAGTCTAAAATAACTTCAAATATTTTTTCAAAAGCATTATTATTTATCGTTAATATTAAAAGGCAATTAATATATCTTTACAAAGTTCTACAGAAAACCACTAACCATAATTATAATTGAATATTTATGTAAATACCATTCTGGAGGTTATTGTCAATAAAAAGGCATTTATTTTCTCAAAATTTATTCCTTTAGAATTCTTTTTGATGTCATTTCTAATATACTAGATACTTCAATACCACTGTTTTTAAAATACCGAACAAAAGACACGAACTATATTTAATTTAAGTTTTCATTTTGTCTATTTTATTAGTAGCTAATCCCGGTCACGTCCCAGTTCCATCATGTGACATTTAAATGTCATATAGTGATGGTATCAATGTGTATTTGAATCTAATCTAATTTGAACGTTTTTTATCATCGCGTTAATCCTTTGTCCAGGGCTCAGGGAGTTTTCCTCATCATTTCACTGCAGTCTATATTGGGTCAACGCGGTCAAATAGAAATTATGTACAGTTACCAAAGTCGAATTAACTCAGCCCTTGAGGTTGTTAAAGTCAGTTTCCAAGCCAAGGTGGCCTTCTTATTTAAAAAAGCATCTATCGCTAAACCACCACCACTATCATAACATTTCCGGTAGTGTTAACACCATGAGCGTTCCTGCTTGGACTGTCCGTAGTATTCTAGGGGAACATTTATTTGCATAATGTATCTACTCAAACTTTCGTAACATCAAACATTACGTCAAACCTTCCATTCTTATTTTTACATCTGTATCTCCACGTGTCTATGTCACACGTCCAACCATAACCTGACGCCTTCATTCCTATTACAGCCATGAGGCTGGGGTTTGAGTTAGGATAATAAACATAAGCACATTGAGGAATTTGCTAGAAACTGTGACATTCATAATGTTAACACGAGGAACAAACTTAAACTTGTTATGCCTACTACTTGGTTAATTCGAGTTAGTAAGTATTTTATTGGGCGATGTATATGCTTCTACACTATGCTACCAGAAAATGTACAAAACAAATGTGTTACGAAATTTAAAAGAATTGTTAAAAAGCGGTTACTAAAGCATAAACGATTTTCTTAATGACACCACCGACTTGGAATGAATCAGGCTCTTAAATTATAAATGTTTATTGTACGATATCACATTGTAATCCATATTTTTATATAAAAAAAAGACCGCTGAGTTCTTCTCAGGTTTGAGGCAGTTTATTTTTAAAGGGTGGTAGTTGTTGACGAAGTTGTTGACGTTCAATAAGTGATTTTTGAATCCTATTTTGAATAAAATTTGAATTTGAATCTTGAAGCAGATTTTCTTTCCTTTTTGATGACCATGGCGCTCTTTGTTATATGACAGCATGCCTTTGACTATCATAATGTTAACACCAGGAACAGACATAAACTGATGATGCCTACTACTCGGCTTCGTCGAGTTAGTAAGTCTTTTGTGGGGCGATGTATATGCTTTTACAACAAGATCCCAGAAAATGTTCAAAATAAAGGTGTTACGTTATTCAAAAGAATTGTTAAAAAACGTTTGTGTGGTAAAGGTTACTATAACATAAATGACTTTCTTAATGATACCACAGATTGGGAATGGAGCGACCGCCCTCAGGCTATTAAATAATAAGTTTAATTGTACAATGTTACTTTGTAAATGTTACTTTAATTGTAAAACATATTTTTGATGAAAAAAAAAGCCCGCTGAGTTTGTTGCGCCCATTCTTCTCAGGCCTGAGGCATTCACTTTGGAATGGGTGGTAGTTTTTTTTTTGACTTTCAATAAGTGATTTCACATTCTATTTTGAATAAAAATATTTGAATTTGAATTTGAATTTGAATATCACCATGCTATATCGACTAATAGTCATCCAGTATTTTTAACTTGTCGATAGGATTTATCTTAGAAAGCAACGGAGAAGGTCTGGCAGTTAAAATGAATGTAACAGCCGTTGACTGGGCCATGGGACAAGGGAGTTCTCACAAAACACCCATCCTACGAGCTATACCATAGTTCGTGAACGATGCTGTTCCCCAACACTGTATGATATATTCCTTTGTAGTTCTATTGAATTATTTGAAAATAGCAGATATTACTCTAGATATATTCTATATCTAATTATTTAACCGAAACATTTAGGGTCGTCAAAAGATTGATAAAATACTGACACCCAGTGGTGATGAAGATGTGTGTAAAATACTGATCTAGAGCTGAGGTCTGATGGCAAAGATCATGACGAAGGAAGTATTGTCGAGCACTTAACATAATAATATTCACCACGCGGATGTAAACCAGCAGAAATAAATATAATCACACCAATTATGTAATAATTAGTTTACAATAATTATTACAAATGGCGCCAACAAAACACAACATTGCCAATAATAATTATTATTATCTATAAACACGCGGCTAGATCGTGGCTTCATAATATCTGTAACTGCGACACCTATTACTAGGCTGTGTTTGTAATTAAACATATTGATATTGAGATAGAGGTAACTTGTACGTTATTTTCGGAAGATCATAAATTAATTATCATAATAACAGCTCCGCCGCCGCCATTTTTTGGTTCATTTGTAAAACATCGGTCCTTGAATATTTTGTTAGATGTTATTTCTTAACATAGTAGGTTGAAATGTGCTATTTAATTATCAAAAGTAATCACAAAAAGTAAGTGTGAGAAACGTGCAGCATTTTTTTATTATTATGCCGATTTTTTAAAATTTTAAACTTCTTTACGATTTTCTTGAACTAAAGTATTTTACTAATATAAAAATTCAAAGGAAAATTTGGCTCCGTCATTCTACAGCTAGTTGTCCGTTAGGGACTCGGTCTAAATACTAATTAGAATAATAAATAAAGATAAATCAAATCAAAATCACTTTATTGATGTAGGTCAATAAAATTACACTTATGAATGTCAAAAGTTTTCTTTTCTTTACATTTACCACCACTTCAGAAATGGTGGAGCAGAGTTTCTAGTAACAGGATCATCCAGCCACCACAAGCGGTGCTTCACGAGCATGACGCATGGGCCAGCCATCGCCTCCCTCGACCACATTTTAGGGAAGAATGACCCGCCCCAAGTCACCACTACACGCAGTGGCATTTTAACTCCTGGACAAGATTTTGCAGTAGAAACTTTTCCACTGCAAAAACTTGAAGACTTCTTCTCGCATATAGTATAGTGTATCTGGCTGCAACTCCAGATATAGTTTTTCTTTTCTTTTCAAAATGAGTGAATCTTATGAAGAAGTTCGATAAATTTAAAAATTTTATTACAAAAAAGGATACAATGCAACGCAATCTGCGAAAATTGTGACATTTATGGATTTTCAATCCGGGAATTTATGTTACTTAAGATGCACCCGTCTCTGGTCGCCCTGTTACGGATAAAATGAATGCCATTTTTGTTAAAGTGGAGCAAGGTCGGCGTTATGATAGCTGAAGAACTGGGAATCGAACACAAGACAGTTTTGGAAAATTTGATAAAGCAGGGAACAGAAAAAATATGGGTAATGTGGCACCTAGACGACCTCAATGAAAGATAACTGATGAACCGAGAATTCTTTTGTAATTTTTTATGGAGTCGTTATGAAACTGAACCGTTTTTGAAGATTTATAACAGATGATGAGAAGTGGATAAGAGCGACCGAAACAGATCAGTAAGGCTTCACACACTGTGGCGAGAGCCGGGTTCAAATGATGGTGGTTGTGTAGTGGGGTGGGATGCACATTGCTCATTATTAGCTTGTAGCGCGGCTGGGTAACACCATCCATTGGGATCTCTGAAGTCAAAGTTAAATAAAATTTATTCAATCAGGCTTATTCAACTAAGCGGTTTTGAAGCATCATTAAAGAGGTTTAAATCATTTGAATTTCTGAATGTACTATATGTTCGGAAAAAGTAGAGCTCGTGAGAAAAACATACAAGAAACTCAAACAATGGTTGTACCTACTCGTAATAACTATTCAAATTCAAATATTTTTATTCAAAATAGGATTTAAAATCACTTATTGAACGTCAAAAACTACCACCCATTCAAAAGAGACTGCCTCAGACCTAAGAAGAATGGGCGCAAGTAACTCAGCGGTTTTTTTTTATATAAAATATGGATTACAATGTGATATCGTACAATAAAAATTTATAATAGAGAGCCTGAGGGTGTTCGCTTTATTCCCAGTCCGTGGTGTCATTAAGAAATTCGTTTATGCTATAATAACCTTTACCACACAAACCTTTTTTAAGAATTCTTTTAAATTTCGCAACACATTTGTTTTGTACATTTTCTGGGATCATATTCTAGAAGCATATACATCGCCCAACAAAAGACTTACTAACTCGACCCAACCGAGTAGTAGGCATAACAAGTTTATGTTTGTTCCTCGTGTTAACATTATGAATGTCACAGTTTCTAGAGAATTCCTCAATGTGCTTATGAACATACAGAACATTATCAAAAATGTATTGAGAAGCAATAGTCAAAATGTTTATTCCTTTAATTTTTCTCTTAATGATTCTCTAGGACCTAGGTTTTAATTATAAAGGACTAGTTTTTAACCTGATGCCTGCCGCCGCACATAGGTAGATTTCGACGATTTAGGCGGCCAAAAGTCATTTTTTCAAAGTCAATTTAGCCATAAAACTTTGACCGGTACCGTTACAAGACACTTCCATGAATCTATCCTCACTATCCCCACCCTTGGGCCATGTGCCATGAATTATTTACACATAGTCGAAACGTGACCTCCGTTCCCGGTGTACGTTACAGTTCTCGACGCGTCGCGTCGCTCACTGTGCAACTTCTCTTACAAAGTCCATATTTTTTTTGTGAAGTTAATTACCTTAGTTAAAGTGATGGATTCGCATAATTCAGGTATGAATCTTTGAAACTATATATAATAATGGTGTTTTATTACAGATTGTCATATTTTTTTTCACTTGTAAGACAAGATGTTTTTTGTACAAATTTATCATTGATTTTCGATTTCTCAAGAGTTTTAATTATACTTCAGGGTCCATCCCACCTGTTTTCTTCTCTTTTACTTTAAATTTGCCGCTAGAAACCGCAAATCTCGGAAAAATCCTTATCAAAGATTTTTTGTAAAAAAACAAGAAAAAAAAATATTTTTTCTAACGCTTCTAAAATATAGTTGTCTTCGTTTTAGGGTCATCAAATACCTCTGGCGTGAAGGTAGTGACGAAAAAATATTTATTTGACCTAATGCAGGGACAAAACTTACCTTCTTTTGATGAGAAATTGGATTATTTAGAGAATTACTTGCTGGTGCGCTATGGTGATACAGAAGACAATAAAAAAACTCTTAAGCATAAATTTTCATACGTTAGATCGCAAATGAAACAAAGATGGTTGAAAGCACATAAAAATAAAGAGTTTTTCGAAAAAAATAATAGTTCTTGGTTAGGTGGAACCTTTGAGATTCCGATTGAAACAACTCATCGCCAGGGTCGTCCAAGTAAATCGTTTGCCGATTTGAGTGAGCGAAGCAAGAGAAGGAAAACAGAAGAAATACGTTCTTCTGTGGACCCTGAAGTAGTAGTCCATGCTGCGCAAGTACTTTTACAATCAGATGGAAAAAGAAATGCGTCCAAAGTCCTGAAGGACGTAACCAATTCGCCAACAAAAGCCAGTCAATACAAAAAGGCTTATTCTAAGGTTGATGAAGCTATCCCTCCGTTGACCCCCTTCGAAGCACTTAAGATGTTTGTTGAGGCTGATCTCACACAAAGGCAATATGAAATAATAAGAGCAACAAACAAAAGACATTTCCCTTGTTAGGACCTTTTGTTGAAAGCGAAGCAAGAGTGTTACCCGCCAAAATCGGCTTTACGGGTAACGGCTACCTGCGCGGAAATGGACCTTCAAAGCCTAATTGATCACACCGTTACGCGCTTATCGAAATTCCTGGAAGAAGTTTTGATAACACTAATTCTAATGAAAGACAATCATTAACTATTATATTGAAATGGGGTTGTGACGGCTCACAACAAACGCGGTATAAGCAGAAATTTACAGAAGATGCCGACTCTGATGCAAATATATTCTTGAGTTCTTTTGTTCCAATCCAAATTGTCTGTGGAGAACAGGGCAAAAAGGTTGTATGGCAGAATCCTACACCTTCGTCACCACGATTTTGCCGACCGATTAGATTTCGCTTCGTGAAAGAATCAACAAATATCACTAGAGAAGAAATAGCATATGTAGAAAATGCACAAAAGCGCCTGACCGCAACAAAAGTTGATATTAATTCTAACAAATATACGTTTCGGCATATTATGAAAATGACGATGATTGACGGCAAAGTATGCAACGCAGCTACAAACACTTCTTCAACAAGTCGGTGTTTTATATGTGGAGCGACATCAAAAGACTTCAATGATCTTAGTAAAAATAATGTAGTAAAATGTCCCGAAGCTCTCGAGTTTGGAATCTCTAATTTACACGCCAGGATACGGCTTTTTGAAAGCATTTTGCATTTAGCATATAAATTACCCGTAAAAAAGTACAGAGAAAGGAGGACCCCAGAGGAAAAGTTGTTAGAAGAACAAAGATAAAGGGAAATTCAAGAAAGATTCAGAACAGAAACTGGCCTTTTAGTTGATATGCCTAAAGCTAACTTTGGTAACACAAATGATGGGAATACCAGTAGACGCTTTTTTGATGACACTGAATTGGCTGCTGAGATTACAGGCATTAACCATGAAGTTATCCATAGGTTGAAGGTTATATTAGAGGTGATTACTAGTGGCCATAAAATTGATGTTTCTAAATATAATAACTACGCTTTGGATACAGCAAAGTTATATGTTGATCTTTATGGATGGCACCCCATGACGCCAACAATGCATAAGATTTTAATCCACGGTGAAAGCATCATCGAACATGCATTGCTGCCGATAGGACAGCTGTCAGAAGAAGCGGCAGAGGCACGCAACAAACACTTTCGCACCTACAGGCTAAATTACGCGAGAAAGTTTTCGCGCGAAGAGTGCAACTTAGATATTTTTCATAGATCATCAGATCCATTGTTAAGTAGTTTGAGGCCAATCAGGAAAACCTCACATAAATCTTTTTTAAGCGAAACTATTGCAATGTTGTTGCCTGGGGATCCAAATGAGACCGAAAATGAAATATAGGACTCCGACACATCTTTTTCTGAAGATTAATAACTTTTTATAAAATGTTTTATTTTTTTTGTTTTTTATGATATACAATGGAATAAAATTATTTTGTAAATATCAAATGTCTTATTTTTTTTCATATTAGTATACTTATTTAGATTTTTTTATATATATTTAGTTATATAGGTAAATATATATATATATTGATATATATATATATATATATATATATATATATATTTATATATATATATGTATATATTTTATACAGTTAAAAGTCTCAAAGGGCCTCTACATGTTGGACCCATGCCCCCATGCAAGCCTCTCAAAGGACCGGGCATCGTCCCGTGAATTACTCCGCTGAGACAACATAATAATATAAATTTTTATTAAAATCTTAATATTTATATATATTTTGAGTAAATAATTTATTAAAAATTTTTGTTTTACTCCATACAGTGTTTCATTTTATAATAACCTCTTTTAATTACTAAAACCCCATTTAAAAGCTGTAAACACAGTAAAATGTTTTTGGCCGCCTAAATTCGCGAAATCTACCTATGTGCGCCGAATTCCACCTTCGCACGACACGCCACAAGTTAGGATATCATCCTTACCATCTGGATGTATGGCGGTCCTCCACAGTGTTGTTTTCAAGGAGCTTTCTTCCACGTACTACAAAGCTGTGGAATGAGCTTCCTTGTGCGCTGTTTCCGGGACGATACGACATGGGTACCTTCAAAAAAAGCGCGTACACCTTCCTTAAAGGCGGCAACGATCCTGTGATTCCTCTGGTGTTGCAAGAGATTGTGAGCGGCGGTGATCACTTAACAACAGGTGACCCGTACGCTCGTTTGTCCTCCTATTCCATAAAATAAAAGGTTATAAATCGCGCGAATAGCCCTCTTCTGCAGCACAAAGATGGTATTAATATCGGCCGCACTGCCCCATAACAATATACCATAGGACATAATACTATGAAAATAACTATAGTATTATTATTATTATTAAAGTAGAATAACTAAAGTAACAAATAAGTTTGTACATTACTGCATCCAATATATGAATTGTGTTCAAATTTTAAAGCGTTTTAAATATATTACAACCATTTCATAAAAAGTACTGAATAATTAATTGTATAAATATAAATTATCTTATACAGGCTGCATCAACCTTTAGAGCTTGAATACGGTGCGATGTTTCCAGGAGTATGTGTCATACCTAAAGGAACCTTTAAAGAAAGCGCGTACACTTTTTTAAAGGGCTGGCAACGCTCCTGTTATTCCTCTGGTGTTGCAAAAGAATGTGGGCGGCGGTGATCACTTAACATCAGGTAACCTATTTGTCCTCTCTTCCATAAAAATAGTTAGAAATTGTAGAGACTGCCGATTGAAGTGATAAATAAGAAATTTCAATAAATTTGAAATTTCATAATAATTAATAACAATTGAATGATTAATTTCAATTTAATTTTAACACTTAATTTCAATAATAGATATATCAATCAAATAAAAACACTATTTGCACAGTATTAACACATTGAACTGTTCACTAAATCCATTCAATTTCACTTACAATAATAAATAATATAATTATAATATTTAAAAATGTATATCTAATTGTATATAAATAATTTAATGATATTTAAATAAATGTTATTTAATTTAATCATGTAGTATAATAATATTTTCTTTGGTTGTATTTAATATATAACGATATTGTTCTCTTTATAAACGTTAATTAGTACGAGAAATACCTAATATTTTTAAGGAGTCTCGTTTTGTGACGCCGAAGATATACCTAGTAGATATACCTAGTAGATATACCTAGTATATATACCTAGTAGATATACCTAGTAGATATACCTAGTATATATACCTAGTAGATATAACTAGTATATATACCTAGTAGATATACCTAGTATATATACCTAGGTATTTGTTGTGTGCGTTACACACATTTTTTTCACTTATTGGAAATTGAAATATTTGAATATTTATTTTGTAACATAACTTTCCATACATTGTACTAACCTATTAAAAATATTTGTAAAACATTTGGAAAATCCAATAGTGCACGTCTCATTTTCTACAATATTATAAGGTGAGGAAAAAAATACTTTAGTAAAATGTATAGATATACACAAACATACACAGTCATATCTTAGTTTTTTATAAATAATAATGAAACAACAGTGAATTTAACGATCATATTAAGTGAGGTCTGCAGTGTTTTACTTTAAAAAAAGAATTTCCAATACGATAATTTTTTCGATCAACTTCCCTGCCACACACACCTATCATAAACACAGACACACGAATGTCCAGAGAATATTATTTTTAATGTTATTATTTCCTATGTTAAACAGAATAATTATTATTGAAATATATTGTATTTACCTCACAGATTATTTGACTTAACTATAAGTGCACTCATATTAATCTGTAAGTGCGATATAAAATAAAATAACCAATTTGATTTCAAAGAAATCTGCTTTTTTTGACATGTCGAGTTGACATGACATGCGAGACATGCTTGCGGCGGCGCCATGTGCCTGGTCGTAAAACGTAAAGTTTAACCTAATTGACTTTGACTTTATACGTGGGTAACACTGAAAATTTTTAGAACTTGCCAGTTAGAAACATTGCTAATGAAAATTTACAAATATTTGGAATAGTGTTTTTGAAGTCGGTTGTTTTTTTGTTATTTTTTTTTTTAGTATTGGCAACTTTCTACATTAAGCCGTTTTTCATTTTCTAAACATTTTCAGTGTGTGTTGTTAGGTAAAACACCTCGTACCAGTGAAAGCTCACGCCTCTCTTGTGAGGCGTGCCATGCTGACCCTGCCAATACTGAATTGCGAAAAAAGTGATTTCTTGTTATTCTCAACCTTTTCTGAAGTGATGGTTAATATGTAGTAAAATGTATAACGAAATTTACAAATATTATTTTTTGCCCCGTTTTAGTTAATAACTTAGATTTGTTTTGATTTAAAGACTGGCACCGTGACTCCTCTGAAGCCAAAGATGGGCGGCGGTGATCACTTATCATAAGGTGACCTGTAGAATCGTTTTTCCTTTCAAATATTTCTCCACTGTCCGTAAATGTTAGTATTCTCTTATACCAAAATATATTTTTATTACATGTAAGAATCGCACGCTGATCTTGAGAACATGCAAAAATAATAATTAGTCTCCCGCTGTTTACCTCCGACACTCCGATGCGACTCCGTTATCAGCGAGGCGGCGCTATCAATGCAGTGGTGCGTTTCGTGGTTAAACAAGGTGACAGATAGACTGACAAACAAGTTCACAACCTTAGATTACAGCCGCGCTGACATCCATCACGGATCATGTTGTTGTATAGTTAACAGAGAGTGGCTGACAGGTCACAGCAGTCTCCCGCCACCAGCACTCGTGTTGAGGATACATAATACAAGTGTTATATTCAAAAGTCTCGCCACCATATTGTGCCACATGTAATATCTGCAGCACTGTGCTGATTCCTGCAGGGCTAAGATCTATAGAGTGTACTTACACTGAGCTCAAACTTCGCTTACGTATAACTTAGTAGAGTGTTAGCTTAGCATAATCTTTGATTTCGTTTTTATAGTCATTCGACAGATTGAAATTATACTGAGCTTAAGCTAAGACAGCCGAATACAAAAGTAAAGTTCACGTTTTATCACACTCGGCTAAGTTTAACGTAAAGTCTTGGATACGTACATAAGACAGGATGTTCTAAGCCTAAAGCCCATTCACAATTCTGAACACGCCTACTGTAGAGGCAGGTCTACAGATACGGCTCTTCTACAACTTGTGGATAGAGTCGAGAAGGCGATACAAGACAAACAAAAAGCACTTTGTGCGTTCCTAGACATTGAAGTCGCTTTTGACAATACCGCGACAGACACACTAGTCAAAGTCTAATTTCTCTCCATGGGACATTAATAGAGCTATACATATATATATTTCGCCCTGTACTTTCCCCGGGGCATAAAAAGAATAGGGGAGTCCCAGGCCCATGGGTGTCGTAAGAGGCGACTAAGGGCTTTTCAGAAGTGGGAGAGTCACGCTGCCGTCTTTTGACGTCAGCATAATCGAGCTAGACTCGTCCAGGTTAATTACCACACTTGCACAGAATACCGGCGTGAAGTAGCAGTCTAGTGCCGCTATGTTTCGCATGGATTAGTGTCGAGGACCGGTGGCAGATCACAGCCCTGGCTTGATGCGTCACTTAAAGCAGCATCTGACTGCAAAAAACAGGCGTATCAAACTTGGGTTGCGGCGCTGGGCACAAAGGATCCGAACTGCATAGTTCTTAAGAGGAAATACAACCGTGCCTCCAGATTTTTTAAGCGGCAAATCGCCCGTGCGACGTCAAAACACGTTGTCAAAATCGGCGAGCAGCTTTCCAGTTTCCCGACCGGAACACGTAAGTTCTGGTCGTTGTCGAAAGCTGCTCTTGGTAACTTCAGCCAGCCGTTCATGCCGCCGTTGCGCATGAGGAATGACACCATGGCCCATACGGCAAAAGAGAAAGCCGATCTCCTATGCGCTGTTTTCGCCTCCAACTCGACTCTTGACGACAACGGAAAAACACCGCCAACCATCCCGCGGTGTCAGAGCTCTATGCCTGAAGTACAGTTCAGACAGAAAACTGTTAGGCGAGCTCTGTTTTCGTTGGACGTCAGGAAGTCGAGCGGGCCGGATGGCATTTCTCCAATCGCGCTTAGAACGTGTGCCCCTAAGTTGACGCCAGTGCTAACACGTTTATTCCGGCACTCTTATTCCAAAGGCGTAGTCCCTGATTCATTGAAGTCAGCCCTTGTCCATCCGATACAAAAAAAAGGAGACAGTTCGGATCCGGCAAACTACAGGCCTATTGCTATTACCTCCCTGCTCTCCAAAATCATGGAGAGCATAATTAACCGCCAGCTCTTGATATACCTAGAGGGTCACCAGTTGGTCAACGACAGTACGGCTTTCGCCATGGTCGGTCGGCAGGTGATCTTCTGGTATACCTAACACATAGATTGGGCTGCGGCTATTGAAAGAAAGGGGGAAGGCCTGACAGTTAACCTGGATATAGCGAAGGCCTTTGATCGTGTATGGCACAAGGCGCTCCTCTCAAAACTTCCATCGTTTGGGTTTCCCGAGAGCTTTTGCAAGTGGACCTCCAGCTTCCTCACTCCCGTGAATGCTGGAGTGCCCCAAGGCTGTGTGCTATCTCGTACGCTGTTTCTTCTGCATATCAATGATATGTTGGACACCTCCAACATTCATTGCTATGCAGACGACAGCACTGGTGATGCCGTATACACGGGCTATGCAGGTCTCTCTCGGGAAATCGTCGACTAGTGCCGGGAGAAACTTGTGCCTTGTATCGAATCCTCTCTTGAGAAGGTCGCGGAATGAGGTAAATTGAACCTTGTCCAATTTAACCCGCAGAAGACTCAAGTTTGCGCGTTTACCACTAAAAAAACCCCATTTGTCGTATCACCACTCTTGGACAACACCTCCCTAAAAGCCTCGCCTAGTATTGGAATACTGGGTACCGAAATCTCGAGCGATTGCCAATATCGTGGCCATCTGGAGAGCTAAGCCAAATTGGCTTCAAAGAAACTGGGCGTCATTAATAGAGCACGGCAATACTTCAAGCCGGCCCACAATCTAGCGCTCTAAAAAGCGCAGGTCCGGTCACACATGGAGTATAGCTGTCAACTCTGGTCTGGTGCACCCCAGTATCAGCTCAATCCATTTGGCCGCGTGCAACGCAGAGCAGCTCGAATTGTCGGGGACCCAGTGCTCTGTGAACGGCTGGATCACTTGGCGTAGCATAGACACGTCGCTTCATTGTGTGTCTTCTACCGCATTTATCACGCGGAGTGTTCCGAAGAGCTGTTTAACCTGATTCCTGCCACCGAATTCCACCTTCGCACGACACGCCACAAGTTAGGATATCATCCCCACCATCTGGATATGTGGCGGTCCTCCACAGTGCGGTTTACAAGGAGCTTTCTTCCACGTACTACAAAGCTGTGGAATGAACTTCCTTGTGCGGTGTTTCCGGGACGATACGATATGGGTATCTTCAAAAAAAGCGCGTACACCTTCCTTAAAGGCCGGCAACGCTCCTGTGGTTCCTCTGGTGTTGCAAGAGATTGTGATCGGTGGTGATCACTTAACAACAGGTGACCCGTACGCTCGTTTGTCCTCCTATTCCATAAAAAAAATAC
This sequence comes from Leptidea sinapis, assembly GCF_905404315.1. Classification (NCBI taxonomy): domain Eukaryota; kingdom Metazoa; phylum Arthropoda; class Insecta; order Lepidoptera; family Pieridae; genus Leptidea; species Leptidea sinapis. Next base: position 840,293 of record NC_066293.1, read on the forward strand.
ACCACAAGGAGGCGTAGGGTACGCTGATGACCTAGTCGTCATAGTCAGATGTTTCTGCCAAAGCCTTCTAGATTAATCTCTCTTCTTCATTCTATTAATATTGGAAAAGGCGCTAAGCACCATCTCAAAGTGGTGCACAGCCAATAAACTATCAGTTAATGCAGGAAAGACTGTAATAGTGCCGTTCACCAGGAAAAGACCACTCAATAAACTTAAGTGTCCCACTCTAAACGGCTCGACTTTAGAATTCTCAGCTGAGGTGAAGTAGCTGGGAATCACGTTCGATCAGAAACTCACATGGACAAAACAGTAAAAAAGGCTAAAACAGCCTTGGAGTAATACGACGTCTGGTAGGGAAACGCCGGGAAGCACGCCCAAAGCACCTCCTATAGCTTTTCGCAGCAGTTGTGAGGCCTACAATCACCTATGCCTCCATCGTGTGGTGGAACAAAGCCACCCAGAAAACAACTGCAGACAGATTAAACAGCCTGCAAAGCCTAAAAGCCATTTTAGAATGTGCGGAAATCAGTATCCAAAAAAGGCTACCTCAACCAAAACATATACATTCACTCTGACAGTCAGGCACTATTGGCTTTAGACGCAGACTTGACGGCGTCAAAATTTGTTAAGAACTGCACTGATAGCCTCAGCACATAAGCTTAAAAACAGAGTGATTAAACAGAACTCAGATGAGTCTACGTTTCTACTATCTAGGTGGCTCAGCTTTCTTGAAATATTTGTTTAAGTTTAAATTCACTCAATAAAATAAAAAATAATGCGAACTGTATAATAATAATGATAACGAGAGGTCGCGGAGTCGCAGATTATTATAATTAAAGTTGTAATTAGAGAGTTAAATATAAAAACATGTCGCGATAGCACGGCCGGCGCCATCTTGTTGCGACGTCTGGCCGCGCGGGGCTTATCGCGCTGCACCAGCTCCGCCCCTGGACACGAGCGCTTGGTTCCAGTGGGAGTCAGAGGGAGAGGTTGCTCCCTGCTGTCTTCTTCTTTGTCTTCTAGTAAATTATTTACCTTTTTCACTGTCATCTTCAGAGTATTTCATTATAATAAGTATATAAATAAATAAGCAAAAAGTAGTTTATGTCAATTCCATCATTACATTTCGATGCCATTAATGAAAACTGATGCCGGAGTCTAAATAACTAGATTTTTCATCAGCTTTCTTTTTTAAATACCCGGTAAAAAAAATTGAAAAAATTCGGGAACTTTATACCCCGTTTTTTAATTTCATTAGATTTGGAAGTTTTAAGTTCCTAGGATTCCTGACTAATCCCACGATGGTTTCCGTATTGGTGTTAGCAGATGGTGGCAGCCATTGCGTTGTTCGCTCGCGTGTACAATTCACTTGTCACCAGTCACCACCATGTCCCTTCACTTCTTTATCGGTTCAGCATGCCAAGGAAGCTTCAACGCGTACTTACTTCTCTTTGTGGGTCAGTTTCATAATGGGCCTAGATTTTTTAACTTTTAATTTTTTTTATTACATCGCCTGAAATATGTTCGCCCATTTATCGTATGTCACATTAAAATCAATGAAGTTGTATCATTAATTTCAACTACTGTTTTCTAGTCAGTTTGGCCGCGCGGTCTAAGGCGCAGACACAACTGACCAAGACTTTTATAATATTATATTGACATTTTTATGTGCTGATATTAATAATTCGTTATTTTGTGAAACAAAGTTTCATTTGCATCGTGGTCTCATAAAACCACACAATTGCTTTTTTTAATTTTACCGATCTGGGTCAATATTATGGGGCCGTTATGACAAGCCACGCCGATAATTCGTTGGCAGTTTGATGCGAATATGCTTCTAACATCACTTTAAATTAATTATTATTAACCTTAGTGGCTGGTTCGAGGTTCAGTGATCAAGTCAAACTTCCCCTATGGAGACCATTAAACCACAAAAGGTGCGTCCACTGCCATGTCCCAATCAATAACAGTATTGATACTGCGATCTGTTTCCGCTTCGTTAGATCGAAGCTGGAATTCGTATTAAGAACTACTCCAACATTCAATGTAAGTTATAATCTGAATCAAAAAAGCCTGATGACACAATAGGCATCTGTTGCTCCGTGATTATGACTGAGAGCTGGTACTTAAATCGTTTTATGACCGGACGGTGACCGCTTGCCAATGTGTGGCGAGATTCCTCGTTCCTTGAATATTGGCCAAGCGACGAAATAGCTGTTGGTAATTGGTTATTAAACTATTTTAAAAACCGTAAAACACACTCTGTCATGTACTGACCAAATTAATTTTTCTGAAACCTAAAATTCAAATTCAAATATTTTTATTGAAAAGAGGATTTAAAATCACTTATTGAACGTCAAAAACTACCACCTGATCGAAATAAATCTGTCGTTATATTCCCAGTCTGTGGTTTAAGAAAATAATTTATGTTGTAGTAAGCTTTATCACACAAACGTTTTTAACAATTCTTTTGAATTTGGTAACACAATTGTTTTGCACCATATTCTGGTTTCCAAAAGACTTACTTACTCGACTTAACCGAGTAGTAGGCATAATAATATGTTACGATTGTCGCACTTACTGTTTCCTACTGTTACTTTGTTTATACCCTTTTATATTGTTGACCGATCTCAACGAGAGCTGACGAATGATATATAAAGTCGTAGCTTCCCGTAACAAAAAAAAAATTAAAAAAAGAAATGCCACAAAATTGTTAAATTCCGATCTAAATGAAATTTGCAGTTGGTCAGATCGTAACTCTTTAATTCTTAATCCCTCAAAAACAAAATTTATAATCCTTGGCACCCCTATGTCTGTGAAATCGACTGAGCAGTATAATCCGAAGGTTACGGTCAACAACACGGACATTGAGCGGGTCCACGAGGCGCGCAACTTAGGTTTAATAATTGACGAAAACATGCGCTTCGAAAAATATATAAGCCAAGTGTTATCCAATTGTTTTTATAGACTTAAAGTTATCTACAAAATTCAAAACTATCTAAATACAGAACTTCGTGTCAGATTATGTGAAGCACTTGTACTTTCAAAGCTCAATTACTGTGACGTGGTGTATGGTCTAAGGTAGTTACCGTTTGTACAGTTGTACAAAACAAAATGTTCCATCCAACGAATGCAAAATGCGTGCGCCTGATTCTGCTGGAATATTGCGCCCAGGCAACACATTAGTCCATACTTAAAACAGGCCAATATACTTAATATGGAAGGTCTCTGCATTTAGCAACGTTGCTTTTCGGTATCATACATACTAAATAACCTCTTTACTTGTATAATAAACTTGAATGGCTAGGGCAACGCAGTGCTAATAATATAAAAACCAGATCTGCCTCGCAGATATTAGCAGTGCCCCGGCATCATTCAACAGCCTTCAGGGGTAGTTTTCGTTACAGTGCTACTAAGTGCTGGAATAATTTACCGCCACCATTAAGACCATTAAAAATGTTCAAAATTTTTGATCGAAATATAAAAAAACTATTTTAGAATCATTATAATTATTAAATTATCCTTGATGTGCAATGTATTTTTATTATGTATATATATTAATGTTCACCAATATATTTATATCTCATTTACAGTACCTAATGCCACCTTTATTATATTATATACAGTTAGAAAGAAAGAAAGAAAGAAAGAAAGAAAGAAAGAAAGAAAGAAAGAAAGAAAGAAAGAAAGAGAGAAAGAAAAAGTTTATTCATGACGATAGTACAATAAAACATAAAACAAAATTGAGAAATATTATTTTCTATACGTCACAAAGAGGTAACTAACTTTTCCCAACTCAGCATATTTGCTGGTTTGAAAAACTAGCGCTGGTCTTCCGTTGGGCCATATGGTGACGTCGCCTTAAAGATAATTATTATCTATATAATAATTATCTTTAAGGCGACATATAAAATGTTACTATTAACTTATGCGTAAACTGAGTAAACAAGAAGAGTTGTCAATTTCTGAAGTTTCTAAGTTACGTACAGATTATACTATTATTTAATATTTATTATTATTACAATTATTTATTTATTTTTATTTTATTACACTATAAATTAAGAAAACGAAAAAGAAAATATAATATTTTGTCATTCCCTTTGATACCTACCTACACAAATTAATAACAATGGGAAGACTACTGCAACTGTCTACTCCAAATGTCACGAGGGGCTGCTGAAAACTAGTGTTGTGTTGGTGTCTTCTGCACTGACCAACAATATACTGAGTCAGCTCCTTTTAGCAGGGAATCACGCTCACACTGTTATTATTATTACTTTATTTTGAATCTTTATAATATAGTTACGGTATTTAATTTAGTATTTTAAGATTTTAATTAATATTGTATATTGTTGTGTTTTTGTGTGAGTGTTTTTATTATTGCTAATAAAGTATTTCTATTCTATTCTATTCTAAAATCATGGGAGGCAGTGAAATACGTCGGATGTGTGGTTTGAAATGTGTCAAAATGTATCACGATCCCTCCACCGATCGTTTAGATCGTAAGGTTTATTTCCTTTAATTGGTTTAGGTTCTTTACGTATCGTTTGGTACATTTGAACGAAAGTTGACGATGATTAATAATACGTAACTAATATACTTCACCACAACTATACCTGTGTACCTTTACCCCAAATTTCCACGGAAACCAGGTAGCTGTGTGGATGTGAGATCAACAGAAGGGATGTGTTTGTGTGATAATTCACATGTGAGTTTCGCGGTGACGCAGTAACCAGTGTTGTCGGATCATATTATAATAAAGCGAAGTTGTGAACAGATCACAAATAGATCTCCACGTTGAAATCGTCACAAACCACAATCTCGAATCGAGCCGATCACTCTCTGCGTTACCACTTACTGTGTTACCACTTACTGTGGGACTTTTATAGGCACGCGTAGATACGCGATTGGTCCTCACAGTCCGTGCACAGCCAGTAAGTAGAAAGATCCTGTCGTCCAAGTAAATTCAGGCGCAAAGGAAAACAGACACCCTCCTGACGGACGCACATGCAAGAGAGTGATAGAAAGTATCTGCCAGAGAGGCATCTTATATTATATTGCGTGTAGAGCAAGAGACCCAAGATTCCTCCTTGACGAGGAAGACAAATCAAAAATATTTCATAGGAATCCTAATTTTATTCATTCAAAACAAATCTTACAAATATATTAGGTTTGCCTATCATGTGAGTTATCACATTACACTTGAAATATGTCATTAGTCTCATACAGGTCATTCAGAAGTCAGATTTCCTCAGAGAAGAACGAAAAAGAAATTGTAAGGTTGCTCTTTTCAAAACAAAGTATTACAAGTTCTTATATTTTTTAATGCAATTTACAAATCATTTCAATTATAATATATGTAAAGTGGTCCAACAAAATACACAAACGTCAATTACTAAATGCCTTACACGAGTAAGTAAAGAAAAAGTAAATTAATTAGGAAATTTATAATTTCATTCATATTTCTTGATTTCAAAAGATCTTGTGTCTTATCGTTATTTAGATCGTTATTAAGTAGTAGATACATCGATCCACACATACCGTAAATATATAAAGGCATTATGCGAGCCTTTTATCTTATATCTTTAAACGAGCTATTCTTGTATATATAGAATCTGAATCTCGGAAACGGCTCCAACGAATTTATTGAAATTTAGTTTGCGGAGGCGAGAAGAGAAACTGCTACAGTAACATTAGTATACAAAGATAAATTTCGCCACAAAATTTAAGGCTATAATAGCTCAAATGAAATTGGGTGATCCTGAAAGCAGAAGACCCCGGTGCGAATCCAGATGTTCTATTAGTTCTTTTTTTTGTTGTTGAAATTTTGTACCTTCTTAAAAATTCTAACAAGGCTTGGTCGTCCAATAATTCGCTTTTATATACAAACAATATAATAAGTTTAATTTAAAAGAAAATGAAAACATGAAGCAGACCTCCCGGTAACAGGACCATCCAGCCACCACAAGTAGCCCCCGTTCACGAGCATGACGCATGGACTAGCCATCGCCTCCCTCGCCCATATTTTAGGGAAGGGAACGACCCGTCCTACGTCACCGCCACAAGCAGTGGTATTAAACCGAGCATGACGATGCCTGTCACGAGAACTAAATAGTCATATTATGCAATACTCACTAAATGCCTTTACTTACAATTTGACCATTTTGGTTAAATTTACTTAAATAACTCATAATAACTGATATTAATATTTATTTTATTAAAATTAATTAAAAGCTCCTAAAATCCCTTAGGACAATTCATACCCCGGCTTTCTAACAATTTAAATATTTTTTTTATTTTTTTTATGGAATAGGAGGACAAACGAGCGTACGGGTCACCTGGTGTTAAGTGATCACCGCCGCCCACATTCTCTTGCAACACCAGAGGAATCACAAGAGCGTTGCCGGCCTTTAAGGAAGGTGTACGCGCTTTTTTTGAAGGTACCCATGTCGTATTGTCCCGGAAACACCGCACAAGGAAGCTCATTCCATAGCTTTGTAGTACGAGGGAGAAAGCTCCTTGAAAACCGCACAGTAGAGGACCGCCACACATCCAGATGGTGGGGATGAAATACTAACTTGTGGCGTGTCGTGCGAAGGTGGAATCAGGTTAAATAGCTCTTCGGAACACTCCCCGTGATAAATGCGGTAGAAGACACACAATGAAGCGACGTCTCTACGCAACGCCAAGAGATCCAGCCGTTCACAGAGTACTGAGTCCCCGACAATTCGAGCTGCTCTACGTTGCACGTGGTCAAATGGATCGAGCAGATACTGGGGTGCGCCTGACCAGCAATACTCCATGTGTGGCCGGACCTGCGCTTTGTAGAGCGCTAGAATGTGGGCCGGCTTGAAGTATTGCCGTGCTCTATTGATGACGCCCAGCTTCTTCGAAGCCAATTTGGCTTTGCCCTCCAGATGGCCACGGAATTGGCAATCGCTCGAGATTTCGAGACCCAGTAATCCGATACTAGGCGCGGCTTTAAGAGAAGTGTTCTCGAAGAGCGGTGATACGACAAATGGGGTTTTTTTAGTGTTAAACGCGCAAACTGAGTCTTCTGGGGGTTAAATTGGACAAGGTTCAATTTACCCCATTCCGCGACCTTCTCGAGAGAGGACTCGATAGAAGACTCGAATTTTACTATAATAACATATATCAAACTCAGACAGACATGTTCAGTCACCCGGGTTATTTAGATAGATGACAATGACGTTCTATGTACATATCTATATCTATACATAGAACGTCATTGCAGATCCAGATATTCAGTAGTACCCTTTTTTAAACAACTTATTCTTCAAAATTGATTTACATTCGTTTAAAGGTTAGTTCTATATGTCAACAGGGACCTTATTGTAATAACATATTCATACACCTCTAAATGAATTCGTGACTTTATGAAGTAGACTTACAAGACTAGTTAGAAAGTAGATGACTACCGTAGCAAGCTTATCCCTATTTCTAGTATTGACATTTTGAGTGTTTTTTCATAAACAAGGTTTTCATTTTATGTATTGCGATGTGTAACTTGTAAGTCAAAATATTTATTTCCTGACATTTATTTCATAATGACACGAAATTTCGATAAGAACGAAGCCTCCGGGTAATATGAAAGTCCATACCGAGCGGCGAGGGAGTGGTCGGAGCCTCCTCCTTTGTTTCCTTCGAGTCAGCACGCTTTCAACCATTACAAAGTACGCCAGGCAGCAGGGTGTGTACATCTCCAGAACGGGTTCTCCGGAACTAATAAGTTTGATACATTATTCTGGGTGTGCTTTTACTTCCTGATAGCCTACAGACTGAAGAGAGTGCTACTTCCCCGGACGTGTCGACCCACTACGGTTGTGCCCCAAAAGGTAAATATACCACTACTACTCATATAATACCTACAAGTTCATAATTTATTAGGACAAATGAGCTTGTATCACCTCCGTCTGTAATAAGGCGGAATAAATGTCCTCTTATTGATTAATGAATAAAATAAGTTTAATTTTTTTTTTAACAAAAAACAACCGCCTTCAAAAACACTATTCCAAAACAATAGATATAATGTGCACTAAAAAGTATAAAAATAATTGCGTATTTTTATACAATCTAATCAATTAATCTTATTCTAGTAATTACGATTATTGTAATTTTTGGTATCGGTGTCTTTCCGCCGCGACCCGCTCTCGCCTCTCGCTTCCTCACGACTCAAGCACATCTCACCTATAACTATGTATGTAGTAACAAACCTATATTGGATGACACCGACTCCAAATAGTAGATTGTATAAAAATACGCAATTATTTTTATACTTTTTAGTGAACATTATATCTATTGTTTTGGAATAGTGTTTTTGAAGGCGGTTGTTTTTTTGTTAAAACTATTTTTATTTTATGATTTTTAGTGAATTTGAAGTACACTAACTAACAATTTGTCTAAATATGTGTAGATATACTAAATTTTTCAATGCAGCAATGAACGTAAGTGCTTTGCAATTTGATTACAGACAGTGTTCCGTTACTTTGTCATGGATTCCGTTATCAGAACCTAACCAAACTCTCACCAAACTATCTTTAAAGTATATCCTTTCCAATAAGAAAAGAATCATCGAAATCGGTTGGCGCGATATTGAGTTATTCGTAAATTTATCATTCTAGCATCTATACGTATGTATAGCAAATTTAAGACTTTTATGATTTTTCATGGATGCCATTGTCAGATCTGGACCAAATTACTATTAGACCACACGGGAAGCACAAGCTTTCAAATAAAAAAAGAATTATCAAAATCGGTTCACACAATCAAAAGTTTTGAGGTAACAAACATAAAAAAAAACATACCGACTAATTGAGAACCTCCTCCTTTTTTGAAGTCGGTTAAAAAACTGAAAAGCTGTTATAATAGCAAGCGATTAGTGAAAGGGGTACCTAATCTTCATATTTTGTGCACCTATAAGATCCTTGTACCTTACAAGAGCAAGAAGCTCACGTAATGATAAGTAAAGAACACTAACAGACATTATCTTTATCTTATTTTAAGTCTCAAAACGGCAACAATAATATTATAACAAGGACATCGTGCGTGTATCAATGATATTTAACTCTTTTAATACTATAATATCATTGGTGCGTATATAATCAATTTGCTGTATTGTTTGTTTCCTGGTCATCAATTGTTATCGGTCCCTAAAACCCGGCCAAAATGGAGTACTAAATACGCTCGGACGTTGTGAAGGTGGTGGAAATTTAAAAAGTTAAAAGATATACAGATGCAGGTTAAGTTATAAAGCGTAAAATTAAAATACTAATGTTTTTACGAGCGCGAGCGCAAAGCGGTCGCACTGTCGGTAAGAGACGTCAAACTCAGTCAAAGTGAGTGCGTGACGTGTCGCCTGGAAGAACACACTACGGCATCCCTGTAGAACAGGTCCGGTGTTGCATGATCTAGGTCGGGAAACCTTCGCAAAATGCGAGTGAATACTCGCATTTTGGCGTGATTCGTAGATTGGTATTCGAAAATTCTTAGATCGAGTAATTGGGGTAAATTAATTTTTAATTTACTTTTATTAATAAGGGATATTTATTAGATGAAATTAGGATGACGCAATTAGGATGCCATTCAGAATTTTGGGTTTTTCAAAACTTTTGAACGGCATTTTATTTGTAATGGGAAGGGTGTATGAAACCCTTTTGATTTGAGATGACAATGGCAATAATGACAGGCATCTGAGAAAGTTTCCGTAATTACACCGGGTTCGCACACACTTTGAACTAGTAGTAGTAACTAAACTGGTTTATTTGTTGTAAACAACCAGTAAAGAAAACGTGACTAGACAAAGATAAATAAAATATAACCTTTCAGTAACATTAATAAATTTGTTTTTCTTAAAAACAGATTGAATAAGATATGCATTATTTTATAAATAAACGAATACAGAATGACAAAAACAAGCAAAAATAATGTATTTGCAGAGAAATAATGGCGTCCTTGACATTGGTTTAAAATGGGAATGTCAAGATAAGTATCGAGCGGTTCGTCGAACTTTAGTTATCTGTATCGCGCGAGGTGTCATGGCGGCGGCGGGCGCGCGGGGAGACATAGTTCGGTATCTGAAATAAATAATAATATTATTATAATTAAATGAGCTGCGTCTATACATTAATTACTATTTTTAAAGAAAGCATTATAAACACGTCGGTCCTAGCTTCGAGAGGTACCGGTCACCTGACATTAAGTGATTACTGCTGCCCACATTCTGCAACACTACAAGAATCACAGGAGCGTTGCCAGCATAAGGAAAGTGTAGGAGCTTTTATTGAAAGGACCAATATTGTATCGTCCTGGAAAAACCGCGCAAACTCATTTAACAGTCTGGTTGGACGACGTTTGGTTGGTGGCAGAAAATTTATAATAAACAGAACTATCGCCGTGATTAATGCGGGAGAAGACACACAGTGAAGTAACGTCTCTACGTAGCGTCAAGTGTATTTCTCAATATATTCTTGTTTGATATCCTAACTTGGCCTGTGCAAAATAATATAACATGTCACACTCCTGCTATATTCAAAACAATTATAAAGACTCGCTTTATACAAACAGCCTACTATACGATTAAAGAATATAATATAGAGTATAAAAAAGTATGGATATAGATGCTCCTGGTCCACCAAATAATAATTCTACATAATATTAATATTGTACAATCTTAATAATGTAACATGAATAATATTATTGTATTATTTTAGTCCATATTAAATCTACTGTAATTTGCATTATATAGAATCGTCTAGTGGGCTTGCTTAGTGAGCATTATTTTTGTAATTTATATAGTTATCATGTGTATGCTATTATAACATGGTTCGTCATGCTCACTAAAATGACATTGCTTGCGGCGGCGCCGTGTGCCGGGTCGTCTTCTTCCCTCAAATGTATCCGTTATAGACGGATAGAGAGGTCGACCTGTTATAGATAATAATGACGACCATCATTTTCACGAAGCATCCTCTCATAAACAATGAGTTCAAGATCTAAAGGTTGATGCATCCAATATACGATAATTTATTTTTTATTTTTTTTATTTTATTTATTTATTGGTAATCAACAGCGTTACAGTAAACGTTAATAAACAATAATATATAACATAATTCTTAAGGCCATTATAGATTACTCATATTGACAATATTATTTTACAATAGTTTTACAACAAGATATATTACAGAACAACTGCCTCTTGTGTTTCTTATTTACTGTGTGTATGTTTGTGTGTGGGTGTGAAAGCGTATGTGTGTGGTTAGTAGATAACAATATGTATATATTGTAAACAAATGAGTAAGGCACCGCTTTAGACTGGTGTAATTTAATAATTTCACGCTTCAATTTATCCTTTTCTAACATGAAGATATCTAGAATATCATAGTTATTATTGTAATTATTTTGAATCCTGCAAATAATCGAGTTTTTATAATAGTTTTGTTTTGGTACGTGGTGCAACCAGGAGTTTCGTATGACGTGTTCTATATTGTGGTACATTAAACGATAGGGCACTTAATAATTCAGAACAGTTTGTATTGCCTGACAATAAAGAATGTAGAAACATTACATCTTGTTGGTTTCGGCGGAGTTCCAGTGGGTCTATATTAAAAAATCTACATGCTTCATCGTATGACGTGTAGGGATGATATGCTTTGTAACATAAATATTTTAGGAATTTTTTTTGTACGGTTTCAATTTTTTGTATGTAAGTTGTATTGTGTGGAGACCAGATATTGGATGCATATTCTAGTAGACTTCTAACAAGTGCGAAATATAAAAAAATTATGCATTTGATATTATAAAAAGTTTTACAGGTACGTTTAACAAAGCCGAATTGCTTAAGGGCCTTATCTTTAATGTCCATATGATGAGTTAAAGTCATTTTATAATCTAAGTACATTCCCAAATCTCTTACTGTTGTAGCTGTTTTTATTATGTGATTTTCTATTTTATACTCATATTTATATATTTGTTTTTTACGTGTAAAAGATACGTGCAAGCATTTATCGATATTCTATTTAGTTTATAATACTCTGACAAGTTATTTAAGTCTCCCTGTAATCGAACGCAGTCATTAAGGCAACCAACTTTTATGAATTTTTTTTTGTCATCGGCAAATAGTAAATATTTTGAATTTTTTATCCACAAATCAATATCGAATAGGTAAGCGTTATACAAGAGAGGCCCTAAAATAGATCCTTGTGGTACACCCGACAGAATTTCTGTATAACTACTCTTGAAACTACCTATAACTACTGCTTGCCTTCGTTTGGTAATGTACGATTTTATCCATCTATAGAGATCTCCCCGAATTCCTAGAGCATGCAGTTTGTGAAGTAGTATTATATGATCCACGCGGTCAAATACTTTTTGGAAATCTGTATAAATTACATCTACTTGGTATCCATCATCCATACTGTTTAAAATGAAATCGGAAAAAAGAGCCAAGTTTGTTACTGTCGAGCGTTTTGGTATAAATCCATGTTGTGCTGAGGGAATTTGTTTCATAATAATTGGACTAATTTTATTAAATACTAATTTTTCAAATAGCTTTCCAAATGAATTCAGTATTGAAATAGGACGATACTGTTCAATTTTATTTCTGAGGCCGTTTTTATGGATAGGTACAATAAGGGCCTCCTTCCAAATAGCCGGGAATATTCCAAATGTATTAAGAGATAAATTGAAAATATGGGTAAGAGGTTCAGTCAGAGTTTTTGAACACTTTTGTAAAAATATATTTGGCAATCCACCACTCCCTGGGCCTTTATTTACGTCTAATTTTTTTAGTATCTTGTAAACTTCTTCTTTAGTTACATTTATACCATTGCAAATATCATCAGATTCTGGTAAGAGTGGGAGATTGTATCTTGTCGCGGGACTTTGAAATACACTTTCAAAAAACTTACGGAAACTTTCACATGCATCCTGTTCTGTTGAAAAAACTTGACTTCCTAGGCTAATTGGATTAGGATATCCCAAATTGTTCTGTTTTGAATTCTTTATATGCGTCCATAAATGTTTTGGATTTTTATGACATTATTTTGTAAGTGCTCTATGTGAGAATCGTAACATTTTCTAATAACTTGTTTTTCACGAGCTCGCAGTAAAAAAAATTCATCATAATCTCTTGGATTTTTATAAGTTTTCCATCTTTTATGAGCCTTCTTTTTATCTTTTATTATATGAATGAGTGATTTTGAATACCAAAGAGGATATTTCTGCAATCTTTTTTTACTTTTTGGCACAAATTCCTCTATTATTATAAACAATGTTGTATAAAATGTTTTAACAATATCGTCAATATTTACACCTCTAAGAACCAGATGCCAATTGATTTCGATTAAAGCTTTGTTAATTTCGTCATAGTTAGCACGGAAGAAATTGTGTTTTTCAGGATGCGTTTTCGGAAAATTGCGTAGCATCAGTTCGAATGCGTCGATTCCTAAACATTGGTGATATTTATCTACATTCACTAAAGATGTGTTAAATTTAGTAACACTTAAGAAAAAATTACTGAATATTAAGTCTAATATATTATTACTATGATTGCAAGTAAGGTTATATTGTTTGAGTCCTGAAACATTTATTTGTTCTATAAAGAGCTCAGATACCTTTTGTAGTTCTGTACTTCCTTTCCTTAATATAGAAGGTCCAGAGTTGGTGGACCATTCTATGTTTGGAAGATTGAAATCTCCTGTTATTAAAAAATTTTCATCTGTGTTAGATGTAATGGCTTTTGCAACTGACATTGAAAACGCTTCAAGGCGTTTAGGTTGCATTAAGTCCGGAGGAATATTTATTTTAATACAATTAATTCTTTATTACTTTTTATGAAATATTTAATATTTAAAACGTTTTTAACTTTGAACATGATTCATATATTGGATACAGCACCTAGCAAACTAATCTTTTTCTTGTATGTTCTTCTCACGAGCTCTACTTTTTCCGAATATATCGTAGATTCAGTAATTTAATAGAAATATTTATAGTGATGATCGAGACGCGCTTATTTTATTTAGCGCCTAATTAACTAAATATTATTTTACTTTGACTTTGAATGTGTTAAGGCAGTCAAATTGTATTTTAGTAGACAATATTATGTTTATTGCCACAAAATATAAAGTTAACAGATATGATATGACGATACATCCATGGGCGAGGTCGCGGGCAAACGCTAGATTTGTACTTATATTATGAGTCCTACAGCATTGATAGTGACTTTAATCTTAATCTTATCTTAAGCCATCGTTTCCTCATATCTGTAATCAAATTATATCCCTGACAACTATAAGAATACTCACATGGAATAAAAGTTGTTATTATATTTAAAACAAACCAACGAAATATGACACGTACTTACCTTACGATAACAATTGACGAAACTCATAGAAAAATAAGAAGGTGCCTCAAGTGTACGAAGGTTCTCAATACCCATGTCGTATCGTCCCGGAAACACTGCACAAGGAAGCTCATTCCACAGCTTTGTAGTACGTGGAACAAAGCTCCTTGAAAAAGGCACTGTGGAGGACACACCACCACAAACGCCACACACTCAGATATTGGGGATGATATCCTAACTGTGCGTAGCGTGTTATGCAAAGGTGGAATTCTAATTGCCATAAGTCTGTTTGAATCCTGTTTATTTATTTTTTTTAATTTGTTAAGTTAAAAATTTTGTTTTTCTCTTGTTTTAGTGTTAATGTAATTAGATTATAATGAAGTTGACATGTATATACATATAAAAGCTCCTAAATAAATAAAAAAAAGAATATGCAAATCACTGACAACACTAATCATTTAGAAGTGTCCCGAATGTCAGGCACCTTGCATGCAAATAAACGCGGGAAACGTTATACGTCCGAACAAACCAATCATAAGTAAAATGTCTATTTGTAAACATTTTACATATTTTTGGTTTATTATCAGGTATAATTTTATATCAAGTTTATTTGTAAGGCCGTAAGTTTCTAAATTTTAAATAAACTTTATGCATGCTAATTTAAATTAGCATGCAATTAGAGGTTTATGAGTGACGCGAGTACCTACTCGCGTCATACATATGACAATCTCTTCTTCAACTATGATCGCCTGGTACCAAAACACTGTATAATGCTTACTATCTCATTTTCTCCCACTTTTCTTATGAATTTATGTGTCTGTCTCTTTTTACTGTCGCCCAAAGTTAAAGAAGTTTTCACTTCAATAGTATGCATATTTCTGTCTCATTCTTTGCCGGCTTCATCCTACACATTTTTGTATTTGTGTCTCTTACCTGTCGTTTTTTCCGTTGCATCCGGTTTGAAATCACAACGATTCTAAAGAAGTTTCACTTCAAAAAATACATAATCCTGAACAATTCTAATTATTTATAAACATGAATAATGAAACGTGGCTTCACGAGACCATCTCATCCATATCCAACCCAATTTAAGTGTCAAGCTGTTAGGCCTGAGATATGGCGGATTATTGTTGTGGGATAGAAGCTCGAGCGTGGAGCTACTTTAAGTCTCTTTACACGCAATCCAAAAAAAAAAGACGAGGCATTTAGGCAATGTAGTATGTTTCGCCAGGGTTTCAGGGCATGCAAATTAATTAAATACAATAAATGGAATAAGTAATTAAATACATAACAAAATTAAAGTTGAAATATGTGTGCATGTCAGTAGCAATAAAATATTAATTAACATAATAATAAAATGCAACTTCATTGCTAGCACAAAATATTAAATATTAGTAGAAATAGGTATGTATTGCTAGTCACAGCTACGCAGTCTTGGGTGCGTTGCACAATACACAATATAGGTACTTTCTTACACACACGCACGGACGAGTAAAAAAATAAGGACTCCGTGCCACCTACATAACAGTGAAGCATCAAAACAAGCCAGTTAAAGTGTAAATACATAGCCCCACGCACACACTTACACTAATATAACTTATAAGCCGATCAACCGCCATTATGACAAATGCCATCGTCTGTGACGGACAGTGACATCCAGTGTGGCCGGAATAAACAGGGAATTTACCCAAAAAATTGGGTAATCCATGTAATGGTTCAGTTCTTACTTAGGCAGTCCCGCCTCTTATTACGCTTTACTCTAACTCTTTGTAACTTCTTCGTCTTATTGCGTATCGTGATACAACTGTTAATAATACACAAGTTCGAAATCTTATCACACCTATTTTACCTATATTTTACTTAAAATTAACATATTTTGCAGATTAAAAAAATCAATGTGATGATTAACCCCAGATTATGACATCACCAATGAGTAAGTGCGATTGTACCGTAAAGCACCATCTGTTACAATGGGAGCGAACTACAACGTATCACCAACGAGTAAGTGCGATTGTAGTGTAAAGCACCATTTGTTACTATGGGTAGGAATTACGACGTTCACACGGAACTCCGGATTATGTCATCACTAACGAATAAGTGCGATTAAAGGATAAAGCACCATCTGCTACAATGGGTACGAAGTACAACGTTGTACGCTTTAAGATTCACACGGAACCCCGGATTGTGACATCACTAATGAGTGCGATAATACCGAAACGCACCATCTGTTACAATGGGAGCGCACTACAGCGTTCACACGGAACCCCGGATTGTGTCATCACTAATGAATATGTGCGATTATAGCATAAAGCACCATCTGTTACAATGGGTGCGAATTACAACGTTGTATGATTTACACGGTACCCCATATTATGACATCACCAATGAGTAAGTGCGATAGTAGCGTAAGGCACCATCTGTTACAATGGGAGTGAACTACAACGTTCACACGGAACCCGGATTGTATCATCACTAATGAATAAGTGCAATTGTAGTATAAAGCACCACCTGTTACAATGTGAGCGAACTATAACGTTGTATAATTTACACGGAACCCAAGATTATGATATCTCCAATGAATAAGTGCGATAGTAGCGTAAAGCACCATCTGTTACAATGGGAGTGAAATACAACGTTGTATGACTTACACGGAACCCCAGATTATGACATCACCAATGAGTAAGTGCGATTGTAGCTACCCTGTCATGATGTACTCAGTCAAAATGTCCATCACTTGTGTATTTCCCGAACAAACAAATCACTTCAAAGCACATAGTTATTTGTTCTCTAAAAATGTAGGTACCTACTTGATACCACGTCAGTGGCAAACAAACGAACTTAAGAATGAATTTTGTCTGGGTATTCTTAAAAATAAGAAATGTTAATACGTCATTTCTATATCAGTTAGAACAAAGTGAACGTAGTGTTTAAATTCTCTTTGGAGCAAAGATACTGCAAACAAGACATGGACACAGAAATATAATCCGCAATCCTAACTTTCAAGATGTCTTTTTTATGAAATTTATTTATTTACTCATACTATTCCTGCGATATTTATTTTTAATTTAGGAAACAATCTGCCTATCAGAAATTAGAAAATCGAAGTTAAAAGTAATGTGGCTATATAATACTATGGTCTATGACTAATAACGGGACATAATTTGTGTTAGCTGGTATCCTCCGTAACTGCACACACACTAGCTTAAAGATGCTTCACTTGTTAATATCACGGCGCGGAGGCCTCCTTTTACTCCTCCTTCCTCCTTTTTACTCGTCCGTGCACACACGTAGTGAAATATTACAATTTAAATGACTGTAGAATGGTTTCATCACAATATGTTTATTGTTTACCCAACAGTAGTTGTACGACGGAGGTAATGTTCTAAAACTATATTTTAATCAATTACTTAGTACTTAATAGATCAAAATATAGCTTTATAATTTGAATTCATAGTAATATAATCTTTTGATTTCGTGGTTTACTTACTTAAAATAAAATAAAATCTGCAAGCAAAATAAGCAGTGTATAGTTATATAAGTAATATTATTAGTATAACTTATTAGTGTTCTGTACAACCAATGCTTCTCCAAGTTTCGAATTAGAGTATCCAACAAATTGTCAGAGCCTAAGTGGCTAACCAGGGGATATTTTGAATATTACTGACATAATATCTAAAAAATTAGAAAACATATTTTCGTACTCTAAACTATGCGGGAAAATGCATATTATGCAAGGCTCAACGTAATAAGTCATTCAGTGAGCTAGAAATTGCAGAAGTAGTAAAGTCACTAATTAATACCAATGCTTGTGGGTTAGATGGAGGTTCTACAAAGATATAAAAAAAAGTCCGGATTTGGGATCCTTGGTGTGTTGACTTATCTAGTTAATTTGCCCTTAGAAACAGGTACTTACCCACATGTGCTGAAAGAGTCACGCACAATTATACAAGTAGTAATTCATTAGTCTTCATTTTCCAACTATTAATGTGGAGTTTCTCAGGGAACTATTTTGGGCCCTTTGTTACTTATTATTAATATTAATGACTCATAAAATATCTCAATGCTTTATGTTTGCTGACGATATGTCGATTCTGAAACCCTCTTTGCTAATAATTTAAATGAATATGAATTGGACACTAACTGTACCTACTTTGAAAAATATTATTGATATGCTTAATAATAATGAATTAAAGTCTGTACGGAAAGAGAACCGTCGTGGCATAAAATGGAACTAATATTATGACTTTTATATGGCTCATCCTATAAAATATTTATTAAGACGGAATATGGAAACATTATATTCTAAAATAATATACAAGATGTCATAGTCATAACATTGTGTTGTCATCATTACAAATGTGGTAATTATATGAAGCTGCGCCCTCAAATCTTATTTCGGTCCTTTTTTCGCATAGACTATAGTTGTGGATTTATTGCTAACGAAGTTAATGCAATTTAATGTAAAACGCGTTGACAAACTGATCTTAATATTAATTATAATTGAATTAATCTCGAAAAAGTTAACAGTGCAATATTGTGTTGTGTTATATTAGACAGGGTGGGTTACCTTTATTTTTCTGGTCACATTGATAAGGTATACTGTTTAATTGGTAGATTTGTGTGTGTCCTTAGAAAATCGAGGCGAATTGCTTCTCATAAGATAAAAAAAAAATTTAACAAAAAAACAACCGCCTTCAAAAACACTATTCCAAAACAATTGATATAATAAACACTAAAAAACAATAATTGCGTATTTTTATATATATATCTAATTAATTAATCTTATTCTTGTTACGATTATTGTTATTTTTGTAATCGGTGTCCTTCCGCCGCGACCCGCTCTCGCCTCTCGCCTCATCACGACTCAAGCACATCTAACCTATCTTGGATGACACCGACCGAGAACCTCCTCCTTTTTTGAAGTCGGTTAAAAAGATATGTCAGTCTTCAGATAGGTCTTCTCATCTGCATTTGTTGTTCAAAAATATGTCTACGTTCTATAAGTGGAGGTCCGACATTTACATGTAAATACTTATTTAAAAAGTTATATTTATATTGACATAGGTAAGTACATATATTTGAAACTTAAGAAATTTACACAATTTGTATTACAAAATAATCATTAATTTAAAAAGGCCATTGAATTAAATCCTCACTCCACCAGATTACCGGATAGACTAGTTTATGGCCACGGAGACCAGAACAACATTATACTTAAATTTTAAATAATATCATCATCTACCGCTAGAATTAAATACTTGCCACGGAAACAATCTCTTGGACTGCAATGTTAAGTTAAAATTAAGATCTAGAATGTATACTGTATTCTTAGCAATAAATTTAATTTAATTTCATGCACGATACCAGCGTTGGTCCCTCGTAAAAATTATTTATACTACGAACGAAATATGAAATAAAAACACTTGTTAATAATTAAATATAGGCTCCTAGTCTTGCTCGCAGCTGTGATAATAAAATAACAATGGGGTTGTACAAAATAAAATGTAAAAATAAAAATCTGGCAGCGGTGGGATTCGAACCCACGCCTCCGAAGAGACTGGTGCCTTAAACCAGCGCCTTAGACCGCTCGGCCACGCTACCGCTGCGGGAGGTGACCAATATGTCGTTTGGGTGCTGCGACAAGTTGAACACGAGCCAAGGAGGAGGCGTCACGCTGTAGTGCAATATTGACTGATGATGATTGTGTGGTAAAGGTCACTATAACATAAATGACTTTCTTAATGATTCTACACATTGGGAATGGAGCGACCGCCCAGGCTATTAAATAATAAGTTAAATTGTACAATATTACTTTGTAAACATATTTTTTGATGAAAAAAAAACCCGCTAATTTTATCGCGCCCATTCTTCTAAGTCTGAGGCATTAAATCTCTTCCACCGCTTCAGATACACACGACACCTGACAGAGTGACACAGCACAATTCAAGTCACATAATGAAGTCATGACACTGTATACGACATCTAATTCAATGGTCGCGGTCGCCAGCTCGCTGTGAACGGGAACGAGGTCGCGTGTTCGGTGCCCGGCGGCGACCCGAGCGGGCTATCACACACGGACACGCCGCGTGACCAGCCGCGTGACGCGTCGCTGATAACACGCACCCAGCCGTCAGCGGGACACGACTTCTGTCTGCTGTGTTCAAGAAGGCAGATGACTCACCCATAGGAATCTAAGCAAAGTCCTTCTAGTACAGGCAGTCATCTGACAGCAGCACTCATAATTAGTACTTTTGGAAGTTACTATAGGTTTTAATGGATATCAAAATAACCTAGCCAGCTCTAGATTTGGTATGAAAATATTTGTTTGGTAAATAATTGGTATCTAATAAAAATTTAATTCGTTGAGGATGGTTTAAACATTCTCTTCTAATCATTTTTCCGTTAAAACTAAAAAGGTAAAAACCTATTACTAAAATGTTCTTATTAGATAATATAATAGTCCTCTGCATAGAACTTGTATTACTTTTTTCAAATATTATTATTATTATTACATATTACAACATAGCTGACCCGGCAAATGATCTTTTGCCAGATAATTTTTTTTTGTGTTCAACCGCTTTTTTCCGACTTACTTTTTAAATCCAACTAGGTACCACGAAAAAGTGTTTTAATTTTTCGGATTAGTAAAATATAGCTCTAAATGATGCTCACAAAAATGTGGCTTCTATTAGTAACAGAACTTTCAAAATCGGTTATGTAGATCCAGAGATTATATTATATTTTTTCGGTGTTTGACAAATACAACCAAAGCGGTCCAGCCGTTTTCCGGTTATAATTGTTCGAACAACTATATTGTATAATGTATGTAAATTGAAATAGTAGATTGTTAACCGAGGGTCGAAAGAATCAATTCCCGAGGTATTTAGACGGCTATAGTCCGAATAGGAATTGATTCTTTTCCCCGTGTTACACACTCTACTTTTCATTTCGAATATGAGGAAAATAAAACTAGTTGTTTATCTAAACTATCTATTGATATTATATAATAATATTAGTAGTAGATACCTATTTAAAATTAATTGTCAAATTAGGACAATTTATGTCGACTTTTTAAAAGTTAAATGAATGATAAAAGGAAAGTAATGATGTTTTGATCTGATTATTGGGTGGAAATTGCTACTTCCCTCCATAGAGGGAAAAACTCATACAAATAATTTCCCACCTAAGGGCAGGATTGAACTTTAAAAATAGAACTGCTGTCAGCTGTGAAGAGTTTTATGTAAAAGAAAAACTAATAAAAAAAATCCTGCGGCCATGTGACTTTTTAAACAGCCAGTGTGAACTTAGCGCAAATTTCTTTGACCGGAATAAGCTGCAACAATTACGCGCTGAGTTCCATATTTAAAATTCAAAAAGTCGACATTAATTGTCCTAGTTTGACAATTAATTTTAAACAGGTAGTACTAATAATATTACATATTATCTATGAATAGTTTAGATAAAAAAATAGTTTTATTTTCCTCATATTCGAAATGAAAAGGAGAGTGTTTAACACGGGTAAAATAATCAAATCCTACTGGGACTATAGCCGCCCTCGCTGATTCTTTCAACCCTCGGTTAACAATCCACTATTTTATGATGATCTGACTAAAAGGTATTATAAACGCTATAGTTTGTAAGCTGTAGGTACTGGTGTATGTATAATATGATGATTGATGGTAATGCAAATCTTCGGCACATTTGTCTAATATTTATGTTTATCTGAGATAGGAAATCGGGTGAGTCTAAGTTTTAATGTAGTACTCTGTGGAGGGTCAACAAATCTGTTCATTGTAATTGAAAATGCAACTTTTAATGGGAACTGCAGACGTTTAAAATGAATAACTCCCTCGCCCGCAGTCAAATGTTGTAAAGTTTCATTAGAATCCATTCATTATTTTTTGCGTGAAAGAGTAACAAACATACATCCACACATTCTTACAAAATTGCGCGTTTTGATATTAGTAGGAAGTAGAATAAAGCGTCCAGTTACGAATATGACGAGACATCAAAGTACGTAGGTCACACTAAAAGTTTTTCGTAACTTAAAAAAACAACATGTTATAACCAAAATATCATGTTTATTGCTTTTCAAAATGCTCTCCTTTACTTAAATTTTATACATTTTTTCATGCCATCGAACCATCAAAACAGGAGGACCACAGATCTGAAGGCATGTTATCTACGTGCTAATTGAACGCTATCACAGCCTCTTCGGAATTGGTAAAAGTTTGGGGAAAATACAGAAATCACAGGGTGCTGGGTGCGGGGCTTTGTGCAGCATGGGTGACGAGTTGTACTTTTTCGAAAGCTAAAAATGACTTAGTTTTGGCCGTGTGTGAAGAAGCGTTGTAGGAGAACGCGGCTTTTCGATCGTCCTTCGCGAATTTTTTTAACACCCTGGATAAACAAATGGTAAAATACCACTCGGCATTAACACTTTTTTGATCTCCAAGTGGAATTGTGCAGATGGGACCCGTAGCTGAGACAAAAAAATGCGAAATTTTTTTTTCCAACGTTTCTCGCCTTTTGTTAGCCTGTTCTCATTTTTCTGTTTGTTGCAAAATTGCTGTTTTTTCGGCTCCAAAACAATAAATTTACGTTTCGCCTCCTGTGACAATGTAATAAACAGCATTAGAAATTAGAATGTCTGTGGTCGTACTTCATTAGCATTTGTGAGCACCATTCCACGCGAGCACGCTCCTGCTCCGCTGTCAGTTTATGAGGGATTCAACGACAACAAAGTTTCCGAACTTTCAATTCTTCGTGTAAAATTTTCTGAATTTGGTTCATACCAATCCCCAATAGTCCTTGAATTATCTCATAAGTAATCCGCAGGTTTTCTACAAGTAGCCACATTATTTTCTTTGACGGCACTTGAAGGCCGCCCTTCATGGAATTCGTCATGTAAAGAAACCTGACCTCTCTCAAATTCAGCAAACCATCGCCTGTGCTCAAGCAAGGTGCTTCTCTTCAAAAGCATTTTGAAGACGACTGGCACAGTCTTGCGGAAAGAGAGAACTTTTAAAATCATAAATTCAAATTCAAATTCAAATATTTTTATTCAAAATAGGATTTAAAATCACTTATTGAACGTCAAAATCTACCACCCATTCAAAAGAGACTGCCTCGGACCTGAGAAGAATGGGCGCAAGAAACTCAGCGGGCTTTTTTTTTAAATATAAAATATGGATTACAATGTAATATCGTACAATAAACATTTATAATTAAAGAGCCTGAGGGTGTTCGCTTTATTCCCAGTCCGTGGTGTCATTAAGAAAATCGTTTATGCTATAATAACCTTTCCCACACAAACGTTTTTTAACAATTCTTTTAAATTTCGTAACACATTTGTTTTGTACATTTTCTGGGATCATATTGTAGAAGCATATACATCGCCCAACAAAAGACTTACTAACTCGACCCAACCGAGTAGTAGGCATAACAAGTTTATGTTTGTTCCTCGTGTTAACATTATGTATGTCACAGTTTCTAGAAAATTCCTCAATGTGCTTATGAACATACAAAACATTATCGAAAATGTATTGAGAAGCAACAGTCAAAATGTTTATTTCTTTAAATTTTTCTCTTAATTATTCTTTAGGACCTAGGTTATAAATCGCGCGAATAGCCCTTTTCTGCAGGATAGTATTAATATCGGACAAAGATAGTATTAATATCGGCCGCACTGCCACATAACAATATACCATAGGACATAATACTATGAAAATAACTAAAGTATACTAATCTCGCCATATCTATGTCAGTTAACCGTCTAATTTTCTTAACCGCATATGCTGCAGAACTAAGCCTATTCGCCAATCCTTCAATATGGGGATTGGGATGGGGACACTGCAATTTGGAATCAAGAGTAATGCCAAGAAATATAGCAGATTCCACTGGTTTTACCACCTCTCCATTTAATAAAATATCCGCATCTACATTTTTGACATTTGGCGCGGTGAATTTAATATATTTGGTTTTATGATTATTTAACAATAAGTTATTGGCGCTAAACCAGTACACGATGTCAGATAGAGCATTGTTTACTTCGTCATACAAAACTTGGCTTCGTTTCACTTTGAATATAAGTGAAGTGTCATCCGCAAACAATACCACCTTGTGCTTTTTTTCTACAAGGTTAGGTAGATCATTTATATAAATTAGGAAGAGGAAGGGTCCAAGAATAGACCCTTGTGGTACCCCCATACCGAGAGGAGTCCCAGGAGATCTCCTGCCATTCACCTCGACCCTCTGAATCCTATTATTTAAATATGAGATCAGAAGATCGAGTGCAGATCCTCTTATACCATAGTGGCATAGCTTCCTGACCAGCGTTGAATGCTGAACACAATCTAAAAGCCTAGATAGAATAGAAAAGATAGCCTTAGATAAATCACAGAAGATACCAATTGCATTCTGTGATTCCTCCCAGGCCTCAAAAATATTCCTGATGAGTCCATAAATAATCATCCCTGTATAATCTTTTCGACTTAATTCCATTTTCGCTGCGTACGTAGAACTTTGATGTGTGATTAAAATCAATTAACAAATGATTTCCCGCCAATTGTTTTTTTTATTACTAAGAAGGTTACAACGTTTCAAAAATTATAACATTCGAAATTCAAATAGTACCTACCGATTAGCTAAAATTGCAAAACTTTTAGTGTGCCCCATTTATTTTAACAATTGGGTCAATACAGAAGGTCGTTCGCTGGAATCATTTTGGATTACAATTCAAATTTAATTATTTTTATTCAAAATTGAAATCACTTATTGAAAGTCTAAAACTACCACACATTCGAAAAAATTTGCCTAAAGCGATTTACACTGAATTTATGTAGTCGGCTTAATTCAGAAGGAACTTACAAATTCTAAAAATTTATTCTAATTCTTAAAATGTAACGTCATCATCATCCCACTGAGGACAATTTTTTTAAAGACTTAAATTGGTAAATGATTCAATAACTAAATTTCCTATTTAAGGTGACATATACGAGGAGGGCTCCAGACACTAAAAAATTTGTCTTTGCCGAGCCCTGGCCGTGGCTCAATTGAAATAGAGAAATTAAAAAGAAGAACGTGAATGAAGGAATATTTATTACTGCGCGGAAAGTTAGCGGACTTCAGAAATTATCTACGAATGGATTAGGATTGGTCATTTGACATATTAATAAATCTTGTGACACTGTTTATTAGAAGGCAAGATAAAAGGCATTTATTTTCTCAAAATTGATTCCTTAAGAATTCTTTTTGATGTCATTTCTTATACTACTAGATACTACTACCGCTTCGGAAACAAATGGCGCTCTGAGAGAGAAGAAGCGGCGCAAGAAACTCTCCCAGCATTACTATCCTACGAGACAGTATTAGTGCAAAGCAAAGATTGGTCGTAACACTAAGATTTATTGCAACTGGAAATGCATATCAAGATTTAAAATTCAGTTCTTTAATATCCCAACCACTGCTGACAAAAATTATCCCTGAAACTTGTTGGGCTCGCCACGAAAAAAAGAAAAAAAAAAAGCACAGAACACTATTACTATAAAGGCCACGATAGACTGAAATCAGTAGCTTAATGCAATTAAACCATCCTATATGCGTTTCTAATTAGGGTGCGAAATTATTCAGTCAGTCAGAAACCATCCTTATTTCTTAAATTAGGATGCTAGGTTACTCAATACAATTACACATGTCTAAATTCAGTAACAACTGAATTCAGTGAAGTGTACCTAATAAGTGCTTATGACCTGAAAATAATGGGCACAAGTAAATAGATATATCGTACAACAAAGCTTCCCAGTCTGTTATATCATTAAGAAAGTCATTTATAGTGTACTATTACATATTCTTTGCTTATGTTTGAATTTCATAATAAAAATATTACCTCGAGGGTTGGGTTTATGTATTAGTTTTATTTAAGTAATGAAGCAATGACTAAATTGCACGTAAGGCGGACGGCGCGGGCAACGTGGCTTTATGTTCATTAATTAAATTAATTTTTATTTTAGTTATTGAATGTTATTACTTGGTGTGGCTGACTGTTTATTTGATTATTTGGAGGACTCTTAACGTTGAGGGAATGTGCCACAGATAAGACAGCGCAACGAACTATCATTTATAATAATATTTAAATGTAAGCACACTCATTTCTCTGTGTAGCTACAACAATAGTTATCAAAATCTTTGAACCGGGTGGGCGGAGGCGCGAAAAACGACCTTAGTGAATTGGCTTCCATTTCGTTAAAAAAAAGAGTTATTTTGTACTATTATGTACTCTGTGGTTTACATCGTTGAGTTAAATCAACGTTGTGCTCATTTTACTATTATTTAAATTGATATTCGCCTGAAAGGTAATTTAAATTGTGATGTTATTATAGAATTTTGTTGATCGGTAGTGTTATAAATAGCCTAAGCACATGGTCGGATTTGGTCCGGCCGAACCTTCGGACGGTCCGGTTGGCGGCTCGCACCAATTAGTCCGGCGTCGTAGCCGGTAAGGTTATGTAATAATTATAATTTTGTGATGGACAATGCGACGTACTATCGAATATGGTACCGCGTCCGATGGTTCGGAAGATTAAATTGAATCAAGCAATGAGTATCTACATACAAGAATGTAATGTAGGTGGTAGGTACCAGCTACTTAGGTATGCAAACTATAGAATAATCATTTTAATTGAAAAACTAGAAAACATATTAAGTAGGTAAGAACCTAGATAGGTACGGTTTACGCATGTTTACCAAGTACATACATAAAGTACTTGTATGATCTGACCCAGATATAAAAGAATGAACGTTGGTATAAATAATTATCAAGAGTATTAATGTAATTTATACTGTTTACGAAAGAGACCAGTCACATGATAATAATATCATGTTATATTATTGAAGAAAATAATTATTTTCAGTATTTTTCCTTTACACTCCACATAACGATATGGAGGATATCTGCTGTCGCCGTCTCAGCAATTTTGAGGGTAGGGACCTATCTGCTCTCTGGCTCCGTGTAGATTTTGAGGATCTGAGAGAACGGATCATCTCATGGGCTGCGCTCAAACGGCAATTGACGGCGTGCTTGCACAGATCAAAAACAAATTGTAATCTTGGGAGTGTTCTACCCTTAGGGCAGGGTTTGTTTCCCTTTGGATGATCCCAGTGCCTGGGCCGTTCCAGTAGCCGATGTGCACTGAAATTAAGTGCTAGGAAATACATACTTAGGTACCTACCATGTATAGGTATTAGCCTATTGCTACGAAATCTTATAACCTAAACATATGATCGGTTCTGGTACGGCTGGACGATCGGACGGTCCGGTGGGTGCCTCGCACCATATGATTCGGCGTCATACTCCGGATAACGGTAATAATATTACCAATTCCGTTCAAGTGTTTAGGCTATTAATGCAGCTATTGTCCTCACTATTGAAAATAGTGACAACTTCCTTCCAAGCTGCTCTAATATGGTTTCTAGCATAAGCAGTACAAGCGTGACCGGAGGCAAGAAACTTGTACCTATTAAACATATCTGACAATTTTTCTAGCCGGGCAATACCGGCTAGAAAAGCCTATGCTAGGAATAATTGATAGCGACATCTTTGCTAAAATAAATCGGATTTCTATTATTCTATTAAAATTAATACCACATAAATAAAACTAAGTAAGCAACGATAAAACATTATAAATGAAAGAAAATAAAAAATACTTACGATTAGCACAGGCTTTCTTTACTTTTAACTATAAAACAGATTTGGTAATGTAGAACATAATACAAAATAGAGTGAACGGTCGGGACAAACGAAGATTTTTTTTATTTGTAAACAACAGATGTTTTGGTTGTAGTTAGTTTTATTTATTTAAAGCATTGGTAACAAGACCGTCGGCTCTAAACAAAATACAATAAATTAATAATATTTAAATTATTTTTCAATATCGAGTAGAAGACGAAGAAGAGAACAAGAAGAACCCCTGTTAGGTTTATGGGCAAAAGAATTAAATCAAGAAGTAAGTTAGTCGTAAATGTTAGACGTAGACCTCCGCGAGACCTTTATATTTTTTTATTGTTTCTATTATTTTATTTATTTATTAAAAAGACCGACACCATAAATGTTACGAAAAAGTATTAAAACTTAGTGTAGATATAACGGTGACATTCTACAACATTTATCAAAAATAATTGAAGAAAATGATTATTTAGATTATTTTTCCTATCAGTAAAACTGCAAGTATGTTACTTATTAAACCATTTTTGTGTAAATAATATTTATTAAATTAATAGTTTTAATTTAATTGCCTTGTAAAAATAAACCGTTTTTATACCGATTAGAAGTTTAGTCAATCCCTAGCTCGCCTTAGAGAACAGCGACGAACGCCACGACCTCCAGTTCGACGTCGAGCTGTCATGAGTTTGTGAATATGAATTTCAACAGCGGTAAGTTCGACGTCGAATTGAAGGCTAGCTCGACGTCGAGCGCGCCGTCGAGAACAGCCACGAATGGTTACGTTAGAGAATTGCATAGCTGGCCATCGAATATGACATTAGACGAACGATATTTTGAGTTGGTTTCCAGACAAGTAACCATCCTTAACTAGCTCAAATAACTAACATTAAGACTTAAATTATGCGCGTTTGAATCGATACTATAAATATTTCTCTTAAATAACTGAATTTACCATATTTTCAGAAAAAGCTATAAAGCTAAAAAAGCTCTACTTGTGAGAAGAACATACAAGAAACTCAACGGCCACTCCTTTTTATTAAGTAGAGTATTTTACAATGGCTGTAATATACAAAACAAAAGGAACTTACACATTTCCTCAATCGGCCAGTCAGGCGTCAGCTGGCACTCACCGTACAGAGCCCATACGCATTATATTAAAAGATGGTTTAAAGGCTTTCAAGCTCATCGTTTCCAGATTAGCATTATTGATGAATGTCTTGGCATCAGTAAAACTCGAGAAAGCTAAAGATATTCTGTTTTGACCAATTATTTCATAGAACTACTTAATTTTAAATAATTTATAAAGGAATATTAAAAAGTTAATATTTTTACGAATGACATTTTTTTAGATGTCTGCCAATTTAACTGTGTGTAGTGTGGTTCTGTCATTTGGCGATTATGTTTCACGTTGTACCTACGTGTATATATACATATCTATACTAATATTATAAAGATGAAAGATTTGTTTGTTTGCATTGAATAGACTCCGCAACTACTATACCGATTTGAATAATTCTTTCACTGTTGGGCAGCTACATTATCCCTGAGTGTTATAGGCTATATTACATTTTCAAAAAATTAGGGATCTCTACTAAAAGTCCAGTAATGTAACCCAAGGTGTAAAAATACGTTCACAAACGACGTCGCGGGGTATCAGCTATCGTATATATATATCTTTGTAGTCCTGTCCGACCAGGCTCCTTATATGTACTATCACTTAACCTTATGTCTTATAAAATCAAAATAAAACAAATCGCAAAACAAAATACGAACAACCAATTTGACGATTATTTTTTTAAGCCGGTATGTAGTGTATGGCAGTATCGTGTCTGTGTCATGAGATCCTTACTTACATTATTAATATAATATTACAAATATTTTATATTATTCTCTACGAATCCTTTACACATGCTGATGCCGCTTCTATAGCGCTAAAATTCATTATATCAATATATAAAATTATGTGAAAATAGGATCTAAGTTGTATTATTCCATGACAGTATACACAGCATGGGTATTATACACCTACCTAAATATTATTATATTATAAATGAAAAAAGACCCTGTAAGCCCTATAATAAAACAAACCCTGTACAGTGTGAGTGAATATACCGATTAGATTAGATTCACACAACGTTTGAAGATTGAATTGATTCAACAAATCCCATTAAAATCTGACTGTGACAATAACTAATGCTGTACAAATCTATACTGCTATTTTATAGAGGAAAGATTTGACTATTTGTTTGATTGCTTTGAATAGGCTCCGAAACTACTAAACCGATTCGAAAAATTCTTTCACTGTTGGGTACCTACACAATATGAATTTGGCGAAAAAGCTTAGTTCTGCAGCATACGCAGTTAAAAACATTCGGCAGCTTACGGATGAAAATACCGCGAGGTTGGTCTACTTCAGCTATTTTCATAGTCTGATGACATACGGTATTTTACTTTGGGGACATGCTGCCGATGTTAACACCATTTTCACACTGCAGAAGCGAGCTATTCGTGCCATCTGTAAATTAGGACCAAGAGTGTCACTAAGGGAAAAATTTAAGGAAATAAAAATTTTGACTTTGACATTGCAATACATATATGAAAACCTTGTTTATGTAAAAAAAATATAAATTCGTTTAAAAAAATTAGTGACACTCATAATGTCAATACTAGAAATAGGGATAGGCTTGCTGTTCATGTAAGTCGACTCCAAAAAGTCACAAATTCATTCAGAGGTCTATGTATACGTTTTTATTATAAGGTCCCTATTGACATTCAGAACTTACCTTTAAATAAATATAAATCAGTGCTAAAGAAAAAGTTGTATACAAAAGGGTACTATAAAATATCTGAATACCTGGATCTAAAGAACCCTTGTCACTGAGCTGCTGAGCTGTTACATGTCTGTCTTAGTTTGATAAATGTCATTATAGTTATATAATTTAAATATTAATATTGTTTCTGTTTTTAATCAATTTTAATAAGAATAATAATAATTATCATGAGATGTAATTTGAAACAAAATTGTAAGTAGAGGCATTTAGTAAGTATTGCATAATATGTAGATAGTGACAGGTATCGTCGAGAAAATATGGTCGAGGGAGGCGATGGCTGGTCCATGCGTCATGCTAGTGAACGGGTGCTACTCGTGGTGGCTGGATGGTCTTGTTATCGGGAGGTCTGCTTGATGTGTTTTTTATTATTATTATTTCCGTTAAAGTTATTATATATTTTATTTTATGAAATGCTCACATAATGCCTCTATTTATTTACGGTATGTGTGGATTGATGCATCTACTATACTCAATAACTCTTGTGTTTATAAGTATTCATTTACTCATTTTTTTCTTTTTTGACTTACTCGTGTAAACCTTTCAGTTTTTGACATTTGAGTATTTTTGTTGCGTCACTTTGCATATATTGTGATTGAAATGATCTGTAAAACAATTAAAATGTAAATCTTGACTTAAAAGAGTGTCAATGAGTTTCTTGCTACTTCTTCTCATTAGCTCAACCCTTTACGAAGTAGCGGTAAATTCAAAAAGAAACAATATTTTTATATTTTTTTTGACATTCACTGTGTCATTTCCGTGACCTACATGAATAAAGTGTTTTTAAATTTGAATTTGAATCCCCGAGTGACATAGACTATATTATGTTTTCAAAAACATTTGGGATCCTTACTAAAAGTCCAATAATATAACCCGAGGTGTGAAAAAGATACCTGAAATATTCTTTACATCGTAATCGAAATGTCGCTACTCCGTGCTCAGTCCTGTGTGTATGCGGTCGAAGTCGCAGGGTATCATATTTAAATACGTGTGACCAAGCGGCGGCTTGGGGAGCTACTCCACAGTTCATAGTTATAATAATTACATATCGACTAATGCCCAAATTGTAGTGGATCTGGTACAAAAAAGAGACAAGCTAGAAAAACCTATTAAGAATCATAATCTCCGGAACATAAACGAAAAAATAACTTAAAAGTACGCTAATCAAAGTTAGCAACGAAATTTTAAAAAACTTTTTGCATAACCATAAGCAAGCAACTGATTATTCACTATGGAAACTCATTAAAATGTTAAAAGACCAATCACTTTTCAATCACTCTTACGCAAAGAGGATGGAAGCTGGGCTAGAACTGATGCAGACAAAGCAAAATTATTTATTATTAATTCTAATCCCGACTTAAGATCAACTAAGACAGACATGGTTAGGGAAAACATTTCCCTGACCCATCAGCTATCACTTCACATCAATGGTTTTTCCAAAAGTGGAGTATACCATGCCGTTCATATACTAGATTTAAAAGAAGCGGCCAAGTGTGACTCGGACTCGCCCATGAAGAGTTCCGTAGCAGCAAGTAACATAATATAAAAGTTCTTGTAGGTTTACGATTTATGACGTATTAAAAAAATGACTTGCTAGATCTCGTTCAAACCAATTTTCGGTGGAAACTTGCCTGGTAATATACATTATATATTTTTTTTAGTTTCATCATTCTCTTATTTATGAAGTAACAGGGTGGTGGACACATATTTTACCACTTTGGAAGTGTCTCTAGCGCAAACACGTATGGGTTTGATAAAAAAAAGTTTTTGAGTTTCAGTGCTAAGTATGGAGAACCCCTTGCCATTTGGCTACGGAACCCTAAAAAGGCTCCCGGCTATGACCTCATAACAGCAAAAACATAAAAAGAATTACCTGGCATAGGCATTATATTATTAAAACAAATATACAATGCTATTTTAAAACTTCTTTAAGCTTGGAAATTAACCGGATAAGGTTACTTCACATCGCCCATAAGCCTACTCCAAAAAGGTTCTAAACTGCTGGACTCTCGTTATGAAAAGACTTCTACCAGAAATCAATACATCAATTAATATAATCCCTTCGCACCAATTCGGATTTCGTGAGGCTCATGTTCATCGACTAATCAATGAGATCAATTCCGCCTTTGAACAAAAAAAGTACTGCTCGGCTTCCTCGATATCTCGCAAGCTTTTGACCGAGTTTGGCACAAAGGCACAAAGATATTGAAAATCCTTCCAAAACTTATCGATTTATAGAAGATCGATTTTTAAAATCCTATCTTACTCGACGTTACTTTAATGTAAAGCTAGGTGAGGAAAAATCTGATTTATATGACATTAAGGCGGGAGTCCCGCAAGGAAGTGTTATGGGTCCAGTCTTACATATTATATACGTCTGACCTTCGACGAAGATAAAGCAATGCTAGCTACTCATGAAGATCCAGAATTTGCATTCAATATGCTGCAAAGACTTCTTTATAAGATATCTGTGTGGCTGCGCGACTGGCGCATCGAAGCGAATGAGTACAAATCTGATCATATGACCACTTCTTCACTCTTAGACATGGCTCTCCAGTCAAATTGAATAACATTTAATTACCTCAGTGCAAGTAAGTGCGATATTTGAGTTTACTCATGGACAAAAGGCTGACATGATAAAACATATTTTTAATAAAAAGAAAAGCACATGGCATACAACTCGGTTGACATCTGCGTTGACACTCAAAATTGTCACCCTAAAATAAATTACTCCTATATAAATGTATATAAAAGTCTATGTGGTCCCATGGAGTTGAACTATGGATAATTGCATCAAATTTAAAACTGAAATCCTCCATCGATTTCAGCTTAAAATGCTGCGGAACATATCGAATTCAACTTCACCACGACCTGGATAAAAGTTCTTACAACAGACTAAAGAGTAAAAGAAGCCCCTCAACACCCCAAAATTATAATATAACATAATATTGGGATTTAAAAAATTGAATTAAGACTTATTAGACTTTATAAAACCTCTAGTTAAATGCCAAGTGATTAGGTATATTACGAGATATCTAACTAAATAAGTATATAAAAAAGAGTCATGAAACTTTTTTATCACCATGAGAGTCAAAGGTTATGTCCTCTAAAAGCACCGGCGACCTTCTTCACCTATAAGGCTATAAATAATAATTGAAACTCTAAATATGTCTACGGCATGCTGTGTGTAATGTGTGTATCGCAGACCAGACACACAGTGCGTGCACCTCACCGTATCACGCGCCGGCGACGCGAAACGTAGTGCTCGGAACGTGAACACAAGCGGGCACCATCAAAGCTGTTCTTGTGGGACTTTTTCGGTACAATTTCATTTTGTTGCATACGTGCATACATATTATGGGGTATAGTTACACGTTTTTTCAAGAAATTAATATAAGTTAATAATTATAACAAAAAATATAGCCCCCTTAATTGGTTTACATATTATTGTGCATTTTGTCTAGAAACAGTTTTGATTATAATTGTTATAACAAATTATAAATAGAACATTGTCCATAAGTAGAACTATTTTCTAAAACATTATCTTGTTTGTGTTAACTTTTTCTACAGTTTCTATAAAAGTTCTAGGGCAGAAAATAGATAATAAATCATTAGCTTATCTTATTTTATTATGAAAATAAGTATATAGCAACAATCATTGAGTGTTTAACAAACAAACGCTCATACGTATGTTGTTAATTACCTCCTTATCTTAAAGAAATGCAGTCAACAGTGATAAACTAAAATACTTTTCAATTAAATATCAACCACAAACACATAAAAATCACTTCTTTTCCTCAGTTGAGAAAGTACCTGATAAAAATTGTGACCATAATAAGTAATATTATTTTTAATATTAACACATTACTATAATATAATAATAGAATCACTTTATTCTTTTCGCTGTGTTCAATTAACTTATTATGATTTTATAACTTAAAATAGTTATATCAGAGCTAACTGCTTAAGTTGGCTCGCTAAGCATGAGTTGAGAACACGAAAGTTACAAACAATGTAAAGGTATATTCAAATTCATACCACTTATTGTACGATTTTCTATCAACTGAACTAAATATACTAGTTGGTACCCAAAAACTTAAAACTTGGGTGTTTCTAAATACAGCAATAATAAGTTAGGTCAAAATAAAACTTAAAAATTAATATAAATACCTTTACATTTAATGTCTATATCTCACCT
Organism: Leptidea sinapis; assembly: GCF_905404315.1. Classification (NCBI taxonomy): domain Eukaryota; kingdom Metazoa; phylum Arthropoda; class Insecta; order Lepidoptera; family Pieridae; genus Leptidea; species Leptidea sinapis. The sequence goes on from NC_066293.1 coordinate 875,398, forward strand.
CTCTAAAATTATAAATGAACTGGTGAATTACGAGGTAGGATCATCCGTCAAAATGGTTATACTTACTTTTACATTACATTTTACTAAAAATAATAAAAAAAAGAACCGACTTCAAAAACACTATTCCAAATACAATAGATATATATATGCACTAAAAAGTATAAAAATAATTGCGTACTCTTATACAATCTAATTAATTAATCTAATTCTAGTTACGATTATTGTTATTTTTGGAATCGTTGTCCTCCCGTCGCGACCCGCTCTCGCCTCTCGCCTCCTCACGACTCAAGCACATCTCACCTATAACTATGTATGTAGTTACAAAACTATCTTGGATGACACCGACTCCAAAAATTACAATAATCGTATCTAAAATTAGATTAATTAATTAGATTGTATAAAAATACGCATTTATTTTTATACTTTTAGTGCATATTATATCTTTTGTTTTAGAATAGTGTTTATGAAGTCAGTTGTTTTTATTTTAATTTTTAATTTTATGAGTTTTAGTGAATTTGAAGTACACTTACTAACAATTTGTCTAAATATGTGTAGATATACTAAATTTATCAATGCAGCAATGAACGTAAGCGCTTTGCAATTTGATTACAGACAGAAATTCTGCTACAGATCGCACCCATACTGTTTGTTGAATATATATATATATTAAATAAATATATATATATATATATATATATATATATATATATATATATGTATATGTCATATATATATATGTATATTATAAAAAATATGACTTATTAACAATTGTTGAATTATACATATTTGAGTGCTGTATGTTAGTTCGATAAAATTTTAGCGATTTCAGTAAGCATGAAAACAATTCCCTTTTCCCATCCACCCCACCAAACTACAAGTACCTTGCTGTAGAACTACATTATTTCAGAGAAACTGTTTTTGTATGTGCATAAAAATCTATAATCACATCCCAAATATAATAAGAGAGGTATCGTCAAATAGGAATTTCTCATCTAAATTAAAAATATACCTTATTAAAAACTGCTTATATTCATTGGACGAATATTTTCAATTAAAAAATTGATATTTTAATTTAATAATTTATATTAATCAATAATACTGCTACTAACCTTTTCTTAAACTGATATTATTGTATCTAATGATTTAGAAATGTATTTTGGAAAATTTGCACGTCATAATTGTGGCAAACATGTACTTTATAATATTAATTTATGTAACATCAATCTAACATGTTTATGCAAATAAAAACTTTGATTTTGACTTTTTTACTTTGATGGATTCCGTAATCAGAACCTAACCAAACTCTCACCAAACTATCTTTGAAGTATATCCTTTCCAATAAAAAAAGATTCATCGAAATCGGTTGGCGCGAAATTGAATTGTTTGTAAAATCATCAGCTTTGCTATATGTGTGTATAGCAAATTCAAGACTTTTATGGTTTTCCCATGGATGCCATTGTCACCGTCAGTGTTTGGGCCAAATTACAATGGGACCACGGGAACCACCAGCTTTCAAATAAAAAAATAATTATCAAAATCGGCTCACCCAGTCGAATGTTTTGAGGTAACAAACATAAAAAAAACATAGCGACAAATTGATAACTCCTCCTTTTTTGAAGTCGGTTAAAAATTTGTGTTAACATTTTACACGTGATAACAGAACAGGGCACCCTACTTCATGCTTCACATGGACTTTTACAATGGTAATCAGATGAATCGAACGCACATTGGTCGTTTTCCATAAAAAAAGGTATGTAACTATGTAAATTATTTTTATAGTGTGCAGTAAACTGAAGTAGAAAGAAGAATACAACTGTATACCATAATATCTAATTTAATTTGATTGATACTGTTAAAATAAACAGTGCCCCTGACCTAATTTCGTGAACACCAATAATAAAATACAATGTCCGGTAAGTTTCAAATTTTTGGTCACTCTATTCCAGGCCATTATCAAGCTTGGCAGCCACAGCGGACGATATATAACTGCGCGGAAAGTTGATCGCTGTTTAGTTCAACAATCACCACCGGCGGCGGTGCCAGTTTACGTGTCAGCTACATAATGTGTGCAGCTATAGACATGTTGGCGTCGGAGCAAATGTTTTACGGGCACAGCCCTCCGGCCGGTTTCCTCAGCGACTACTCCGTGCCAATTAGAAGACAAGCCAAACTTGCATCCAGATACTCCGCACCAAGTTTATCAACGCTCAAACCAATCCAGTTATCTTTAAACAAAACACCTCGAAGTTGCATCAAGTTATCAAACGATAAGAAAAAGAAAAGTGTTGTTTTTGCCGATGACCGCGGCTATGCTCTAGAGCATGTCAAGTTCATGACTGAGCCATCCCATGTACCTCCGTACTGGGCGTTGAAAATCGTCTCAAGTCCACCTCAGCAGAGGAAGCAGCCGCTAGCCGTAGTCGATCTGTGGGAAGTAAGGTTTCCTCAACCCGCTTCCGATTATTTGGAATTCCGACGGAAAATCACCGAGAAATATGTTGCGTTGGAAAACGTTATCGTGAAACATAACGAGGGTGCTGTCGACGGGACTGTAAAAGTGAAAAATATAGGTTTTGAGAAAGAAGTGTTCGTCAGAGCTACCTCTGACGGGTGGAGGACGCACGAGGACACGTATTGTGCGTTTGTGGAATCCGGACCCTTAAATAAGAACAGGGTATCCAGTTACGACACCTTCGGATTCCGACTGCAGTTGCCGATTCATTCGAGAAAGCTAGATTTCTGTGTGAGTTTCTGTTGTCAAGGAGAGCAGTACTGGGACAGCAAGGATGGCAACAACTACACAATAGAGAAGTCTTCGGTACGGAAGTCTCCCGGCATATCGTGCGCTCGCATCAACTACGGCAACTCGTGGCTCAGGAAAGATGATGGGAATTCTCCATATTGGTGAACAAACTAGTAACATTGGTGGTTCCATCCAATACATGGTGCTGTCCAAAGGAGTTCTGTGATTTTGTGCCATAGGTGTGTGTTTGATAAAACAGGGTAAGAATACTTTTTATGAATCAAAGAATGACTATGGATCTCACTGTTATTTTTCAAATATGGGTTCCAATTTATTTAAAAGCAAAAGTTTATGAAAATTATAAACAAATTTAATCAACTTTAAAGTTGGTGTACTTAAAGTGTTTATGAATTAGCTAGAAATAGTGGGGTTTTCAATTATATCCCAAAGCTTGCAAGGAAGGGAATCATCAGATTAATTTATCAGGGGGGCTATAATAATAACTACCTCGTTGTAACAATTATTAACATCAACAAATCTTCGACCATTATTTATGGGTCATCGCCTCATTACTACTTTTTACCTCTGTAATAGTTAGGTTTTTTCACTAGTGTGTATTGGCACATTCTTAATATGGAAGATCCATGAATCGACTGAATCTGAACTTTGAATTAATTATATATTATTTGGACAATACAGAACACATTTTTTCATTATTACAACAGTTCATTATAATAGCAATAAAAACATAAAATTCATAATATAACAGTTTTAAAATAACCAATCCATATATTCCAAACAAAATGTACAATAAGTAGGTAGGTGAGAGTCAGCAGTTCGGGTCAATGAGTCTTGGGTCAGGTCATAATTATTTTATATTCATAATAGACTCATTAAAGTGATAAACAACTATCACTTATACGACACAGACAGTAAGTCTCCTCTAGACTATGTTACCAAAATAATTGAAAAAGCTATTAAATGTTTTTGATACAAAGCACTAAATTTATTTTGTTAGATCCAGCACTGGTGACTTTTGTGCCCTTTAATTTCAAAAATATACCTCCAGCCCCTTAACCTCTAAATAACTCTCCAGCTACTGTTAGAATGGAACAAACATGAAGCTTTCTAGTTCATATTAGTATGTTGTCACACTTGCTGAGTATTTAACTGTTGGAGACTCCAGAGATTGGGTTTGAATCACATACTGTTCATTAATTTTGTTTTTTTTTTTTTTAAATTAGTATAAAAAGAGGATATTACTGAACATTTATATCCAGTATCAATTCAAGGTTATAAATATTTCTATTTCCTGATCGTGTGGTGCAGCCTGTGTTTAATAAAAAAATGAAATAAAAGGACTTTGTTTAATGTTGAATATAAGTTTAAGCTAACTAACAATTAAAATAGCTTTTTTTTTTAACTTAGAATACCTTTTAGACAATACATTTTATGCTAATAAGCAAGTTATTCTAGCCAGCTATTAGTTCATCTGATTATATTGCTTGGAAGCTAGATGGAACACCATTTTTTCATGTGATATTTAATGACATTAAATTGGATATACATAAACATGATAAACATAAAATGTGAAGATATGCAAATAAGTTGTTATGTCTACAGTTACTAGGTGGTTCGGTCATAATGTTTGGCATTTATGTTTAAATATCACATTTATAATAAGACTGATTTCCACCTTCTGTTAAAGTTGATTAAATTTTTATTTTGATATAATATTGTTTCTTGTTGCTGTGTTTGTAAGTAGTTTTAAGTGCTAGTGAAATTTAAGACTGAGTTTATAATTTGTGTATACTGTGTCTAGAATAAGTTATTGAAAATTTTTAACTTCAGTGAACAAATCTGACATATATTTAATTAAGTATATACATATATAAATTAGTATTGCTAACATGTAAGAGGTGATTGTATATTCATTGTACTGCAATAAAATTTATAATGAAACATAACTTAATGCTGTTATAATGTACCTATGTAAGAGATAAATACACATATTCTCTATATTTTTGTTAAAACTTATACCTACTTATATATAAAATTAGAATATTTTATATAAATTAGATTTTAAAGTTTTCATTAGTCATTAAACCAAGTCAATACACCTATTGATTATTTGGTCTGAAGAACACTTGCCATTAATAGACTAAGAATTTTTTATATAGGTTTAAGAGCAGGAATTTCATAATTTATATAACAATAATACATAATTAAAAAAACAAAGAAGAGTGCTAAAATTAAGTATAATTCTTTTTAAAAGCAAAGTTAGCAGTTATCTTACACAATATTAAAAATATATAGTGATTATTGTTAAGAAATATTGTCATCTACACTATGGTTTTATGACACAAAGTTGTAGTGCATAGAATAATGGTATGCAATGTAACTTATTGTTTGATTGAGTAACTACTTAAAATATTAGCTAGCAATTGGACTGAAATTTTAAGAGCTCAATTTTAACTAAATGTAATATCTGAATTGTTATAGATGAATATGTTCCTAAGTTGATTTTTGATACTTTGAATACTGTTACATTATATAAGTTTATTATATTATTATTTTATGTATATAAGTATATTTATAATCAATACCTATATTATATTAAAATACATAATAATAATAAATATTCAATAGTAGTAATGAATTGATAATTATGATTAATATATTGTTAATTGTAATGACTACCAACTCCTATGATTTTGTTAATAAATATGATTTTTTTATTTGTTCTTTTTTCCTTCTTAAACATAATGCCAAGTAAACAAAGAAAACGTAGAACATCTTCCCTACTAGCTTTGTATCGTGCATGTTTAGCGCGTGGATGCGAGTAAGTAGAACATCTAATAATTTCTAATATTTACAAAAAACATTTGGTTTAGAGAACAGATAGGATAATTGATATAAACGAGATTTAAAAATTAGTTTTCCAAAGAAGTTTCCCTTCTGACATGTGTACTTCGTACGCACGCCATTTTTTTTCCTAGCCCATATGACAAGACGATGGCAAGTAATACATCCTGCCCAGTGTCCTGACCCTAAATTGTGAGAGGTATCGAAATTGCACCGTCACGGAGATGTAGTCGCATTATTCCAGTAATATATCAGGTGATAGTGTCTTATAGTACCTACTTATATTGTGATACAACTCGGTTGCAACTCAAGTCACTTGCATCATACAAGTGACTTGAAAAAAAAACATTTTTTTACCACAGTTACAAGTGTGATACAAACAAATTATGGCAAATGGCGCGCAAGTTTTTTTCTTGTACGCGCCAAACGTAAGGTTTTAATTTAAGTGATAAAACGCATGTAGGTATCTTATAACTAATTAATTGAATTATTATAAATAATTTAATAATAATAAATGTTGTTTTCGTCTTCATTACACACAAATATTTACAATCTATTTCAAAAAGTAAATGAATTTTCAGCAGCATAAAACCTCTTCGTTGTTAGAACAAAAACTGTACTTATTACCCAATATAAATTCAAAATGTTCTGTTGATTCTCATTGAATTTGCAGTTAGGTACTAACTTAACTTTGTAGGGAACAGGTGTCGCACGCGTGTGCTATATGTCAGTTGATGCACAGTAGACATGTCTACTGTGGTTTATTGCACAAGATTGATGTAATAAGGATGACTTTACGAGCAAGTGTGTTGAAAAAATATTTACAGTTCTGTAACCAAGAGCAACTAAGTACCTCGGTTAGTGGCCATCTTATAAAATTTTATTAAAATTGAAGGTAGACTACGTCTGCAAATTGAACACTGTACAGTACGAAGTTCACCTTACACTTACCCAGCCCGCGGGCCGGAAATAAATCACCCGGAAACAATTTTAAAGGTAGGCATATCAAGGTGAGCTATGTGTTATGGCGTCGGTGGAGGCTCGCTGCGACCGGCGCGGCGTCTACAATAAAATATATAACCTTGCTTCAGTGAGTACAGCTGCCATAATATGTCTGAATTTCCTTACAAAGAGTGATTTCGAATCCTCAAGTGTTTTGTACTTCCCGACTGGACAGCACTGCGATGTCCTCTTGAGCTTGAAGTACTGTTGACACGATCTTACAACGGACGAGACTTTGTTCGTAGTTTGTTTACTGCTTGAGCTAATTAAATGAATGGCGTGGCGCGGACCGGTAGAACAGTCGAGGCTTCAACTTCATAGTTATTACATCATCAATCATCTAAGCGACCAGCAACTATCTCTTGATCCCTAGTGTTGATGTCCATGGACGACTGTTTCATCGCTTGATTCCCATTACGATACGACCGTGACGTGCAACGCAGAGCAGTTAGAATTCTCGGGGACCCAGTTCTCTTTGAACGACTGGATCACTTGGCGTTGCGTAGAGACGTCGCTTCATTGTATTTCTTCTACATCATATCATCATATCATGGCGAGTGCCGCCGAATTCCACCTTCGCACGACACACCACAAATTAGGATATCATCACCATCTGGATGTGTGGAGGTCCTCCACAGTGCGGTTTTCAAGGAGCTTTCTACCACGAACTGCAATGATGCGCGGTGTTTCCAGGACGAACCGACATGGGTACCTTCTAAAAAAGCGCGTACCTACACAGGCCGAAAACGCTCCTGTGATTCCTCTGGTGTTGCAAGAGAACGTGGGTGGCCGTGATCACTTAACACCAGATGACAAGTAGGTACGCTAGTTTGTCCTCCTTTTTATAAAAATAACCTTTAGTCCGATTACACCTTCTTAGGTAAGATATAAAAAATACGTGACAGGCTCGAAACCACAGTTCAACTTTAGTTAGAGCAGTTCCGTCGTTAAAACAAAGGTGTATTTCCCGTTGTAATGAATAGAGTTTTAGTAAGTTTTATTTATAAACCATATCTACCAGTTCTGTCCAAACTAAACACACCATACTGCGGCATATAGGTATTAGTACAGCGCGGCGTATGCAGATGACACTCAACACTACACTCGTGGTGCACGGAAATGACTGGAATAGTGCAAAACAGCATGCCCAGTGTTGTTATTATTATTTCTATTAACATCGTGGCTCACTGGCTTTCAACTAACTACACTAATTATACGAACAACACAAGTGCTTCCTTATTCCTTCACATCTGCTTCCCCGGTCTTACTTGTAATCTGGAATATTATCAGACATATCTGCCATCCAACAACACCAACCTGTAATTCCTAAAAGTGTCTAGTGACCGCAGCATCAACATTGATTGTATCCTAAAATGGCAAAGGTACACAAATCGAAGAGTTAAAAATGAAGCTGCGATAATTAATATACATATTTAAGACGTTACGACACTTGACTGACCCCAACACAGTGAAAACTTACACCATGCCTTAAGCCAATCACTTTTGACCTACTGTATCCCTGTTTGGAGTGGAACCCGAGTATTACGTTAAGTCTAGAGAGAGCTCAAAGAGGTATTTATGCGATACCCTACCTACCCTACTTAACTTAGAATGCCAAGTTCTAACGACAAATAAATAAAAACACACCGACCTACCCGTTCTTGCACGTTACCCCACCCATGTATGTCCCGTAACAAAATATAAAAATGCCTTCGCGAACTGTCACCACAATCTCCAATAGATAAGCTTTTTCGAAGTAAAAAAGAAAACCACCGCCTATCTATCATATTCAGAAACAGAAAGTCTACTATAGGTAACCTACTTACTAATAAATAAAACAATTTATTATAATTATTATGTTTCAGTAATTATTACTGATATCTTAATTTATCGAGGAATTACTGATCCTGAATATACAGTGTAACTAGTTTTAGGGTCAACAGTCCACTCTTTTGATCTTACTGCAAACCTGTTTTTTATTTATATATTTACAGATGAACTATTATTGTAAGTTTGTTACAGTTTCAATACAAAAAGAAATACATTTGATACATAAATTAGATTTTGTATACGTTATAATTGAGTACTGAGGTAAGGGCCTCGACATTGTCTCGTACCTACAAATTACACACTCGTTAAGAATCGTTAATTTTCCCATGAACATAATGAACAATTGTACGTATTTATGAGAAAGAGTGACAAATAAAACGTTTATCTACTGGTATGTGATACGCCCTGCCCGTTACAATCTAGTGCTGCTTAGGACTATTAAAAAACACGAAATTCTGAGCAACACTACAATTGCGGTCGTCACCTTAAGACATAAGATGGTACGTCTCATTTGCCCAGTAATTTCGATAGCTACGGCGTCCCTCAAATCGAAATACAATAAAGCAACATTACTGCTTGACGACAGAGAGCGGCGCTGCCGTGTCATTAACCTACCGGCATGTTGTGCTGAAGAGCCTGTCACAGTATTGGTGTGTACAACAATGACCCCGAACTCGCGACGCCTGCAGTACACTTGTTGAGCGACTCTTGTTCGTTGGTAATTAGAATGGTAAGAGATATTAAGGAAGGAATGCGTGTTGGGACACTCACTCTCTTTAGAAGAAGTAGCAAGAAACTCATTGACACTCTTTTATATCAAGATTTACATTTCCATAGAGGAACGAGTCCTGTGTACTACAGGGTATCCCACGAGCTCGTAGTGTTGTGATGTCTCGTCTGATACACGTCTTGTGGAAGTGAGGACCCGAGTAAGTGATAACGGTCGCCGGCCGCTGATAACGATCACTCTGATAACGAACGCGCTGATAACACGACTGGCCATACCGCTACATACTACCAGTCATTACCATGAAGATATATCGCTTACTCGCTTAAATGTCATTGCTTGGGGCGACATAGGGGAACGGGTCCATTCCCTTTCAAAATATAGTCGAGGGGTCGATGGCTTAGTTAAAAAATAAACTTACATTCCATTCTACAAAAAAGAAATATTCAGACTTCAGAGACGTAAATAAAAAAAAAAACAGAATTTAAACTAAATAAATTAAAAATAGACTCAAAATATGTTCCATTTAATAAATTTTTTTTTTCAACAAAAAACAACCCACTTATAAAATAACTATTCCAAATCAATAGATATAATGTGCTAATGTGCACTAAAAAGTATAAAAATAATTTCGTATTTTTATACAATCTAATTAATTAATCTAATTCTAGTTACGATTATTGTAATTTTTGGAATCAGTGTCCTTCCCCCGCGACCCGCTCTCGCCTCTCGCCTCCTCACGACTCAACGACATCTCACCTATAACTATGTATGTAGTTACAAACCTATCTTCGATGATACCGACTCCAAAAATTACAATAATCGTAACTAGAATTAGATTAATTAATTAGATTGTATAAAAATACGCAATATGCGCGTAGATGCATCGTACGTAGGTACGTTGCATCTATGCGGCAGATGAAGAGGGCTATTTGCGCTATTTATAAGCTAGGTCCTAAAGAATCATTGTGAGCAAAATTTAAAGAAATTAACATTTTAACTGTTACATATCAATATATTCTTGATAATATTTGCTTGAAACTGCGACAATCATAATGTTAACACGAGCAACCTTCAGACTTTTAAAAGATTATTACTTATATTTTTTTATAATCGCTTAAAAAATGCTCGCAAAATACTTTTATTTATCGATCTAGTAAATCGTTCCTGTGGTAATGAAGATAATTAAGTCAATATATCGCAATCGACTAACTGACGAACATACGTCATCATGCTTGCGATTGGCATTCGATAATTACGTACCATCTTATGAAAAGTATGCTGAGGACATGCAGTTTCACGCTTCAACATCCAAAGTTACTCTTTAGTTAAGTTTAGAACTTTAGACACTAGAATTCGTTTGTTTTGGAAGACCCAATAAACTCGCAATTTTAAATAATTATGAGTTTTTCATTAACGTTTTAGAGCACACCTACATTTACTTTGACTAAAAAAATGCAAATTGTGCACAAAACTAATATCTATGCCAAGATGCACGCTACCTAGACCACAATCCTTCATCACACATACTTATGTCCTCTCAGAGTAGATTGATCAGTAGTCTTACAATTTTAAAGTAGATGTTATCTTCAATAACACCTAAAAATATAGTACTGTCAACTTTTTCAATATATATTCCATTATAATTAATGTTAAGATCTGTTTGTCTACGTCCTTTTTACACAAAATTGCATATACTTCGTTTTCAATAAATTCACAATTAATTCATTATTATCAAGCCAATTAAATCGATTCGTATTCATTTAAATTATCAGAATAGGGGACATGAGAATCTATAATATATCATCAGCAAACAAAACACTCAACGGTGTTGAGTAAGTTTTGAAAGTCATATTAATAAATAATAAGCAACAAAGGACCCATAACAGTTCCCTGAGGAACTCCACTTTTGCATTTGGAATAGGACGACTTATAAGTTATTACTTCTTGCTTTACGTTTACCACGTCGATTTGCGAACGCAGGCATCCAAATATGATTTAAACCAAGATAAACCAGGGCCCTTAATGCCATACTTTTTCATCAGGCTAATCATAACTTTTGGCGAAGTAGCTATACCAACAGTCGTGGAAGGGTCTTGTTTTAACACATGTTAGCTAATGACTACTCAATCCACTAGTAGAGCAACTCAAGTTAATTATTCTTCCCGACATAAGCCGTCAAAGCCTGATTTGGTCCTTTCCAAGAATATTGTTAGCATAAGTGATATCCAAGCTGAAATAGCTCTCTCATCTAATCATTACCCCTTAATTTTAAGTATTCATGGCACCGTGTCTCGTCTTCCTACAACCAAAGATACCAACTGGAGCCATTACAGGTCAAAAATGGACGAATGTATATGTCTCGATTCAACTACATTTAACACTACAAATGAGATCGACTTGGCTGTTGATCTCTTGCACTCTACGCTTCATGCTGCCAAAGAGTATGCTGTCCCAACGGCCATGACTAGATTACAACCTCCAAAGCTACCCCGCTATATTTTGAATATTATTAAATACAAAAACTACCTGCGACGCTTCCTAGCAGTAATGATAAAAAATATATACGAAGTGTAATAAATAGACTTTTTTATCCCTCAACCGACCTATGGCGCATTACAAAATCCCTAAAGCCTAAGTCCACTGTAATTCCAGCACTAATACGTCCTGACGGCTCTTTTACCAATAACCCTTCCGAACAGTGTGATACTCTGGCTACCGCTTTCCAAAGTAATATAAATCTAACTAAGGATTGGCAAAGTCCTGAAATCGAGACTGTAATAAATAACTCTTTAACAAAGATTGATGAGTTCACAATTGTGAAGCCGACCCGAATAGTGCGTCCTATAGAGATTCGTAAAGCACTTTGTGCTCTCAAGACCCACAAAGCTCCAGGAGACGATGATATTCACAATATAATAACTTACTGACTTTCACAAACATAGTTTAAAATGCAATGAATGGTAATCGTCAAGTTGACGTGGTATACACTGATTTTTCCAGGTGTTTTGACAAAATTTGTCATAACACCCTATTGCTTGCTATAAAGCTTTATTATATATATAGCTTTGGCGACTTGGAATCCATGGCGATCTCCTACGTTGGATCAAGTCTTATATAGAAAAAAGGACTCAAGCAGTTGTTCTAAAGGGTTTCGCATCACAATATAAAGAAATAAGTTCAGGTGTTCCTCAGGGATCCCACCTTGGGCCGTTGTTGTGCCCATAACACTAATATATTACTTTATGCGGATGATACTAAAATCTTTAGAATAATTCAAAATCCTCAAGATTGCCAATTACTACAAAATGATCTAAAAGCAGTTGAAATGTATTGTACCCAAAATAAATTATTTCTAAATCTGGATAAATGTCACGTAATTAGTTATAGCAGAAAACGCAACATAATTAACAACAGTTATACATTAGGCGGTAATGTTTTATCACGTGTAACACAGATTCGGGATTTGGGTGTCATTATGGACTCTCAATTGACATTTGTCCCACATATAGATCACATTTTAACAAATAAAAGCATATAAACTGGGATTTGTATTGCGAGTGACTAAGACTTTCAAATCTCCATTGACCTATAAAATCTTGTACAACAGTTTTGTACATTTTGTCATCTTGAGTTCGCTTTGACAGTCTGGCATCCTGTATATAGTAAACATATCGACAGAATAGAAAGTGTTCAAAAAAAGTTTGTAAGATGTCTGGATTATAGGCTTTGTCACGAACATGTAGACTATGAGACTTTAATCAAAAAATTCAACATTATGTCTTTAGAGTTTCGTCGCAATTATTTTGATTCTATATTATTCTTCAAAATTCTCAATAACGTGATTGACGTTCCAGCCTTTTTGCATAACATTACATTTAGAGTACCCCGTAGATGTGAGCGTAAATGAGTTAGTAAACCCTTATTTAGCATTCCGCATAGCAGGACCGTTTATGTTAAAAATTGTTTTATCAGAAGAGTGCGTAATTATATGAATACCGAACTTTGCCACTTAGACGTTTTCATGTTTAGTCATTAACTTCATTTAAAAATGCTGTAACCATACATTTAAAAACTTGTAACCAAATTTAGAATTATATTGTTTGTTGTAACTTACTAATTTTCATATCTGTATTGGCTGTTTTAAAAATTAGGGAACTTTAGGTCTAGATTTAATATCCTGTTTATTTAATCAATTTATGAATGTGACCGTTTTTTTCTGTTGAATAAATAAAAATAAAATAAATATAATGCTCAAAAACTTAACGTAAAAGGTTGTAGTCTTCCTAACAAAAATCTTTAATGGCCGCCTATTTCTTGGTTATTTTCCTAAAGTTTGGAAAAGGGCCAAAGTTATTCCTTTAAAAAAACCGGGCAAAGACGAATCAAATCCTACTCATTATCGTCCAATTAGTCTACTCCCGTCCTTAGGTAAGTTATTTGGAAAAATTATTTACACCCGTTTATTGTGTGTTTCTGATTATATACTTATTAATGAACAATTCGGTTTTCGATCCAAACATTCTACAGTGCAACAATTGGCTAGAGTATCAGGGCATATTTCTCATAACCTAAGTCTTCATAAGTCAACAGGTATGTTCTTATTAGACATCGAAAAAGCTTTTGATAGTGTGTGGCATGAAGGCTTACTACACGAACTACTCAATCTAGATGTTCCACTAGATCTTGTAAAATTTATTAAGTCCTATCTTTCCGACCGCCAATTTATAGTTCACTAAAACAAATCCAAGTCATCATGTTTTCTATCCCCTGCTTTTGTGCCTCAGGGATCTATTCTAGGCCCATACTTGTTCCTTATCTTTCTTAATGACATCCCTATCCAACCACATACTAGCCTTGCATGTTTTGCGGACGACACAGCCTCATACACTTCATCTGACGATGTCGATCTTATAATTAGTAGATTACAACTTGCAATCGAATTGCTTCTCTAAATGAAAGCTAAAATTAAACGGGTCTAAGACGGAGGCTATCTTGTTTACACGTCATCGCAAAGCCTCAAAACGACGTCTTATTCATGAAATCCGATGGCGAAGCTCTGTTCGGTATCTTGGAGTTTTAATGGATAATAAAGTCCAATGGTCAAAGCATGTTAAGCACGTACATGTAAAAGGCGCCCAAGCCCTGGGTGCCCTTAGTCCCGTTTTAAATCGCAATAGTAATTTAAGCCCGTACACTAAACTGAGAATATACAGTACTCTCGTTCGTCCCTAAATTACGTATACATGTCCCGTTTGGAGTTCTACTTGTATATTATCTAATTATTAGTTGCTACAAATATTGCAAAGTAAAGCATTAAAAATTGCTTTTAATACCCCATTTAGAACAAACCTGACTAAACTACACCACAGAATTAATTTTCCACTTCTACTTGACTACATTTTAAAATTTTCACGTACATTTTACATAAAACTTAACTAACAAAAATCCATTGATTTCTAATATAACTTATAAATTTAAGGCAAAGAGTGAGGAGAAAACACGCAAACAAGGTGTTTTTACCCAAGTTTTATGGTGAAAATATAGCATTTGGAGCTATGAATACTAATTTATCTTGTTAGATATACCCTTAAGTCTAATTTTTAAGTTGCAAATGCTTGCTGTTGGTTATAGTTAATACTCCATAGTTATTTTTAACAACCATTTTTATTTACAGTTAAACACGCTGTTTCTCGGTATGACGTATTTGTTTAGTACGAAACTCAGATGGGTTATCCTTAAAGCTTAAATAAATAAATAAATAAAGCTTGTACTTTTATTATGTAAGTCCATTTATTAGGATTAGTAATCAATAACAAGGATTATAAGCATATAACTGTTTGCGCCTTACGTTTTGGCATAAGTAAAGTAAGAAAGTATTCGCTCGCAAAATATGATCAGGCGATACATTTTTCATGCCTGTCATCATTCACATACTTCAATCAGCGTGATGGTGATATAATTACCTCTCACATTGCTGTATCAGGTAGTGGTATACGATTCTGTTTTGGTGTAAAAAAAATACGACTGGGCGGAAACTTAGAAAATCCGTGAAGTTGTCCAGAAAACGTAAAACAGTCCTTGCAAACGATGTAAAAAGATGACTCAAGAGATGCGTGATAGCATTGAGTAAGTACATAAGTACCTACCTATTTTTATTAACATAATATAGGTACATAGTAATTGGCATTATGATTTAAGTAAAATGATATTAAAAACAACAACATTAAATATTTTGGCTAGCCTGTATGTTTATATTGATATAATCATGCATTTTCGTTTGATAAGAACACCAAATAACAAATATTCCCGAGTCTAATGTAGGTAACTATTATACATTGCAGCGTAGTAAGGAAAGTTCGAATTTGACTTCAAAAAATACTTGAGATCTGTTATTGGCATAGTTATAGGTAAGTATATCTCTACTTACGCAAGTAGTATGACCATGAGTTCTAATGTTTACTATAAATATATTTTATTTCAATGAAATAATTATGTTTTTTTAGGGGTAAGTATACCAAATAACATAGATTCTCGAAGACAATGCAGAGACGTGGTGAGTATTTATATAATGTATACAATGTATTTTTTTTTATGGAATAGGAGGACAAACGAGCGTACGTGTCACCTGGTGTTAAGTGATCACCGCCGCCCACACTCTCTTGCAACATCACAAGAGCGTTGCCGGCCTTTAAGGAAGGTGTACGCGCTTTTCTTGAAAGTACCCATGTCGTATCGTCCCGGAAACACCGCACAAGGAAGCTCACTCCACAGCTTCGTAGTACGAGGAAGAAAGCTCCTTGAAAACCGCACTGTGGAGGACCGCCACACATCCAGATGATGGGGATGTATCGTAACTTGTGGTGTGTCGTGCGAAGGTGAAATTCGGCGGCAGGAATCAGCTCTTCGGAACACTCCCCGTGATAAATGCGGTAGAAGACACGCAATGAAGCGACGTCTCTACGCAACGCCAAGTGATCCAGCAGTTCACAGAGCGCTAGGTCCCCGACAATTCGAGCTGCTCTGCGTTGCACGCGGTCAAATTCGAATCGAGCTGATACTGGGGAGCGCCAGACCCGAGATGACAGCAATACTCCATGTGAGGCCGGACCTGCGCTTTGTAGAGCGCTAGAATGTGGGCCGGCTTGAAGTATTGCCGTGCTCTATTTATGACGCCACGGAATTGGCAATCGCTCGAGATTTCGAAACCCAGTATTCCGATACTGGGCGAGGCTTTAAG
This sequence comes from Leptidea sinapis, assembly GCF_905404315.1. Taxonomy (NCBI): domain Eukaryota; kingdom Metazoa; phylum Arthropoda; class Insecta; order Lepidoptera; family Pieridae; genus Leptidea; species Leptidea sinapis. The sequence goes on from NC_066293.1 coordinate 891,805, forward strand.
GGAAGTGTTCTCGAAGAGCGGTGATACGGCAAATGGGGGTTTTTTAGTAGTAAACGCGCAAACTTGAGTCTTCTGGGCGTTAAATTGGACAAGGTTCATCTTACCCCATTCCGCGACCTTCTCAAGAGAGGATTCGATACAAGGCACAAGTTTCTCCCGGCACTAATCGACGATTTCCCGAGAGAGACCTGCATGGCCCGTGTATACGGCATCGTCCGTGCTGTCGTCTGCGTAGCAATGTATATTGGAGGTGTCCAACATATCATTGATATGCAGAAGAAACAGTGTGAGAGATAGCACACAGCCCTCCAACTCCAGCGTTCACGGGCTTAGGATTCGAGCATAACCTTCGATAACGACCTACAGGTTGATTTTGAGGAAGCTGTAGGTCCACTTGCATAAGGTCTCAGGAAACCCAAATAATGGAAGTTTTGCGAGAAGCGCCTTGTGCCTTACACGATCAAAGGCCTTCGCTATATATCCAGGCTAACTGCCAGGCCTTCCTCCTTGCTTTTGTTTGCCACCGCCCATCTACGTGTTAGGTATACCAGAAGATCACCTGCCGACCGACCATGGCGAAAGCCGTACTGTCGTTGACCAACTGGTGACCCTCTAGGTATATCAAGAGCTGGCGGTTAATTATGCCCTCCATGATTTTGGAGAGCAGGGAGGTAACAGCTATAGGCCTGTAGTTTGCCGGATCCGAACTGTTTCCTTTTTTTTTGATGGGATGGACAAGGGCTGATTTCCATGAGTCAGGGACTACGCCTTTTGTATATGATTGCCGGAATAAACGCGTTAGCACCAGCGTACATGTTCTAAGCACGATTGGAGACATGCCATCCGGGCCGCTCGACTTCCTTACGCCTAACGAAAACTGAGCTCGCCTAACAGTTGTCTGTCTGAACTGTACTTCAGGTATTAGAGCTCTGACAACGCGGGATGGTCGGCGGTATTATTCCGTTGTCGTCAAGGGTCGAGTTGGAAGCAAAAAGATATGATATAAATAAAGTTTTTTTTAAGGACCTTCAAGAAGTTCCTCACATGGAATACACAACATAAAATAGATTGTGGATGGCAATTGAAAGAAAAAAAGGGCTAGTTTCAAATCTTAAATTAAAATGCAAAATGTGTTAGGAAACTTTTTCCATTTGTTGCAATGATACTGAAATTGATATAAATATAAATACAGTTGCGAATGCAGTAGCAATAGGATGTGGCAATACGCAATTAAATGAATTGTTAACAGCAATGCATTTGCCCTAAATATCTTCTAACATATTTAACAAAAGAATGGACACAGTCAACTAAGTTTGGGGAAAAAAATTAGCCATTTGAATGAATGATGCTGCTATGGATGAATGGTATACTTATTGACGTCATAGCAGATGGCTGTTGGGGTATAAGGTCACTAAAAAAAACTCAACCCTATCAGGCACAGCTGCAGTAATTCGGAAAAGAACAGGAAATAATATTTTTATGTCTGTGAAAATATATAAAGCTGCATATGCGCCCAAGCTGCACGAAAAATGTCACAATAATAAGTAAGCACGAACGTTACAAAACTTATTCTGGTAAATATCTTAAATACTTATTTTTTAGTGGAGAACAATTATTATTTGGCGAATGTAATAATAACATTATTTTAAGGTACTTCGACTGGTATGGAGTCTACAATGTTAGTAGAAGGATTCAAAAATAGCATCCATATGTACAATTTGATTTATGCACGATTAATATCAAATGGTGACGCAAACACCTGTAGCTGTACCTACAACCAATAATATCAATTAACACAAATGTCTAATATCTAACTTGTAACGTAGCATTATAGATCGTAGAAATAGTAATCGTGCATAATAACTGTAATAAGCGTATGCGGAAAGATTCGTTCTGAAAAGAACATTTTATTTTATATAAACGTAATATTAGCTCTGATAAGAACATTTTATTTTAGATAACGTAATATTAGCTCTGATAAGAACCATTTCATAATGCTGTACATCAACTCATAGAATCATACAGATCATCAGTAATAATCTCATCAATGTACGAGCATCGTCACGTCCTCTCGACGATCGCAGATATACTCACGTGATCAGTCATATGCTCCGTGTTACACAACCGCACAGCAAGGCCGAGCGGACTCGACTGACGAGTGAAGCGTCGGGACTCGATCGCTATTCATGCAATTTTAATCAATGAGCAACAGCGTAGGTGCGGAATGCTCATTGACATCGTATTATCGAGGTTCGACGCGAGTTTACACAAACTGCGATAGCATTAGTTTTAGAGCGAGATAGAACACATAATATTATTCTCAATTCTTATTGAAGGAAACGTTTTACTATTGGTTAAAATGTAAGCTTTAGTATTGGTGTGTATTATCTGAACTTGTAAATATTTTTTAAGTAACAACTGTAATTGGGTAACTAGTTTTAAGGATTTTGTATATATATTGTGTAACTTTCAAATAAATGATATATCTTCCACATATTTCTCACTGACAAGCAGTTGTTTTATTTAATCGCCAAACGCTCAGTCTCTAAAGTGGTGCCCTGAACAAGAACACCGACGGAAGGAAGCCAGGAAGCCCGAACAAGAACGCCGACGGAAGGAAGCCAGGAAGCCCGAACAAGAACGCCGACGGAAGGAAGCCAGAACAGAAGAACACCGAACCTCTGCCCGGCTACACATCGAAGAACAGCTTCACCAGCTCGCCGAAACGACGAATTCCTGTTCAACGAATCTTTGCTCGAGGAATATCAACCCGACGAAGAAATGGAAGACACGAACCAGGCTCAGCCACTCCCAGCGCCAACCGCGACAGAAATCTCCACAGTTTCACTGTCGATGCGCATACCACCATTTTGGCGGGAAAATCCGCGATTGTGGTATCACAGCTTTGAAGCCGCCACCGATGATCTCAAGAGGAGTCAAGCCCAGCTGACACAGATGGTGCTCGTCCAATTAGAAAAGGCTGACATCGAACAAATCTCCGACATCCTATTTAACATACCGAGAGACAAACAATATTCAGCAATCAAGGAACGTCTCATATCGGTGTATGAAGAATCCGACAGCCGCAAGTTCCAGAAGCTACTCGCCGAGATGGAGCTTGGAGACCAGAAGCCTTCACAGCTACTGCGACGCATGCGTCACCTTGCAAGGGACAAGGTTACCGACTCCACCCTCCGCATGATGTGGAGTAAGCTTCTGCCAGTCCACGTCCGCTCCGTGCTCGCCGTCAGCGAGTCATTCAGCGCGAAGTCCACGCTGGAGGAACTAGCGTTGCTTGCTGACATGATGATAGAGCAAATCCAGGAGGTAGCAGCCGTCTCCAGCCAGCCACCAGCCGTCTCCAGCCAGCCACCAGCATCAGGTCCAGAATCATCGACGTCAAATCAGGTAGATCACACACAATTCCTTATTAACGAGATACGAAAACTATCACTAGAAGTCGCCGAACTCAAGTCAAGGCCATCTCAACACTATCATCGCCACCGATATCGCTCGTCATCTCGCAATAGAACTTCGTCACAACACCGTTCCCGCACACTCAATAGCTCACCAACACTTTACTGCTATTACTATCGCCGATTTGGTAGTGAAGCACGACGTTGTACTACGCCCTGCAGCTTCAAGAAAGAGCCATTGGGAAACTAGAACGGACGTTAGCTGCGGCGGAACCCGGCGTCCTTCACACTTCGTACCGCCTTTTTGTCACGGACAAGAAAAAAAAAATGTCATTTAAGAATTCTACTAAGGTAGATACCGGTGCTAATATATCCTTCCTACCAAGAAAACTAGGCCTGAAAGCAACGCCTCTACCATTTAAATTGTACGCTGCAAACAACACAACAATTTCTACTTATGGTGAGAAAACATTAGAACTCGATCTCAACCTCCGTCGACCATACAAGTGGAAGTTTATTGTAGCTGACGTCACGAAACCAATATTAGGTGCCGATTTTCTCAACCACCATCAACTTATCGTAGACTTAACAAATCGAAGATTAATTGATGCTGTCACAAGTCTTAAAGTCAACGCGCCATTAATGTCAACGACCTCACCCACAATACGAAGTATCGATATACAGGCCCCGTACCACGCGATACTCGCCGAATTCCCCGGTACCACGAGATTAACATCGATGCAATTATCGCCAAAAATTAATGTGGAACATTATATTGAAACACAAGGACCTCCATTACATTGCCGTGCTCGCCCATTCCACCTCATCGCTATGAAATAGTGAAGAAAGAATTTTAAAACATGATGCAACAAGGACTCTGCAGACCGAGTAAAAGTCCATGGTCTTTACCACTCCATATAGTACCTAAGAAGAATGGAGATATACGGGTATGCGGTGATTATATATCGTCTATATTATATATATTATAGACGATTGAACAGCATAAACAAACCCGATCGTTATCCAGTGCCGAGAGTCAAGGACTTCACCCATCATCTGTCTGGCAAAACAATATTCTCCACGATCGACCTCAACCGCGCTTACCAACAATTGAACATCTGAAGAATGCGGGACAAACATTTCAACGATTTATTCACGAAGTGCTCCGTGGATTAGACTACGTTTTCCCATTCATCGACGATTTGCTCATAGCCTCAGCAAACGAGACTGAGCATCGCGATCACCTAAGAACAGTTCTCAGAAGATTGGAAGAAAACGGTATCACTATCAACCCCGCGAAGTGTAACTTAGGCCAAACGAAAGTCAAATTTCTTGGATACATCGTATCAAAAAACGGTATACAGCCACCAGAAGAGAAGATTAAAGCCATTACCGAATATTCAAAACCGAAAACTATAGAAGGTTTAAGACGATTTCTAAGCATGTTAAATTTCTATCGTGACCACATACCGAATGCTGCATAAATACAAGCTCCGCTAAACGCTTACCTACACCATGTCAAGAAACGTGATAAAACAATAATTGAATGGACCGACGAAGCATCACAATCATTCGAAGAGTGCAAGAATAGTATATCCAAAGCTACCTTACTCGCTCACCCATCACATGATGCCCCTATTGCAATATTCTGCGATGCGTCTGACAATGCAGTAGGTGCAGTCCTACAACAATACATCGAAAATAATTGGCAACCACTCGGTTACTTCTCAAAGAAATTCTCAGAGGCGGAGAAGAAATACTCAGCGTATGACAGAGAACTCTCAGCCGTCTATAAGTCAGTGAAACATTTCCGTAAGATGTTTGAAGGACGTGAATTAATTATATTCACAGACCACAAACCCCTCACAATCGCTATGAATAAAACACATACTGCAAACGAAACGCCACGCCGAACGCGCCAATTATTATTCATCAGTGAATTCACAACCGATATTCGACACATCAGTGGAAAAAACAATATTATTGCCGACGCATTAAGTCGAATAGAAACAATAACAGTGTCACCTACGATCGACTACAGCGAATTATCAAACGCACAAGAGCTAGACAGCAGCATAACACAACTCATTCAACAACCAAACTTAACCTTCAAGAAAATAAATGTACCTAACACGAACGTAGAATTATATTGCGTAACATCAACAAGTCATATACGTCCTTACATACCTACAGAATTCCGCAAACAAATTTTTAATAGTGTACATAATATTACTCACCCAGGAATACGAACATCACGTAAATTAATATCTCAAAAATTCTTTTGGCCATCAATGAATATCGACATCGGGAAGTGGAGTAAAACTTGTATAAATTGTCAGAAAAGTAAAATACAACGCCACACAGTCAGCAAAATTCAATGTTTTGACGCAAGCGATCGTTTTCAGCATATACACATAGATATTGTTGGACCTCTACCTGCCTCTGCTCAAGGACATCGTTATCTGATTACAATGATCGACAGACATACTGGTTGGCATGAGGCAATCCCTAGCGACAATATTACAGACGAGACAATTGCAGATATCATATACAATCACTGGATCTCAAGATTTGGATGCCCAGCGACACTAACAAGCGATCAAACTCGACAATTCGAAAGCTCTCTGTTTACCAACCTCATGAAAACTATGGGAGTTAAACGGATACGAAGTACTAGCTATAACCCAAAGAGTAACGGAAAGGTAGAACGCTTTCATCGTTGCTTGAAGACAGCCCTTCGTTCAAGGTTAACGAACACCTGTGCATGGGTCAATGAACTACCAACCGTATTATTAGGCCTGCGCGCAGTTCTACGATCGGACACAGGCGTTAGCGCCGCCGAACTAACATACGGCTATAACCTTCGTCTACCAAGTGATTTCTTCGACATAAACACACTGACACGGGAGTGGGTCAGGGATTGGAAATAATACTCCGCTTATAGGAACGAGTCTTTATTTGCGTTCACTTTTTCTGAACTTGCACTTCGCCGGTCTGCCGCTGTTCCTCTTGTGGGCGGCGGTACCTTCAACGCGTCACACCGCACCGAACACTAAGTCTCTTCTATCTTCTTCCTCTTGGAACACTTCCACTTTTCACTACTTCTTCTGCTTCTTCTTTACACTTTCGAGTCAGAACTAGAACTGCCGTAGGCCACGCTAAGTACGGCTTATATACCCCCGGATCCGTTCTATTTTCAAAATGATTCTCCCATTCCATCTTTAAATTTAAATTGTACTAGAAAATTCTTTTAACTATTTTTATCCTGCTTACACATTTTCCATCTCTTTTTTTCTGTTCGATTTGATCCTGAACTAACTAGAAATTTCCTTTAACTTCACAAAACCCAAAAAATCCATACACTGGTAGGTGTATCGAACCCGGGTCTACAGCGTCTAAAGTAAACACTTTTCCGCTGAGCTACGAGTAATGCTGACGGAGCTGTTGAAATTAACAATGTCTTGAAGTTTGACAACTCTCGTCATATACTTCGAAGGGTTGCTACGCAACACTGCCCCCTCCCAAGACATGATCGTCCCGATCATCGTTGCTTCCGTAGTACTTAGCCACCCGATCGACATGTACGATTTTCGGGGGACTTCGAGGGGTACGCTGTATCCTGAGAGTCACATCATTTATCCTTGTGATTACTTTGTATGGTCCCTCCGAACTTGGTTGGAGCTTCGGAGACTTCCCCTTTCGCCTTACAGGATTGTGTAACCAAATCAGGGTTCTCTCTTCAAAACCAGGAATATTAGCTCTTCGATCGTAGCGGGTCTTCATCCGTTCACTTGCCTTAAGCCCAGTTGTTCTAATTTCCTCGTAGATGTCAACCATCTTTTTCCGTAACTCATCCACATATTCTGTTATACTTTTCGGAGTATCCGGTGGACAGCCTGAGAGTAAATCAGCTGGCAATTTCAATTCCCTTCCAAAATTGGCGTACGCAGGAGTCACCGTTGTCGTCTCGTGTATTGCGCTTCTATACGACATAAGAAACAGTGGAATGTACTCATCCCAGTTATCCTGATGACTGTCCACTACTTTTGCCAGATGTCGCTCCAATGTTTGGTTAAACCTCTCCACCATCCCGTCCGACTGTGGATGATATGGTGTAGTTCTGGTCTTATGGATTCCCAAGATCTTGCAAACTTCTTGAAATACTTGTGATTCGAAGTTCCGCCCTTGGTCACTGTGCAACTCCAAAGGCACACCGAATCTGCAGAAAACTTCATTCACCAGCTTCGTCGCAACGGTAATTGCTTCTTGATTCGGTAGAGCAAATGCTTCGAGCCACTTCGTGAAATAATCCATCACCACCATTATGTAACGGTTTCCAGATTTGGTGACTGGGAACGGTCCGGCAATATCCAGAGCTACTCTTTCCCACGGAGCCCCAACATTGTACAACTTCATAGCTCCTCTGCTTCTGGTCTGAGGTCCTTTGACAGCAGCACAACTCTTGCATTTTCGGCACCAGTCTTCCACATCATCACGGAATGCAACCAGTAAAATCGTTCTTTAATTTTTGTGAGAGTTCTTCTTATTTCCAAATGTCCACCTGAAGAACCATCGTGATAGGCTCTCAGGATCTCGTTCACCTTCTCCTTGGGAACGACCAGTTGCAGATGGCAATCCTTTCCTTGCGGGGTTTCCCATTTACGGCAGAGCAACCCGTCATGCATCACCAAACTGTTCCATTGTGCCCAGAGACTCTTGGTAGCCGTACTGTGTCTAGCCACTTCAGACCATTTTGGTTTAAGTGATCCACTTGCTAGCCAATGTAAAAGTGGTTGAAGATCCTTATCATTTTCCTGAGCTCTCCTCATTGCATCGTTGCTCCAGTTCTCGTCGATCGAATCTGTTCTGATCAGCCGGATCATAAAATTCTCTTTCTCCTCCTGACGAATGCAATGTTTGCATTCCATCGGACAAGGTCTTCTAGATAACGCATCTGCATTTCCATGACTTTTTCCTCCTCGATGCTCGATTTCAAAGTCATTCACTTGAAGTTGCTCAATCCATCTGGCCACTTGTCCTTCCGGATTCTTGAATTCTAGTAACCACTTCAAGGCGGCATGATCAGTCCTTACGAGGAATTTGCGACCCAACAAGTACTTTTTGAAATGTTCTAATGTCTTCACCACGGCCAGTACTCCCTACGAGTAACACAGTAGTTTCTCTCCGGCTTTGATAAAGATTTGCTAAAGTATGCAATTACAACTTCTTGATCTCCTCTCTTCTGAGATAGTACTCCACCAATTCCAGTGTTGCTAGCATCAGCATCCACTATGAATCTTCCCTCTGTGTCAGGATATCCGAGGATAGGTGATTCACATAGTCTTTTCTTCAACTCTAAGAAAGCTTGTTCGCATTTTTCATTCCAGGAAAAGGCTCTTTTCTCCTCCGTCAGTCGATGTAAGGGCTTAGCAACATCGGAAAACCCTTTCACAAAGCGTCGATAATAAGAGCATAGTCCTAGAAATGCTCTCACATGTGTCTTTTCTGTCGGCGTCGGCCAGTCTTTGACAGCACTTATCTTGGCAGGATTCGTCGCAACGCCTTGCTCCGAGATAACGTGCCCCAAGTAATTCACCTGACGTTGAAAAAGGAACATTTCTTTGGACTCAACTTCAAGTTGGCACCCTGCAGTTTTGTGAAGACTTTTTCGAGATTCTTAAGATGATCTTCAAAACTTCATCCCATAATGATTATGTCATCCAAGTAGACAAGGCAGGTTTCTCCCAACATACCTGCCAGCACATGCTCCATCAACCTTTCGAAAGTAGCTGGGGCGTTGCATAATCCGAAGGGCATTGTTTTGAACTGCCATAACCCTTTTCCGGTTGAAAAAGCCGTCTTCTCCTTGTCTTTAGGGTCCAGATCGACTTGCCAGTAGCCACTTTTCAAATCAAGAGTAGAGAACCACGTCATGCCACAAAGTGAATCTAATGTGTCATCGATTCTTGGCAATGGATAACTGTCTTTCTTAGTTACATCGTTGAAACGCCGATAGTCCACACAAAATCTAGTTGATCCATCCTTCTTCTTCACCAGAACCACTGGAGAACACCATGGACTCGATGACGGTTCTATCACACCATTTTCTTTCATATCCCGAATCATGTCTTCCACTTCTTGTTCACGTGCAAACGGAATACGTCTTGGTCTTTGCCTTATCGGAACAGTGTCTCCTGTGTCGATCTTGTGTTTCACCAAACCAGTTCTTCCGATGTCCCCGTCGTTTTTCGAGAACATCCCGGCGTAGCGTAGCAGGAAATTTCTCGCTTTTATTAACTGTAGCTTGGTAAGATTGTCCTTACAGCCATCCAGAAGTTTCTGTATGTTCACATCCTGGCTTGCAGCTACGGTCTTCCTCCCTTCTTTACACTTTCTTAACCAAGCTATCTCCTCACAACCTCCTATCACTGTTCCTTTCCTAATGATTTGCTTGTCCTCATGAGGATTAAACACGGGAACCATCGCAATTTGGGAGTTTCCCACAACAGTCCTGGCTGGGATCCATTTCGTGTCCGATGTCTCTCTTTCTATTAAAGCGGTCTTCCTCTGTCATCTCTTGGCAGGACTACCGGGACTAGGGTCTGCGATCTCGGATTTAAAGTAGTGTCTTGTAAGCACAACACTTTCCCAAAAGTTTCGCCTTTTATTGGAATTTCTTCACCTCCATGCTTCAATACACCATGTTTCATGTCAATCGTACACTGATGATTCCGAAGAAAATCCAACCCAATGATTCAGTCATCTGTGATATCTGCGATTACCACTTTTTGCCAGTACAACGTATTACCGATTTTCACGGCCACGATCTTCTCTCCCTGGACTGGTATGCGCTGGCCGGTAGCTGTTGTGAGTGTTAAGTTTGAATTTTCTTGCATACGTCGTCTTCCGATGCTCTCTAGTCTTCTTTGGCTAACGACTGTACGTGAGGCTCCCGTATCCAAAGTGAAACGGCAAGATTTTCCTTTTATCATTCCCTCTATAACTAAAGTGTTTCCGTCACATGTCTGTTTAACGAAGATCCTTGGGGCTTTGCTTCTACCAGCCAGCGCCCACCCCACTGCCCTGGCCTTTTCTAGTTTTCCTGCTGCTCCAGCGGTGATGTTGAGACCGCCGCATCCTTCCTACCTTGCGTTATGCTCTCACGCCTGGGGCAAGTGCTCCTAATGTGTCCTCGTTCCCCACACCCATAGCATACTGGGCTATATGCTTGCCTTCTGCTGGAATCTGCTGGTACAATTTTGCGGAGTCTCAACCCCCGAGAATCGTGGCGAACTGCTTCTACTTCCAACGCATGTGCCACCGCTTCCTTCAAGCTAGTATGATGACTCAGTCGTACGGCTGCTCTTACTTCGGCGTCCCGTATTCCATCGATGAACACTTGGAGCAACATTTCTTCTATTGCAGTTGGCGACGACTGATATGCTTTACGCACTAGCTTCTCAGTTTCGAGGGACCACTGCTGCAGAGTTTCGTTGGCCCTTTGACTGCGGTCCTTAAGTTGCGCCCGATACACATGCTCAAGGTGTTTATCGACATAACGTGCCTCCAACGCGTTAAGAAGGTCCGTATTGGTTACTTCCTCCTTCCCAGCGCCGAGTGCTTCCAATACGGAAAGTGCTTCATCACGGAGCGCTAGTGTGAGGGCAGAGTGTGCTTCTAGGTCACTCCAACCACTTGCTCTTCTGACCGTCTCTAATTGTAGCTTGAAGGCGGCCCAGGAAGACTTGCCGTCGTAGGGGGGTACTTTCAAACTTCTGGTCGATGTGATTCCGCAGGTGACTCCTGGGTTGGCTGAAGGATCCCCACACACAGCCTTCCTATTGAGCTGATGAATAGTTGCTTCCATCTCCCCCATCTTCCTTTCCACAGTGTCAATCCGGGCGATCTCCTTTTCTACAGTGTCAATCCTGGCGATCTCCTTTTCTACAGCGTCAATCCGGGCGGAGTTTATCTGCACCACTGATAAAATTTCCTTGGAGAGGCCTTCATGCAGACCTCGCAGCTGCTCCTCCTGTCGACGTGCTTGCTCTTCCTGCATGGCTCGCAGCTGCTCCTCCTGTCGACGCACTTGCTCCTCCTGTCGGAGCGCTTGTTCCTCTTGCAAGCCCCGCAGCTGCTCCTCCTGTCGGCGCACTTGCTCCTCCTGTCGGCGCGCTTGTTCCTCTTGCAAGCCCCGCAGCTGCTCCTCCTGTCGGCGCGCTTGCTCTTCCTGTCGGCGCGCTTGCTCCTCCTGTCGGCGCGCTTGTTCCTCTTTCAAGCTCCGCAGCTGCTCCTCCTGTCGGCGCGCTTGTTCCTCTTGCAAGCTCCGCAGCTGCTCCTCCTGTCGGCGCGCTTGCTCTTGCATCATGGCGGGCATCTGCTGCATGAGCGCGCTGATGTCTACGGCAGGAGCCTGCGGTGCTGACACGGTCGCACTGAGTCCAGAGCCGGATGCTTGTTGTGACTCGTCCTCTGCCGCTGTAGCTGCTCCCGCTCGCGTGGTCACTCCCTTCTCGTTCCTGGGCACTAATGGCATCTTTCCTATCCCACTTCTGACACCAATTGACACGGGAGTGGGTCAGGGATTGGAAATAATACTCCGCTTATAGGAACGAGTCTTTATTTGCGTTCACTTTTTCTGAACTTGCACTTCGCCGGTCTGCCGCTGTTCCTCTTGTGGGCGGCGGTACCTTCAACGCGTCACACCGCACCGAACACTAAGTCTCTTCTATCTTCTTCCTCTTGGAACACTTCCACTTTTCACTACTTCTTCTTCTTCTTCTTTACACTTTCGAGTCAGAAGTAGAACTGCCGTAGGCCACGCTAAGTACGGCTTATATACCCCCGGATCCGTTCTATTTTCAAAATGATTCTCCATTCCATCTTTAAATTTAAATTGTACTAGAAAATTCTTTTAACTATTTTTATCCTGCTTACACATTTTCCATCTCTTTTTTTCTGTTCGATTTGATCCTGAACTAACTAGAAATTTCCTTTAACTTCACAAAACCCAAAAAAATCCATATACACTGGTAGGTGTATCGAACCCGGGTCTACAGCGTCTAAAGTAAACACTTTTCCGCTGAGCTACGAGTAATGCTGACGGAGCTGTTGAAATTAACAATGTCTTGAAGTTTGACAACTCTCGTCATATACTTCGAAGGGTTGCTACGCAACACCACAAACATCATCTACCTCATTGGATCATACCTACGTTGAAAAATTACGTACCCATATCGCAGCTAATAAACCACACTCACCTACTTCACATCGTAACAACAAACACATATTTGTTCATCAAGACTTACATACATGCAGTCATGTATTTATTAGAATAGATTCAGTAAAACCACCATTACAAACACCATATGAAGGACCGTACCGTGTTATCAAACGATGCGGTAAAGTTTATACCATTCAGTTACCAGGTCGACAAACAAACATATCGATCGACCGTTTAAAACCTGCATATTTATTAAATGAAACTGAAAAAACAATACATTATATTCAATACCTTTACCTGTACAAGTTACCAAAAACCTTACCGATACCATAAAGAATTTTCAATTTGCCGAAAGATTCGTTCTGAAAAGAACATTTTATTTTATATAAACGTAATATTAGCTCTGATAAGAACCATTTCATAATTCTGTACATCAACTCATAGAATCATACAGATCACCAGTAATAATCTCATCAATGTACGAGCATCGTCACGTCCTCTCGACGATCGCAGATATACTCAAGTGATCAGTCATATGCTCCGCGTTACGCAACCGCACAGCAAGGCCGAGCGGACTCGACTGACGAGTGAAGCGTCGGGGTTTTTTTTTTGCGCCCAGACAAGGGAAAGGGCTACCCTCCGGGATAACGACGGGAGGGAGGTGGTGAATGCTCTTGCATACCAACGCAGCCTTAGTCTGCGTTGGTTATGTGGGACTCACGTGAAAACCTAGGTGCCTACCCACTAAACACCACCTGCAGTTGGCTTTGGGCAGGTGCCCTCTAAGCCTACATCGAAGGCGACATTCTCTTGGGGAGAGAGAGGCGCAAGCGGCGCTCCCTTTGGAGTTTCCACTGGGATATTGCACAGAAGGTGCTATCTAATTGGGACTAGTGACATCAGAAGGATGATCACAAACTAGAGGTGAATCTAAATGCGTCTGATTATCCCCGGATGCCAAGAGGCGTTCACGGTCAGACGAGAGTTTGTTAGGGGGATCGGTGAGGGCGTGTTTGGGCCTCCTGACTTGATAACGTGAAGGAGGGGGGGTGGTATAATCCGCTGCCTCCTTAATCAGGGGATATGGGTGATTGTCTGAGGACTTTTGAGGGAAACTTTCAGACAAGCACTTTAGGTGTTGTTGGATGGTGGGGAGCTCTAAGTCCCGGTGAAGGTCTGCGTTCCTAACGTACCAGTGGGCATTGACAGCCTTACGGCAGAAAATGGATTGGACTGTTTGGAGTTTATCTATAATATTGGGTTTCGCATGAGTGAAAACTGGAGCTGCGTAAGTCATAACCGGTCGAATGCAAACCTTGAAGAGTGTTCGCTTGTTCCTAAAAGACATTTTACTGTGCCTACCTAACATACTGTTTAGGCGGTACAGATAGAAGCGGGCGATTCCGGTCACCTTCTGGACGTGAGGCCTGAAGGTGAGTTGGGAGTCGAGGGTCACACCCAAGTACTTGGCTGTGGACCTGAAGGGGATAGGGGAGCCTAATAGATGAATGGGTCGATCCCGGTAGAAGCGTCTGCGCTTAAAATCAAAACGGACTGCGGAGCTTTTATCCGGGATGACCTGAATACGCCATTTCCTAAACCAGTCACCTAGCTCATTAACTGAGCGTTGGAGCCTGGAGAGAACTGAAGATATCTGTTAGGACTGGACGTAGAGAGCGGTATCGTCAGCAAAGAGAGAGAGTTGGACTCCATTACTAGGGATGGGAATATCGTTGGTATTCGATATGTATTGAAGTGGTGAGAGCACTGAGCCCTGTGGTAACCCAGCCGTGAACAGGCGAGGGGAGGAGAGGACACCTTCGTGTCTGAAACGAAAGGTATGATAGTGAAGATAAGAAGCCACTATGCGGACTAATCGGGATGGTAGGCCTAGAGCGTGGAATTTATATATTAGGCCTTCGTGCCAGACTTTGTCGAAAGCCTTGACGACGTCGAAGAAGACAGCGATTGTCTTCTTACGTTTGGGATAGAACCCGCTATAGATGTACTCTACAATGCGATGGACTTGTTGAGGACAAGAGTGTTTAGCACGAAAGCCGAATTGTTGATGAATTGTTAAGGGAGGACCGTCCGTTGAAAAGAGATGCTTTCTTATACGGAACAGAATTACCCGTTCAAAGACTTTCCCCATAGCCTTGAGGAGGCTGATGGGGCGATGGTTGGAGGGGATATTGAGGGGTTTCCCTGGTTTAGGAATCCCTATAACTATGGCCTCTTTCCAAGCGGTTGGAAAGAAGCAGTGGTCGAGGCAGGCGTTGAAGAGGAGGACAAGAAAGAAGATCACCTGCTCGGGGAAGTGTTTGAGCGCCAGGTTGGAAATACCGTCGGCTCCTGGAGCTTTGCGAGGTTTTAATCCACGGATTATGGATTTAACCTCCACTACAGTAGTTGGAATGTGATCGTCGGTGAGAGGCATTGAGCTCAGACGGCTGACCTCATTCTCCACCAACGCTACGTGGAGGGGTTCAAAAGAAGCAGTGCTGGGTGAGCATTGTGAAGCAATGCTTTCAGCAAAACACTCCGCTTTATCCCTGTCCTCGAAAGCTGTACTGCCGTCGGGGCGTATCAAAGGCGGAGTGTGAAATATTGCGTCAGTACGAAGGGCTATCGCCACTTTGTAATACGCCTGGTGTGATGGGGAAATGTTCTCCATGAGTGTTTCCCAATTGGAATTCCTCAATTCGGAGAGACGTAACCTAACTTGGCGCTGGAGGAAGTTAGCGCGTGACCTATAGTTGGGCGTTGGGTACTTGGCGGCTTTTCTGAGAGCTGCATTCTTGGCTCTAATGCGGTTCATGACGTCAAGCGGGAGCTTATGGTTGTTAACCTTAACCACCCGCTACAGAGACGGATGTCCTGACATGCCCAACTGACAAACGGTTGCTTCCATGTTGGTAAGCGCTGGAGTAGCGATTTGCGAGCAATGAAGGGATCTCTTGTAGTAAATGGCTGTGCCTCCGCCACGACGGTCGTCGGCTCTGCCATTGTGTACTAGAGAGTAGGAAGGGATCGATAACCCCTTTGAAGCGTCGGGTTTAAGGAATGTTTCTTGGATAAGCAATGGGTCGATGTCCTTATTGCGAACAAATTCCTTAATCTCTGGGAGGTTGGTGCGCAGGCCGCGCGTATTGAATGAGACAAGTGATACGCCCTGAGGCTTCACTCGAGACGTGTTCTGTGATGAAGCGATACGCGTTTGGGAAATTAGTACATAGAGTTCACCAAGTCTTGGTGCTCTATCATCGCAATAAGGCGCTCGTGTGGAGACCTAGCTGCTTTGAATTTGTTGGCTAGAATGTTGAATTCTTTAATGTCGAATCCTCCATTCCTCAAGAAACTCAGGGGGTTATGCACTCCTGAGTCTGGTTGAGGAGGTGTTGCCCATCTGTGGCCAGTCGGGGTGACTTGCACGGGGCGGGAATTGACATTAGATGTCTGGGAGACCGGGGCTGCTTGTCTCCAAGTAGCGGAGAGTAAAGGCCCGGTTGTCCTGTTCCTCAGTTGAGGAAAGTTCGCGCCAGTGGCCGGAGGTGGCCCTGGTTTTGAAGACTGCTTCTTAGCAGTCTTCGTTATTGAGGGACGAGGGGCGCGGCGGCATCCGCGGTAGTTCGCGGGATGTCCTTCCTGCCCACAAAGGACGCAAGCGGGAGGAGTCTCCGCATCGCGGGTGCGTTTGCACTCCTTTGTCGAGTGAGGCTCTAGGCACTTGACGCACCTAGGCGGGGCTGAGCAGTTTGCAGCTGCGTGGCCATAAAGCTGGCAGCGATGGCACTGCCCTGGGAAGCCCCGTCTGTGTGGAGCTTCTACTCGGATGTTTGAGAGCCCACATACGATGAGTTCTCTCTTGAAAATTTCCCCCGACTCGGGGACATTTGTTAGAATGACCAGAGCCAAAGGGTATTTCTTGCCGGAACATTTTATGTACAGCCTCGGCCTTGAACCCTTGACTGGTCAGGTCCTCCAGGATGACCTCGCTAGGGAGCTCATACGGGACGCCACGTAGGATGGCTTTCACTTTGCGCTCATCCGGGAGTGCATAAGTGTAATATGCGACACTCTTATGAGTGAGGACTCGGATGTCCTTCGTAGTCGGGACGACTACGCGGATAGCTTCACCCGTGTTGGTAGCACGGGTGTATTGCACCTTTTTGTCGGCGCAAAGCTGTGCGACATAAGTCCACTTCGCCTTATCTCGGATGAAGATAGGCGGTGGGGACTTATTCGCTGGGAAGACAGGCGTACAGCGTGTGGCCGGTTTCATGGATGAGGTGATAGAGACCTCGGGCAAGCTAATGTCGAGAGACATTAGAGGGACTGGGGTGGAGGTGGCTGAGCGCTTGGACTGGCGCTTCTTCCTGGATTGAACCAGTTGGAAAGGTTCACCAGAGGGACGTCGGGAGGTATTGACGACGAAGCCAGTGACAGTTCCGTTGTCAGAGTCCTCAGAGGAGGACTGGACTGGCCGCTTTCGGCCGCAGGGGGCGGAGTCGGAGAACTCCATGTCCTCGGGAGTAGCTTTGTGAACGGAGGGCTCATCGGGGGACGCGGGGGAGTCAGCAAGGGGCCGACTTGGAGTGTTGAACACGGAGGAGTGGCTATCGACTAGTGACTGGTCGAAATGGAGATTTGGGGCTTTAAGCAAAGCCACAATCTGGACTACAAGTCACTTACTTTTATATTATGATGGAGCCATGCTGATGAAGCCTCCCCGCCGAGGGCAGGGAGCAACGGGGGTTGGAAGTGACGCGGCTATCCCTAATGGTTATAGCCGCGAACCGTCACCCTTGGGAAAGCCCAAGTGCAATGGGATCGGGTCGTCCGGTTTCTCTCAGGTCAGGAGGCCTGAGAAACGCAACGGGTCAACGTTAGCCGAGTTAGTTGTCACCGTTAGGTATTCTTCAGCTCAACCGCGATGACACGCAACTCACTTACTACATTTAAAATTGCTGTAAACAAGCTGCGGGCCGGAACGAATTCGACGTAACCAGCCGAACTCGGCGTAGTATACCCCGTACAACACGTAGCGGAGCTGCGTAGCGTAGCTTGGCGGCGTAGCGGGGCGTGAGCACAGGCGCGTGTAGTAGTCCGCTCGGCGCGGGGGCCGAGACAAGAATGAATGACGAAGCGTCGGGACTCGATCGCTATTCATGCAATTTTAATCAATGAGCAACAGCGTAGGTGCGGAATGCTCATTGACATCGTATTATCGAGGTTCGACGCGAGTTTACACAAACTGCGATAGCATTAGTTTTAGAGCGAGATAGAACACATAATATTATTCTCAATTCTTATTGAATGAAACGTTTTACTATTGGTTAAAATGTAAGCTTTAGTATTGGTGTGTATTTTCTGAACTTGTAAATATTTTTTAAGTAACAACTGTAATTGGGTAACTAGTTTTAAGGATTTTGTATATATATTGTGTAACTTTCAAATAAATGATCTTCCGCCTAACAAACAAATATTAGACACAGATATAGAAGCATTACTCGGCCACGGGGCCACAGTCATAGTGGGCGGCGATCTTAACGCCAAACACTCCAGCTGGAACAGTAGAGCCACAAATAGAAACGGAATCTTATTAGATTCGCTTACAGACACGCTGAACTTTTCAGTAATAGCACCCGACGAACCAACACGTTATCCGGATAGCGTCGCGCACCGACCCGACATACTAGACGTTGCGTTACTTAAAAACGTACCGCTCAATGTAAATTCAATCGAAGTTTTTCAAGAACTAGAGTCAGACCACCGGCCCGTCGTCCTAAATGTAGGCCCACCGGTTAACTTTCAACCACCGACGAAAACAGTGATCGACTGGCAACGGCTGGAAAAGGATCTCGAGTCTATCAAGTCCGACGACCTTGACCTTATACCGGACGTCATCGACTCGGTCGACACGGCTCACAGTGCTACCTCTCATGTGACGTCACATATACAGAATAGGATCAAGGCCTGCTCCAGGCAGGTTCCGACGATGCAACCGCATCGCCTAAACCTGCCTCCTGAGGTCAGGAACTTACTCACACAGAAGCACAGAGCCACTAGACTTTACGATAGGTATCCGTCGGTCGAGAATAGGCGCCACCTCCGCTACCTACAGCGGGTGGTACGGGAACGTATCGCGGAACTCCGCGGCGAACGTTGGGACCGCTTGCTCGGCAACCTTAAGCCATCACATGTGGATTTCTGGAAGCTGCCTCGCGCGTTAAAACAGGAGCCGCCCACTGTCATGCCTCCTTTGGACAGACCGGGACTGCAGCCGGCGCTCGATGACGATGAGAAGGCTGAATGCCTCGCCGATAGTCTCGAAAGTCAGTGCTCTCCAAATGCAGCAGCCGACCCGACACACGTTGACGAAGTTGATCGTGAAGTTGAACGTCGCTCCGCTCTGAGCCCTTCAGGCGATGTAATAAAACCCACCTCTTACGAAGAGGTGAAGCTAATCATTAAGGAGCTTCACTCCAAGAAGGCCCCGGGGCCCGACACTATAAACAATAGGGTTCTTAAAATCCTACCCTCGACTCTTATTACTTTATTGGTTACCATTTTTAATATTCTACTGTCTAATAGCTATAATAATAATAATTTGTTTCCGAGTCATCGATGTTTAAATGTATTTATGTATGTTTATAAGAATTTATGTATGTTTAAGTAAGTATATTGTATTAAATATATCGTTGTCTTGTAACCCAAAACACAGGCTATATATGCTTAACTTGGGGCAAGATAATTTGTGTGAAAAGTTTGTCAATATTATTATTATTATTAATAGCGCGTTCCCCGAGCAATGGGAGGATTCCATTGTTATCGGTATCCCAAAACCCAACAAACCTAAAGCTAATCCGAGTAGCTATAGGCCTATTAGCTTAATTAACTCGATCGGGAAACTTTACGAAAGATTAATTCTCGCGCGTCTTAATCATTACATCGCCGAGCTTAACCTGATACCTGACATACAGTTCGGATTCAGAACCGCTCACTCGTGTCCCCAGCAGGCTCACCGACTCACCGAGTACATCCTCATACGGCGTCAATTTCACGCTACCACGGCAGCCGTGTTTTTCGATGTCGCGAAGGCCTTCGATAAGGTATGGCACAACGGCTTAGTATTCAAGCTGTATCAACTGGGAGTGCCAGACAGGCTCGTGCGCATCATACGAGCCTACCTTACTGATCGCTCCTTCCGATATCGAGTAGAGGGCACCCTATCCTCACCCAGACCCATCTGGTCTGGCGTGCCACAGGGTTCAGTCCTCTCTCCCACTCTTTTCTCGCTCTTCACGAGCGACATTCCCAAGTTTCCGAGTGTCCAGCTCGCTCAGTACGCTGACGACACGGCACTCTACTTTGGCTCTAACCGCTCAACCTTATAAACCGCTCAACCTTTGCAAGAACATTAAAGTGCTTCAAGCCGCCGTTGATGAACTAGGCAACTGGTTCAGAAAATGGCGGATTGAAGTGAACCCCACCAAGAGTACAGCGGTACTCTTCGGTAACGCGAATAGCATCCGCGCTAAAAAACAACCGACCGACGTTATTAAACTGTATGAAACACCCATACCGTAGGTGAAGGATTACAAATACTTAGGAGTCACGTTCAACAGCAATATGAACTTCAAGAAACACAATTGATACGGTATGCAATAGAGCCCGATTTGTCCTCAGTCGCCTTTATCCACTTGTGTGTGGGCGAAGCAAACTTCCGCTCAAACACAAAGTGACGCTGTACAAAACCATCGTACGGCCCATACTGTCATACGCGTAGTTTTCGCGCACACACGACCGAGCTACTTACGTCGTTTGCAAGTAGTTAAAAATAAATTCACGCGCATGGCAACTGGAGCCCCGTAGTTCATCCGAAACGTAGACCTTCACCGCGACCTAGAGCTTCCGACGATAGCTTTAAGAGATCTCGCGACGCTTCTTTGACAAGGCGCCTAACCATCCCAACATCTTGGTTAGGAAGGCATGTGGGTACACCCCCCTTCACCATAGTCTCAACCCAATAAGACGTCCCAGACACGTCACGGTAGACGCGGATGACGACATCACCATCGCGAACGCGACACCCACACACGCACACGCACACACCGCCTTCGCAGGCGTAGGCGCGGTCAACCACCGCAAACCACTGGCACTCGTCACTCTAACAATGGCCAGCGGCCCGCACCCTAGAAACACCACACATTGTTTTTATACCCGACGAGACGATAGTCCTCGTCCTGTAATCGTTTCACTACACTCACTCACACACGGACTGACTGACGGACTGACATACACCCCTAACACAATCACACTCCACAAACACAAACATACATGCACACAAACATTTACACTACTTACATACATACAAACATACATATATACAATCATAAACACATACATACACACTTACATACATTACACAAAACATCACCACACTCGCCGGCGAGTGTGTTCTTCTCATCTTTTCATCTTCATTCTCTCTCCTTCCCACAAGCACACAGCCGGTCCGAGGTTCGAGGCTCCTTAGGAGACGCCCCGCGACTGTTGTTGCGCAGTCTTTGCGGCCTCCACGGCCCACGTCCTACTTCGCTGTGAAAGCCAGAGCTAACAGCACAGAGGAGGTTTTAGTCGGTATGGGGTGTCCGCTTACGCGGACACTCGAGTCCGACATATTACGCCCCGTTCCGGCGCGTAAATACGCAACAGCATTTCCTCCTCTCAAAAAAAAAAAAAATAAATAAATGATATATCTTCCACATATTCCTCACAGTCAAGCAGTTGTTTTATTTAATCGCCAAACGCTCAGTCTCTAAACACCTATGCAAAATTTTTACAGGGAAGGCCATTTATAAAAACATAGCGATCGAAAAAATTGAATGCGAACCACCTGCTAAGGAAATAATTTATAAGACGGAATTTTGAAATACTAAAATGAAAAATAAGTTAGAAAAATTTTTAAAAACCATTTGGTCGACATAAAATTAAGGGACGGAAATGCAAAATGGAAAGGGAAAAGCCAATAATATACAAGAAACACTTTGTGATAAAAACATTATTAAGAAGCATATCGATTGACAATAAACGATGCTGTGTGTGTAAAAGTACAAAATTTTGAGGAATTCTAGAAGCAATTTTTTTTGTTCAGCACTCGTCGGTGCTCGGGAATGAAGCAAGCTCCTCCCACTTGCTCAAGGTTGCTGGCACTTATTGTCGCCTTTACAATCATCGATACACGCGTAACTTACCACAGCACTACCTTTTGTTTCCCCCAACTCAAGTCTAACGTGAGCACGAACATAATAAACGATTGGAGCCAGGGGCACAGCGCCGCGACCTCGCTCGGTTCCTAGCGCCGTAAGATCCGGGGAGGCGAGGTGGCTCGCTGCGCTGTGCTTCTATTTGTAATTATAACTTTTAGATTCGTGAATATATATTGTAACAAGCGTAATTATTTTCAAATAATACGCATTGGATGTTATTGTCGCAATTTATTTCAGTAATAGTAGCAGTTATACATTGTCATAACGAGATTTATGTTATTATGTTTCTTAAAACTTTAATAGGCGTTCCTTCTTTTTCCTAGCCTCAAAGTTGTGTAGCCACTCTCATGTTTAATGTTCAAACGTAAATTGCTGCACATTTCCAAATATCATTTATTAATAAAGAATTTTGAAATGAAAATGAATGCATACTTTTTCATTTCTCCTAATAAAATATCGTGATTTACTAAATCGAATTCTTTGGACATGTCAAGGTATAGAACAGTTCCCTGTTTTTAGCAATCAAGATTCTCAATTACTGACTTTAATAGGTTAAAAATGGCAAGGGAAGTGGATTTACCTTTTGAAATCCATATTGATTTGGTGAAATAAAATTAAATTTTAAACAGTAAGAGATTCGGTTCTCTTTATCACCCAACTCCATTTAAATAACGCAAAATATTGTACAATGTATTGGCGCCAAAATGAGATAAATCATGAGCAATGACACAGAGGCGACCGAGCAACTGTTGCGGACTTCGTGCAGGATACTTCCAGTTGTATTTGGTACTCCGTGGTTACAAGTCACTCCGTGTCTCTTGGATGTACTTCCTCGTTTTATATTTCATACAAAACAAACAAGTAACTCTTATTGTCAGTTTATTATAATGAACCTTAAAGTTAAATCTCATCACAATATTTTGAACATTTCCTACTCACAGTAGTTACAATAATTAACATAAACAAGTCATACATTTTTACATTATTTTGAACACAATATAACAAACTCACTATCTTTATAATTATCTTACAAATACATGTTTACATCCATACCATGCTAGTGAACTGTATGTAACAGTCGAGACTCGGACATCACAAAAAGGCAAAGAGAAGAACCATCCTAGAAGACTTTATTTGTCACGAGGTATGTGGGAGACCTTGAATAGAGAGACAATAAACAATATATATAATAAATTTAGTATCAGTTGGATGACCAGAGGTACGGCACCTGTTGTTTTAGTTTTTTATTACTCTTTGGTCAGTCTCAACTTAGTAAGCTCATAATTGCATAACTAATTCTTTCTTACTACAACTGTTTCTGGGTATAAAAGGAATGCTATTCGCCTGAATAAAAAAATCAAGTAAAATGACTCTGTGTCGAACAATATCTTGGAAGTCGTAAGGGATACATGGCGGATCATACTTGGAGTCATTCAGATGCAACGAGGATTATAATATAATACCTATATTATAATCCTCGTTGAACCGCCACACATGAAGCTAAGTCCGTAGTTTGTTTGAAAACCGACGTAGAGGAACACCACACACATCTGGTGGGGATGATTCAAGTTTTTGTCGTTGGTGTCAAGATGGAATTTGAAGACTAGAGAGGTATATAAATTATAAAGCAAATGTTATCGTAGGCTTGTGAAGTTGTTGTTTAGCAGAAGCATTTGTAAATTAGTCACAAAAAATACGGGTTGCACTCCGGGAGTTCCGGCAGAAGTGAAACATGAATATTAATGTTGTGCATTTTTGAATATTTTGCAATGGTTAGGGAATAATTTCACATGAATTGCTTTATTTATCAGTATAAAAGTAATAGCATATATGTGGTCAAATACAATATTCATTTATTGCGCTATCATACTCAAAAATGACAGTTTATATTAACGCTTTATAACTATTACAATTATTTTACATTAAAAAGTTTATCTCTAAAAAAAAACATTTTTCATTCATCATTTCCGCGACTGTCTTATGAATTTACGATCAGCTCATGTGTCCTGATGTGAGTTTAACAATTTATACCCATCCCGAGAAAAGTGCTCAACAACACTAAAGAAGTTTTCATTTCAAAAGGTTGTCAGCAATGGAAACCTGTAAGTTATGAATGTTTTAAAAAGAGCGCAGCCACCACATACCGGAGGTTACTACTAAGTCGGGACCATATATAATGACGGCGAAAGAATAACCAAAAATAAAAGTGCGGCTAGGTGAGTGACAGAGCAGGGCTATGTTACAAGGGATATCGCTTTTAATATAGCTGTTCTGTAACTATAGTTAATTATTATTTAGTTTTTAATTGTTTTCATCTTTATTTGTGAAAATGTCATTGTTATTAATAATTATTTAATAATAGTAGTATTAGTATTATAACGAATTTTAAAAGCCTTTCTGCCCATTCTTCTCAATAAGAAGTTTTACTAATCGGTGGTAGTTTTCAAAATATATTGACGATCGAAAGTGTTTAACTGATCATAAAACTCACACGTAACAAGATCCAGTTACATTCAAAGTCCAATATTTTTGTCGCACTTTGTAACATTGGGGAGAGGAGAAAAGAGAACGAGAGAAGAACAAACTAAGTATGAAGCGATAAGAAGAACAAACACAAGCCGTATGTTGAATGAAGCGGCCCAGATACAAATATATCCCGTGATGAACCGACACACCACTCTGGGTAAGACTGGATGACGCAGAATTCTAAGTGTGGAACAAGACGGGGTAACGTTTACCAAGAAGAGGATTGTATATTTATAAGAATTATTAAAAAAAATATAAGTCGCAATAACTAATACACACAGATTGCATGGAAATAAATGAAATATTGATTATTATAAACGTAAATGATACGGCTCGTTAACAGGTTTTACAGAAAATAATATATGGTACATTGTTTTCCATTATTACGAATTTGTCGGGAACAGCCGATGTTATGAGCAAGTGTCACTTGTCCTCGGAGCGGGGCCGGGCCAGTTTGCCCGGGCTGGTCGCGCGCAGCAGGCCGCGCGCGCGCCGGGGCCTCGGCGTCACCATCTCCAGCGCGGGGCGCCCGGTCTTCGGCAGCGAGATCTCCGGGATCTTGAAGGTCTTCACCGGCTCCTCGGCCTCCTTCTCGTCGGCCGCCTCGTCCAGGTTCAGCTTGATCACCTTCCGCTTCTTGGGGATCTCCTCCGCCCTCACTATCCTGACGGAGGCCAAGCTCGTCACCGCCGGTTTCGACTCCGGCGTCTTCGCCTCGACGACGCTCGGACTGAGCGCGAGACTCTCAAAGTCGTCGGTCGGGTCGAGGTCGGGCGGCGCGGCCCCGCCCCGGCGCAGCACGGCGCGGGCCACCAGCAGGTTGTCGACGTCGTGGCGCAGGTGCGGGTCGGGCTCGGGCAGGGCGGCCAGCAGCTCGCGCACGCGCGCCACGCGCTCGTCGGCCGCCTCCAAGCGGCGCGCCGCCAGCTCCAGGAGGCCGTACTCGATGAACAGCTCCAGCTCGCTCGTCTTGAGGTCGCGGAGCGCCCGGCGCCGCGCCGCGCCCACCACGTGCTCGTCGTAGCGCTCGCGCCGGCAGCGCTCGAAGACGGCGTCCAGCTTGCTCTCGGCCAGCGCGAAGGTCCGCAGCGCGCCCTCGTAGTAGTGGCGGGCGACGAGCGGCTGGCCGCTGCGCAGGTACACGTGGGCCTGCAGCGCGTCGGCCAGCGCGGCCAGGCCGGGCGCGGCCGGCGCGCGGCACGCGGCGCAGGCGCAGGCGCGGGCGTGGCGCAGCGCGGCGGGCGGCGAGTGCGGGCGCGCGGGGCGGGGCCCGGGCGAGGGCGGGGCGGGGCCGGCGTCCAACATGACCTCCAGCTCGTGGCGGCCGCTCGCCGGCGAGGCGCCGCGCTCGGACGCCGGAGACGACGGCTCCTTGCTCTGAGGTAGCCCCGCGTGCAACTTGAAGCAGTCGTCGAGTTGCAGCTGAAGACGATTTAAATTATATAGTTTAATTATCTCGTTAAAACCTTCCATGTCACGAAATTAAGAATTTCCAAGGGAGCGTGATACGAATTTTACATCGGCTCCACATGTAAGTAGTGATGACGACGGTGAGCTGTGTAATGAAAAGGGAATAATTTCCAAAGTTTAATTTATTTATTTATTTCATATAGATAGACCGACGGCGTCCAATAGTTTTAAATAAAATCTAATAGTGAAAAAAATGCCAATTAAAAGTCCTCGCGGATAACAACATATTAGTTTAGAGCGATTCCGAACGCTTCAAGTTAATACTGTCAGCGATAGTGATAGATATACTTATATAACAATTACATACTTATACTCATGCTCTAACAATTCAATGAAATTCGTTACTCAACATGAGCCCGGCTAATGCTCCACTTCTGCAGAATAGATCTAAACCTACTCACTTATCGATTTTATTAAAGTTTCAGCTCACTCGCCACAAGTAGGAATTTTGGCCTGAATTTTGATTTAACCAATGTTTTATGTGTAAAAGAATTGAAACGCAAAAGACTAACAGGGGTATTAAATTTTATTAAAGTTAATAGTTCGAGACAGTCAATTAAATAGGAAATAATTTTCAAGAAGAAAAATATGAAACCGTTTGCAAAGATTATAATAATTTTCTGATTTAAAAGAAATTTTGAATCGAAAACATAAATACTTAATGAATTTTAATTGTGTCCTCTCAATTCGTCTAATATATGTGTCGTATTGTGGGTTCCACAACTGGGAAGCACATTTATTTTATTACTTATTTTACAACTTTAGAAAACTTACAGCTAGATACATATAAAAAATTAATCAGCAGATAGCTATTTACAATTTTTCACAATAATAACAATTTATGTGTATAGTCGTTTACCTACATTAAATATAATATTATATAACCTACCTTGCTTTATATAAAAAAAAGTTTTTATTTACTTGACGTCTAAATTGAAATGGTGTCGTCTTGAATAAGTCAAAATCGTATTCACTATTAACTTCATTATAAAGTTTGCATGCTCTTATAAGAAAACTGTTCTGTCTATAATTACATTTTGCTGATTGTATTTCAAGTAGGTTGCCCCGCCTTTGGGAGCTGACAGTGGTTCGTAAGCCAATCTGCTCTAGCAGTTCTGCACAGTTAACTCTACCGTTTGCTACTCTACCATATTTAGTATATAAGTAATGTCTGCAACACGTCGCCTTTCTTGAAGAGGCAAAAAAAAATTTTTTTACAGCGTGACATGTAATTATGGTAATAGTTTTTTATACGGAATTGTAAGTAACGTATGAATCTTTTCTGTATTGATTCAATACGGTTAATGTACACATTATAAATTGGATTCCATACTTGAGATGCGTATTCTAGATGGCTACGAACGTAAGCACAGTATAATATTTTCATCAGTTTAATTGATGTTAGTTCAGAACACATCCTTATGATAAACCCTAATGTTTTATTAGCCTTAATGATTATATTGTTTATGTGTAGATCAAATAGAAGCTTTGAATCAAAGATAACTCCGAGATCTTTAATGGATGATACTCTTGTTATTGATGTTCCAGATATTGAGTAATTTTCATGTATGACATTCTGTTTTCTAGTATATGTGCAAATAAAGCATTTTGAAATATTGAGATCTAATTTGTGTTCTGCAGAATAACTAACAAATTTATCTAAATCAGTTTGTAAGTTCAGCGTCTCTAACACATTTAACCGGGCAAAGTATTTTCATATCGTCGGCGTATAGTATTATTTTGGAATGTTTAAAATTAGAGGATATGTCATTTACGAAACTATTAAATAAGAGGGGGCCCAGAATGGATCCTTGTGGGACTCCTGAAGGAATACACATAGTAGCAGATTTAAAACCATTTAGAACAACGACTTGACATCTATTGGCGATATAAGCTGAAAACCATCTATATAAGTTGCCTCGAATCCCTTTTTGTAGTAATTTGTCAAGAAGAATAGAATGGTCAATTCTATCAAATGCTTTCTTAAAGTCAGTGTATATGACATCTACTTCGGAAGACTCCGACATATACTTTGACAGTGTTTCAGTGCAAAGAAGCAAATTCGATGTGGTTGATCTTCCATGAAGAAAGCCATGTTGATTTTCACTAAATATGTGCTTTAGGGCAAATTGATTTTGCTTGTGCACTATTTTTTCTAGAACTTGGGCAAACACATAGTTTAGAAATTGGTCTATAGTTTTCCACTCGGTCTTTCTTCCAGATATCAGCTAAAATGCATTCATTTATGGAACATCTATAAAGAAGTGTCATGGGAGTACAGAGATTATCGGCGCACCTGATGATCAGTAAGGGTGGAATGTTATCGGGACCAGCAGACTTGTATGGATCCAAGCATTTGAATAGTTTAAGAACTTCTTCTTCACTTATTTCTATATGGGAATATCACTGAGCGAGTTATTGATGACTATTTTTTCTTTATTATTGACGGAAACTGTGTTGTTGAGAAAGTTTGAATGAAAAAATCTCCGAACATATTACAAATCTCCTCACCATTACTTGAGTATCGGCCCAAGTATGTAAATACAGCGGGGTAGTTGTTTGAACCCCTCTTCGACTTCACGTACGACCAGAATGACCTAGGATTTTTGCTTATATTCTTCTCAATTTTTTTAATATATTCATCAAACATTTCACGCTCCATTCTAACAGCACGATCTCTTAAAGTGACGTATGAATTAAAATCGGAAAGACTGCCATAATTTTTGAATTTTTTGCGAAATTTGTACTTTTCCTTTAAGATTTTGATAAGAGGCAATTTATACCACTGGGGATATTTTCGATTATTGTAAATTTGTTTAGATGGTATATACTCGTCTCTTAATTTGTATAATGTATCATAAACAAAACTTACAGCTTCCTCAAAAGTTTTATTATTAATATGGTATATCCAATCAACCTCATCAAGTTTCTGTTTAATATTATCGTAATCTCCTAGGTTATACTGGTACTTTAAATGTGGAACATTTTCTAATGAATGTAGTTCAACAAATTCAGCATAAATTGTTAATGCTTTATGGTGGGCATCCTCGGCACTAGAGGGCTGGTTGACTGAGAGACGGAAACCTCATTATTCGATAGTACAAGATCTAATATTTTATTATTTATGTTCAAAATTGAGTTATACTGTAAAAGATTGCAAATCGAAAAGTTGTTAATTAATTCAAATTGAGAGGTACCTTGTATATTACATGCTTGATATGAACAACCGTCCTCAGATATTTTCCATTCTAAGTTAGGTAAATTAAAGTCCCCTAATACAATAAATTTGTCGGAAGGATGATTCATTACAATATTTGTTAGATATAATAATAAGCGACTAAAGGCAATGCGAGCAATTCAATCGTGTGACGTCGGTAAGACCAGAACAGGTTTCTTATACGATGAGCAGCAGTGTTATTATTATACGATGCATTTGTTGGACAGAAAGTATTGAGATTAGTTTTAGCTAAGTAGGACAATAAAGCACAGCTACTATTGTTTGTGCAATGAATGAATGGTAATTGAGTAAAGTGAATAGGAATATATAAATAGCAGTGTGCAGACGTATCAGTAAAATTACGTTTATGATCTAACATATGAAAACGATTATGTATAAACAAAGTTTAACGTGTTTACAGTGTAAAGTTAAAGTTTTCTTAAATCTGATTCTGACCTTACGGTGAGTGTTGGAGATGATGGATTTTTTCTTAAAAAAATCTTGCAACCTCTTACCCATGTATAAGCATAATTCTTCTCTTTTGCTAATGTTTTAACTCTGTTTAATAACACTTTATTTTCAATGGTTAAGTGATCATTAACGTATACTCGATTCTGACCACACAAATCTAAGTTTTTAGGAGTAATTGTACATTTTCTTGTCGCAGCCACAAAATCTTCTTTTAAGTATCTATTATGCACAGTTACTACAATATTTTTATTTTTTGTTGAATTTCGCATTGGTATTCGTTAGAGGACACTTTATGAAGTTACCCAATTTATCTACGATTGAAAACAGGTTCTTTCCACTGGTGTGAGGTATCCCTTTTATTTCTATATTATTTAAGCGTGAACGCTGTTCTTGGTCGCGGATAGTGTCTTGAATCTGCTCCATTTGCTTCTGTAGGCGATTAACTTCTTCTTTCGTTTTCAATAACACTTGAACTTCGAGTTCGACTGCTGTTATTTTCTCAGTCAACGTTTCGACAGAACTGTGTACGAAATTCATTGATATCTTAATGTCCTCTATGTCTGTCATGCCATGATGTTAGCAATATCGGCTTGAATTATTTTAACGCTCTCTATAAGTGCCGGGAGGGCTGATATTTGCTTTGTTAGTAATCTTAGGTCGCGTGATATGCTCTCCATGTCAAGTATCGATGGGGATTTCGTTTCGGCTGATTTCGAAGTGGGGACAGTAAGCGGACTCAAGGACCCCGACGTTTTGCATGTGGAACATCTCCATGTATTCCTTCTTTCACCTAACTTTCTGTATCCCGTTTCCGTGATACCCGCACAGCTAAAGTCATAACGACCCTGACACGTACTACATAGAACTCCATCTCTGAACTCTGCCTCTCACACCGTTGACACTTGTACATACTTCAAATGACTGACTCGGGACTTCGGGACTGACGGATTGAATATGTCTACCTTCTGACAGACTTCATTATACAGAGAACAAATGCGATATAAACTAGAATGTTGACCGTAATTTGTGCGTGTTGAGGGTAGACTGAACGTTTTCCTATTAATAATACGGCTGCAGTGCCGTGGGACAGCCAAGCTAATTTTACTCAATAAAAGAGGACTGTCTATGTGGCCATGAATCAGTTTGTGTAAAAAGACAAGGTCCGACACTTTCCTACGCTGTACAAGAGACGTCATGCCAAAATGCACAAGTCTAGATTCGTAGCAGTCTAATCGACGACAAAGATTACTTGAATATGATCGTCAAATAACAGTTTAGAATCATATAAAACTCCAAGATCACGCACGACAGAATTTTTTGTTAATGTTTGACTTTTTAATTTATAATCCGATGGTATGATGTTATATTTCCGTGTGAAAGTAACTACAGAGCATTTGGAGGGATTAAGATCAAGCTTATTGGTTTGGCAATACTTGTCCAGTCGGTCTAGGTCAGCTTGAAGGTTCTCAACATCATTACGAGTCGCAATAATATTAAATATCTTCATATTTGAAAGGCGCGCGGCGCAGGTCGCGGCGGCCGGCCATGTGCCAGCCGTAGTAGTGTACCTGCGCGTGTGCGAGCGGCGCGTGCGGCAGGCGCGCGGCGCAGGTCGCGGCGAGCGCGGCGGCGGCGGGCGCGGCGGCCAGTGCGGCGCGGTGTGCGGCGGCGGCGCGGCGCGCCAGTCGCAGGCGGCCGGCCATGTGCCAGCCGTAGTAGTGTACCTGCGCGTGTGCGAGCGGCGCGTGCGGCAGGCGCGCGGCGCAGGTCGCGGCGAGCGCGGCGGCGGCGGGCGCGGCGGCCAGTGCGGCGCGGTGTGCGGCGGCGGCGCGGCGCGCCAGTCGCAGGCGGCCGGCCATGTGCCAGCCGTAGTAGTGTACCTGCGCGTGTGCGAGCGGCGCGTGCGGCAGGCGCGCGGCGCAGGTCGCGGCGAGCGCGGCGGCGGCGGGCGCGGCGGCCAGTGCGGCGCGGTGTGCGGCGGCGGCGCGGCGCGCCAGTCGCAGGCGGCCGGCCATGTGCCAGCCGTAGTAGTGTACCTGCGCGTGTGCGAGCGGCGCGTGCGGCAGGCGCGCGGCGCAGGTCGCGGCGAGCGCGGCGGCGGCGGGCGCGGCGGCCAGTGCGGCGCGGTGTGCGGCGGCGGCGCGGCGCGCCAGTCGCAGGCGGCCGGCCATGTGCCAGCCGTAGTAGTGTACCTGCGCGTGTGCGAGCGGCGCGTGCGGCAGGCGCGCGGCGCAGGTCGCGGCGAGCGCGGCGGCGGCGGGCGCGGCGGCCAGTGCGGCGCGGTGTGCGGCGGCGGCGCGGCGCGCCAGTCGCAGGCGGCCGGCCATGTGCCAGCCGTAGTAGTGTACCTGCGCGTGTGCGAGCGGCGCGTGCGGCAGGCGCGCGGCGCAGGTCGCGGCGAGCGCGGCGGCGGCGGGCGCGGCGGCCAGTGCGGCGCGGTGTGCGGCGGCGGCGCGGCGCGCCAGTCGCAGGCGGCCGGCCAGCCGCACGGCGCGGACGCCGGCGTCCTGCGCGCGGACCGCCACCAGGGCGCTGCGCCGGCGACGCTCAACCCACACCGCACCTGTCGCACACATAATGTCATGAGGTTAGTACTCCATAAAAAATATACATGGTTCATAAGATTAAAATTTTAGATTAAATTAGAAAACTTTAATATTTTATTTTTTAACAAGTAGGCCGAGGACTTTTGGACAGCCCTAGCACAGGCTTAGGTCTAATTGGGCTGCCAGTTGCAATCACCAGCCTTAAGTTTTAGTTTAATGCTTTGGTCTATAAATTATGGTGTAAATGGTTTCCACTTTTTTAAGTCTCTAAATAAAAAAATAAAAAAAATAAATAAATAAAATTAAGTTTAATGTTACGTAATATTATAAAACGCGCCATTAATATCCATCTTCCATCTTCATATAGTAAATATTTTGTATTTTGTCGATTTCTTTTTAAACAGAAGGGATTCAGTTGATTTTGGGAATCGACCAACGTGGAATCACGATATGTTAAAGACGACATTCAGAATCAGGTTCATTTAAGACATTCTTAGAAAATATATTTAGTTTGAAGCATATGTATAATGTTATCCAGCGTTAGCACATCGTGTGTCCAGTCAGTGGAGCTAAAGATAATAAAATAATTAGCTTGGACAGCACGCCAGTAAAAGGCGTCGAGGATGTCGGTGCTTCACATAGTATACCCACTAAATACTCACAGGACTTCCAATCGTTTAAAACTGATATCCTGAATAGTCTGTCTAAGTCCCAAGAGGAGCAGAAGTGTGCTTTGCTTAATCTAATTGATGATAAATTTAAGGTCATGCAGAATTCACTCGACTTTTTCTCATCAAAATACGAAGAGATAAAACTTGAATTGGATGAAGCTAAGAACGACGTGCATTTCCTGAAAAAGGTAAACGAAGTACTGCGTACTGACGTGAGGAATCTTAAAGGCAGGCTGTACCTTTTCGAAAGAGAGTCTAGAGCGTGCAATCTGGAGATACACTGCGTACCTGAACATAGGAGTGAAAACTTGTTAAATATGGTCGAGCAGATCGGCAAAACAGCGGGGAACCCAATCAAAGAAGGTATTTTCACATTTCACATTTTGAAATGTACGCGGATAGCAAAGCTCAATAAAGATTCCCCTCGTCCTAGAACTATTTTGGTGAAATTGTTCAGTCCAATGTATATAACATGTCTATTTCAGTTTCATGTTTCATCCTCTTCTGACCAGATATCAGACAGCATGCATAATTTTAATAACGTTGCTGTTGTGGATAATTTAACTTTCTCTGTCGAAGATGTTAAAAAAAAGCTCTTCAATATTGACATAAATAAAGGTGCCGGAGCAGATCAAGTTCCACCAATTTTTATCAATAACTGTGCTAAGAGTCTAGCGTTTCCCCTTACTATCATATTTAATAGATCGCTATTTGAGGGGGTTTTCCCTACGATATGTAAAATTGGTCTTATCGTACCTGTTTTTAAAGATGTTGATAGAAGGGATGTCACAAAATATCGACCAATTTCTAAGCTGCCTATACTGGCTTAAATATTCGAGTCACTTGTTTGCCCTCATATTAACTGGCATATGAAGACTATTTAACCATGAGGCAGCATGGCTTCTATAAAAAAAAGATCCACTTCGTCGAATCTAGTCACTTATGTTGAAAATTATAACTGTCGAACATACAAAGGGGAACCGATGATTGAAACGGTGGCAGTGTCGGGAGTCGAATTAAAATACGAGATAGATAGTGGTTCGGCTGTTACAGCTATTTCCGAGGGAACGTATAAAAAATACTTTAGAAATATACCATTGTCGTTTACAAGTAAACGTTTGTTTTCTTATACGGGTGATATAATTGTTTGTGTGGGTGTCGCGCAGTTAGAAGTAACTTATGCAAATATATCACACGTGCTGTGTGTTTTTGTTGTGCGAGACGGGGGCCCACCAATCCTCGGCCGTGATTTTATTTCAAAATTTAAGTTGGAATTGTTGCCGGTAAAATATTGTGACCAGTTAGATAGAACTGATTTGTTTCTTACATTGCAACGCCGTTATCCATTAGTTTTTCGGATAAATTGGGATTATTTAATAAATTTAAAGTGAAATTACAAATAAAGGAAGACGCAAATCCGGTTTTTATTAGGGCACGATCAATAGCATTTGCTTTGAAAGGTAAAGTAGATAACGAGATCGATCGTTTAGTTGGTTTAGGTATATTGAAACCGGTTGATCACGCGCCGTATGCGTCACCAATCGTGCCCGTGTTGAAGCAAAATGGATCTATACGTATATGTGCTGTAACAGTAACTGAACTTTTTTCTAAATTGTATGGGGGCCAACAGTTAACCAAATTAGACTTGTCTAACGCCTATAATCAGTTTTTATTAGAAGACGAGTCACAAGAGTTAACTTGCATTAATACTCATAGGGGGATTTACAAACAAACACGCTTGTGTTTTGGCATCGCAAGCGCCCCGGCCGTTTTTCAGCGCGCAATGGAAGGCGTGCTGGCTGGCGGGCACACTTTGCATGTTGACGATATTTTGATAACCGGTGAGACTTAATCCGTGCACCGGATAGATTGCACAACGTGTTACAAAAGTTACAAGACGCAGGACTTACAAAAAGAAAAGTGTGAGTTTTTCAAAAATGAAGTCAATTACCTTGGGTACGTGATAAATAAAGATGGACTTCATATATCGCCACAAAAAATTAAAGCCATGATAGAAGCACCTGTTCCCACTAATATTAATCAATTACAGTCATTTTTAGGGTTGGTTAATTACTATAGAAGCTTTGTTCCTAACGCGTGGGAGATTTTATGTCCTTGGTATGTGTTGTTGAAAAAGGGTAACAAGTGGGTATGGACACGGGAACATGATGAAGCGTTCACCGCTATTAAGTCATGTTTAGCGTCAGACCAAGTATTAGTGCATTTTAATCCCACCGCTACTATAGTTTTGACAGTAGATGCATCACCGGTAGGTCTTTCTGTAATATTATCGCAAGTAGAATCCGATAGGTCTGAGAGACCAATTTCTTTTGCATCAAGGACGCTAAATGTGGCTAAAAACGTTATTCACAGATTCAGAAGGAAGCAACTGCGATTATTTTTGGCGTTAGGCGTTTTCATCAATATTTATATGGGAAGTCGGTTCCGTTCATTCTCCGGACCGATCATAAACCACTATTGTCTATTTTCGGACCGCACCGTGGTATACCTGAAGTATCAGCAAATAGACTACAGAGATATGCATTGTTCCTGAGCGGTTATAATTATAAAATAGAATACGTGCGTAGTGCTCATAACAGTGCGGATTTTTTATCTCGCGCTTGTCTGCCTGAGGAGACGGGTGCAGAAAGTTGCGTACGGGACGTAGACGCGGCGTTGCCTGACCTTGACCGCGCCTCGTACATTAATTTTGTAGTGGAGGGTAGTCTACCGGTGACTTTAAAAACGTTACACGAGGAGACAATGGCGGATCAGAATTTATGTAAGGTAGTGCATTTTGTTTTGAACGGATGGCCAGAAGTATCCAGCTCTGACGTCATCTGTTATGCTGATGATATCCTCTAACTGCCGCAGCCTGTATTGGCATACTTGGCGTCGATATATCGAGCGACGTTCAGTTCCGTGGTCACTTGGAAGAGAAGGCCAAACTGGCCTCTAAAAAGCTTGGTGTACTCAGTAAGGCGAGACAGTACTTCTCTAAAAGCCACCGCCTGCAACTTTATAAGGCGCAAATTCGGCCTCACATGGAGTACTGTTCTCACCTCTGGGCGGGTGCTCCCCAGTACCAGCTTCTTCCATTTGACCGCATACAACGAAGAGCGGCTCGAATCATCGACGATCAAGTCATCTCCGATCGGCTTGATTCTCTAGCATTGCGTAGAGATGTGGGTTCTCTCTGCATCTTCTACCGCATTTATCACGGGGAGTGCTCAGAGGAGCTGTTCGGGTTGATTCCAGCGGCCGAATTCCACCATCGGACATTACATTAAAACATATAATGAGATGACAGAAGCTAAAAAAATTTTTAAGTCCAAATTAAAATGGTGTCAGGATAGGAAGGATCAGTTTAAAATGGACCAACTTGCTTCTAATCAGGCTACCAAAGATTTCAAAAAATTTTGGAATAATACAAAGAGCCTCAATGTTAAATCGACCTTCCCAGTATATATTGGTGATGCAAATGAGCATAATGAAATTGCGAATAATTTTAAAAACCATTTTTGTATATGGTCACCCCTGCATTCCGATCTGTACAAGGTGAGCGATGCTGAGGTCTTAAATACGTATGAAAACATAAAAATACCGGCCAAGTGCATTTTGGATATTATTTCAAAAATGCAACGTGGAAAATCTCCTGGGTATGACAGTCTCAGCATCGAGCACTTTAAGTATGCTGGTGTTCATCTTCCGCGTGTTCTCTCTCTGTTTTACACTTTGTGTATAGGTCATTCATATTAACCGGAAGCATTAATGCGAACTATTGTCATCCCTGTTGTGAAGAATAAAACAGGTGACACTTCTGACATGAGCAACTACCGTCCCATATCCCTTGCTACTACCGCGGCTAAGATACTTGACAGCTTGCTCAGTAAGCAACTTGGTGATTATATTCAAATCCATGATGCGCAATTTGGTTTTAGAACTGGTACGTCAACGGAAAGTGCTATATTAACCTTGAAGCATACTGTCGGGTACTATACCAATAGGAAAACCTCAGTATTTGCCTGCTTTCTAGACTTGTCTAAGGCGTTTGACCTGGTGTCCTATCCAGTACTGTGGGACAAGATGAGAAGTGCAGGAGTGCCAGAACGGTTCACTGCCCTAATCAAGTATTGGTATAACAATCAAAAAAATCAGCTGAGGTGGATGGGTGCTCTATCAGATGAATATCGATTAGAATGTGGTGTTAGACAGGGAGGTTTAACGTCTCCGTTACTCTTTAATCTTTGTATGAATCACTTAATTGAGGAGCTGAGCAGCACACACGTTGGATGTCACATAGATGAAACCTGTTGCAATAATCTTAGTTTCGCAGATGATATGGTACTGCTGAGCCCCTTAATCGGAGGGCTTAGGAAGCTTATTTCCATTTGCGAGACATATGCAGCGGCTCACGGCTTAACATATAACTCTAAAAGAGTCAAGTTATGATATTTCGAACTCCAAAACACAAGTCACGAAATTATCCTTGCTTATTTCTCGCAAATAAAAAGCTAGAGATTGTTGATAAGTTCAAATATTTAGGTCACATCATTTCGTATGACTTAAGAGATGACTATGACATAGAGCGGGAGCGTAGAGCGCTGTCAGTAAGGAGTAATATGCTCGCCCGCAGGTCTGCACGAAACACAAATAATGTTAAAGCGTTATTATTCAAAGCATTCTGCCAGTCTTTTTACTCGAGCAGCTTGTGGGTGTCATATTCGCGCGGGGCTTATAGCGTTCTACGTGTCACATATAATAATGCGTTTAGGAGACTGTTAGGGCTACCATGGCGTTGTAGCGCTTCTGGAATGTTTGCTGAGGCATGTGTGGACGGTTTCCATGCCATAATGCGCGTCTCCATGTTGCAGCGTCTACGTGTAAGCAGTAACAGCATCCTAAAGATGATTGCTGCCAGAGCTGACTGTTCCTTCCAGAAACACTGGATACAGTTAGCTCTAGGTTTATAAATATATTTCACTAATAAGACTAACGTAGTTCATAATAAATATTGTTACTAATACATTAACTAATATATATGGAGATGTCTCTGAATTAAATAAATAAATAAATAAAAAAAATTACGTGCAAAGTACCATCCGCATCACGTAGATGTCTGGCATTCCACAACCGCGCGTTTTCTTCGAAATTTCTTGCCTCGCACAGCCACTTTGTGGAATCAACTACCGGCAGCGGTCTTCCCGAACAGATACGACTTAGGGACCATCAAGAAAAAAGCATACTCCCACCTTAAAGGCCGGCAACGCATTTCTTGACACACCTGTTGTTGCGGATGTCCATGGGCGGTTGCCTCACCTCTCCCATCCCGTGAGCCTCTTGCCCGTTTGCCCCCTCTCATATAAAAAAAAACAGGTCTTTTATTTTACGGGAAAAACTGGGATACTGCACTATACACAGCGGAACAAGGAATGAGGAATATTGCAACTTGGCTACAAAATAATCTGCTCACCTTAAATCTCACTAAAACACAGTACATCTGTTTCCATAAAACGAAAACTTCATCCCCTTCCCACATTTTTGACATTAAAGTCCACACATGTCCTGTTGCTCTATCTGGCCCTTGCTCTTGCAATAGTATAAGTAGAACTACTCATATAAAATACTTAGAAGTCGTCATGGACGAAAACTTAAACTTTAAGCAACATCTTCATACAACAGCGAAAAGAGTCCGCAAGCTGATCTATATTTTTAAGAACTTACGCGCTTCGGCATCTTTAAATCTGCTAAAAACCATTTATTTTGCAATCGGTCAATCTGTATTACCTTATTGTATCACCGTATGGGGAGGTGCGGCTACTTCACACATGATACTCTTAGAAAGAGCACAGAGAGCTGTCCTTAAAGTGATTTTTAAAAAACCTGTTAGATACCCAACACATAAACTATATAAAGACTTAGAACTTCTTTCTGTCCGAGGTATATTTATCTTGCGTGTTATGACAAGCATGCATAAGGAGGTCCTGAATTTGCCTAATTATAAAAACCTACAAGATAGCCGTTCGTACAAGATTCCAACACCAATAATAAATACAACATTTGCAAGTAGATTTAGCCCATTCTTACATACATATACAGTCGTGGTCAACTAATCAGGGACACTCTGTAGTTAAACCAAATTGTGAATTTATTTTTTATTTTCCAACGAGTCTAAACAAGATTTCATATCCCTTACATGTAGGTATAATTAGTCATTTATATGCCCGATTATACAAACAATAACAACTTCCTAAACATTAAAACTCTTTACAGTATAGCTAATAGATTATCACAGTGCTATTTGTTCAAAAAATGCTGGCTGGTCATTTAATTAGGGACACTGAGATATTGCGTTCTATTTTCAAAATCTGAAGATTGCGATCTATTTTGAAGAAAAATGGACAAAAATAAAAGTTGCGATGCAACACTACGAAAAATCATCATGAAGTTTGTCGAGCGTGGTCATACCGAGGAATAGCAGAATATTTAAATTGTTAAAAAAACTATGGTGTGCAATGCAGTGCAACATTTCAGGCGCAACAACACAGCTTTAAATGTGCCCAGATAAAAAAGATCGAGAAAAACAACTCCGGAAGAAGATAGAATGATAACCAGGTTAGCTAAGAAAGATCCATTTTTAAGCTCTGTTTTAATTACACACGAAGTGTTTGGGGCGGATGAAAGAGCCGCTGATACAGCGAGGACCGTTAGACGATGTCTGATAGAAGCAGGGTTGTTCGAAGGAGTGGCTCGCAAAATACCGTTGTTGAAGAAAGAACATAGAAATGCACGTTTGACGTTTGCACGTAAATATTTACATTGACCTACGCCCAATGGCAACATGTATTATTCTCTGACTAAGCCAAGGTTAATTTGATTTCTTCAAATGGAAGGAAATACGTACGGCGTCCTGTAAAAGCGGGAATAAATCCAAGATTCACATAAAAGCAGGTGAAACATTGGCGGTGGAAACATTAAAATTTGGGGTTCATTATCTGGACGTAGAGTGGGACCTGTGAGGAAAGATCAGGGAAACTTAGACCAACATCAATACAAGGCAATATTAGAGGAAACTATGCTTCCCTACGCTGAGGAACATCTCCCTATTATATGGACGTTTCAGCATGATAACGACACGAAACATACCACGCGTTCAGTCAAGTCGTTTCATAACAGTCAGTCGGATTCAGTGCTAGATTGGCCAGCAAATAGCCCGGACCTTTTTTTTTTTTAAGGAATAGGAGGACAAACGAGCGTACGGGTCACCTGTTGTTAAGTGATCACCGCCGCCCATAATCTCTTGCAACACCAGAGGAATCACAGGAGCGTTGCCGGCCTTTAAGGAAGGTGTACGCGCTTTTTTTGAAGGTACCCATGTCGTATCGTCCCGGAAACACCGCACAAGGAAGCTCATTCCACAGCTTTGTAGTACGTGGAAGAAAGCTCCTTGAAAACCGCACTGTGGAGGACCGGCACACATCCATATGGTGAGGATGATATCCTAACTTGTGGCGTGTCGTGCGAAGGTGGAATTCGGCGGCAGGATTCAGGTTAAACAGCTCTTCGGAACACTCCCCGTGATAAATGCGGTAGAAGACACACAATGAAGCGACGTCTCTACGCAACGCCAAGTGATCCAGCCGTTCACAGAGCACTGTGTCCCCGACAATTCGAGCTGCTCTGCGTTGCACGCGGTCAAATGGATCGAGCTGATACTGGGGTGCGCCAGACCAGAGATGACAGCAATACTCCATGTGTGGCCGGACCTGCGCTTTGTAGAGCGCTAGTATGTGGGCCGGCTTAAAGTATTGCCGTGCTCTATTAATGACGCCCAGTTTCTTTGAAGCCAATTTGGCTTTGCCTTCCAGATGACCACGAAACTGACAATCGCTCGAGATTTCGAGACCCAGTATTCCGATACTAGGCGAGGCTTTGAGGGAAGTGTTGTCGAAGAGCGGTGATACGACAAATGGGTTTTTTTTAGTGGTAAACGCGCAAACTTGAGTCTTCTGGGGGTTAAATTGGACAAGATTCAATTTTCCCCATTCCGCGACCTTCTCAAGAGAGGACTCGATAGAAGACACAAGTTTCTCCCGGCACTGGTCGACGATTTCCCGAGAGAGACCTGCATGGCCAGTGTATACGGCATCATCAGTGCTGTCGTCTGCATAGCAATGAATGTTGGAGGTGTCCAACATATCATTGATATGCAGAAGAAACAGCGTGGGAGACAGCACACAGCCTTGGGGTACTCCAGCATTCACGGGCTTCGGGTTCGAGCAATATCCGTCGATAACGACCTGTATGCTGCGCCCAGTGAGGAAGCTGGAGGTCCACTTGCACAAGCTCTCGGGAAGCCCAAATGATGGAAGTTTGGAGAGGAGCGCCTTGTGCCATACACGATCAAAGGCCTTCGCTATATCCAGGCTAACTGCCAGGCCTTCCCCCTTGCTTTCAATAGCCGCTGCCCATCTATGTGTTAGGTATACCAGAAGATCACCTGCCGACCGACCATGGCGAAACCCGTATTGTCGATAGTTGATCAACTGGTGACCCTCTAGATATACTAAGAGCTGACGGCGACTATGGGACTTGTAGACACACGCATAGATGCGGACGCGGTCCTCTAAATCTACGCGGAGCCCCTGATATTGCAAAAGTCCACGTTGAGTGTGGAGCAGGGTGCCGTGATGTTACTGCCTCGTTTGTCCTTGGTCATGCGCGGTTCTGTGCCCTCCCCAGAATACGAAGGGCAGCCCGAGCTAGAGTGCTCGGGGAGGGATTCTCCGACTCTGGTAGAGCCGGTACCCTCCTGGGGTAAAATCTTTTTAAGTTCCGCTGTCATATTCGGGTGGGGGGGGGGTCGATGGCCACCGGTCCTCGACACTAACCTATGCGAAACATAGCGGCACTGGGCCGCTACTTCACGCCGGTATTCTGTGCGAGTGAGGTAATTAACCCGGACGAGCCTGGCCCGATTGTGCTGACGTCAAAAGACGGCAGCGTGACTCTCCTACTTCTAAAAAGCCCTTAGTCGCCTCTTACGACACCCATGGGCCTGGGACTCCCCTATTCTTTTTACGCCCCGGGAAAAGTACAGGGCATCAGGGACCTCAACCCAATCGAGCAACTTTGGCACGAAATCAAGAAAAAAGTTGCCTCTGATCGTACCATATTTTTACATGAACTTAATGAAGCTTTTTGTGAGGCATGGGCAAACATTCCTGTCAAACATGTCAGAAACTGATAATGTCTATGCCACATCGGTGTCTAGCGATAATTACTAACAAAGGTTTTGCTACTGGGTACTGAATTTTACACGTAATAAAATGGAGTTGTTAAAGAAATTAAAACACTGGAGATTACTAGTTTTGTTTAACTCTATTTTTCATTTTACTTTACTTTCCTCAATTAAATATAAAGAATTATACCTTAAATTGAATACATGGTTAACCTTGGACACTAAACACTTTTTTCTATTTATTTAATCTTTTATTTACAGCCATTTATTGCATAATTATTGGACCAAACTATGCAAATAATAGTTACTGAGAAATCAATAGGGTTTTGTATTTATCTGTACATAACCGGTTATTTCTCTTCACTATTTTGAATGTCCCTAATTAGTTGACCACGACTGTATATACACCAAGGTAAATTTAAAATATTCTATTAAAAATTGCTCGGTCCATCAGGTCAAATTTAAAATACAGAGATGGTTACACACTCACTTATGCAGACATGGAAGCTATTCTTAAAGTGATAGCTTAGCATTCATATAATGTTAATACTTTGTAACATGATTAATCAGATACTCACACTCACTCACACCCACACACACCCACCCACCCACCCACACACACACACACACACACACACAAACACACACACACACACACACACACACACACACACGTACAGAGTGCACTTTTTGACCTTTCGGTTCATTTGCAAGCTGTGGCAATCTCTAAGTGGGTCTACAATTTAACAATTAATATGTAAGTACCTCTTTTTGTTTAGTTTAATAATGATTAATTGTAACCCGTTGATTGTCCTTAATAAATAAATAAATAAATGAATAAAAAAATAAGGAGAAATTTAGTCCCGGGATACAGCCTGAAAATTCTCCAACAAAACATAAA
Organism: Leptidea sinapis; assembly: GCF_905404315.1. Classification (NCBI taxonomy): domain Eukaryota; kingdom Metazoa; phylum Arthropoda; class Insecta; order Lepidoptera; family Pieridae; genus Leptidea; species Leptidea sinapis. Next base: position 934,756 of record NC_066293.1, read on the forward strand.
TGTTAATAAAGGTGCATGGTATGATGGGATTCATCCTTTATTGCTATCGGTTGTGTTTTCAAAGATAATGTAAATACTACGTTATTACGCCTCTTATTAGAGGCGAGACTGCTTAAGTAGAAATTGATATTTAGTTTAGTATGAAATGTGCAGTCATTTTACATAAGTTTGAAACATTAGTAATTACAGTATGGCGATGGGCCACGAAGTATAATATATAGGTATAATAGTAGTAAGTATATATAATAGGCTAAGTTTGAAAGCGAACAGTTGCTTAAAACCATTTCGGCCATCTCCGTTTCTCACCAAATTTTGCCGTCATTTGTCAATCTATCTATGACTGCACGTTTCATACAATCGAGTGAATCACTTTTTTCTTAGTGAGTTTCACTAGGCTGGTATTTTGTTTTAATACAGTTCTTTTTATTTATGACGACGAGACAACACTTTTATCTGATGTTTGTGATACACCCTGCCTGTTACAATGTAGTGCCGCTCACGATTATTCGTTGAACCCAATTTGAACGCCATTGCAATTCCGTTAGCCACTTTGGACATGTTCAAGCGTGGCTGACTGTTAACGACCTGTTAATCAAAATTGGTTACAATAGATTCGCTTACCTTTTCTATATTGCTGTATCTCTCTTGCACGCATGTCAGTAAGTCTATGTCAAGTGTGGACATTGTACTGTTAATGTCAACAGCGTCTTACCCGCGGACTTGATGAGCAGGTAGTGTCGCTGCAGCGCGGTGGCGGCGGTCAGCTCCGTCAAGCCCGAGTCGGCACACACGAGCAGCTGCGCCTCCAGCAGGCTGCCCGTGGCCAGCTCCACTGAACACGGGACAATAGACATTATTATAATGTCATCTACACCGCACAATGAGCTTCATGGCCGTACTTTACAGGTTTTTATATGACATTAAGGGACGAAACGAACAGGACGTTCAGCTAATGGAAATTGAGACGCGCTGCCCATTACAATGGAATACTGCTCAGGATTCTTGAAAAACTCAGTAATTTGAAGCAGTACTACGACTGCGCTCTTCACCTTGAGACATAAGATGTTAAGTCTTATTTGCCCAGTAATTTTACTAGCTACGGCACCCTTCAGATCGAAACACATTACTGCTTGACAGCAGAAAAGGCGCTGTTGTGGTACCCATAATCTAGCCGAACAAAGGAGCCTTTTACTGGTTTTAAGGTCTGAGGTATATTTGAATTGGTGGTAGTTTTTGATGTTCTATAAATGATTTTAAATCTTATTTTGAATAAAAATACCTAATTTGAAAACGTACGAAAGAAAAACGTGCTTTTTAGCTATCACATTAATTACACACGCAATGGTCACCAGACTGTTGGTCAAAATAAAATAGGAGCTTCAAGTTATTGTTTCGCATTTCAAAACAGACAAGGTGAGCATATATATATCTCTTTTCAGTGCATTTCGAAGGTAAGAAAAGTCAAGGCAGTGCTGTACAGCTCAAGTTATTGTGGGCTTGATGATTTGAGGTGGCGCGTGTAGTGACGTGCACTTACAGTTGCCGGCGGGGTCGCGGTGCGCCGCCAGGAGCCGGGCCTGCAGGTTCCGCAGCAGGCGAGCCGCCATGCCGCGCTGTCCGCACCGCGCGTAGTACATCTGCGAGGTATTACCGATCAGCTATGTTTTATATGTATTATCACTATCATATAATGCAGATAACACCTTTAGCCTGGTTCGGTCACTATTGGTTACATTAACAAGCTGTATCGGCACGTGTTCTACACGCCCATTATAGATTGTTATATCAGCTAGAGCCACTCACCGCCAGCTGCGCCATGAAGTCGAGCGCGTCCTCCCCCGCGCCCCCCTCCCGCAGCGCGAGGTGCGCGACGCGGGCGGCGGAGCGCGCCAGGGCGTGTAGCGCGGGGCGGGGCGCGGCCGCGTTATCCATTATAGATTGTTATATCAGCTAGAGCCACTCACCGCCAGCTGCGCCATGAAGTCGAGCGCGTCCTCCCCCGCGCCCCCCTCCCGCAGCGCGAGGTGCGCGACGCGGGCGGCGGAGCGCGCCAGGGCGTGTAGCGCGGGGCGGGGCGCGGCCGCGTTATCCATTATAGATTGTTATATCAGCTAGAGCCACTCACCGCCAGCTGCGCCATGAAGTCGAGCGCGTCCTCCCCCGCGCCCCCCTCCCGCAGCGCGAGGTGCGCGACGCGGGCGGCGGAGCGCGCCAGGGCATGTAGCGCGGGGCGGGGCGCGGCCGCGTTATCCATTATAGATTGTTATATCAGCTAGAGCCACTCACCGCCAGCTGCGCCATGAAGTCGAGCGCGTCCTCCCCCGCGCCCCCCTCCCGCAGCGCGAGGTGCGCGACGCGGGCGGCGGAGCGCGCCAGGGCGTGTAGCGCGGGGCGGGGCGCGGCCGCGTTATCCATTATAGATTGTTATATCAGCTAGAGCCACTCACCGCCAGCTGCGCCATGAAGTCGAGCGCGTCCTCCCCCGCGCCCCCCTCCCGCAGCGCGAGGTGCGCGACGCGGGCGGCGGAGCGCGCCAGGGCGTGTAGCGCGGGGCGGGGCGCGGCCGCGTTATCCATTATAGATTGTTATATCAGCTAGAGCCACTCACCGCCAGCTGCGCCATGAAGTCGAGCGCGTCCTCCCCCGCGCCCCCCTCCCGCAGCGCGAGGTGCGCGACGCGGGCGGCGGAGCGCGCCAGGGCGTGTAGCGCGGGGCGGGGCGCGGCCGCGTTATCCATTATAGATTGTTATATCAGCTAGAGCCACTCACCGCCAGCTGCGCCATGAAGTCGAGCGCGTCCTCCCCCGCGCCCCCCTCCCGCAGCGCGAGGTGCGCGACGCGGGCGGCGGAGCGCGCCAGGGCGTGTAGCGCGGGGCGGGGCGCGGCCGCGTTATCCATTATAGATTGTTATATCAGCTAGAGCCACTCACCGCCAGCTGCGCCATGAAGTCGAGCGCGTCCTCCCCCGCGCCCCCCTCCCGCAGCGCGAGGTGCGCGACGCGGGCGGCGGAGCGCGCCAGGGCGTGTAGCGCGGGGCGGGGCGCGGCCGCGTTATCCATTATAGATTGTTATATCAGCTAGAGCCACTCACCGCCAGCTGCGCCATGAAGTCGAGCGCGTCCTCCCCCGCGCCCCCCTCCCGCAGCGCGAGGTGCGCGACGCGGGCGGCGGAGCGCGCCAGGGCATGTAGCGCGGGGCGGGGCGCGGCCGCGTTATCCATTATAGATTGTTATATCAGCTAGAGCCACTCACCGCCAGCTGCGCCATGAAGTCGAGCGCGTCCTCCCCCGCGCCCCCCTCCCGCAGCGCGAGGTGCGCGACGCGGGCGGCGGAGCGCGCCAGGGCGTGTAGCGCGGGGCGGGGCGCGGCCGCGTTATCCATTATAGATTGTTATATCAGCTAGAGCCACTCACCGCCAGCTGCGCCATGAAGTCGAGCGCGTCCTCCCCCGCGCCCCCCTCCCGCAGCGCGAGGTGCGCGACGCGGGCGGCGGAGCGCGCCAGGGCGTGTAGCGCGGGGCGGGGCGCGGCCGCGTTATCCATTATAGATTGTTATATCAGCTAGAGCCACTCACCGCCAGCTGCGCCATGAAGTCGAGCGCGTCCTCCCCCGCGCCCCCCTCCCGCAGCGCGAGGTGCGCGACGCGGGCGGCGGAGCGCGCCAGGGCGTGTAGCGCGGGGCGGGGCGCGGCCGCGTTATCCATTATAGATTGTTATATCAGCTAGAGCCACTCACCGCCAGCTGCGCCATGAAGTCGAGCGCGTCCTCCCCCGCGCCCCCCTCCCGCAGCGCGAGGTGCGCGACGCGGGCGGCGGAGCGCGCCAGGGCGTGTAGCGCGGGGCGGGGCGCGGCCGCGTTATCCATTATAGATTGTTATATCAGCTAGAGCCACTCACCGCCAGCTGCGCCATGAAGTCGAGCGCGTCCTCCCCCGCGCCCCCCTCCCGCAGCGCGAGGTGCGCGACGCGGGCGGCGGAGCGCGCCAGGGCGTGTAGCGCGGGGCGGGGCGCGGCCGCGTTATCCATTATAGATTGTTATATCAGCTAGAGCCACTCACCGCCAGCTGCGCCATGAAGTCGAGCGCGTCCTCCCCCGCGCCCCCCTCCCGCAGCGCGAGGTGCGCGACGCGGGCGGCGGAGCGCGCCAGGGCGTGTAGCGCGGGGCGGGGCGCGGCCGCGTTATCCATTATAGATTGTTATATCAGCTAGAGCCACTCACCGCCAGCTGCGCCATGAAGTCGAGCGCGTCCTCCCCCGCGCCCCCCTCCCGCAGCGCGAGGTGCGCGACGCGGGCGGCGGAGCGCGCCAGGGCGTGTAGCGCGGGGCGGGGCGCGGCCGCGTTATCCATTATAGATTGTTATATCAGCTAGAGCCACTCACCGCCAGCTGCGCCATGAAGTCGAGCGCGTCCTCCCCCGCGCCCCCCTCCCGCAGCGCGAGGTGCGCGACGCGGGCGGCGGAGCGCGCCAGGGCGTGTAGCGCGGGGCGGGGCGCGGCCGCGTTATCCATTATAGATTGTTATATCAGCTAGAGCCACTCACCGCCAGCTGCGCCATGAAGTCGAGCGCGTCCTCCCCCGCGCCCCCCTCCCGCAGCGCGAGGTGCGCGACGCGGGCGGCGGAGCGCGCCAGGGCGTGTAGCGCGGGGCGGGGCGCGGCCGCGTTATCCATTATAGATTGTTATATCAGCTAGAGCCACTCACCGCCAGCTGCGCCATGAAGTCGAGCGCGTCCTCCCCCGCGCCCCCCTCCCGCAGCGCGAGGTGCGCGACGCGGGCGGCGGAGCGCGCCAGGGCGTGTAGCGCGGGGCGGGGCGCGGCCGCGTGGCGCAGCACGGCGCCCGCCGCCCGCAGCAGGCCGCACCTGCGCCGCACACGGAACTGATCACTACTGCAGCCTCGGCTATAGCTCCGACTCGAAGGACCATAAACATGTCAGGTTTGTATGATAATGAATAATAAAATATGTACTATGATTGATAATGAGTTTGAAATATTGCTCGATTGATACGTGGCGAATCACTGTGCGATAGATAGCGCGGAGTGCTGTATTGCAACTAGTGAATATTTGAAATATATTAAGCGTCGACGTCAGCATAAAACTTTAACTATTGATTTGTACGAGTTTGCTCGTACAGGTTTTTTCATTTCATTTATTAATTATAATTATTACAAACATTGCTTCCTGATGCCTATTATAAATTGTGAGTCTCGTGAAGGGTACATTCAGCTAACGTTATACATAAATAATTGTAAGTGTATGATATAATGTATTCTACGTGTTATTTCAAACATCAATATAATTCCAATGTGTTGAGCGCCACCTGTCCGCGGCCAGGTCGGCCAGCGTGAGGCAGCAGGTCGCCAGCTGCAGCGCGGGCGCCAGCAGCCCCAGCTGCTCCAGCTGCAGCACGCTCACCTCCGCCAGCCGCAGCAGCTCGCCCGCCGCCCCAGACCCACCTGCACACACACACACGGCGCTTATAACATACTATTACCCACCACACACCACATATAGTTGTCATATTTTTGTGTTGTATTTATGTGATAAACTGAATCAAGTGCTTTTTTTAAATGAAACTTCTTTATCCGACGTATAAGAGAAATTTTATAGTAAATCGTCACGTTTTTTGGTTACGCGCCATGTTGTGTTTGTTTTATGTAAACGAGCATACAAACAGGTAATCTGATGTTATGTGATCATCGCGACTCATACTCTCTTGTAACACCGGAGGAATTACAAATACGTTGACGAACTTATAAAATGTTGAATAAACGTACATACAGGCTTAGATCATTTATACGTCTCGACTTATAATAATAACGCTTAGAACTTGGGCCTAAGCGAATTGAAGCTCTTTCATATATGGAATCATAATTTTGCACGGCGGCCATCTTGGATTTCAAAAATGATCCCAAATTCGCTCTCTGCACCCACGAGAACCTCGGATACGATATCCATACTGTTGAAGTCATTATTTTGCACGGCGCCCATCTTGGATTTCAAAAATTATCCCAAATTCGTTCACTGCACCCTAGATAACCTCGGATATAGCTGGGAACGGCGCCTCTATGGTCTCCCTTTTGCGTTTCATCCAGTTTCAAAAAACAACTTGAACTTCAAATACGTGATTTTTTATTAAACTCTTAATTTATATTTTGTTTCTCCTTTCTTTATTACATATAATCTACTATTTGTCACAATTTACTAATTTAGGGAAATATCTATTCACTTGCAATATTATTTGGTCGTCTGTGTGCGTGTTGGCAAATGTAAGTACGTGACGCTCACGCACACATTAATTATAATGTTACTTCTATATTGACAGGAAGTATGAATGAAACTATCGTTCTGAGCGTTATTATTCTATTTGTCTAGATAGACTATACCAGCTGTGAAAACGTGTAAAAATTTAGTTTAGTACTAACCTCTATTTTGAGCAATTCAGGCACACTAACACAAAGTGTCGTATAAATCGCGAGTGTAAGACGTAGCTTGTCACGCACATTAAACTAATATTCCTGGCCTATTTTTATCGGTTGTCGTATAAATTAATTTGTATAATAAATTCCACGAATGAGCGATATCACTTTAAACAAAACAAATGGTTGTTGATCTGTGCAGCAGCCGGGCGCGGTACTCACGCAGCAGGTGTGTGCTGGCGGCCAACAGCCGCACGGCTCGCAGCGCGTCCCCCACCACCTCGTACTCCTGCAACACGCTCCGTTGCACCACCGGCTCTTCCTGCTCCAGCTGGGGAACCGTCCATACTTTGCAGAAACAATTATTTACTTTTTTTTTGATGAGATAACTTCTTGTGGGAGGGTAAACCGCTTCGGAACGTAACGCACCAGTCTGTGTTGCTTCCCTTTCTCTCATACACTCCTCCTCTCTCACTCGAACCAATTATCACATTTATAGGATAAATAATGATACTTATAATGAACATACACAAAATTCAAATGTACATATTCAAGAATTGTAACTTAGAATTAAATATATTTTATAATCATTAAATATTCTTATTTATGAAAAAACTTTCCTTACATTATCATATTAATATACATCGAATTAAAGTAATAACCTAAGCTTTTCTCAAGTTAAACAATTTCCATATTAAATAGTTCAACTTATATTAGTTTAAGTTATCACTTCTGTCGGCCGTCCTCAGACTTATTTAATAACTCATTAATTAACTTTAACTCTTCAGTAGCGGCTTCCCCTACAGGACTCATACTTCACATGGGATCGCCTGCTCAACACCTGCTCAACATTGTGATTTTCATTATTATAAAACTATAAATAAGGGATTGCTTTTAACTAATTATAGTAATCTTCATAAGATACATAAAAGCTTTAAACTTTTAAAAACTTTTATTTATTTATTTACCACACACAGCAACTATCATTACTAATGCGACAGTTACAAACACAAGAATAACATTTATACAAAGAACAAACAAATCAATCTAAAACTATTCATACAATAGCAAACCAAACATTACATTAGCAAAAATACATCACACCAGAAAATACAAAAAACTTGAACATACACCTATTTATCATAACATACTACATATAACAATACCCTTGCGAGTTCACTCCACGTACACCTAAAAATGTCCACTTTGTTGTGGAGTTCATTTATATGGCGAAGGGCTCTAGTTAAAGGCGACTTTGCCAAAACATTTGTTCTCGCCATCGGAATGGATAGTAGTGGGGATGGAGGCGCCTCCACACGTACCGGTCCGGCACACGGAGACTCAAGCAGTACAGAACTCCCGGATTGTGCTCCTTCCCGCGCAACAACTTCACAACATACGCTGCTAGAAAAAAATCCCTACGGACGCTCAACTCGGTATATCCTACCATACCCAGCCCATTTGTTTTGGCCACGCTCTAACATCAACCTGTACTTATCCTCATAAGGGGCCCATATCGCCGAGTTGTACTCCAAACGACTCCTTACTAGTGCATTAAAAAGTACCTTGACGGTTGTAATATTAGTGAACTCTTTAGAGTGTCTCAAAACAAACCCTAAATTCCTATAGGCCATTTTGCAGGTTTTAAGAATATGCTCTCTAAACATCAAGTCCGATGTAAACAAGACACCCAGATCCTGTATCTGCTTCACGCGCTGCACTGTATCCGTGCCTATCTTGTAGTTTTACAATATAGGTTTACTGGCTCGGGTAAAACTTAAGACACAACACTTAGCAGGATAGAAGTCCAATTTGTTCTCCCTGCTCCAGTCTATAAGTTTTGAGATGTCGTCTTGTAGGTGGTCGCAATCCGATTTTTCCTTTATTTGGAGCATTTTTATAATAAAGTCCCAGCCACTGTTCAGAAAGTAAAAGTTTTATTAAAAAATGGCACTGTCGTAAATCCTACTCCTCCACAGCTGAATATCTAAGTGAGCCGACAGGCTGAAACTAGATTATGGTTATTTTATAGCAATAGCATAAAATAACCATAAAATAATAATAAAAGTACAGTATATATTTCATTAAAAAGAGCCCAAAAAAGATGATTTATTATGACTTTCGATGTGGTTTAACACAAAAACAGTGTGTCGTCCGGATGATTTCTGCATTTGGTGATGAAGCCTCATCCAAAACCACAATTTATCGCTGGTGTGCTGAATTTCAACGTGGACGTGTCAAGCTCAGTGTTGATCCCCGTCAAGGTCGTCCAAAAACTGCAGTCGCCAAAGAAAACGTTGATGCTGTGCGTAAGCTGATTGAGGAAGATCGACATGTGACATACCGCGAAATTCAGGCAACTTTAGACATTGGCATGAGTCAAATACAAATAATCTTGCATGAACAATTAGGTGTAAAAAAGTTGTTTTCCCGATTTGCTCTGTGAAGAGCAAAAAGCGGCAAGAAAACATAGAAATATTAGACCATTCGCCGTACAGCCCCGACCTAAGCCCTAATGATTTCTATACTTTCCCTAAAATAAAGAATAAATTGCGAGGTCAGAGATTTTCATCACCTGAAGAAGCTGTGGACCTGATGGCCTACAAAACGGCCATTTTGGAGACCCCAACTTCCGAATGGAATGGTTGCTCCAATGATTGGTTCCATCGAATGGAAAAATGTGTCAAATTTCGCGGAGAATACTTCGAAAAGCAATAAATACATTTTTAAATAGTAATGTTGGGTCACTTCCTTGATTCCCGAAGTTTTCAGTGCCGCCCTCGTATCCGTAATAGTTACAGGTCATACAGTTTTAGATTAGTTGACAGGCCTTTTATATAAAATGAAATAAAGTATGTAATATGTGAGAACACTCACTGTCTGGGTGCTGGGCTTCCAACAGAACTGCTCGGCCGCCGCGTGGAGCTCCAGCTCGCTGTGCAGCAGGAGCAGCGCCGCCTGGACCACCGGCCCCTCCTGGCGACACGTGCATGAAACAAACTGTAGGAAGAGCTTGGAAGATACGATATTACGAGTCATAATTTATGACATTATTATTGGACGCTTCAGGTCGGCAACTCTCTTGTGATTCCTGATTCCCTACGTGATTCATAAAACTGGAACAGTGTCTTCTTTCTCAGAGCGCTTTTTGTTTCCAAAGCGCTGGAAGTGAGAATTTGGTTGACATCATGTCTTATCAAGTGATCGTGCGAGTACACACTCACCCCGGTCGCGGCAGGCCGCACGCGACGCACGAGGCGCGCCAGGTCGGGGTCGCTGTGCAGGCTGCGCACCACGCCGCCCACCGCCACCACGCTGCGGTACAGCGCGGCCTTGACGCTGTCCCTGCTCTCCGCTGAAACATTACCACATCTCAAGGCTAACTGTATCCTGACACACATGTACTGGAGAGCTCTGCACACTGTTAGGCGGTTGGTTTTCCTTTTTCCAGAACACTGTCACTAATTATAATTAATTAGTAATTATTCTACTGATGACGCTGTGTATAACTATCAAAAGCATTTGATAAAATAAGCCATGAGACGCTTATTAACACGCTACTAGAATTCGGTATACACGGCGATCTACATCGATGGTTGATTTCTTACGTGAACCATAGCCAACCAAAGTCAAACCGTGGCTCTAAAAGGTTACACCTCCAATTTTCTTAAAGTGTCTTCCGGCACTCCTCAAGGGTCACAACTCGGTCCTTTTTAGTTACTTTTTATATAAATTTCATACACAACTGTTTCAATAAAACGGGTCATCTTTATGATGACGACACTAAAGTGACTACCTTGAATAGCCTTTAGACTAAATCTAGATCTATTATTAACGAATACGTTTTATCGTCGTGTCGATGACAGCAGAAGCGCATGGTATTAAATTGTACAATAAAATACCAGACTGTATTCTAGGGCTCACTGGGCACTAATTCAAGAAATATATTAAAGAATCTTTGACTCAGAAGGATTACTTATAGTAGATTATGACGTAGGGAATAATTATACACGGTTCTAATTCAAGTAGGCTAAGGAAATATATGAGATTACGCTGTTTTAAAGCCTTTTGTACAACCTTCTACACGTGCAACCTGTGGGCCATGTACACTCAAAAATCCTACACTGCTCTTCGTGTTCAATATAACAATGCTTTCAGGGTGCTGATGGGGCTGCCCCGATTTTGTAGCGCATCAGGGATGTTCGCGGAAGCACGGGTCGACTGTTTTTATGTGACTATACGCAACAGATGTGGATCCCTGGTAAGCAGAGTGCGGGGCAGTACCAACAGCATTCTGAAGATGATTGCGAGCAGGTTGGATTGCAGATATGTGGCTCATTGCTGCAGTATTTCTAACGGAATGGCGCAGCAATGACACGCGTCTGTAACTTAATTAGTAATAGTTTTAGGATAAGTACTAACATAGAAAATAAGTTTGCTGTATTACTAACAAATATGAGTCATGATACTTGAAAGAAAAAAAAAACTTATCACTTCTTCTCCCCATGTTAAAGCTCCTTTACATACTGATGACGTTTATAGTGTGAGTGTTCCAAAATTCATGTGCATATGACATTGATACCAATAGATATAACTACGGAGAATTATCTTATATGTATTTACTAGCTGTTAATACCGGCTTCGCTGGGTCATATTTGATTGTATAGTTAGTCGCACATGTTTCAAACCCCGTTTCTTCTACATCATTTTGTGTATCTATTTATTTATTTATTTATTAAAGCACACCACATCATATACAATACAATTTTCTTAATCTAATGTTACAATTAGTAGTCCTAAAGTATACGACAATTATGGTGAACATAAAAATTACAAAAAATACTCCCTTAATACTTCTGAAAAATAGAACTAATACTATCTAAGCTATAATAAAAACAAACGTATCAATTTGCAATCACCATAGTGCACGGTGGGAGCCTATTACAGACACTATATGCGTCTACGACGTGGAGGTTTAGCAATTGCGCAAAATACAAAAAATTAAAGAAGTAATGAAAATAACTACTTCAAAAACTAAAAATTAGTACCAGTAATAATCGACGACGTCTCCCCGTTTCGGTTATTATCTCAATGTTACGCGTAGTACATCTATTACATTTAGGTTGGCACCGACTTCAAACCTATCAATGAGTAGCACACAAATAATGGTATTTTATTAATATTAGGTTTGCATAAGAGGTGTAATAAGTTATTTAATACTTTTTAGTTTTTCGGTCAGTCTTTTAATGTCATATATTAATTGTACTAACATAACATTATTTTTTAAGTAACTATGGGTAGGCGTACGAAATGTGCCACGCGCCTTATACAATATAGGTTCCAATAAACGGAAATGAAAATATGGATTGAATGCGAAAAAATTCTATTCGAAACTCTTATTTCACGCTCTTGTAAGATAATAAAATATCGTGAAGAACGTTTGTTAGCTATGAATGATAGGAAGACTAAGACCCACTTATCGGGACACAGGCTCATAATAATATATAATCAACCTAAATGAATCCTCCTAAAAAATCTGTACACAAAATAAAATTACATCATCCACGTAAACATGAATCTTCATAAAATATGTTTATTTATAAAATGAAAACTAGTGAGCCAAACTATGTGAAATTATGGGACCAAATAGCAACTATTCCGCATTAAACTAAAAAAGAATCACGTAAATCGGTTCACAAATCACAGCGTAATCGGTTTACATACATAAAAAAATTCCATTCGAATTGAGAACCTTCTCCATTTTGAAATCGGTTAAAAAGTAAAGTTAAACAACATCTAAGAATCTTACACTTCAAAATAATGAATAATAATATCTTAATTAATAATAAAATAAATTCCACAACTCTCCCTTCCGTCATCTGTCATTAGTTGTGTCTGGTCTCCAGCGAGTCGGGCACATAAAGTAAAGTGTAGTGTAGGATACATGAATTTTCCAGGTTTTTTTTCAGTCGCAAAGAGTAAGTACTTTTAAAAAGATTCTATCATAAATTTGTTATTAAAAATAACAATTTTCCCTATTTTGGGCCACAATTATGTAACTTAATAAAGTTACCTCTGATCCAAGGGTGCTTCCCGTCGAGGATGTTGGCGAGGGAGTTGATCACGCCGCACACAGGAGACAGGGACGGCCAGTGTTTAGCATACATGTCGTACTCGTGCTGCAGCAGACCGCTGTCGTAACATTGAGAACATTTAAACAAATATTATTATGTAGTTCGGTCATGAAATTTTGTTTTCCAAATTTTATTTGTGTATTAATCCTAGAAGTGACAGTTATCACTTTGAAAACATAACATATTGTTTAGATTTACAAGAGCGACATCTCAAGTCAGTTTCCTAATATGCAAATATTGGGGTTTAGCAGGTTATCAACTGTAAAGTAGATCCTGTAGATGAAGCCACAACCTGAGAGTTGAACAAACCAAAACAAGAATTTGTAACGATACGATTACTCGAACGGTTGGCTCAGTCGGTTGGAGCACCGGCAGGGAACGGAGGTCGTGGGTTCGAGTCCCGCATAGTTCATAAAATTTTGTTTTTCAAATTTTATTTGTGTATTATTTAGTTATCAAAATAAATTAAGAAAAAGTAAATAGAGTTCGTATGAGCGTCGTGATAGTTCAATGGCAACGTCGCCTTTCAATTATTATTTTTTCAAATTCAAATATTTTTATACAAAATAGGATATAAAATCACTTATTGAAAATCAAAAACTACCACCCATTCCAAAAGGTATGCCTCAGACCTGAGAATAATGGGCGCAACAAACTCAGCGGGCTTTTTTTTTTCATCAAAAAATATGTTTACAAAGTAATATTGTACAATTAAACTTATTATTTAATAGCCTGAGGGCGGTCGCTCTATTCACAATCTGTGGTATCATTAAGAAAGTCATTTATGTTATATTAACCTTTACCACACCAACGTTTTTTAACAATTCTTTTGAATAACGTAATACTTTTGTTTTGAACATTTTCTGGGATCTTGTTGTAAAAGCATATACATAGTAGAGTAGTAGGTATTATAAGCTTATGTCTGTTCCTGGTGTTAACATTATGGTTATGACTGTTTCTAGCAAATTCACTTATGTGCCTATGAACATACATAACATTATCAAGAATATATTGAGAAGCAACAGTCGAGATGTTAATTTGTTTAAATTTTGCCCCAAATGATTCTTTAGGACCTAGGTTATTAATAGCGCGAATAGCCCTCTTCTGCAGCACAAATATTGTATTAATATCGGCAGCGTTGCCCCATAGCAATATACCATAAGACATAATACTATGGAAATAACTAAAGCAAACTACTCGTGCCGTATCTATGTCAGTTAATTGTCTAATCTTTTTAACCGCGTATGCTGCATTACTAAGTCTGTTCGCCAATCTTTCAACATTGTTTTTTGGAATCCAAAGTAATGCCAAGAAATATAGCAGATTCCACCGGTTTTATTGCCTCTTCGTTTAACAAAACACTCGCATTCACATTTATGACATTTGGTACGGTAAATTTTTTATATTTCGTTTTGTTGCTATTTAACATTACGTTATTAGCGCTAAGCCGATAAACGATGTCAGAAAGAATATGCCTGGTTTCTTTTCACTTTAATTATTAGTGAAGTGTCATCCGCAAACAATACTACTTTATGTTTCTTTCTATAAGGTTAGGAAGATTCTTTATGTAGATAAGGAAGAGGAACGGTCCAAGAATAGACCTTTGTGGTACCCCCATACTGAGAGGAGTCCCAGGAGATCAACCTTCTGCCATTCAAATCACATAAGATACTTGATATTCTTGATCAGTTCAACACCTGCATCCGTTGTTGAACATCCCCTAGTAAACCCAAATTGTTTCATATAAAGGAACTTATGAGAGTTAAAGTAAGTATTTGGCTTAAATTTTTTTTTCTAAATGCTCAAGGATTCAAGTTTATTGAATCATTGACCTCGCGATTGAATACCGTGTACAGTGTTCAAATTTTCTCAAAATTAAGTCTCCTTTTTGACACTATTAATGCACCGATTACATAAACTTTTTGTACATCGTCACATAATGGGATTATAGATTTGTAGCTACATTTATTGCATATAAGTGAATTCCATTTTTTTTTCCATTTTCCAGTATATAGCCACAAAATATTAACTTATGTAAGATAGAAGCGTAACGAAATAACTGCTGGTTCTACTGATTCAGATGACCTACAAGAGTGTCTCGTGTCTTAAATGGACTCAGAAATAATGAACTGGTAACATATAGACCAATCTCTCATTTGAGATTATTTATTGAGACATTATAACAACGAACCGTATTTGAAGAGATTGATAGCTTGTGATGGAAAGTGGATCGTGATGATCCACTTTCCGAGTAGAACGAACGAGTAGAAAAGGTCCCGCTCAAAGGCCAGTAAGGCTTCACAGACAGTGGCAAAACCCAAATTAAACTTCCGCAGGCCCATAGCTCGTTGGCTAGACGGCGTTGAGCAGCACCTCCAACACTCAGGAAGTGATGAATGTCGAGTATGATCAAATATTTGTTCAGCAGGCCAAGACTTAATAAGCTGCGTAGAGCAGCTTTCTTATTAGAGCATGCAATATTTATAATGAAGTTAACAATTAAAACAAACTTGCCCCATTCAAGACAACAACATTTGAATTGAGATGGCATGTACATAGAAATTTTTAATTTATATTAAGGTATTTTATAAGAACTCACCAGAATTGCACACGTGTCAGGTAAGGTTTTAAGTCACCATAGCGGTCATCCTGCAGCATAGCTTCACAGGCGTCCAATACACTGACTGGCTGCAGCTCCTTAATATCCTCAATTTTGAGCGCCTTAGCTTTAATATCTAGCACCAGGGTCATATATTTGTCAGCGAGATGGTCCCGAGAGTACACTAAACTTAGAAAGGCATCAAACAATGCCTCCTTATACATCTTGTTGTCAGCCTCACAAATACTCTTGTTGTACAAAGCACGACTGATGTTCTTGTAATCGGTTCCTTTAAATTCGAGCTTCAAGTAAACATTGAAAAGCCTGATAGAGTACTCGTGCTTTTGCAGCTTGTTGAAGCTCACCGCTGTATTGTGAGTGGCAGACTGTATCTTCTGACAGTATTTGTCATAGTTCACACAACCCAGCGATTTTAACTGGGCCAATATCTGATACTGTGTTTCAACTGTCTTATAGAATTTTGGTAAATTTGTTGTATTAGGGTTTGCTTCAATGACTGTTTTGGATAAGAAGCTAAGCCTAATAGAGTCATGAAGGCCAGATTTGACTGAGCATCCGTCACATTTGAGCAACTGGTTACTTGTCTCCAGTTTATTCATTAAATAAGATATAAGATCCAGATAAACGCTTTGAAGACTCTCTGTGACGTTTACTCGTTTATTTTCAATACAAATGCGGAGCATCTGGCTTATAAAAGGGTATGTAGTGTTCATTATTGTCACATAGCCCATCTTCTTTGTAGTTTCACACGACACCTCCATATTATTGAGGACATTTTCCAAACAGTTCTCATCTTTATAATTTTTGAATATATAACAGAATGAGTTAAGATAAAATGTTAATAAACAATGATGGATGTCTGGTAGGTGTCCCAGCAAAGACATACATACTTGCACAGCATCCTCCAATACGTTAAAATCCTTAAAATTATTCTTTGACAAATTATCGGTGATGATATGTAAGCAATCACTCAGTTTAACATAGAGTGCTTTAGTGTCCTTTTCACTTAAAATCTTAATTTTAGTAGAATAAATGGAAATTTGGTTAAATATATCTCTATATGTGTTATTTAATTCTACATATGCCACATCACTGTATATATAAAATAGTTTCTTCACTAAAAATGGCAGTAAACTTGTGCAGAACTGGACTGGTTCGTAGATTGTGATGAGTTTTATTATGTGTTCGTTGACCCTCGGCAACAGTTTCCCTATGGACATCTTTAGGGTTTTCAGTACCTCTATGTAAGCGATCCTATCGGCCAGGATACTCCAGTACGTGGAGTTGTACTGGCGCAGGAGTTCTTGACACTCGAATGGCATAAAAGACAATTTAAGGATCAACTCTGGTTGCACGGAGCTCTGAAAACAGGAAACAAATTTATGCAATCACTTATTAATTCTGTGGTTGCACAAAGTCAATTACCGGCTGCTGTTCCCCGAACCAATACGACTTAGGAACTCAAGAAAAGAGCATACTTCACCTTAAAGGCCGGCAACGCATCTCGTGACACCTTTTGTTGCGGATGTCCATGGGCGGTTGCCTCATCACTCCCACAGAGTACTCAGCATAAATTTTAAAATTCATAGGTGTGATCATGGATCACAGTACTGTCTTCCGTTTAGTAAAACATTTGTTAAATTAAGTGTCGCCGACAGCCACTGTACCGGACCTGAGGAGCTGTGAAGCCCCTGTGGAGGCAGAAGGAACTGTGGAAATGAGATTTTTTGTGAAAAGACTGCATAATGCGATGTAATCCGTAACCTATAAAATTATTAAAGAAATTTTTGAGGAATATAAATTTGGATTACACGGAGTAATTAAAAAAAAACTGTGAACGAAATCCTATTTGAAAAATTTCGGCATTTACCAGTGGGAGGCTCCTTTGCTCTGAATGCCGGCTAGATTATGGGTTCCACAACGGCGCCTATTTCTGCCGTGAAGCAGTAATGTGGAAATATTACTGTGTTTCAGTCTGTAGGGCGCCGTAGGTAGTGAAATTACTGGACAAATGAGACTTGCGTATTATAATTGGAGAAGTTCAATAAAATAGTTATAAAGTTAAAATGATATATTTGTACAAAATAAAATGTACAAATAAAAATCTGGCAGCGGTGGGATTCGAACCCACGCCTCCGAGGAGACTGGTGCCTTAAACCAGCGCCTTAGACCGCTCGGCCACGCTACCGCTGCGGGAGACGACCAATATGTCGTCCGGGTGCTGCGACCAGTTGGACACGAGCCACTAGTTACATTCCGGAGAATCTGTCATCTAAGTAGTCGCCTTATTGACTGATTCATCGTTACGTCATTTTATGAGACAAAAAGTAACGACACGAGCAAAACGTTCACCTGGTAGAGTAATACGTCCTGACTAATAATAATACAGTGTCGGTGTTTATTGAAACTATATTTGTAAGCGGCATCGCAATTGCATTCGTCACTATGAGACAATATATTACAGCGCAGTACTGTCACTAGCTACGGCGTTTTCAAATCAAATCACAATAATTCTTGCACACAACTGCTTGGCGGCACAAAAGGCGTTGCTGTGACAACCACCTACTATCATTCTGCACAAAGAATCCCCCCCCTGGTGCCATAAACTTGGAACTTTGAACGTAAATGAGTACCTACTTATTTATATAGAATTTATGAAAATTTCACCCCCACTTTACTTAGGTTGACTAAGCTGTTTACGCTATTAGCCTCTGGGTTGGGCCAGGGTTGTATGGAATTCTGCCATTTTCAAAGTAAAATTTTTCTATACAAACGTTCTCGAATATAATTTTTTTTATTAAAAAAAATATTGATACAGGCGTTGTAAGCACAAATGCATATATGAATAAAGTTCAGCGAGTAAATGTCACCCCAGGATGCCTCGTGTAGGGGTGAAACACGTGTCGAATTGATGGAAGCAAAATTTTACGTTGACGTTTAACACAATCATTGCGTAGGAGTTCACTGTGGGTCGATTCTTCGATGAAGCACGCCTTTAAGACCCCTCTAACTCTAGCCGTGCGGGCGGGATTTCGGCGCATTCTGCGTAGGTATACACTATATCCATCCGACACAGAATATTTCCTCCCTGTTCATCCGTAAACATAAGTTTTTGAAAAAGAAAATAATCTAGAAGGAAACTTTGATTTATCAGTTGTTTGCACTTGATTCTTAAGAGTTGCAATTCTGGTTTCAAAGTCAAAGTAAAAATATTTTATTGACATGAAATCAAAAGACTGCTCGTCAACGTCAATCACAAAAAATACAATTCAGATACATACATATTAATTACATAAAAGTTTAAACATATTTTCAAAACAATGCAAACCAGTGAAAGGCACAAATGCAAACAAGGCTGAACCATATAATCCATAAAAAACAACTATAATACTATTTAATTCCATATTGTAATATAGTTTATGTAATCTTCAATACTGTAATAAGCCTTCGACATAAGTCTGTGTTTAATTACAGATTTAAATTTATTTATTGATAATTCAGATACACTTTTTGGTAATTTATTGTAAAATTTAATACTATTGCATGCAAAAGAATTGTTTATTTTACAGAGCCTAGTAGGGGGCACTATAAGCTTGTAGTTATTTCTAGTGTTCAAATTATGTTTGTCGCTTATTTTACTGTATAAATTATAATGTTTATGTACATGCAGGAGATTGCTATAAAATAATATGAATATCTTTGAATTTTTCCCTTAGAGATTCTCATGGGCTCATTTGGTATATGGCACGGCACATACAGCTCTTTTTTGAAGTATGAAGATATTATTTACTTCCGCTGCACTACCCCATAGTATAATTCCATACAACATAAAGCTATGAAAATAACTAAAATAGACAATTCTTGCTATATCTATGTCAGTAAGTTGCCATATCCTTTTTACAGCAAAAGCTGCTGAACTCAATTTACCAGTTAAATTGTGTAAGTCAGGCCCCCACTGAAGTTTGGAATCTAATGTTATACCTAAAAATACTGCATTATCATTAATTTTCAATTCTGTGTCATTAATATTTACTTTTGTATGTACTTGCCTTACATTAGGCAACATAAATTTCAACCATTTTGTTTTAATTTGATTCAATATTAAATTATTCATATTGAACCAGTTTGATACTCCTAGCATTATTTACTTCTGTACTGACTTTCGAAAATCATTTTGGGGAAATCCATTCTGCTATTTAAATTGCTTTAAATAATTACCTCAAGTGTTAACTATGCTAAGTTTCAATAAACTACTTCACCATGTGTTTCGCCTCTAAACTGTCTCTCCGTCCACTGTGTGGCGAGTATATGATATACTCTAAGGCCTTGCCTACCCAAGTGTGTGTAATATTTCAGAATTGGTGGTGCAGTGAAAGAATAACAATCATCTTCTACATGAGTTGGTTTATTTGGATATTTTAAGTATTTTGAGTTTGGTTTTGCATTCTTATTATTTATTCTTGTATAACAAAGTTAAAGCCTAGTCCCCACTTCTAACAGTAATAATAGGAACAGCAATTACAAATTGCAGGTGGATTGGTGGTGGTGCATTGCAATGGTTCTAATTTTTTTATTATATTGGAGGAGACAAACGAGCAAGTGGTTCATCTGATGGAAAGTGACAATCAAGCCGCTCTGGGACATCAGCAATACCAGATGCCAAGCAAGGTTTGCTGGCTTTTTAAGATAGGAGTACAGCTCTAAGCATGAATGCTACTGCATTCCTGAGCCGATACAACTTAAGCACCTTGACTGTTGTTCTTTTTCGATTTTATTAGCTCTATATCCAGGACAGAATATTTCTACAAACCTGCTTCACAATATATTTATGCACATGATAGATGCAGGCCAGCGCCTTGCCTTGCTTGTCACAGTCGGCCCCTCTCATCTGCCTCACACACTCTATACTGAGCCGCAGCAGATCTTTGTTGCTGATCCTGCTCTTCCATGTAGGAACCTTCTCTAAGTTCCTGCAAATGTATTGAGGCTCATATAACCATCAAACAGTAAATTCAAGAAGCAAGCTGCCTCTCATTTCTTAATTTGTCAAGAATCTTATGAATTCTTTATTCTGAACAGGAGAGCTAAGATGTATTAGCCAGAGAAGATATATGTGACTGCTTAGTCGGGTAGCATCCTGGAGTAGTCTTCTTTGTTCTTGTGCTGTTTATTTGGTTAAAACTTAGTATCCCGCAGCATGAATTAAAAGGTAAAAAAAATTGTAAGTTTTAGTCCACGTTTATAATGCTACCACTCTTATTACAAGGTAATGCACCGTTCCAGAGAAAATCATTATAAGTATTATACTTATATTACCTATCCTCAAATTATGATATTTTTAAGAATTGGGACATTTTTATGGGGAGGAAATAAAGGGAAGGGCCTAGAATTCATATCTCACACTCGCCGGCGGCTGCCGCGGCCCGCTACGCTCGGCTCGTGCGTTGTTTTAACTGTTCTAACATAACCCAACCCAACTATTTTTAATGAATTGTAGTTGATAGAGCTTTGGGGATGGATAAACATGAACAATGAACCCTTTTATAAATGATTTCCTTTTATCTAAAAATAATTATTGATGAAGCCATCTAATGTATCACAGACTATTTTTTACATCTCATTGTTTTTCATACAATTTATGGCTGTATGGGCTTGAACCCTTTGCCTGTCCAAATAATTTACGAAGATACCAAATTCATTTCATGACAGTTTTTAGCCTCTGCCACCATGTCAGCGCTTATGTAGTGTTTATTTATGTGATTTTCTTGTTTTGGGTTAGAAATTTTTTCGTTATTTTCTTGAAAATGGAGCAGTGTCAATATTCAATTACTTCATTCTTATTTCTAGAAAAATCAGGATTTTATTTTTTATTTTATTTCCTCAAATTCAAGGTGAACCAGTGAGGGCTAAATAGAAACACCTTAAGATTCAATAGACACAAAGAAGATAAAAATATTCATATTATTATTATATTAAAAAATAAAAGTTGATTGATCATATTTTGATCCCAGTGTCCAGGTAAAACGAAAAAGTCTACTTTTCGTATATACTACTTACTACGTATATATAATACTTTTAAAAGGCATAAAGGCATTTATTTTCTCAAAATTGATTCCTTTAGAATAGAGTAATAGTAAAGAGCTAGACTAGTTAAACATATTATAAATCAAATTATAGCAAACTAATATAATATAATAATTAAGGCTTGAACCATACAAAAATGCTGTAAAGTTCTTGAACATAAATACTTCCTTGTAAACAATGTGCATTATTTTTAAAATATATTAAATTTTAGTTACTTATACAAAAAATTAAATATAAATGTATTTTACTCAACTAAAGTAAGATAAGCAACTTATGTATAATGTGTAATCCTTTTAAAGTTTATCTAAATAAATTTTAATTTTTTTGTTTAGTAAAATGTTTATGTATTTTGTGCGATTTAACGTAAGGCTCCCGAAGAAGTAAATAATTAAATTAACAACCAATTTCAAAACCTACATACCTGCATAATGTGCAAAGAACATTCAAAGAAAAGGAACTTTTATCTTTGATAGGCAAGATACTCAAAAATGTTTGAAACTCGTCAAAAACTTTCTCTAGATTGTATATATCACTTTCGCAGTCTTGCGCTTTAAGTCTAGTCACAAAGTCATTCGCATCAGTTACATTCATCGTCAAAGCAAAAAACTAATAAATTACGTTAAAATAATGAATGTCATTACAAAGTAGAAACTTGAAAATAATAAAATCAGTATCACAAATTTTTAAAACTCCTAAAACCGTTAGCTTTGACTAAGAGCAATCAGTTAACGTTGACAGTATTCCTTTTTTTTTTTGGAATTTTATGACGCGGTAACGAAGGTCTTAAGTCAGGTTATTATAATCCCCGCAGTGCATTTTTGCATATGGCTTTTAAATGTTCTTCAAATAGTTTTCTGTCTATTGCTTTGCCCAAAAAATTCTTCGAGTTTACTCTGTAGATAATTTATCCATTATAAAAAATATTATATGATGAAGGTTAAATCCATTCTTCAAATGTTATAGTTAATTTTGACTATTATTTTGCCCAAAAATTTCATTGAATTTACTCTATTGGTAATTTGTCCATTATAAAAATATTTTGTACCAGGTAACCCGACATACGCTGTTTTTTCAAAAAAATATTCGGGTTGCACTCCGGGAGTGCTGGCAGAAGTGCACATTTGAATATTTTGGAATGGTTAGAGAATAATTTTGCACGAACTGCTTTATTTATCAGTATAAAAGTACATTCATGTGGTTAAATACAAAATTCATTTAATGCGCTATCGTACCCAAAAATGACAAGATATATTACAAAAAAAATTGACGCTTCAGAACTATTACAGTTATATAACATTAAAAAGTTTATCTTTTAGAAAAAGCAACTTACATCCATAATAAACTGTAAGAATATTTTACGGTTGCGATTCGATCCCTCGATTTCTCGGTGTTTCAGCTTAGGAATCACAATCATTATTCAACCACTGGTCCATCATCATCATCAGCCGGAAAACGTCAACTGCTAGACAAAGGCCTCCCCCAAAAATTTCCATGACGATCGGTCCTGCGCTGCCCTCATCCAACGTATTCCAGCGATCTTGACCAGATCGTCGGTCCACCTTGGGGGGGCCTGCCAACACTGCGTCTTCCGGTACATGGTCGCTATTCGAGGACTTTACTGCCCCAACGGCCATCTGTCCGTCGAACTATGTGACCTGCCCACTGCCACTTCAGTTTCGTAATCGTTTGGACTATGTCGGTTACTTTGGTTATCCTACGGATCTCCTCATTTCTGATTCGATCTCGCAGGGAAACTCCGAGCATAGCCCTCTCTATTGCCCGCTGAGCGACCATGAGCTTCCTCATAAGGCCCATAGTTAGCGACCACGTCTGTGCATCGTAAGTCATCACTGACAACACACACTGGTTGAAAACCTTCGCCTTCAGACACTGCGGTATTTGGGACGAGAAGATTTTACGGAGCTTCCCGAACGCTGCCCATCCGAATTGGATTCGACGAGTGACCTCCTTCTCGAAATTGGACCTGCCTAACTGGATTGTCTGTCCGAGGTAGACGTACTCGTCAACAATTTCGATAATACAGTTCCCAATTGTTATGGGAGTAGGTACGACATGGACATTTAACATGATCTTTGTCTTGTCCATGTTCATTTTGAGCCCTACTCCTTGGGCATTACATATACAGCTTGTATTGAGGCCATCGAGCATATGACTTTAGTCTTCCATGTTCTCTGCCATGATTACGATATCATCTGCGAATCGAAGGTGAGTGATGTGTTCGCCGTTCATGTTGATGCCCAGTCCGTTCCAGTCCAAAAGCTTAAAGACATCTTTCAACGCAGCGGTGAACAGCTTGGGCGATATGACATCGCCTTGTCTGACTCCCCGCTGCAGTCGGATAGGCTTCGAGATCTGATCCTGGAGAGGGACTGACATGGTAAACCTGCCGGAGCGTATGTATGTGGTCTATGGTGCTAAAGCCTTTTCGGAATCCGGCTGGTTCGGGAGGCTGGAAGTCGTCGAGCCTGTGCACGAGACGATTCGTGATAACCCTTAAAAACAGCTTATATACATGGCTCATAAGTGATATGGGCCTATAGTTCTTCAAAGGCATTTTATCGCCCTTTTTGAAGAACAGCACCACTATACTTCTGTGCCATGCTTGCGGCGTTTTGCCCTCGAGGATGACGGAATTGAATAGTTTCTGGAGGGTCTTAAGTACAGGGGTACCGCCAGCTCTCAGAAGCTCAGCTGTAATTCCATCATCACCCGGCGCCTTGTTGTTTTTAAGCTGTTTTAGGGCCATACAAATCTCGTACAGGCTGACGTCTGGGATATCTTTAGTATAGTGTCGGGTTAATTTGGCTCTTGGGTCTTCAGCCTTGTTGGTAACAGGTGCCCATGCGGTCGTGTATAACTGTCCGTAGAACTTCTCCGTCCGTAGAATCAGGAGGTATAAAATTGTATAGAGAAGGTTGCATTTAAGGGTAATCGAAGAATGAATGATCCACATTTCCCCTCATCTACACCACATTCACAAAGGGATTTGTCCCTAATTCTAAGTTAGATGAAAACACTGGGGACTCGCCATTACTATTGAGTAAGTATTTCATTATTTTCAACCGACTTCAAAAAAGGAGGAGGTTCTCAATTCGTCGGTATGTTTTTTTTCTTTTATGTTTCTTACCTCATAACTTTAAACTAAATAATTGCGTATTTTTATACAATCTAATACTAGTTACGATTATTGTAATTTTTGGCATCGGTGTCCTTCCGCCGCGACCCGCTCTCGGCTCTCACCTCCTCACGACTCAAGCACATCTCACCTATAACTATGTATACAAGCCTATCTGGGATGACACCGACTCGTAACTAGACATAATCGTAACTAGAATTAGATTGTATAAAAATACGCAATTATTTTTATACTTTTTAGTGCATATTTTATCTATTGTTTTGGAATAGTGTTTTTAAAGTGGGTTATTTTTTTGTTATTTTTATTTTTATTGAATTTGAAGTACACTAACTAACAACTTGTCTAAATATGTGCAGATATACTTAATTTTTCAATGCAGCAATGAACGTAAGCGCTTATTTGAAGAGTTCCGTTACTTTGCCATGGATTCCGTAATCAGAACCTAACCAAACTCTCACCAAACTATCTTTGAAGTATATCCTTTCCGATAAAAAAATCATCGAAACCGGTTGGCGCGATAATCAGTTATTCGTAAATTTATCATCCTATTTGCTATACGTATGTTTAGCAAATTTATGACTTTTATGATTTTTCTCATCGATGCCATTGTCAGATCTGGACCAAATTACAATCATCAAAATCGGTTCACCCAGTCGGAAGTTTTGAGGTAACAAACATAAAAAAAACCGACGAATTGAGAATCTCCTCCTTTTTTGAAGTCGGTTAAAGAGTAGCAATGAGTTTCTTGCTACTTCTTCTCATTAGCCCTTTATGAAGTAGCGGATACAATAAGAAAAATATTTTTTTTAACATTCATAAGTGTCATTTTCGTGACCTACATGAATAAAGTGATTTTGATTTTATTTGATGTAATAATAAATTACCAGGCCATAAAACCTTATAAAAAAATAACACTTTGTCAATGTCAAAATATCGCGCGAGTTTGTAGTTTTGTGGAAAAAAAAGGGCGGGAACGAGTGAACGAAGGAAGGCGCGCTTATACAAAAAAAAATTGTTTAAATTATTGTTCATAGTGCATATATTTTTCATACTTGTAAATTGTTTATCCTGGTTTATAAATATTCGATTTTTGTATATATAAATTGTTAAGTGCGCTTCCCCATCGCCATGGGGAAGCGTACAGGTAAAAGGCCGAAGAACGGCCAGAGCGACGCAGAACCAGCAGACGAACTTCCCCTATCCGAATCCTCGGTATCTGATGCGGAGGTGACTGAACGTCTCATTGTAAGAAGAAAGGATAAAGAGAAGTATACCCCTTATAGAGCGACAAATTATTATAGGTTATACGACGAAAATTCAAATAAGAAGGAATTTATTGTATTTCTCAATCGCAAGCAGGGTGAAGTCAAAATATCAGACAAGGACAGGTTGGGTCTGTCAAATGGAATCAGGAGGCATTGCGTATCGGGTGTGTTGCACCTGAGGTCCGTTAATGCTTTTAAAGTTGGTGTTACCTTTGACCTGCCTAACAATGCGAATGTATTTTTAAAAAATGAAAAGTTACTTAGCGAGTTGGATATGGTTGCCTCAATTCCGGCTTCTGAAACGGAGGTCACTGGAGTTCTTACTTCTGTTCCCACTGATTACTCCAACAAAAAAATTCATCAATTAATTGCATCGAGTAAAAAAGTTATTGCTGTGAGAAGGTTCATGCGGCGAGTAAAGGACCCACAGGGTGTTGTCTCCTTTGTTCCAACGCAAACTGTTGCAGTCACATTTGCATCAACGTTGTTACCTGAGTATGTAACACTTGATCACTGGAGGCATGAGGTTAATGTATATGTACCCCCTATTAAACAGTGTCTACGCTGTATGAAATTTGGCCATATTGCTAAATTTTGTAGAAACAATGAAGTTTGTTCCATATGTTCTGACAATCACAATTTTAAAATGTGTCCAAAAACTTTAACAAAATGTGCCAACTGTGGTGGAGATCACATAGCTATCTCATCTACCTGTCCTCTGAAAAAACAAAAAATTGAAGAAAACAAAGTGAAGTCCCGTAGTGTTAGATACTCAGATCTCTTCAATGAATCTGCTTTCCCTCAATTAAACTCAAAGTATATTGACACACACCTGAGCAATCTTATAAAATCTGACAAATTTATGAACCTCTTGGTTGAAGCAGTTTTACAAATTTGTACAAATAAAGATAAGTTAACTATAAATTCAAATAGTATTAAGGAAATTCTGAATAACACTTTTAGAAAAAAGACACCTAGTTAATTGTTATTATGGATACATTGAATATAGTGCAGTGGAACGCTCAAAGTATTATTAGTAATAGGCTTATTTTTACAAGGTTTTTATATGAAAATCATATCCATATTGCTATAATTTCGGAAACTTGGTTAAAACCACATCAGTATTTTTTAATAAAAGGCTATAACACAATAAGGAATGATTGTGGTAATAAACACAATGGTGTAGCAATTTTTATTCATAATAATATCACATTTTCTAACATAAATACATATTATGATAGTGCTCTACAAAATGTTTGCATTAAAATTAAAATTAATAACAAAGAACTGAGTATTGTGAGTTTTTACAGTCCTTCCAATTCAAATCCTCCATTTAATAAAAACAATTTAAACAGTTTAATTAAGTCCATTCCAGAGCCAATGATATTTGCAGGTGATTTCAATGCTCATCACATGTTGTGGGGATGTGTTGATACATTGCCTCGAGGTAAAGATGTTTTAGAGGTTATAGATGAGAATGGTCTTGTTATTCTGAATAATGGTCAAGCTACCACAATAGGATCTCCATCTTGGCGTCCTAATGCTCTTGACTTGACTTTGGTAACTCCATCTTTGGCTCTTTTATGTGACTGGTCAGTTATTGACAGTCCTCTGGGCAGTAGTTATCATCTCCCTGTAATAATAAAAATGGCAGTAAGTAGTGATAGTATTAGTTTGCAAAACACATTATGTAATAATCTACATTTGCCCACTCACCCTAATTATAAGCAGGTGAATTGGAATATATATAGTAACTTAGTTGTTTCTTATTTGGATGATGTTAAATTTGACACTTTATCTTCAATAGATGCTTTTAATTCCTTTTGTAATATTTTACTTTCTGCTGCCAAGCAGTCAATCCCTAGCTGTCTGTTTTCCAAAAGTTCTAATAGTAATAATGCTACTAGTTCTTGTTCACAAAAATCTTTTAAATATCCTTGGTTGCCTTGGTGGAATCAGAGGTGTACAGAAGCAGTTTTAAATGCTAAAAATGGTTACATTAATTTTAAAAACAACTCCACTGATGAAAATTATGTGGAGTTTAAGAGATTGCGGGCTTTAAAAAAACTAATCTTAAAAAGTGAAAGAAGAAATAGCTGGATAGGCTTGTGCAATTCATTTAATCGTTGTACTCCTTTGTCTTCAATTTGGAAATACATGCGCAAATTTAACAAAACTTACATTCCTGACAGTGTGTTGAATGATAGTTGGATTCCAGATTTTCTACAAAAGTATACTTCTGACTTTGTATCAAATGAGTTAACTAACTATGTAAATGTTGTTAATGATAGTAATAAATATTTGATAGAGCCTTTTTCTTTACAAGAACTAAAATCCGCTTTATTTACTAGAAGAGATACATCTTTCGGTCTCGATACCATTCCATATATTTTACTCAAAAAACTTAATTGCCACAGTCTCAACATCTTTTTAAATAATCTTAATCGCCTATGGAAGGAGAATACTATTCCTCCAGAATGGAAAACAGACTGTTTAATCCCAGTTTTAAAGCCAGACAAAAATAAAATGTTACCTGACTCTTATAGACCTATAGCTCTCACGTCTTGTGTTGGGAAGATATTTGAGCAGCTTCTAAAACAACGTCTCGAGTTCTTTATAGAACAAAATTGTCTTTTGCCTAATAATCAGTTTGGTTTTCGCAAAGGTCGGTCTTCTAGGGAGAGTATAGCGCAGTTACAGCTTGATGCGCATCAATGTTTAGCAAGTAATCAATATCTTTTGTCTGTATTTTTTGACATCTCAGGTGCCTTCAATAGTGTAAATATTGCCGTGCTTTGTGACGAGTTATCAATGTTAGGGATACCAGGTAAAATAATAAATTGGATGCAATCCTTTTTGACTGACAGAAAAGTATATGTAAAATTTAATAAACATTTGTATGGACCACGACTTTCTTCTCTAGGTGTTTGTCAGGGGGGAATATTGTCTCCTTTAATTTTTATTATGTACATAAGACGATTGAACCTTATTTTGGGGCCAAATATAGTAAACCTACAGTATGCAGATGACTTAGTCGTCTATGTATCGGGAGTTGATCTGATTAATTTAGCCGCTACTATTAATAAAGCACTTGTAAATTTATATCAATACTTTTCTTATCTTAATTTAAATGTAAATCCAACCAAATCAAAAGTCTTTGTTATTGGTCGTAAACGCATCATATTGCCTCCCATTTTATACAATGGCATTCCACTGCCTATTTCATGTGACATAAAATTTCTAGGTGTAACATTTACTCCAAAACTTTCTTGGAAAAAATATACAGATAGTGTTATAATTAAAGCGAATAAAGCTTATAATGTATTAAAATCTTTGTGTGCAACGTCGTGGGGAGCGGACCCTAAAATATTGTTAATTTTGTATAAATCGCTTATTCGTAGTCATTTTGAATATGGCTTTCATTGTTTCGCCGCAGACAGCAAAATTGTTAATAGTCTGGATAAAATACAAAATAAATGTATGCGTACAATATTGGGTGCACTTAAAACTAGCCCAATAGCTGCTATGCGAATCGAGGCCAACCTTCCTCCTTTGTGTATTAGATTTAGTTATCTTAAAGAAAGATTTATTTTAAAGCTCTATAGCTTGCCGACGAACAATCTTCTTAAGAATCTTATTGCTTATCAATCGTCTTCATTTCCGAGACAGTTGTTTATCTTGCAGGATTTTTCTTCATTTTTTAAATTTCTACAAGATTTAAATATTCATCGGAATAATGATATACTTCCCTGCCATGCAGGTTCTTTTCGATGTAAATATTCTGCAATTAATGTTGTAATAGATCCAAATTTAACTTCAAAAGAGGAGGTTCATGTATTATTGTCAGAATGGTCTAATTGTAAATTTGTTTATACGGATGGCGCAAAAAACAATAATAATGTTTCTTTTGCAATCTACCTTCCTGAAATTAGGAAGGGTATTGGCTTTAAGATTAATAGATATGCCAGTATTTTTACTGCTGAAGCCGTCGCTATTCTTTTTGCTTTAAAGCATATTAAGAAACAAAATCAACTTAATAAGAAGTGGGTAATAGTTAGTGATAGTATGAGTGTGTTAAAAAGTTTGTCAAATAACAAAATGAGTGCTAACATCAATTACATCATTTTTGCTATAAAGGAATTGTGGTTCGAACTATGTTTAATCGATATTAAAGTGGATTTCGTTTGGGTCCCGTCCCATATAGGAGTAGCAGGAAACGAAAGCGCTGATTTTCTAGCTAGAACTATCATTAATATATCCGATCTATCCCTATATCCTGATTGCAAAGATCTAGACATTAACATACCATATACAGATATAATAAGTAATCTAAAACAGCGTATGACTCTTCTTTGGGGAAGATATTGGTACAATTGTACAGAAGTTGAAAATAAGGCTCATTCGTATACTTTGTTAGATAATCCCGTTAATAGCACACCCTGGTTTTGTAAGTTTAAAAATAACGCTCACAGAAAGTTCTATACTACAATAACACGAATGCGTATTGGTCACTATCGATTGAATTTTCATCTTCATCGCAAAAAAATTGTCTCCTCTCCTTTTTGTGACCATTGTAATAAGCAACAAGATCAGTCTCTGGATCACATCTTTTTTGATTGTTCGTCCTTTGGCATACAGCGCCTTGTGCTGATGGATGAGCTACTGGAAATATATGGTGCACCCAATATAATCCCGCTCTCAGTAATAGATCTATTAAAGGACACATCAACTTATATGTCCTTGTATAAATTTGTATGTAGTACTGTAAATACATTGTAATTTGTAGATACATACGTTGTAAATTTGTTTATAATTATGTAAATACGTTATAACTTGTACATATACAACTAGTAATAGCATAGCGCAATTCGCGAACTGAACAGATAATGTAAATAGGTAGGTATTATTCTAAAAAGTTATGCAAATTACACTGGATTTGACTTTAAGAAAAGGGGAAAATTATTAGAGACTATATACTGGATTTGGACTTACTAAAAGGAAAATATGGAAAATATTCTTTAGAGAATTATACATTAACGGAAATGGTAAAATAACTGATGACTTTAAGACTGGATTGGATTTGATGAAAGAAACTACTATAAATATTCGCTATCGAATATACATAATTGGAAAAGGAAAATGGAAATAATGTAAGATGAAATGAGAAAACTGGATTGGACTTTTTGTAAAACAAAATAGTGAAAATAATAAATACCAAAGAAATGAAAATACTAACGACAAGGCAGTAAGGCCCCTGGCTATAGCCTGTTCGAAAGAACGAATTAATATAAAAAAAAAAAAAAAAATTGTAGTTTTGTACTTTTGTATTTTAATCAAAATGTTTATCTGATATTAATTAAAATATACTGTTTTTTTACTTGTATCCATCAAATTTTAACTTGCTACCTGTACTTTATAAGTAGTTACTTAAAGAACATAGTTATATTCAATATTAATAGGTAGTGGGAATAGGTATTCATAAAATAATAAATTGAATACTGATGACGGATACTTATTTTTGTTGTAAGTATTGTTGGAAATGTATATTTATTTATTTATGAACATATTATTTCATATTCCACCGCTTAAGCTTTGTTGCTTGTGACTGCACAAGCAAGTGACCACTGGGTCAGGTTAATTACTATGAGCGTAAGCGATGTCTAACGACTATTCAAGTAACTATGGCCTGTTTCTAGTATACCTTTGTCACAGTGTCAAAAATCATATCTTATGTGCATTTTTAACAAATTTCAAGCCAACATGTGTTCAGGCTTAAGACAGCAATTAACATCTAGTAGCCAAACCTACTGTAGAGTGACAGTCATAAATTACTCATTATCGTTTTACATATTTTGAATTTAACTCAGTGTATAAACTGAAATACTTTATTTTTGGTTGAAAAGCATTTAAATTATAATAATACCCCATTCAACTGTTATGTAAGGATAAGTTGAATAATTTTCTTTGTCATTGGTGCTTAAATTTTTAGGCAACAATTCTCTTTTAAATTTAACTCTTTATGTCAGCTGAAAACTTTAACATAATGTGCTCAGAATCACACAGATTAGAGATTATGTAATACAGAAATGGAACAATACATAGCAATGATTCTTTACATAAAGAAGGTTTCAATTTTTACAGCAATTAAATTAGAGTATTCATAACATGAGTAAAATTATAGGATAACTAACATTTAACTTAAAAGTTATAGAATGTAATTTGGTTTTTTTGATTTCAGGGTAAGAAATAATGGGGTCCAGGAAATTCATCCTTGTTCTATGTTTCATCACTATAATTTTCTTTGCCACATCCCTCCAGCTCTTCAATGAAGTGTACAGAAAAACAAACACAGTGATTGATGAACTATTTCACATCAGACAAGGGAAAGCTTTTTGTGAACAGAACTTTACATCATGGGACCCAAAGATTACCACCCTACCTGGTCTTTACCTGGTTACGTCATTGTACAACTCCCTTGGTATAGCTTGTAACACATACAATCTCAGATTTATTAATTTGATTGGCTCTTGTATAAATTTATTACTGTTTGCTACATTGTTGAAGTTTACATATGGATCAGTTTTGTCAAGTCAAACTCAAATTGTTCTTCAAGCTTTAAATTTTGCTTTTCTGCCTCCATTGTACTTCTTTTCATTTGTATATTACACAGACACACTGTCACTAATGTTTCTTTTATTATTTACTATTAGTTGTGTAGTGTTTAAGAGTAAGGGGCTTGTGTTTGTATTTGGGCTGTCAAGTGTTATGATGAGACAGACTAATGTTTTATGGGTTGCTATGGTCTTAGGCCATAAGATATTAGATTTGCTTATTAGAACTTCAAGAGTATTTGGGAACCAGCATCTATCTGGATTACATGTTGGAAAACATTCACTGTTAGCAAAGGATATTGATTCATCAAAATTGAAGAGGTATTATGCAATTCAAGATGTATTTATTGCTCTACGATATCACCTATCGACATGTTTCATGACCATATTTAAGTTTCTAACGGTCTCTGATGCCATTATGATTGTACAGAATCTTTTAGTGTTGATATTCTTTTCTGTATTTGTGTATGTTAATGGATCAATAGTTGTCGGTGATAAGACTGCACATCAAGCTACTATTCATTTACCTCAGTTATTCTATTTCTTGCTTTTCTACGGTGTTTTTGGACTTCCATATGTCTTAACTAAGTTACCAACAACACTTAAGCTAATTTACACAAATAGAATAAGAGTAATCCTGTTTGTAATTGCTATTTTAATAATTGTTCATTATAACACTCTGGCACATCCATATTTATTAGCGGATAATAGACACTATACATTTTACATATGGAACCGCTGGTTCGGTAGATATGTATATGCAAAGTATTTATTGGCCCCAGTTTATGTTTTCTTACTGTTTAGTTTGTATGATAATCTAAAAGACCAGAACTGTGTGTCATTCCTGCTCCCCTATTCTATATGTTTGATGTTATCTTTAGCACTACAGAAGTTACTTGATATTAGATATTTTTTGGTGCCATACATTATTTTAAGATTAAGATTTGTAAAACCCTCAGCCTTGCTGATATCTGTTGAGTTTCTTTGGTACCTCGCAATAAATTTTGCTACATTTTATATATTTTTCACCAAAGAAATTAAATGGACGGAATTTGAAGAGTCTCAGAGAATCATTTGGTAAATTGGATCGTCTATAGTATTATATACTAGTACATTGTATTTCATGAGATAAGTAATGTATATGGTGAATTGCAACACAAAAGCAGTATTTTCTATTTGGCCTATAGAAGTGTCCCTTGCTAATTAATTAAATAAGAATTTCTATTTTGTTTAAAATATCCATCCAGCTTATGCTTGCATTGATCAATATTTATACAAAAAAAAATTGTTAAAATATTATTTTGAATTTAAAATAATAAAAAGCTACCTTTCTTTGTGCAATCAATTAAATAATTCAATTTACATTTAAAATTTCGACATTATATAATTATGTATTGTTAATAATTTAAATATACTATATCCTACTTTAATTTCGTCTAAACGTATCTTGAAAAACCTATAATAGTTCCATTTTGTAAAAGTAATAATAGTTTCATTCATTAAAATAAGATTTAGGAGTCTAGTCAAGTCCTGAATGGATTTTAACTTGCAATAGGTATAATTATAATAATGTTTTTGTAATTATGATGAATTTTGATATTAAATAAATATGATATAATATTTAGTTTTATTTTTAATGGCGCGCGACCACCAAACAGAATTTAAACCCCCCATTCACGGGCACTCCATCGCTCCGAACGGCTTGTGAACTCTCAAAAATCCGCTGGTGAATGTCAAAATCCCAGCAATCCAAATGGAGTGCTTTGAAAAAATGGAATTCCATACAATTGGCGCGGCTTGTCTGATAGGCGATATGGCGCGGTGTAGGATGCTCGTGAGTATGAAAACCAGGCGGTACATCGCGCCGAGCCGTTTGTCTCACTCGTGAATGCGAAAACCCGCGCGCCATTTGTCTGATGTCTCATACCGCTTCGGGTTGTTGGATAATACGCACGGTTGCATCATCAGAGAGTATTATATTCTTTGCTGCATAATGATGAGTAATCGAAAATTAGTAATTGAGTTTGATTCGAAATTTAGTGAATTACATTGTTTGTGACAAAATGTTCTCTATGTGTTTTTTTGCTTTATATACAAACAAACCTCTATGGCAGTTGTATAAAACTCATTTTTCAAAAGGGAAATTATTGATACGAAAGCACCGACCTCTAGTGTCGCTGTGAATTGGCATGGCGCGTTGGCGCGCCCGTGAGTGTGCTAAAATTTTTACAACGCTCCAAACGGAGCCCCTTTTGAAAAATGAGTTTTGATTCTGATGATGAGTTTTATACAACAAAGCAAAAAAAAACTCAAAGAGAAAATTTTGCCACAAACGATGTAATTCCCTGAATTTCGACATAAATTCAGTTACAAATTCCCGATTACTCATCATTATGCAGCAAAGAATATAATACTCTTTGACGATGCAGTGAGAAACCGTGCGTATTATCCACCAACTCGAAGCGATATGAGACAAATGGCGCGCGGGTTTTTGCATTCACGAGCGGGACAAACGGCTCGGCGCGCTGTACCGCCTGGTTTTCACACTCAGGAGCAAGCTACACCGATCGGACTTTCGCGATGGCATTTCGATCGATTGGAATTCCATTTTTTCTTAACACTCCATTTGGATTGGTAGGATTTTGACATTCACGAGCGGATTTTTGAGAGTTCACGAGCCGTTTGGAGCGATGGCGTGCCCGTGAATGGGGGCTTTTAAACACTACGTCATAGCGTTATTTCTTCATACAACACTGTCTTAAATTTTTTGCGGGGAAAACCTGCGTAAATCGTCTATCACTATGAAAGCCACACGTAACAATTACTAATTTACTTACAATTTAACACACACAGATAGATTCTGTATCACAACATTTGTTGCCGAAGCGGTAGTAGTATCTAGTAGTTATTAGAAATGACATCAAAAATAATTCTAAAGGAATCAATTTTGAGAAAATAAATGCCTTTTTTATGCCAACAGCGTAATGATGGCTGCGACGGCTGTCGATACGAGCTATCGATAAATTCGAGTTAAGGAAATCTGGTTTACAAATAATACAATGGTGGATATTATAATAAAGTTTTCAACAGACCAATAATGTTTTCACATTACGTCAATGGATCTCTTTCAGATTTAAATCTTATACCGCGTGCGGTGGACCCAGTACAACATAAGTAATTAATCCAAAGATATTAAACAAGAATGAAAGTTTACTTAAAGATTCTTTAAGTAAACGAAAAGAATTAATTTTCTATACTTGTTTATATTAACCTTAAATGCTGAGTGTTTATACTATCTTTGATCTTAACTATTTGTTAAAATTTGATTTATTTTTCCATACGCCAAAGAAGTATAACTTCTAACGCGTGTAGGTACAAATTATTATTATTTTTTTTGTACATAAGTACACACACTGTTTTTCTTTCTTTATTTACATACTTATTATTATTGTCCTTAAGTATCTTTAAGTAAACTTTCACTCTTGTTTAATATCTTTGGATTAAACTTATGTTATACTGGGTCCAGCGTACGCGGTATAACAATTTGAAATATGAAAGAGATCCATTTACGTAATGTGAAAACATTATTGGTCCTTTGGTTATAGCAATAAATAAATTTCTTACTTTATTATAATATCCACTCCATTTTAGTTTTTTTTTTAATATTATTTTATAAATCTTGATAATCAGTCTAGTCAGAAGTAATATTAACACGTTAAAGGTGTCGCCTCATTGGTGTGGTACGATTTGCGTGGAACATCGCATAAATATGGTGATTTCGAGTTTCTAATTGGGGAATCAATTCCACAATAGTATATTCTGCTGTTTTTAAATAATATATATGGCGATCATCTCTCACTATGAGATTCATAATTTATTCGTATATCTGTCATTTTGATAACTATCAGAGGCCCCATTATGAATACGATACTCGACCATCGCTCATGATTCGCACACGGAGCCAAGTCCTAAATATATATTACCTATGTGTATAGCAAATAATGGTAAACCCACTACTATAGGTAACTGCACATAATCACGATGGCACATATCCTCAATCATAAAACATCGAGAATATTCCCGATTAGATTACACCGAAAAGTCTTCCTTTCACTACACAGGTCCGTCTTACTCTTTCTTACTGAATTGCTCCAAAACTATTAGCTATCCGGTATCAGGACCCCAGAAGATAAGAACATAGTCCCATCTCAAAAGCCATCAACACATCTCTAGGACATGGTATTGGCATAGATATATAATATACCATTAACGTTAGGTACTACGTGAATCTGTCTTGTCCTTTCTAATATAAAAAAAATGCTTTTCTAGAGATAGAGCCAAGGGGTAAACTCCAAAGAGGTTATAAATTTTAGAGCCACCGAGTGTCGAGCGATTCTAGGTATCTATAATAAAGTAGGTAATAGGTATCAAAACAATAATTTATTTGTAATTAAACATATCACAATATTTTGATTTACAATAAAATATAAAATCAACACGAAGTTTAACAATGGAATGATTTCACTAGACGTGTCACAGTCATAAAGGTATAGTTTCCAAGCGGCGGACATAACAACCGTAATCTGAATAGAGAATCGGTAAAATATATTTAACTTCAATTTTTGTAATAATTTTATAGGAGCTAATAGGTAGTACGTAGGTACGTAACTTGATTTAGTTAATCTGTTCACCTCTTCTACACAGCTCTTATAGCTCCTTATTACATTATTGTAGAAAACCGCAGCTTTAGTAGATAAATTAATGCGTCAATAAACGCACACACATAACACACAAGATTAATAATAATTCTCAATTATTACTATTCCCAAGTTTCGTTACTTTTAAAAATCATAAAAAGGAACAATCAATTAAGTGACATTAATTATTTCTATCAACAGAATATAAATAAAAACAAAATTTTACGTGTGACGAGTTCGTAAAGAATGAGGTTGTCAGTTATTGTCTATTGGTTAAATAATTATCATTCTCAGAACAAAACTTTTCCACCATGTTTTATTGCATTTCAATTTGTCCGGGTTATAGGATTGTTTCTCCCTTTCGGAAGTACGCGCATCGCAAATCCACTTGATACTTTATTCTTGGTTTTATTTTTCTTTGATGGTAGTTTGGTTTGAGCTGATGGTCTCGTTGCTAGTTGCTCTAATAAAATATGCACGACAGCTCCATTCTCTACAAACGCATGTCAAAGACAATCACGTATACAGCCACAACGTTTACAACCATTTCCGTTCTACGGATGATGGAACTGCAAATAAAATATGGTAACTGAATTGGTGTTAGGGCGCTGTTTCAGTTGCCAACGCTCGTAGCACACACAGGAAAATTATAAATAATGTTATGTGTGAGTTCTTCTGTTTGTATCTTTTACTTGCTAGTCCTTGGTACGTTGGTATCACACCCACAAAAAATTAAACATAATAGGAGTACATTTAAACATTAAATAAAACACTTTTTAAGTATTAGTTTGATCAAGAAAGTAATAAATTAATTTCACTGTTTTTCATTAATATTTTAAGTACATTTAATATTTTCTAAGCCCATAATTTACTATGTCAGGTAACATATTTATAACTTACGTATATTTCAAAATTGGATATTATTTTTAAAATCTTCATAGCCGAAGTTTGTGTATAAAAAGGTAGAAGTCAAGGTTGGTGAAAATCAATTTTTTTACATGCCTTTTTATAAAAGTATTTTCGGCCAACTGTATAGACTATAGAGTATGTAACAAAAGTGAGATGAACTGTCACTTCGCACAGGGGTTGGGGTAATTTAATTAGAGTGACCATACAGAGAGGATCTTTCTCTGGATTATTAGCACATTAGTAAATGCCGAAACGTATAAGTCAGTTTTCCTTACAGTTGTGAGGCTTGTGAATTCATCAATCACACTGACATACATTTATAAATTGTTGTTAGGGTTTCTTTGAACAAAATTGTGTCTCCAGTAAGCCATCGTACAGGCGCTAATATCAGACGTATTTTGCGGTTCAACTCATGACTTATGTAGTTTAATTGTATTCACACTTGATTAAAGAAAAAAACACGACTGAGTTTTTATCATGTTTTAGGAATGCCTTCTCTATTTGGTTATATACTCTATGAACAATTTATTTACATCGTAAAGAAATTTTACACAAACAGCCATTGAGGGAGGAGGGAGAAGGTCTAAGAAGTCATACTTCAGACGGCCCAGTTATAACTACAATAAATATGTCACGAATTTTAAATTCAATAAATTAAAATATAAACAATATAAAATAGATTACCTCGTGGTAACTCCAATAGTGCCAGGAAATTTGAAGAAAAAGGCGTTTTTGCAAATCAGAAATACAAGAAGTCTTATATTTATCAAAAACACGTTTTCACAAATATTAACATAACTCTTACATTAAATTGTCAAGTTAGTAAATAAATTAAATACTTCACTTTATTATTAACCTCCAAATTTCCCGACAAAAAGATATACATTAAACTCTAATTTGTAGATTTATTCTCACTAAGAATTAACTATTGTTTTAACTATAATGGCTGCGACATACGGAAGTAAACGACACGGGCGCGGCATAAATATATTAAGTAGGTAGTAAGTGCCGCCGATTCTGTATAAGACTCTGTGAGTACATTTTTGTACACATGGCGCGACCCATACCCTATGTCCTTGGGCTACAATGTCAAGCACGCAATTTTAGAAAGCTCTTTTAAAACATGTGATGCGTTAAGTAAATAAAATAGTACGAAGATGTAACTAGAATATCAAGACTATTCAGTGACAAACTCAACAAATGGTAACATTTAAAGGTTTTCAAAATTTATTTTTCACCCTTTGCAAATATTTTTATTATAATTTCACATAGTGTGCAACTAGTCGTTGTTATGGCGCCGCGCCTACGTTTCGTCCGACATCTGTATGGTCGAGCCGTTATAGACGGATAATATTTTCCTAGCGGTCAGTGTTGCTACTTGCTCCTAGATCCACTTGTCTTCCTTCTTGAGCAACGGCGTGGACTCGGCGTGGTCTCTGTGCGCGGGGCTCACCTCGGTGGCAGGCCGGGCGCCCATCACGCACGGCACACCGGCCAGGTCCGAGCTGAGAGCGTTGTAGTACTGCCGGTAGCAGAACGTGGCCACTGACATGCCCAATATCGAACCCACCAGGACATCTGGAAGTTAAGTAACGGTCAAGTGTGTGATCAACCTAAGATGAATCAAGCCACTATGGTTCAATGATATTTATGATACACGTGATTATTATCATTATACACTAACAGTGGTTGAGATAGCGAGAATACATTGCCAGTGGTGGTGGTAGTACTAGCGAGTGTATCTTGCCAGTGGTGGAGATAGTAATAGCGAGTGTATCTTGTCAGTGGTGGAGATAGTAATAGCGAGTGTATCTTGTCAGTGGTGGTGCTAGTAATAGCGAGTGTATCTTGTCAGTGGTGGTGCTAGTAATAGCGAGTGTATCTTGTCAGTGGTGGTGCTAGTAATAGCGAGTGTATCTTGTCAGTGGTGGTGCTAGTAATAGCGAGTGTATCTTGCCAGTGGTGGAGATAGTAATAACGAGTGTACCTTGCCAGTGGTGGTGCTAGTAATAGCGAGTGTATCTTGTCAGTGGTGGTGCTAGTAATAGCGAGTGTATCTTGTCAGTGGTGGTGCTAGTAATAGCGAGTGTATCTTGTCAGTGGTGGTGCTAGTAATAGCGAGTGTATCTTGTCAGTGGTGGTGCTAGTAATAGCGAGTGTATCTTGCCAGTGGTGGTGCTAGTAATAACGAGTGTACCTTGCCAGTGGTGGTGCTAGTAATAGCGAGTGTATCTTGCCAGTGGTTGTGGTGGTGCTAGTAATAGCGAGTGTATCTTGTCAGTGGTGGTGCTAGTAATAGCGAGTGTACCTTGCCAGTGGTGGTGCTAGTAATAGCGAGTGTATCTTGTCAGTGGTGGTGCTAGTAATAGCAAGTGTACCTTGCCAGTGGTGACAGTCATAGTGTACCTTGCCAGTGGTGGTGGTAGTCGCAGGTCCTGGAGAGCGCCACGGCAGCGGCCAGCACGAGCGGCGCCAGAACGAGGGTCACGCGCAGGCCCGAGCCGCGGTGGCGGGCCAGCGTCCCCAGCCGCCCGCACAGCCACAGCGACGCCAGGCCCAGCGAGCAGAACGCCACTGAAACACCCCGCCGATCATACTGGCTGACATCACGACGCTTTTTGCTGAAGTCCGGTGAGCAAGCAGTAAGAGTATCACATCGTACGCTCGTCGTCCCTTCTACACTACTTGTTTGTTTGCTCAGTACTCTGAGCCATAGCATCCTCACGTAGAATCCGACACATAAATGACTCCACGTGTCGATCCCTCGGCCGAGATCTTTTATTCGTTGGTCTCAGGGTTGTCTCGTCCGACAGCGTACGGCACACAATTTCTGTTTCGTTTGATAACTGTCATTCGACCACGTTCCACCATGTATAGACAAGACAACCCATATAGCCCTGTGGTTAGTGATCCTGTTTATTGAGCTAGAGGTCCCGAGTTCGGTTTGTCTCGTTGTACAAACGTTTACAATTTAAATGATGAATAAAAGGCATTTATTTTCTCAAAATTGATTCCTTTAGAATTCTTTTTGATGTCATTTCTTATACTACTAGATACTACTATGCCTGCCCTGTTCTTTCCCGGGGCGTAAAAATAATAGGGTTGTCCCAGGCCCAAGGGTGTCGTAAGAGGCGACTACGGGCTTTTTGAAAGTGGGAGAGTCACGCTGCCATCTTATAACGTCAGCACAATCTGGCCAGACTCGTCCGGGCTACTTACCATACTCGTACAGAAAACCGGCGTGAAGTAGCGGCCTAGCGCCCCTATGTTTCGCATAGGTTAGGGTGGAGGACCGGAGGCCATCCCTTTACAACAAACACCACGGCACCCCGCTCCACGCATAATGTGGACTTGTGTAACATTAGGGGAATTCACTCCAATTTAAACGCGTTTAACCACCACCTTGAGACGTCGCAGCCGGCCTTGTGTTACCTTACGGAGACGCAGATATCTCGACCTAGCGATACGTCATATTTAACGTACCCCGGGTACAAAATTGAGCATAATTTTTTGCCTCATACCCCGGTATGTGTGTACGTTAGGGAGGATATCTGCCGTCGCCGTCTCGGTAATTTTGAGGGTAGGGACCTGTCTACTCTCTGGCTCCGCGTAGATTTAGAGGACCGCGTCCGGATCTATACAGGTCCCATAGTGGTAACGCAGAAACGGATCACCTCATGAGCTGCGTTCAAGTGGCATTTGATGACGTGCTTGCACAGATCCCCTCCGCTGAAATCGTAGTCTTGGTTGATCTCAACGGGCACAATGCCGAATGGCTTGGATCACGTACCACAGACTACGCAGGGCGATCTCTGCATAATTTTGCATTGGCGTATGGTCTGTCCCAATTGGTTGACTCGCCAACGCGGCTCCCGGATGTGGATAGCCACATGTCCTCCTTATTAGATCTTTTGCTGACTACACATCCCGATAGTTACCAGGTCTCTGTCGACGCCCCACTCGGAACGTCCGACTATTGCCTGGTCAGGTGTGTGGTGCCTATCCGACGCCAACGTCGAAATCCACCAGCGACCCGCCGCGTTTGGCACTACAAGTCAGCAGATTTGGACAGGATGCGTTCCTCTTTTGCATCCTACCCTTGGGGCAAGGTTTGTGCGCCATTGCAGTAGCCGATGTGATACTGCAGGGCATGGATATTTTTATATCAAGCTCTGTAGTACCGATCGGTGGCAGATCACAGCCCTGGTTCGATGCGTCAGTTAAAGCAGCATCGAACTTGGGTTGCGGCGCTGGGCTCAAAGGATCCGAACTGCAAAGTTCTGAAGAGGAAATATAACCGTGCCTCCAGATTTTTTAAGCAGCAAATCGCCAGTGCGAAACCGAAGCACGTCGTCAAAATTGGCGAGCAGCTTTCCAGTTACCCGACCGGAATTCGCAAGTTCTGGTCGTTGTCGAAAGCTGCTCTTGGTAACTTCAACTAGCCGTCCATGCGCCGTTGCACATGATGAATGACACTCTGGCCCATACGGCAAAAGAGAAGCCGATCTCCTGTGCACTCTTTTTGCTTCCAACTCGACTCTTGACGACAACAGAAAAACACCGCCGACCATCCCGCGGTGTCAGAGCTCCATGCCTGAAGTACTGTGCAGACAGAGAACTGTTCGGCGAGCTCTGTTTTCGTTGGACGTCAGGAAGTCGAGCGGGCCGGATGGCATTTCTCCAATCGTGCTAAGAACGTGTGCCCCTGAGTTGACGTTGGAGACAGTTTGGATCAAACAGGCCTATTACTATTACCTCCCTTCTGTCCAAGATCATGGAGAGCATAATTAACCGCCAGCTCTTGGTATACCTTGAGGGTCACCAGTTGATCAACGACCAGTTGAAAGCAAGGGGGAAAGGCCTGGCAGTTAGCCTGGATATATCGAAGGCCTTTGATCGTGTATGGCACAAGGCGCTCCTCTCAAAACTTCCATCATTTGGGCTTCCCGAGAGCTTATGCAAGTGGACCTCCAGCTTCCTCACTGGGCGCAGCATACAAGTCGTTGTCGACGGTTATTGCTCGAATCCTAAGCCCATGAACGCTGGAGTGCCCCAAGGCTGTGTGCTATCTCCCACGCTGTATCTTCTGCATATCAATGATATGTTGGACACCTCCAACATACACTGCTATGCAG
Organism: Leptidea sinapis; assembly: GCF_905404315.1. Lineage (NCBI taxonomy): Eukaryota > Metazoa > Arthropoda > Insecta > Lepidoptera > Pieridae > Leptidea > Leptidea sinapis. The sequence goes on from NC_066293.1 coordinate 977,788, forward strand.
ACGACAGCACTGGTGATGCCGTATACACGGGCCATGCAGGTCTCTCTCGGGAAATCGTCGACCAGTGCCGGAAGAAACTTGTGTCTTCTATCGAGTCCTCTCTCGAGAAGGTCGCGGAATGAGGTAAATTGAACCTTGTCCAATTTAACCCCCGGAAGACTCAAGTTTGAGCGTGTACCACTAAAAAACCCCATTTGTCGTATCACCGCTCTTCGACAGCACTTCCCTTAAAGCCACGCCTAGTATCGGAATCTCGAAATCTCGAGCGATTGCCAATTTCGTGGCCATCTGGAGGGCAAAGCCAAATTGGCTTCGAAGAAACTGGGCGTCATAAATAGAGCACGGCAATACTTCAAGTCGGCCCACATTCTAGCGCTCTACAAAGCGCAGGTCATCCAAGATATTTTTTACATCTTGCAGTAAATCTCCATCCACCTCCTCAAATATTAACATACTCACAGCTGCTGTGTCCACTCGGGAAGGACTTCCTGCCCTCCATCACGTCAGCCGGGTCGCCGGTGCATTGCAGCCCCGGTTTCTCTACTCCGTCCGGGAAGCAGCGGTAGAAGAAGTCCGGCCGCGGCCTTCCTGTGGGAGGAAGAGAAGGAACTGACAATTGTTGTGTGGAGCTCGAGATTTACGTGTTGTGCAAACCATATGAGACAGTATTATAAAATAAATAAAGTAAGGTATTCAGTAATCAAATTATTTTAATAAAAATAACACAATTGACACATACATATTTTTATACAATCCAGTGGGAGGCTCTTTTCCACAGGATGCCGAAAGCCTAGATTATGGGTATCACAACGGCGCCTATTTCTGCCGTGAGGCAGTAATGTTGCAAAGCAATGCCGTAAGCATTACGCACTGCATTGTAATAAGCAGGGCGTATTAATTACCATCAGCTGAACGACCTGCTCGTCTTGTCCCTTATTTTCTTAAAAAAAGTCCATTCAGAGTGTGGTCACACAATGCTAAGTGGAAGCGACAAGAGTCTATCTGATGACGGTCTCGTGTTCTCCAATATGTTCTAACAGAGATACCGATTCCTGTCTGGCCACTGAAAGCTAAAGCTAAAGGGGTAGCTAGCCAAAATCGTCATGTAAATGAAGATCGTAAACACATCCTTCTTAAGCATGAAACCATTGCCACCTTGAGAGAGGGGTACCTTGAACTGGGCAGAGGACCTACTCAACTTAAACCCCATGATGATCCGCTTTTTGCGAACTAAGAATTAGTCTTGTTAATGTGAATTGACTAGCCTAGAACAGACATAAGCTTATAATGCCTACTATTCGGCTAAGTCGAGTTAGTAAGTCTTTTGTGGGGAGATGTATGTGATTTTACAACAAAATCCCAGAAAATGTTCAAAACAAAAGTATTACGTTATTCAAAAGAATTGTTAAAAAACTATTGTGTGGTAGCTTACTAAAATATAAATGACTTTCTTAATGATACCACAGATTGGGAATGGAGCGACCGCCCTCAGGCTATTAAATAATAAGTTTAATTGTACAAAATTACTTTGTATACTTATTTTTTGATGAAAAAAACGTCCGCTGAGTTTGTTGCGCCCATTTTTCTCAGGTCTGAGGCATTCATTTTGGAAGGGGTGGTAGTTTTTTTTTTACTTTCAATAAGTGATGTCTCATCCTATTTTGAATAAAATTATTTGAATTTGAATGCGCAGAAAAAGGCTTGTGGTTCTAAGTGAGTACTGCACTATGCATTAACCGGTGGATTGGTAAATGTTGTAAGTTTACATAGAGTACAGAAACTTACCTACAATTAGTTTGACTGTGTCGGTGAGCACGCCGGTGATGCCCAGCGCCAGTGACCACGACATCAGGAGCTGGCAACAAACATCGTGTTCATCACAGTCGAAGGTGAGTTTTAGACCAAACGAATCCATTATCATAATGAATATATAAAATTGATGGTCGAATGGTACGAATGTCAGGAACTTTCGGCGACTATTCACAACTTCAAAAGTATGAAGGAACGTTACAAGAATGTAATGTTCAAGACGTCAATGGCCAGCATAAAAAATACTACGGCGAGAAGCGTTCAATAAACAGTAAGAATGAGGTGCAAAATCATTGGATACAAAAAAAGGAATACCGGCTGGTGAAGCTAAAATATTATTAATCGAATTTTCAAGATTTAGGATGAGATCTATAGATCGTACTTAGACTTTGCTCTGAGTACGATTAAGTTACTTTACTTATGTTAAACTTTAACTGAGAGTGAAAAAACGTGAACTTTACTTTTGCATTGACCTGTCTTATTATAAGCTCAGCATAATTTCAGCTGTCAAATGATTATAAAAACGAAATCAAAGTTTATGCTTGGCTAACATTCAGCTAAGTTTAACGTAAGTACGCTGTAAGATCTCAGCCTAAGTTTTGATGCAGTTTTTCACTAATTATTTTTATAACGCGGTCTGTGTTAGAGTAGAGGTCGTCTTTAAGCAATTGAAGTGGTTTTCAAGGAACTCCCTCCCACGTACATACATGCTGTGGAATGAGCTTCCTTGCTCGGTGATTCCAGGTCGTTACGACACGAGAACCTTCAAAAAATAAAAGCGTATCAGCGCCGATTATCATTTACCATAAAGAAGTTGCCACTTCAGCATAAGGCAAGAGCGGGTACCTCGAGCGCGTCGTTACAGTCGCTGAAGCAAGCCCAGGCCAGCAGCGACAGCAGGCACGGCACGGAGAGCACCAGCGACCACAGCGTGCTGGCGGGCACGAAGGACTCGTGGCGAGGGTAGCGGCACGACTCCAGCAGCTCGGAGGGCTGGATCACCCGCGTGTACGGGCTCATGGTCTCCATGTAGCTGGAGACAACACACATGAGGACACACATTGTATATTGGATAACATTATGAACACATTACATCACTTATTACCTAGGTAATATAATACTATTTAAATTGTTGGAAACTTTACTGGTGAAAGTTTTGAGATTTGTTAATACAATTTATCATAATACTGTTTGTTTCCTATACATGAATAATTAAATAAATACGAACCACTGGCTAACAGTAATTATATCTTATATAATCTGAATCTCGGAAACGGCTTCGACGATTTTCATACAATTTAGTATACAGGGGATTTCCGGGGCGATAAATCGATCTAGCTAATTTCAATTTTAAAAAATGTAGTTTTAGCCGTGTTTTAATGAGACAACAACATTAGAATACAAAGGTAAATTTAGCCACTATATACAAGACTGTAATAGCTCACTGCACAGATGGGACATTGGGAGATCCGGAAAGCAGAAGACCCCTGATCCGGAAGGAATCCAGATGTCCTATTAGTTTTGTACATTCTTAAAAATCCGAGGAAGACTCGGTCGTCCGGATATTATTATATATAGGCAAAACAAAATTCTTACATAAACTACCTGATATAAAACATATATATAGCAACGAGAGAAAATTAGTGGACTAATGGACTAATTAAGCGTAACGCAAGAAAAAAGTTTGATTTATCTTGTTGTAACAATTATTGTGCCTACTGGCCACATACATAAAAAAATCCTATAAATTTTTTTCGAATGTTTCTTTTTTTGAATTTTCTTTGTTATGTGTATTTTTCAGTGCGAAAATTTCTAAACTTTTGAATTTGAGTTTTTTAAGTACGAATATAATTATGTTTTTGGGTTTATGTGAGTATGATTGATGATGAGTGTTTCATTAAAAGGAATGGTAATCACAAAAATAAGGTGTTTTGACTGACTTTTATTGTTGACTGATCTTTAACATAAAATAAATCTGGCACGAGACTGGCGAGCCAACGTCTCCTGAGGATGCCTCGTGTAGAGACGAAACACGTGTCCAATTGATTGAAGACGAATCTTAGCGGAATTTACTCTCAATAAGGCTCACAACATTTGAATAATTATGGATTTCCAGAAAATAACGCCTTATTCAATAAATTTTCTAGTATTAATAAATCAAATAATAAATAGTTTTAAGAAATAAATAAATGATAAAGATTCAAAGAAATGGCTCAGTTGTGATTAAAATATTGAGATTATTAAGATATTTAATAAAATAAAACTATAAAATACGGCGACCATGTTAACTGAAATATGAATGACGTCTCGCCTTAAATTATCATCACATAATCATTCGCTATGGCTCATGACATTTTCGCGCGTAATTCAAAGTCGAATCGTAAAAGTACATTTTTTTTCAATATTTCTACTATATTATTTGCAGAAATAAAGTTTTTTTTAATTAATAGTCGCGCACCGACATAAAAGATGAGAAAATCTAATAGTTTCCTTCAAATAATAGTCACACACCGACATAGACTTAATAATTTCACGTCACACAGCGACCAATAAAAACCAAAGCGAATAAACTCGTTCCGCTTATATTTTCGACACCGAACAAAGCTTATTGTGTAACACTTAATAATTTCACTGCTTTGATAAGATTTCTATTATTTTACAGAGATGGTGGTTTTTTTTAATGAAAGCAAAGAACCAACTTTCTAAAAGGTCACATCTCTGCTTTCGGGGTCCAGAAACCCCAACATGAGGCTATAAAGTATAGTCAATTCTATATCAGGGGTGTGTTAAATTTGCTGTCTCTCAGTCCAAATATCTCGTGGTCGGCGTTAACATCGGATGGACTGCCGTGGTATTGTCGCCTCGCTTGTCTTCAGCAATAAACGGAACTACCTTCTTTGGACGGAAGAGGAATAACATGAACGGGGAGGGGTTCTCTGACTGGCAAATGTGACAGCACACGCTATATCCACACTACTCAGCTATATATTTGTGGCTGTCAGATGAAGGAGCTCTATAACAAAGCCAATGACACCTCAGACAATCCAGAAATCATACAATGACAGAAAAAATAATTTTCAACTTATCTGTAATATTTATATTTTTTGTCTTAAACATTTTTATGCTTATCCATGTTTGTCTTCTACTTTTACTTCAATCATATAAACAAAAAAAAAAAGAAAATATGAAAATAATAAAAGGTGCATCTGTAGGTATGTTCATAGTACTGCACAAAGTGACACCTGCCTGTGGGCAGTAGTGGTCACTTAAGATCAGGTGACTCAAACATATTTTGTTTGATAATGATAAATATATTGTATTCAAAGATAGCAAAAATATTATCAAATACTTATCACATTCAAAGTACCTATAAAGAAAAAATAAAAAGAAGCTAATTAAGAATAACAATGTGTCATTGTTGTTATTGCAGGCCATATAGCTCATTACCCTCGCTCATAACCAACATGCTATTACATCACATGCAGGTCCATAATCCACAATATTGAACACATAAGATAATAACTATAAATTATCTAAGTAGTATATACTAAGACACATTCTTTGACTCACCTGCCAAAAGGTAGATACTTACATAGTGTTTTATTATTGTGACATCATTAGAGATTAGTCAAGATGACTCAAGTATGGAATTAAGTATTATTAGCGACAATAATGCACCCTTAGCATTATCAATCATTATATCTATTTTGATTAACATAAAAACATTTATATGTATTGTAAGAGTCCATCTTATAGTTTATTTCTTGCTTATAATTTTGAATATTATTCATGTATTGGCTCCAGCTCATTACAAACTAATTTGTTATGTTCTTCTCATCAGCACAACTTCTCGCAAACATTTGGTAGATTCAGAAATTTAAAAGAAATATTTTTGATGATGATTCAAAGGCACTTAGTTTAAGCCTATTTAGCCTAATAAAGTTTAGTTAACTTTAAATTAATCTATGGTCTCAGTGTTACAGGTTCTGTGTAGTTTGATTCTGGTAGTATTGTATAATGCTACAGCTTCAGCCATTTTATGATGTGTTAGCACTCTATGCTGCTTATACCAAAAGGTAACAGTGAACACTTACAATCAGCTGAACAATGATCATGTGGCACAACACCCATTGTGTTGGGAACACCAGATAAATGTACTCCAGAGTGATTACCTGCATTGTCAATAAACTTTTTTCAAAAATATGGTTACCTCCTTAACTTATTACTACTTACTCTATAATCTTATCCTGTTACCAATAAATATTTACCAAGCTACTTAATTTACATCGAAATCTTTACAATAACTTAGCTGTGAAAGAGTAGCATAATCATATCAAATTAATCATATTTTCATGTTTTTGTATTTAATAAATTATAAGTCATTAATTGTTATTATAATTTATTTTACTTATGTACTTTAAAAGTTTTGAGCTAAGTGGTGACTGTACTACCAAAATGATGAGCAATAATATATTATTATTTTAAAATAAATAAAAACACTAACGTACTACATAACATCAGGGACGACATTCTATCCATAAAATTCTAATTATAATAACATTTATAATTCATAAATAATAAATAAAATATTAAAATAAAACATATGTCTCACCAAAAGGCTGTCAGAAATAATATTCGTATGAGGATTTCTATAAATAAGTTAAAATTTGCTGATCGTATAAGCGGCATTGTTAACACTTGTGTGACTAACTTAATATTTGCGATTTAAATTATATTACAATCATTATATTTTAATATGAAAAATATACTGCAACGCGATCACATACAGTACTAATCTACTGTGTCTATGTGAGTAATAATATGTGATAATGTTTTGACTTTTGCCAACTGATCAATCATTGGAAATAAGATTTGTCATTAATTGTCAAATTCAATTGGCATATTTTGGCATTCGGCAGAAAACAGAATTCGGCGGAAGGTGATTGGCAGATTTGCAAACAGCTGCTACCGGCACATCAAAGATAATTGAAACATTACGTCAAGAGACGGGGGTGTCATCGAAAATGATGAGAAATGTCGTTTGTACTAAATCTTGATACCAACATAATAACCTAGTGACGTAATAGTAGAGCTGCCATTAAAGTAAACCTTTGTAAGGGTTGTAATCAATCCATAATTTTTATCGATAATTAACTATACTATACAAATATGTATATTCTTATATCGACAGTTACATTAATATAAATGAGATCTAATTTAACAAGTTTAAACTAGGGATAAGTTTTAGTTGCCTCAAGGAAAAAACAATTTACATAATTAATATTTTTTTAATAGTTTTGTTTTCCCTTGTGTACTACTACGCTTTGGTTTAGACAGTCTTTGGTACTTATTCGTTTTTCAGATATTACAATTAATGTTTTTGAAGTCGTAGGCGTGGGGTCTGAATCTGAAATTATAACAGAATACATATTAACAAAAATTAGGTATTTTTTAGACTTTAATATAATGCAATTAGGAAATAAGATCAAAAAGGGTTTTTAAGCTTATTAGAATAAATTTAAAACAACAATAAGATTAATATTCGAATAGAATCACGAAAATGTGTCGACGCTAGGGAGATGTCGCTTTTTATAGATGTCTTCACCCTGTCAACACAATTTAAATAATTACTCACTACAAACAATCAATACGAAAAGTGACAGAGTTTCGGTGAGATGTTCACAGTCCGACGACGAACGAAGTAATCGTTACCAATTACTGTTCTGCTACCGCTTATATAGCGTTCTGTTGGCTGCAAGTGGGGAGAGGTGACGTTACGTCTTGAAAATTTTCTTCTGTTTCTAAGACGGCCTCTCCTGACTGGGCAGCGTCCCCGCGGCCCTCATCCTTCTCCGTAGATGGACCATTACCATTATAACAAATATATCACAACGTAGTAGGCTTTACATAGGTCCCTTCCCGTGCAACTGATTACCACATGCGCACTAGGATTTACATCAGTCTCCAACGGGTCACCCTAAATTCTACTAAATAACATTGGCAGGCATTACATGGGTCTCTAGTCAGCATGGGCCCCACTGACGCAAATCGCTTCCTGCGAAATGCGCATCGGAGCACATGTGTAGCATTTTGGTCACCCCAAAGCCAAGTGCACTTAAGGACTTACATGGGTCTGTTCCAGTTTACCCACATAGACATTCATTGCAATTGTTTAGTACAAATAATTATTAAGTGTAAGTTAAAGCTGGGAACTAGGCACACAACACAATTATATGACACAACACATGCAGTAGTATCACAAAAAATTATAATTAAAATAACACTTTAAGAGCTCTCATAAAACCCCTGTACGTTACCACCAACGCTTTCATTTTACTGCAAGCTCGGATAATAACGAGAACGTCATGTCTGCAGCCACAAGTCTCGAATCCTGTGAACACTAAGTAGGCGGAAGGTGTCCCAACCGTCTATTACAAAGGACAGAGGCGTTTCACAGTAGGCATGTCCTACCAACATAAAATAAGCATGGACAGAGGCGTCTCTCAGTAGGCATATCCAGCTAAAACCACAGAACAGAGGCGTCAACACAGTTGGCATTTTCTACCAACGTAAAATAAGCATGGACTGAGGCTTCAACACAGTAGGCATGTTGTACCAACGTAAAATAAGCATAGACAGAGGCGTCAACACAGTAGGCATATCCAGCTAAAACCACAGAACAGAGGCGTCAACACAGACATGTTCTACCAACGTAAAATAAGCATGGACAGAGGCGTCCACACAGTAAGCATGTTCTACCAACGTAAAATAAGCATGTACAGATGCCATACTGCAGCAACCCACTGCAGCGTCAAGAGCACATGCCGCGATGGAAAAACTAGCACACGTAGCTTCTCACAATGCTCCATGCCTCTTACGTAGATGCTACGCATCACGCCAAGATAACAGCAAATGCAGTTTCCACCTTGCAGCACTCCGAGCCAGTGACACATCGTTGGATCCATTAAACATAAAAAAAAATCCAGATGACTTACTTCATCAAATGAAATAAAAACATTTTTCAGTTATCTTCTTGCTCGGTCGAACCTCACCAAATATCCCTTCTATCTCTGTCTAGTAAATGTAAAGATCTCACCAACTGTGTTACTGACACACGGGCAATAGCCATAAATAATCATAGCCAAGGGACATTCGTAAGCGGCCCTCCAGCCCCTAAGCGTCGCTGTATCATGTGAATGCTGCGCAAGGCATCACGTAACGTCACACGTTCTGCACTACACGTTGCAGCTCACTCGCTCCAGTATGTAAACAAAATTCATTACAAAGTAAAAATCTAAACGTCATATTACGTCATAGATGCTCAGCATAACGAGACTTATAGCGTCACTTTCGGGATACCCAATAGGTAGGCATGTCTTAAGGCAATAATAATATCCCAGACGTAAACACTTATTACATATCAGTAAATTTTCTACTTGATTTACAGAAAACCACAATCATAAAAAAGCAACTCACTGAAGAATTTAACTCTCATAGTTGTTGCTACAAATAAGCTAAATAAATGCTCAACACATTGGACACGGTGTCTTATGATTAACTAACACGAAAATTAAGTCTTAAATATCAACGGTAGCGTGAACTTATCTTCAAAAAAAATTGATCTTATAAATTCAAACACTTAATGAGGGTGGAGAGAAATAATTTAGTAGACACGGCTTGGTTAGCAGTAGTTATGAAACTCTTTTTTGCTTTGAAGGTAGTTACAAGAGACGGATTATAAATTACAGCTTACGGTCAATTGCAACCACAACAAAACTCTAACGCAACCGCATCATGAGACTAAAAATCCTTAATTTCGGTTACGTTGCCCTCGCTCAATGACTGCCATCGTTGCAATAAGTCAAGATGAATGCAAAACTCGAAGAGGTCGTGAATGCTATGGACGCAACCGCACCCTTCAACAAAATAATCTAATCTTCCTCCTGTAACAATATTTATTGAAATCTAAAGCACAAACAATTTCAAAACTCACCTGGATGATAAGAGGGTGGCGCAAAACAATGCACTCATAGTTTCAAATATCAAAGTCAACGCTTTCAAACCACTACCTGATCCGTAAACACGATCTTTGCATTACTTGACCGATCTCCTGCACGTCACAATCGAAGGCTCCACATAACGTCCAATTTAAGTCACGCAAACACCGAGTGTGAGATGGCAATCGCAATCGAATCACTGATGATTGTCTCAAGACGATACAACACGGCTTTTTAACAGAAGCAATGACACACGATCTCGATCTTAAACCACCTTTGGAAATAAATATACAAAAATGAAATCTTCACCCAAACTTGCTCTCGATTGAATGTATCCTGCAAATTCAAGTCATATCAAATTATGTAAATGTTAAAACCAGAAACGCAAAAAACTTTGGTTTGACCCATTCGCATCACCATCTGAACAGACTCCCGATCCTGATCCTGAGACTCCCGATGCCCCGTGAGCAGCAGGCCCCGAACGACGCGGCGGCGATCCAAACCGAGAAAGAGGACACCAATTTCCGCATATAGACCGACAGTGGCGAAAGGCACACATCGCTTGATTCGACCGGATCCGGTGATCGTGTAGCACTGTACTTACGTGATGGTGATACTCGCTCATGTCGCAATAACGACCTATCAAGACTCAAATTTTCTTCTCGTACCCTCATATCAAAAACATCCTAACGCCCTCGTCAAGGCGAAGCCCTAGTCTTCGATTTTTTAAGCGGCAAATCTCCCATGCAAAGTCAAAACACGTCGTCAAAATCGGCGAGCGGCTTTCCAGTTACCCGACCGGAACACGCAAGTTCTGGTCGTTGTCGAAAGCTGCTCTTGATAACTTCAGCCAGCCGTCCATGCCACCGTTGCACATGAGGAATGACACCCTGGCCCATACGGCAAAAGAGAAAGCCGATCTCTTGTGCGCTCTTTTCACCTCCAACTCGACTCTTGACGACAACGGAAAAACACCGCCGACCATTCAGACAGAAAACTGTTAGGCGAGCTCTGTTTTCGTTGCCCCTGAGTGCCCCTGAGTTGACGATGGTGCTAACGCGTTTATTCCGGCACTCTTATTCTAAAGGCGTAACCCCTGACTCATGGAAGTCAGCCCTTGTCCATCCGATCCAAAAAAAAGGAGACAGTTCGGATCCGGCAAACTACAGGCCTATTGCTAGTACCTCCCTGCTCTCCAAAATCATGGAGAGCATAATTAACCGTCAGCCCTTGGTATACCTAGAGGGTCACCAGTTGATCAACGACCGACAATACGGGTTTCGCCATGGTCGGTCGGCAGGTGATCTTCTGGTATACCTAACACATAGATGGACTGCGGCTATTGAAAGCATGGGGGAAGGCCTGGCAGTTAGCCTGGATATAGCGAAGGCCTTTGATTGTGTATGGCACAAGGCGCTCCTCTCAAAACTTCCATCGTTTGGGCTTCCCAAGAGCTTGTGCAAGTGGACCTCCAGCTTCCTCACTGGAGTGCCCCAAGGCTGTGTGCTATCACCCACGCTTCTTCTTAGCAATGAATGTTGGAGGTTTCCAACATATCATTGATATGCAGATGACAGCACTGGTGATGCCGTATACACGGGCCATGCAGGTCTCTCTCGGAAAATCGTCGACCAGTTCCGGGAGAAACTTGTGTCTTCGATCGATTCCTCTCTTGAGAAGGTCGAGGAATGGGATAAATTGAACCTTGTCCAATTTAACCCCCAGAAGACTCAATTTTGCGCGTTTACCACTAAAAAAACCCATTTGTCGTATCACCGCTCTTCGACAACACTTCCCTTACAGTCTCGCCTAGTATCGGAATTCTGGGTCTCGATATCTCGAGCGATTGCCAATTTCGCAGCCATCTGGAGGGCAAAGCCAAATTGGCTTCAAAGAAACTGGGCGTCATTAATAGAGCACGGCAATACTTCAAGCCGGCCCACATACTAGCGCTCTACAAAGCGCAGGTCCGGCCGCACATGGAGTATTGCTGTCATCTGTCATTATATGCGAAAACTGTAAATGGTTAGTAGATGACCCCTTTTTACCTATTTATGTCATATAATACTGATTGTTTTCCTAATAAAATAAAATAAAATAAATCTCTGGTCTGGCGCACCCCAGTATCAGCTCGATCCATTTGACTGCGTGCAACGTAGAGCAGCTCGAATTGTGGGGGACCCAGTGCTCTGTGAACGGCTGGATCACTTGGCGTTGCGTAGAGAAGTCGCTTCATTATGTGTCTTCTACCGCATTTATCACGAGAAGTGTTCCGAAGAGCTGTTTAACCTGGTTCCTGCCGCCGAATTCCACCTTCGCACGACACGCCACAAGTTAGGATATCATCCCCACCATCTGGATGTGTGGCGGTCCTCCACAGTGCGGTTTTCAAGGAGCTTTCTTCCACGTTCTACAAAGCTGTGGAATGAGCTTCCTTGTGCGGTGTTTCCGGGACGATACGACATGGGTACCTTCAAAAAAATGTTAAACTCGCGACAAAACACATGGTTTGATCGAAAATTCGTAAGACAGTCGTTGAAATTATGGATGTAGATTAATACTTCTAAATAATCTAAACTAAATAATAACTATATTTATAGGTACTATAAATATAGTTATTATTTAGTTTAGCGGCTATTTCAAATTAGCAGCCACATAATGACGGGACAGGGGGTGCTAAGAATCCCCGGGTGCGGCATCGCTACCACAAACGAAGACCAGTGGCCCTGGCAACATACAATGTCAAGACACTGCGGACCGACGAGAAGTTGGAAGAACTAGAGGAAGCTGTGAGCAGATTACGATGGGATGTCGTGCGGGCTATGATCACTTAACAACAGGTGACCCGTACGCTCGTTTGTCCTCCTATTCCATAAAACAAAAAAAAAAGTCTTCTTATACTTTAAAACAAGCAAACATTAACAGCATTTCGAGCCGCAAATACAAACCTTCGTCAGGCCACTGCTTATGACGTCCACTGCTTTGACCACAACAACGATTCACACTATGATCACGCTTCGACAATAACAAAAACAGCAAGGATCCAATAAATCGCAAAAAAGCAAAAATTTGTCTACCTATGAAAAAAAACAGAACACCACTTAACAACGACAGAACGACAAGTACAAAATAAACAAATTACCTTAAATAATACAGGAATAAAGTAAAAGAAAACGACAATTTCTGACAAAAAATATTTTGAATGAATGACATGTCAAATGACCACAGAATACTTTTACTCTAACGAGCACATAACACTCAATCCAAAACAAACAAGAGTCGAATATATGTTAGGGCGAGACAGCATTTACCGCCATTATTTTTAGTACAATTTCATATATATGCAAGTTTATTAAAGAGCGCCAGGCTGGAGAGAACGTCCGTGATGTGGGGCGCAATTGAGCGAAGGTTGCTCTAGCTCATACTTCGATCTGTTGTGGACACTTCTTACCTCAGTAAATTTGAACAGTTTGTCGGATGAGCAATGCTAAGAGCGGGTTGCCCCAATAAATAGAAATGAGTATTTGAAATAAAACTCAAACAATATTAATTTTAAATATATTTTCTTATACTATACATATCAACAGATCCTTAAATACATGTAGGTATATCATCGAAGTTCCAACAAAGCGAATATAATATTACGTTATTTTATGACATTTTTTCAGAACTGCTAGACAAGGGAATTGTCAGACTGAGGAATATTTCCCACAGTTTGTTGGTGCCTGGCATACATACATTTTCACCCTGATAGAACTCCAATCATGATAATAATAAGTACAAATGCTAGATCACCTCAAACAACATCACCTTACAACTAGGTTACAATATAAATTAGATACATATGAAATAAATACAAGCTGCCTGAAATTTCAGCCACATGTGGTATCCATCTTTGAGTCTAACGCACGGTTCGCTACGCCATACGTGTTTACTGGAGCGTTACGATATCATTATTATTATTATTACTTCTTAGGCCAGATCGAGCCGCTCTAACATGAAATGGCGCCATTTGTTGCGGTCTGATCTAAATGAACTAAGATTAATGTTGTTGGTTAATAACGAATATGTTTAACTCGTCTATTTATTATATTCGTGTTTTAATAATATTTCTGGCCTGATATGTGTCACGTATTTGTAAAATGTTTTGAAAAAGGGGTTATTAAAATCATATCTGTCAGAGTTTGTCGCCTACTCAAGCACAGATTAAAAAACATAATTAATAACAGAGACAGAACAAGATACATAATATTTATACAAGAGAAAACAAATAATGTCACTTAAAGTATTATAAATGTATTTTACATTGGATAAATCCTGCACAGAATGGTATCCCAGAAACCTAATAAGGAAACGAGAAGGACAAAACATGGTCTAGGATAGCCTATATTATATAATGTACTCTGTGAGGATAGCGAAAGAAACAAATGCGGAGAAAGTTGGTAGAGGATGTTGTCAATTAAATAGACAAACAAAAGTGTACATCATTCAGCTGATTTAGATATGTATATTAATTAAATATAAATCAACACAATGTTAATCTCAAAATGCGAATCATTGTGCAACAACTAGAGTTTACTAACATGGGATTTGAACTCATAACTCGAGTTAAAGTGATTTTAACGTCCCTGATGGCGGCTGAATACGTAATCCACACATACATCAAAATAAATATAGATGTTTATATAATAGAATATAATTAAATCATACGATTATAGAATTGATCAATAAAAATCCCATCTGTATTTATTGTATAGGTACACATGTATATTTTAAAACTTAATTGTATCGAACACGTTAAAAATTATCTTAATTAAGTAAACACTAAGATTAATTGTAACATTGCTAAAATTAAACTGCCAAACGGCACGGGAAAACTCAAAAAAAAGAAAAATTGTGATGTAAATATGGGGAACAATTATTGTGATATTCTTTGTACGCTAAAAGATTTTACTTTTTGTTAAACAGTATGATACACCATATATCTTTTGTACATACTTCAAAATATACTAATATTATTATGTTTATATGATTTTAACTCACACTCGTAAAACCCCATGGAAGACCATGCGCATAATTGTCTATCTAAACGGTTTAACTGCGTTATAATTAAATAGATAACTTATAATGACGAGTCCTTGCAACAAACTTAACAATTCATCCACCACTGTTATTTTTTTTTTTTTGGAATAGGCGACCGTGATAATCACTTGAGTGTTAGATCACTCACTCTGCCAACACACCTGAACAATTTTTTTTAAATTTACATCATGACCATGGATGCTAGTCCTTCGGTCGGCTCTTAAAGGAGAGTTCTCAGAGTTTATCGTTGTACTCATATCATACGTTGCAGTCATTATAAGTAATATCCCATGGAATGAGTCCTAGCGTTCTTGTAATACTCCAAATACTCGTAGGGCGTGCGAGCGTGCTTCTTGACCACCTCGTCCGCCATCATTTGGTCACCCCAGTCCGCCTGAAATTGTAATGTTACGAATTTGAATATACAGGCTCTCTATTTATAATGCATAAATACATTTATAGATCCATGCAGGTGTATTAAAAATTGATAAGAGTGAGTTATCTGTGAGGTAGTATTATGAACCTCGGATTCGTTTAGTACATTCTATTATATTCTTTATATTGCTGGTAACAAAACAGTTTCACAGCTGTCACTGTCAACTATGACATTATTGGTAATAGAGGATAGACAGGCAAGTATACCTGGCTATATCACACCATAAAGACGGGAGTATTGTAAAGTAACTTCATTAATATTAATACCTATTAGAATACTAATAAATAATATTTGT
Source organism: Leptidea sinapis (assembly GCF_905404315.1). Lineage (NCBI taxonomy): Eukaryota > Metazoa > Arthropoda > Insecta > Lepidoptera > Pieridae > Leptidea > Leptidea sinapis. The sequence continues at coordinate 993,407 of NC_066293.1, forward strand.
AAGTGCATGTCCCGCCAGTTCACAAATTATTTTCGAGGTTAATATTAGATCACAATAATGGATTGGGGTGTGCCGTGTGTACATTAGTGGATACGACATTAATGACCGACGGTTCCATAACCTTTAACACTCCATGCCATTGCCTTTTGAGTGTTGCTATTACAAAACGCACATGTTGATGACAACAGGCCGGGTTCTTTAGTGTGCATGACAAGCTATGTCTCACATTCGTCTTACGTTAGTTTGTTGTACTGTGCGTGCGTTGCTCAATAGAGGTATGCCGCTATTTTTTTCGACGTGTTCATAACTGTCACAGTCTATCTAGACAGATAAACTATCGAAGCATTTACTATTAACCTTGAAAAAAACATTATGGCGAGAAATTATTGACGTGCAACATAATAAACACGTTCCAAATTTGAATTTAAAAAGATAAAAATTATACGTTTTTACCTAAACATTGACTAAGAAGTGCCTCATAGTGAGGAGCGCAAATGTAGTGCCGCTCAGAATTTTTGGGATTTTTCAAGAATCGTGAGCTGCACTGCGTTGTAATGGGCAGAGCGTATCAATTACCGTCAGTCCTGCTCGTTACATCCCTTAATGTCATAAAAAAGAATATACTATCGTATAGACGACCTGACAGCACCGTAATGCGTGATCAATATTGATATGTCAATGTGTGCGTCAGCGAGTGGGTTACGTTCGCTGTAGTGGAGGTGAAGACAGAATACTCACGAAGTTGGGGAACAGTTTCCTCTTGGCGTCGAACTTGCCGGGACTGATGGCCCTGATGAGGTACAGGCGCTCCACCCACGGCCAGATCATGTAGTCCACCATACCAGGCCGGGAGCCGCCGAAGTAATTCGTCCCTGGTACAATAATATTATTATTTACAGTCGTCTGTCTCCCAGAGAGGCTGTTTCCATTTGATGGCTTTTCATCCTACGAACACGAAACACAACCTAGACAGGGAAATTTATCTCTGCTAATTATTCCCTACCGTGACAAAAATGTATAACTCCAAAAAAAAAAAAAAGAAATAGGAGCAGTTCCGGCCGAAGTATAGACGTACCCCTGGTGATGAGCTCGTCCTCCAGCACCTGAATGGTCTGCACGATCTGCTCGCTGCCGAACTCGAAGTTGGTGTCGAAGCATTCCAGCGTGCCTTTTATGAGCTGAAATATAAATTACAATTAATATACGTACCTTCACTTTAACACAACTGATTTACTTGAAATGTACACACGTGAGGACCGATACCAATATTACATAATGCACCAACAAAATAAACACTAATACATAATATAATAATAATGTAGACAAAATACAAGTAGAGTTCTACTTTAACTATAGGCGCAAATAATTTTCACAAGTAAGAAGGAAATTAGGAAAACTATGATGATGTCGTAAATTAAAAATAACAATGCATACATAATTATTATTTTACAGTTTTTAATTATAACAAGTGGAACAAAAATTTACCAACTATAGAATAAACAAAATTGATTTAATAACATTAAATTAAAGCGCTCAGGATTCCTGAAAATGCAAATTTCTGAGCGGGAATGGGATTGCGCGCCACTTTTAAAAATATAAGTGTCAGTAAGCCAGTCAATTCACCAGCCACGACTCCGTTCAAACCAAAGCGCTTCCCCACTACTGCCTGATGGCAGAAAAAGACCAAAATGTGATATCTATCCAGACGGAACCCACTGGCATTATAGTAAGTTCTACTGAGTCGTAGTTACCTCATTGAACCTCTCGATCAGCAGTCTGTCCTGCGCTTTCCTGAAGGCGTTCGTGGAGTGTAGCGGGTTTCTGGTGATAATCTGGTCCAGGTAGTCGCAGATGACCACGCTCTCGAACAGGTACTGCTCTCCCTCCTGTCGCGGAACCTCCAGGACTGGGATCTTGTCTGAAATAGACATCTAGTTGTCAGAGTAAAACAATAGGATTGTACCAGGTTCAAGGGTGACGTTAGAGGCGACTAAATGCTTTTTGGTGTGGAAGAGTCACGCTGCCTTCCTACAAGATACAATGTCAAACTCGAACAAAACACCAGCATTTAACTAGCATACAATTGCTTGTTATCTCTGAACTGAGCGATTCTTGGGATATGTTTTTCGATTGCCTCCGCTGACCCGGTTACAACATTATGGGTATCTTTAACATGGTCGAATGGGCAGATTATCAGTTTCAGTAGGTAAGAGATTTAAAAATCCATGTTTAATTAAAAACATTTGAATTTTGAATTAAATTGTTGCTGACCCTAGAGGTCAGCTCTCAGCTTGAAGATCCCTGAGTGGTATCGATTGGTGAATACTGTAGTCGCCTATGAAGCAGAGCGAGACAACAAATCACTTGCAAATGGGGCGGTTGTGTCCGTGAAACTCAGCTGTTTTTAGGCGTCTACACGCCAGTCTGTGAAAGGAACTTTTGCAGTAGGAAATCACATATTTATGGACGAGCAGGACGAGCGAGCCTGATGTTAGCAATCACCGGAATCTCAGAATAGTGATGTCCACGAACTTATGTCGTATCATCCTGGAAACACGAAACAAAGTTCATTCTACAGTTTGGTTGCACGTGGCAGAAAGCTCTTAATAACCGTATTGTAGAGGAACACTACACAACCAAACACGCGACGTCTGGCGTTTTACAAGCTTGCGTTTAGCCAGACACTTCTAGCATAGCACAGACACCTTATGGAATTATTTACCTGCTGCAGTTTTCCTGAACCAATACGACTTAGGGACCTTCAAGCATAGAGCATATTCCCAACTTAAAGACGTGTAACGCATCTGTTGACCACTGCTGGTTTTACGGATGTGTCTCAAGTGGCTTACCTAATGGTTTGTTAAAAATCAGCCGCATAGAGACAAACCAAAACCAGAGATCAAGAGATGTGTGGCCGGCCTTTAGGAAGCGAGTTTGAAGGAGATCGTATTGGTGTGGGAATACAACAGTTGGCAGATGAAGTCAAGAAGTTTCAAGCGAAACGCGCGGTTAAGGAATGGCAGACATCTAGGAGGGGTCTGGGGTGGATGATATTTACTTTGTGGTGCAGTGGAGGGATCAGGGTTAATAGCTCTTCGGAACATTTTAACATATAGCGTTGTTGATAGCTTACTTTTCTTGTTATTGGCCTTGAACCATTCGGGCAGCCGCAGCGGATCCAGCACGCAGAGCTCGTAGCTGGCCCGCTTGGCGTCTAACACCAGCAGCACGCGGTGACCATACGGGTTCATGTCCACGTGGAACAGCCGCAGTCGGCCCGGGGCCACCGGCGCCGGGGCCACCGGACCTACAAACAAACACCACGTTTTTTTTATGAAAGTAAGGGACGAGACGAGCATGACGTTCAGCTGATGGTAATTAATACGCATTTCCTTGCATACAATGTAGTGCCGCTCAGGATTCTTGAAAAACACAAAAATACTGAGCGGTACTACCACCGGTCACCTTGAAACATAAGATGTTAGTCTCATTTTCCCAGTAATTTCACTAGCTACGGCGCCTTTCAGACCGAAACACAATAATGCTTCAAGATAGAAAAAGACGTCGTTGTGGTACCCATAATCTAGCCAGCGGAATCCTTTGTAAAGGAGTCCCATTGCTTAGTGCTTACACTTCGACCACGGAATTTAGGATTGTTTTAAGCAGGCATATAAGTGTTGAGAGTTCCCTTTGAAAGCAAGGATATGTTCCTACATGTTTCGCTATTAATACTAGGAAGCGTGAAATATATCAGAGTACCTAAGTCCTTGCCTCATAATGTAACTGGTACTAGGATAGGAATGATACAGCCTCGTTAAACATATCGCCCCGCGCCCGCAGGTGACATAATTATTACAGACAACTTTATACATGTCTCCTTCGTATGTGTGTATGATAATATGCAATCATAAACGGTGAGAACACTGGGACGATTATGCAATATAAATTGCCTGTACCTTCTAAATAAATAAAAACACATTGATAACGCTTTTCCGAATATCAAGCCAAATAATTAGCGCCACGTCTTGATAGAATATGAACTAAACGTTAAACACTACCAACTAGGGTTGCCAACTTTTTTTACAAGAAATAAAGTATATTCAGGTCTGTGAAGAATATTAAACAGTATTTTAGAAAACGGAACAGTATTTTATTTATTTATTGTTTTAATAACGTATTTATCCCGCACAACTTACTAATTTAATCTTGTTTAAAAACTTCATACGCCTCACCACAATTATAACTAAAATTAAAATAAATAAGGTAATTCACGGTCCACGTAAAAAAAGGTTATATGTCTGAGAATGAGAACGAGAACGCATACACTCGCATGTCTGTCACTGACAGTCTTGAATATTTGACATTGACAGATTCGTTCAGAAACTCGGTGTGATTGTTTGTGGCTACGCTCACGCTGTGCAGCAGTGAGCGCCCTCTGACTAAAAACAAAGTGTGAAAAACTTACTCGCTAAGTATAACACATAATGTGTTTGCATGCTGAAAACAGTATTTTGTATACTTTATTTTTGTTCAACAGTAAAAAGTATAATTTAGTAAAAAACAGTATAATACTGTTGTAAAAAACAGTATAATACTGTTGTAAAAAACAGTATAATACTGTTGTAAACAGTATAGTTGGCAACCCTACTACCAACTCACTATACTCACAACTTGTCAGTCACAAGTAGTGATTTGATTTAGTATGAGTCGGAACAGCGGACGCGTAATAACTACAATATATTTCATTATAGTTATGAAGACACTACCAGAACCTGCAACTATCATAATATTATATCGGTAGGTTATTTTTTAACTGAACCGCTTGTTTTTAAGTAAAATATCTGGCGATAATTTTTTCAATCCTTATAATTTCCCAGAATTTGATCTTTATTAATCACTATCAAATGTATTATTAATATACATTCATCACAATATCAAAAAGTTGGATTAAAATCAAGGAGTTGGCAGTTTTAACTTTCACAAACTCGTTTGGAGTAGGTACATTTCGCTATTAAGTATTCATTCTTTCAAATTGTGCGATCCACGCACACATGTACATCCAAGCTCTACATATATGACGCACTAGAAGGTATGTGCTAGTATCGATGATTTCACAAACTTCTGACATACATTCACATAAATGGGGCATCACTATTACGCCCGCCCCGCTGCTCTGGTAGGGATCCCCATTCCCCAACGATTGCTAAATCGTGCTGGAGTGTATTTATATCTCGCTAAGTAGGTTATGTTAGATTTGACGTAATTCTAAATCGTAAACATAATATTATTATGAAGTTTTGAATATAATATGTCGACAAAATGTTGATGGTAGATGGTAAACACCTAAAGTAGTAGGTAATGTAGGTATGTATGGAGCGAGCGGAACGAAGGTCAAACCCGGTTAAAATGAAAAAAGGTGACCACCTCGCACCCAGGTGATAATGAAACAGGGCACCAGCCCGCCAGGTAACGCGGAACACTCATTATCATCGGTATTAACATTGTTATCTGCTATCGCGCTACTTACAACGAACACTGAATCATTAGCATACCTACTTTTATAATTAGCAGTTGTAACACACGTTAATGTAGGGTATCAACAGAACTATTGTCTGAAATACATTTACTTATTACATAAATAGATCGAGAATATTTTTAAACAGTTACTTGTAAAATTTATATGGTAATAATTACTTGTTGTAATTTTACAGTAACATTGTTTTCTTTATATAATGATCCAGTGTACGGGTCAACATCAAGGTCAAATTATTTTATTATTTAAACCCCTAATTCGTAAAGTTATCTTGTGAAGAATTGGCAGGAACTCGAGAATCGTTCTTGTAAAAATATGTAATACAACAACCGTATCCTTAAAATGTTAAGGTCACGATCAGATGATCGTCATTACCGCCGCCTACACTCTCTTGTAACAACAGAGGGATTACAAGAAAAACATCGTATAAGCACATAAACCATCAAGCAATTACCCCATCTCAGAAGTGTAAAACGTCCCTGTAGATATTTTCACGACGGTTATAACGATTGGTTTATGTGAAAAGTTTACCATAACATAAATGACTTAGACTGGGAATGGAGCGACCGCCCTCAGGCTACTTATATAATCTGTTATAATGTAACGCAATTTTATATAAAAGAAGAAGTGCCTAACCATACGACGCTCGTTTTTCTGGGATCTGAGAAAAATGTTTGAGCGGGTGCTAGCTTTTGAAGTTCAATAATATTTGTATTTGTCTACTATAATCAGTTATAACTATATAATATAAATGTATTAGTAATAGTTAACACAATAAATTCCGACCTTAACTTACGGCCTCGTTTACGAACCGTCGCCAATTATAAAACAACAGAAATGCAGCATTGCTTCAACTATTACTAGGTTTGTTTTCTTTTCTATTTAATTTTCACCATTTTTATTTAATTTTGATAATAAGTATTATAAGTCGATGTCAAACAATCAAATGTCAATCATAACAGGGATCAGCAGATGAGGTGGCGTTTTGTTATGCATAAATGACATGACTAAAGGTAGATTAGGAAGGTAGGAGGCGAAACGAATATAAATTTATGATAAAAAACTAGAAAAACCTTTTTAAAAAGTAGTAGTAGTAGTAGTAAAAAAAAATACGGACAGATCAGCATCGAAAATACCTACTTGTAAAATTATTAAAAGTTTCGACTTTTTATTCGTTGCCGTTTTTTGCACGCCTCATATGCGAAGTGTTGACGTACAAGGTAGCTCTACACTAGACATCCTTAAAAATAATGACACCAGGATGAAATTGAATACTTTGTTGTTATTAGGAATAACACACCCTATCTAGTTTAGATAAGGGTATGAAAGTTCATTAAACACTAACTGGATATTACATTTGTACATCCTACGAGTGTTTAAATATATTATGACAGCAGAAGATATTTTCAAAATATCCTTCAACAGTTACGGTTAAATATAAAGTTTGAAATATTATGCACTAAAATATTTACAATTATTTGTGTAATATCAGTAGTACAACAGAGTATAGTATAGAATTGATAGGCAAATAAATTATTAAGGCAAATAATTTATTCCATTTTACTATTTTGTACATAAGATTCAGATAACTAGCCCCGCTGTTGCTCAATCCGGCACTGGAGAATGACGGTACTCCGACTTACATAAATGACCTCTTACTTGAGGCACTCAACTTAAATTGTGCCCACTCTTGGTTTGTCAACAAATCGCTCTTGACACACATAGTTGTAGTTAACAGAGCGCGGGCGCCATACACGATACAACACATCGACAGACGGACCCACACATTATGTAATACATTACCGTTGTCGAAACTGCTGGTGCTGTCTGCTACACGGACAGATTGTTTTGAGAACAGATAAGCTAGTCGCTTAACTTAAACTCCAATTACATATTATGTATCGAGGTTTCGTACAATTATAATTATCTTATCTACATCAGCTTCTGTGATGTCTTTGGGTATTCTTTTCTATGTAATATGACGACATAGAGCGCAAGGGTCATCTGATGTTATCTGATCAGCGCGGCCCACTTACTAAGTTACTCCAGTAAAGCCGGTGTCCACCGCGGCCGACACACGGAGCGGCTACTCACGCTTTACAACAAAATGTATGTGATTGTGTCCACTGCAGCCCACGGACACGCTAAGCGTCAGTTGACGTCATTGATACATGCATGCCATGCTCGAATAGTCGCAGACATAGCTCAACGCTGACAACACAAAGCGTGTCTCATTGCCGTTTGACAAGATGGGTCTTCATGTCCACTGCAGAACAAACTACAAATTTTCAGTCATACGTTATACGTAATACGTCATCATTGCACGCATAAAGTGTCCGAGGATTGCAGTGTCATGTGCTTGGCCTCTCCGTGCGGCGCGCTGGTGAGCTACGCTATAGTTGTACATAGTCGTGAGTTCATATTCCTGTATAATGTCAAGTGTGTGCTGCAGTGGAAACGTAGACTTAAACAGTCAAACAAATGAATCCACGCAGATAAGATGCGCCTCGTGCCAGCATGTGCAGCGGTGGGTCAGCGGCTTTACACCAGAGGAATCAAAGGAGTATTGCCGTTCTTAGGAAAATGTACGTGCGTCTCCTCAAAGGAGGACCTGTTATGACATAATACGTTGCCGTTAAGAAGGATGCTCGCGCTATTGATGACGATAGCCATCAATTTATCTATACTTCTATACGAATATTATAAAGACGTAAAGTTTTGTGAGGCTTTAAGATAAGATTGTGTTACCAATAGGAAGACACATTATTTGTGAGTGTTATGAGCTCTCTTTGTGATAGTCGGATTTGCAAAAAATCATTGTAAGTACCTACTTTAATAGGTCTTAATGGTAATAAAGTTATTTAAACCTAAACCTAAGTCGGAGAAAAAACGAACTATCGAACGAAAACATTTGGTACGAACGCTGCCTTAACGCTGAGAGATACATTATTACTGTTTTGTATATAAGTACATATTATGTATATGGCAGCATTAGAACACTGAAGTCGCTTTTAACAGCTAGTATACATATAGTACACATACAGTAGAGATTCGCGAAGTTATCCGCGTATATTTCGTACATCTGTCAGTGAAAATGATTTTTTATTTTATCCATTTTTATAATTATATATATATATATACAACCATCATGTTCACGAAGCATCCTTACACAAACAATAAGTTCAAGCTCTAAAGGTTTATGCATTCAATGTACGAAAATTTATATTTATACAGTTTATTCTTTATTACTTTTTAGCCATTGTAAAAGAGTGGTCGTTGAGTTTCTTGTATGTTCTACTCACGAGCTCTAGTTTGTCCAAAGATATGGTAAATTCAGTAATTGAAAAGGAATATTTATAGTGACGATTCAAAAGCGCTTAGTCTGAGCCGAATTGAATAAAGTTTATTTGACTTTGAGCTATCTCTGATTAAAATCATTTAAAAATATGTCCATTTCGGAGATAAGCCGGAATAAAAACACAAGAATAAAAAAATATAAATAAAATTATTTTCAATCATGCTTTAAGCTACAGCTAACCTATGTGAACGTTTTGTGTAAACAAACCAAAGCGCGACGGTAGAATGCCGCGTAGTATGTCAATAACCTCAACTTTTTTTGTAATGAAACAGACACTGACCCCCTTATTCATAATAGTCTGCTAACTTAAAGCATTGCTAATTCTCACTCTGTCTTCTTCTATTGACCTAAGTCAGAATGAGAAAAAACACTCCTAAGCGGCTGTTTAAAGATAGCGGACCATTATGAATAAGTGGGTGAATATTTATACAAACTACTAATATCGATGTGGCTGTGTCTGATATTAGCCTGCACAAACGCACAGACAAGACAGACAATAACATTGACTCACTTTTCCACAAATTATCTTGCCCAATTGTGCGAAAACTAGTCCATAACCTGTAGGTACTATTAATTAATTAGCGACCAAATACGGAGAATTAAGCACGAAAAATAGAAAATAAGGAAATATGAACATCTTTATGATGAAATTACATATTATATTATTTAAATTTACACTCAATATACTGTATGCAGCTATCAGAATATAAATATAAACATAATATTTACCCATTTATTTTATTTATTTATCTAAAGTTTATCAACTAACAAAAGATCATTAGGTGTCGGTTCCAGACAATGGTATTATATTTAATACAATATTATACATATACCTAGGTAGGTACATTCTTGAATACATAATGTTATATAAACATGAGTCGGAACGAAGCATTCGTGTAATACAAATGATTGCAAGTAAGTATTAACTACGGGATTCGAACAAGGACCCTTGGTTTAGAGGTCAGGGATACCAAACACTAATATATTTAATATTATATCATGTAAAACAACGATAACTCTCTAGATATCAAGCAAATATATATAATAAGTTATAACCTATAGAGTACAGAGACGGCAGTCATATTATTATGTTTGCGTTTGCATAATATAGATTTAAAAAGCGAATGCCAACTGTAGAACCATTACCGCGGCGCGCGGGTTGAATAACTGTTTCTCACGTTCCACCACTTAACTTGAAGATAATAAAATATGTATTAAAGGTAAATAATTATAGAGATAAGGAATAAACGATAAACAGTCATATTGTACAGGACATAATTATTATATTTAATACATTTTGGTAACTAGGTACCTATTGCTTTCATTAAAACATATTAGAAGCAGGTTAATGCTAAATGATATATCAAACATGTGATATCTTTAGAATAATATAATGGATTGTATTTATAGTTCATTCATAATATAATTAAAATCTTTGTGGATATAAAAAAATCTTGGCTTTCAACCTATCAGAGGAAGCTAAAAGTATAATATATTATTTCTATAGTTTGGTTCAGATAGGAGTTAATTTATTACTCATGTGTTTTATTTATTGTAAATTCTATGAGTTATGTGTGGCATGTTCACTGTGTGATCAAACCCTCTATAAGTAAATAAAAAAAGTAAAAATAGCCAATCTTTTATGTAGGCATATTATAGTATAGGTATAGGTACACAAGGCACTACCTTAGTGAGTCTAGCCCCCATGACGTCATCTCTACGTAATCATAATTCACAGCTGTTTGATTGCAAACTATCTATTACGGAATTGAAGCAACAATAAGTTAAGATAAATAAAGGTGTTATAAATACAAAAACATTTCACTTGTAAGTCAACTTTTGCCACTAAACAGATTTTAGACTGTATTAATACATTATAATTTTTAATGTTTTATACAACAACTACCTACATTATTTTTATCAACATACAGAAACGAGAAGCCTTAGACATCACTTTTAGCTATTATTAAATTGAAATTGGATGTAACTTACCTGCAGTTTTGTAGGAATAATGCGACATTTCACTGTTTTAATTCCGCTTTGAACACGAATTACGATACGTACATACCGGCCGAATTGTGGAATACCAGTGCTGTGTGCTACGTAACATTTAAAATAAGCTTCTATGACATCATTGTCCCGATTATAAATAATACGACTAAATGTAAGGTATATAAACAGAGCGCATGAATGTGTGTCACTGGAAAGCTATCCAACTTGTTCGGGTTATAATGTAAGGTCGCGCATTGCCGCCGCGGCCGGTGCGTCATGAGTAAACGAAATCTATAATACCTTGTTATAATTGCATGACCTACCTTATTTACCTGCATAACATTATATTTCTGATATAGCTGAACAGTAAATTGTAATAAAATAGCTGTCTTTATCATGTTTGGTTAAAATACGTGTTTATTAGTTGTTTTGTGTGTGAGAACTATAAATTTATTTCAACTGCGAATAGTTTTTAAGATTAAAGATATTAGTATCTTTTCATAGTTTTGAGGCTATGTCACAAATATTATTGAATATATTGTAAGCTATAGGTAATAATGCTTTATTTCTTATCCTCACCCATTTCTTCAATTTTCTATCTTATTACTACATAGAAATAGAATCCAGCAATATTTCCACGCTATGGCTACGAATCTACGAAGTTATCCCGTTTTCCATAATAGGACTCATTGTTTAGGACTTGTACTTGTTTGGCTTAGGATTATTTACATTAATAAACAATATAAACTGTATCCAACTATCAATATGAATATTATTCAACAAGTCACTTATTGTTTATATAGTAGGTATACCTACAAATACGCGTTGAATACGTTCGTATCTAAATAATAGATAATTATTTTTGACTTTTATTATTATGTTGACATTTTAATTATTACTTTTATATCATTTTATGCTTTGTTTGTATAAAGTTTATGTATAACTTTACTTTTTACTCCTATCTTGTTTTATTTCTTTATTTTATTAAATTTAATGTAAAATTCAAGCGCCAGTTAAAATGTAAGGGTCATCAGGCAACCTATTGAACCAGCATTTTGTTGAATAAATAATTCATTCATTCATTCATTCATAAAATTCATAATACGTCATTTATTTATGCAAAATTGGTTTCTTGAGAATTATTTTTCATTAAATTACTAGCACTGCTTTGGAAACAATTAACACTGAGAGAGAAGAAACGGCGCAAAAAACTAAAACTTAACGCAGTATGTTTAATTTTTGCGCTCTTTTAAAATATGACCACTACATTATAAATAAGTAATAATTGTTACAGACAATCCTAGCTTCAAACCAATCAGACCCTGTTACTTACGTAGTAGCTAAAAGCAAATGTGAGTTTGTTAGTCTTACACGCCTTACTGCTGAACCAATAAACGTTTACACACACGTTGTCATGGAGCCAGACGCAATGCCAGAGGTGCTTCTTATTTTGAAATATTTAAGAGTGATCGAAGGAGGGAGCAGGTACAATAATATTGAACGCGGACGAAGTCGATACTCAAAACTAGTTTTAGTAAGATTTGCATTTTTTATACAAACGCCTGAACAAAACTGAAAACACTTTATTTCTTGCTTATATTAATAAAACAACAATTGTCACATGAAATTGTATTTTATATTTAAACTAGCTGACCCGACACGTTGTTCTGTACATAATAAATACAATACTGCTTGTTTTTTAATTCATCAATAACATTTGATAATATCAAGAATTATTTCGTAAAATATGCTCCCTGTTGTTTTAGTGAAATTGTTTCACAGCAGAACTGTCAAACCGTGCGTCACTAAATTCTCTCATAGAAAATACGTTCATACAAAACAAGAATTGGAAATGAAAATAATTATATCTATCTCTCAAGTTGGACTAAACTGCACTCCATGAGGTAATCCCCATTAAAATCCATTCATTAGTTTAGGAGTCCATCGCGGACAAACAACGTGTCACGTAAATAATATATATTAGATTTGTATTCCGCCTATTTGGTTTTCAAGAACCTCTCCTCGAGTATGGGTCTCCTTCACGGATAGGGCTGCCATTTCTGAAATCTAGTAACCAGGACAAGAAGCGTGGAAGCCCTAGATATAGGAGCTTGAAACCCGGACATGTCAACTGTATTTATTTTAGGTTATTCTGTAAACTAAAAATTGTGTTAATTGGTGTAAATCAACTTGTTATTTATTTTCATACATTTTTAAACTAAATTTAGCGTTTTTTTATGGAAAAGGAAGACAAACGAGCTTACGGGTCACCTGGTGTTAAGTTTTCACCGCCGCCCACATTCTCTTGTAACACCAGAGGAATCATAGGAGCGTTTGCGGTCTTTAAGGAAGGCGTACGCGTATTTATCGAAGTCTAAATCTAATTAGGTATGTCGTATCCTCCCGAAAACATCGCACAAGGAAACTCATTTCACTGCTTAGTACGTCGAAGAAAACTCCTTGAAAACCGCACTGTGGAGGAACGCCATACATCCAGATGGTGCGGATTGAATTAAAATTAGTGGCATGTCGTGCGAAGGTACGTATTCGGCGACAGGAATCAGGTGAAACAGCTCGGAACACTCCCCGTGATAAATGCGTTAGAAGACACACAATGAAGCGACGTCTCTACGCAACGCCAAGTTATCGAGCCGTTCACAGAGCACTGGGTCCCCGACAATTCGAGCTGCTCTGCGTTGCACGCGGTCAAATGGATCGAGATACTGGGGTGCGCCAGACCAGAGGTGACAGCAGTACTCTATATGTGGCCATACCTGCGCTTTGTAGAGCGCTAGAATGTGGGCCGGCTTGAAGTATTGCCGTGCTCTATTTGACGCCCAGCTTCTTCGAAGCGAATTTGGCTTTGCCCTCCAGATGACCGCGGAAGTGGCAATCGCTCGAGATTTCGAGATCCATTATTCCAATACTAGGCGAGGCTTTAAGGGAAGTGTTGCCGAAGATCGGTGGTACGACAAATGGGGTTTTCAGTGGTAAACGCGGAAACTTGAGTTGTCTGGATGTTAAATTGGACAAGGTTTATTTTACCCCATTGCGCGACCTTCTCAAGAGATCTTGATTAAAGATTAATATTATGACTTTTATATGGCATCCTATAAAATATTTACTAAGACGGAATATGAAAACATTATTCGGTTCTTTTTTCGCATAGGCTATAATCTATATAATCTATGAAATTGATTTATTTTAAATCACTGACGAGACTGTTTCTTTCTTTAATAAAATATTTCTTCCTTTAGTCCACTGTATTGTGGTGTTGGAGAGTCAGTTGTTTGCGAAAATCGCGAATAGCACCGCACGTGGCGTTCCGGCGCGGTGGTTAATTTACAACTTTTAAACCCGGACTATAATTGGCACAAAGCCCGGAGTTCCCCTGAGCCCTTCTAAACTAAGACTTCTTCACAGCCGTTTCCTCATTGCTAAGGATCGTGACTCCGCTTAAGGCCACTGCATGTATACTTCACAAGAGGGTTGCTAAATAAAATCCTTCAATCAACCCGTTTATCATCAGCAAATTTTCAGCAGGAGGTTGTTGTGACCCTTTTTAGGGTTCCGTTGCCAAATGGCAAACAACAGCATGGCCACCGCGCAAAATTATGGTTTCAACAATATAGATATCGTATCCAAGGTTCTCGAGAGTGCAGAGAACGATTTTGGAATCATTTTTTATATCCAAATTGGCTGCCGCGCAAAATTATTAGAAGTTTGAATTTGACACGAAATTCGTTATTGTTGACCCCGAAAACCATGAACATAACACACATGAAGAGAAGTTGGTAAATTTCATAGGCGCACTCTTGGATTTCGATTTTGACCCGATATCCGTTATTGTTGACCCCGAAAACCATGAAAATGACACCCATGATGAGAAGTTAGTAAATTTCATAGGCGCCATCTTGGATTTCGATTTTGACCTGATATTCGTTATTGTTGACCCCGAAAACAATGAAAATGACATCCATGAAGAAAAGTTGCCAATTTTATAATCGTCATCTTGGATTTCGATTAGACCTTATATTTAGAGATGAACGTATAAATCACTAATTCTCCAAAAAAAAATACAGAAACATATTTTTTGGAAAATCTGACTTTGTACAAAATATGTAAAGTATCAAAGACAGTATTAGCTTATAAAAAATATTCATGTTCGTACAGACATCTTTCCGAGTACTTACTGCTACTTACAACCGACACAATGTCTACCCACGACGGCGTCCGAGTGCGGACTGGCGTCGTTTCGATAGATCTTTCTGTGCTATATGTACAAAGTGACAAAATAAACTAACCCTTAATACCCAATGATATCATTGGCATCATTATATATGACGAGGAAATAACCTCTGTATTGTTTTTTTAAAAGGTGTGACGTCATTACTGTTGACATGACAATTGCTATCTTGGTGTTTCATACAGTTTAATAACGTCAGTCGGTTGTTTTTTAGCGCGGATGCTATTCGCGTTACCGAAGAGTACCGCTGCACTCTTGGTGGGGTTCACTTCAATCCGCCATTTTCTGAACCAGTTGCCTAGTTCATCGACGGCGGCTTGAAGCACTTTAATGTTCTTGCTCAAGGTTGAGCGGTTGGAGCCGAAGTAGAGTGCCGTGTCGTCAGCGTACTGAGCGAGCTGGACACTCGGAAACTTGGGAATGTCGCTCGTGAAGAGCGAGAAAAGAGTGGGAGAGAGGACCGAACCCTGTGGCACGCCAGACCTGATGGGTCTGGGTGAGGATAGGGTGCCCTCTACTCGATATCGGAAGGAGCGATCGGTAAGGTAGGCTCGAATGATGCGCACGAGCCTGTCTGGCACTCCCAGTTGATACAGCTTGAATACTAAGCCGTTGTGCCATACCTTGTCGAAGGCCTTCGCGACATCGAAAAACACGGCTGCCGTGGTAGCGTGAAATTGACGCCGTATGAGAATGTACTCGGTGAGTCGGTGAGCCTGCTGGGGACACGAGTGAGCGGTTCTGAATCCGAACTGTATGTCGGGTATCAGGTTAAGCTCCGCGATGTAATGATTAAGACGCGCGAGAATTAATCTTTCGTAAAGTTTCCCGATCGAGTTAATTAAGCTAAAAGGCCTATAGCTACTCGGATTAGCTTTAGGTTTATTGGGTTTTGGGATACCGATAACAATGGAATCCTTCCATTGTTCGGGGAACGCGCTATTAGACAATAGAATATTAAAAATGGTAACCAATAAAGTAATAAGAGTCGAGGGTAGGATTTTAAGAACCCTATTGTTTATAGTGTCGGGCCCCGGGGCCTTCTTGGAGTGAAGCTCCTTAATGATTAGTTTCACCTCTTCGTTAGAGGTGGGTTTTATTACGTCGCCTGAAGGGCTCAGAGCGGAGCGACGTTCAACTTCACGATCAACTTCGTCAACGTGTGTCGGGTCGGCTGCTGCATTTGGAGAGCACTGACTCTCGAGACTATCGGCGAGGCATTCAGCCTTCTCATCGTCATCGAGCGCCGGCTGCAGTCCCGGTCTGTCCAAAGGAGGCATGACAGTGGGCGGCTCCTGTTTGAACGCGCGAGGCAGCTTCCAGAAAGCCACATGTGATGGCTTAAGGTTGCCGAGCAAGCGGTCCCAACGTTCGCCGCGGAGTTCTGCGATACGTTCCCGTACCACCCGCTGTAGGTAGCGGAGGTGGCGCCTATTCTCGACCGACGGATACCTGTCGTAAAGTCTAGTGGCTCTGTGCTTCTGTGTGAGTAAGTTCCTGACCTCTGGAGGCAGGTTTAGGCGATGCGGTTGCATCGTCGGAACCTGCCTGGAGCAGGCCTTGATCCTACTCTGTATGTGTGACGTCACATGAGAGATAGCACTGTGAGCCGTGTCGACCGAGTCGATGACGTCCGGTATACGGTCAAGGTCGTCGGACTTGATAGACTCGAGATCCTTTTCCAGCCGTTGCCAGTCGATCACTGTTTTCGTCGGTGGTTGAAAGTTAACCGGTGGGCCTAGATTTAGGACGACGGGCCGGTGGTCTGACTCTAATTCGTGAAAAACCTCGATTGAATTTACATTGAGCGTTACGTTTTTAAGTAACGCAACGTCTAGAATGTCGGGTCGGTGCGCGACGTTATCCGGATAACGTGTTGGTTCGTCGGGTGCTATTACTGAAAAATTCCGCGTGTCTGTGAGAGAGTCTAATAAAATTCCGTTTCTATTTGTGGCTCTACTGTTCCAGCTGGAGTGTTTGGCGTTAAGATCGCCGCCCACTATGACTGCGGCCCCGTGGCCGAGTATTGCTTCTATATCTGTGTCTAATATTTGTTTGTTCGGCGGAAGATAAGCTGAAATAACAGTGATCGGCTGGTGATTCGCCATACTGACCCGGATGGCAGAGGCCTCGATGTTAGTGAGGACCGGAGGATCTATAGGTATACAGTGTAGAGACCTTTTAAAATAAATGAGGGTGCCGCCCATACGGGTGGTGCGATCATTCCTAACTAAGTTATAATTAGCGATACGCGGATCGCGTATACGTGGTTTTAAAAATGTCTCTTGCACTAAGAATAGGTCTAATTGATGTTCGTGAGCGAACTCCTTCACCAAGTCTAGTTGAGGCTTAAGGCCTTGGGCGTTAAAATACGCTATACGGAGCGTATGTGGTTTGACCCGTCCGCTTACGTAATTAGGCATCGCGAATGTTGTTTTTATACTTTAGCCCTATTTCGGTGAGGGAACGGAATATTTTGCCGTTGTCTGCCATAACTTGCAGGAGCGACGGCGGGTCTTCCCGGACAGCATCGAGCCTGCTGGCCAGGGCTGTTATTTCATCAATGTCGAACATCTCTGACAGTTCGAACATGAACGCAAAGGTGCTGCCGCCTTTGCTACCTGTTGCCGCGGACGCGGGCGCCGGTGGCCTCGGTCGCGGGACCGACCCCGCCGGGCGGGACGCTAGCGGAGGCCGGAGGGGCGCGGGGGCCGCGAGAGTGGCCTCTGTGGCAGCGTTGGCAGCCGGAGGAGACCTCGCCCAGGCGTTTACCTTCGGAGGCGGCGCAGGTTTGAAGGTTGGAGTGAACTCCACCTTCTCTGCTCTGCCTTGCGGCTGGCGGCGCCCTGGGTGACGCTTGTGTTTGGGTGCCTTGGGACACCCGCGATAGCTCGCGGGGTGCCCCTTCTCCCCGCACAAGACGCAGGCCGGGGGCTCCGCGCATTGCGCTGGTCGAGGGCACTCTGGCGTGCCGTGTTTCCCGAGGCACTTCACACACCTCGGGGTGTGTTCGCAATTTCGTGCTGAGTGCCCGTATAATTGGCATCTGTGGCACTGACCGGGCCCCCCGCGGTTGCGAGGAGACTCAAGTGTCGACCGTGCGGCTGTATTTATAGGAGCCGGCGCACGTGCTACTGCACGTGTTTTGAAATGTGGCCGTATTTATGGGGCTCGGTGCACGTGCACGTGCACATGTTTTCAATTCGTGCTGTAGTATTTGCGCCGATACGGCCATTCATTCTGACAGGCGGTGCGCACTCTGCACCAGCCTAGTTGGTATTTGTAAGTTGTAGTGGATTCTTATAGATTCTCGTTAGTTCTTATCGACTGTTATTGTAACCGTAGGTTGTCGAAGGTTCTCGTAAAGTTCTCGAAGATTCTCGTAAAGTTCTCGAAGATTCTCGTAGAGGATTGAGTGTTCTCGTAGATTTCTCAAAGATGTTCTTAGAGAATTGGGAGGTTCTCGGATATTCTCGTAGAGGATTGGTAGTTTTTCGCAGAGTTCTCGGAGATTCTAGCATAGGATTCGGAGGTTCTCGTAGAGGTTTCGGAGGTTCTCGCAGAGTCCTCGCAGATTCTCGTAGGTTCTTGTAGACCTGTAAGTATAGAAAGTTTTTCTGAGTTGTGCATCTGTTATCAACTTGAGTTGCTTTGTTGTAGTTACATAAACACAAATGCTAAAATTATAATTGAGGGTTCTCAGTGGTTCTCGTAGAGTTCTCGGAGGGTTTCGTAAAGTTCTCGGAGGGTCTCGTAGAGTTCTCGGAGGGTCTCGTAGAGTTCTCGGAGGGTCTCGTAGAGTTCTCGTTGAACTGCAAAAATATAAAATTTTTAAGAGGCTTTTCGGAGGTTCTCGAAGAGTTCTCGGAGGGTCTTGTAGAGGTCTCGGAGGGTCTCGTAGAGTTCTCGGAGGGTCTCGTAGAGTTCTCGGAAGGTCTCGTAGAGTTCTCGTAGATTAATAAAAGGTTTTCATCAGGATGTTTTGAATTATAGAATAAAACTGTTCACATTGTGTATCCATCAAGAGTCCGTGGTTAGCACAAGTGTGTAACGTGAGTAGGTCAGAGGTAACACGCTCCAGATACTCGTTTGGATCTGTGGTGTGTACGTGTCTAATAACAATTCCACAAGGCTTCCCAACGGTATCTCTGGTGGATACATAAAGCAAACGTGGTTATCACAAATGTATGACATTGTTAGCCTGAGCTACCACAGCCAGAGGTACCAGGTTTGAGGCACTTTTCTCGTAGGACTCCCTCGTGGATTTATAAAAGATATTCGTCTGCTTTTTTTAAATTATTGAATAAAGGCACTTCCCCTTACTCTGATTATCCTCACACTGAGTCTTAGTGTGGCTGCAGTGACAGCCTTTCTCATATGATTGATGGAATGGGCTGGGTGTGTTGTGCAATAGGATCTCGGTGAGTGGGTAATTCGTTTTCCGCCGATACGGTCAACACGTAAATAAGCATGTACAGGTGCCATCCTGCAGCACCACGAGCTGACACCAAACTCTCGTTCTGCACTACGCAGCGCTCTCGTTCCAGTCAAATAAAGTAGACTTGAATCCTTTATCTTCGCTTCGGTAGATAAAGCACATAAGTGCACCGACATTTTCTTCATCGTCTCCATCAAGAAATGACTTGGTATCCCTCCCATCTGATTTCCATACTATGGGTATGCTTGCAGTCCTTGTGACCCTGCTTCCAACGGCGTATTGTTATCTACCAACGGTGCCTTCTGCTGGATGTTGGTTGGTCGCAGTTGATCAGGTCGTATCCCACTTCTGATGACGAGGAAAGAACCTCTGTATTGTTTTTTAAAAGGTGTGACGTCATTACTGTTGGCATCACAATTGCTATCTTGTTCTTCTTTCTCATTCTTCTAAAGAAAACTACACTAGCAGGTATTTTATTACTTTCGTTTATTCAACGGGCAGCGTTACGACGTCCCAGAGTATTCCGTACCGTACGACAGCCCGAACACGACTGACTCAAGTCAAGTGTCTACCGTGCCGCTGTATTTATACTACCCGGCGCACGTGCTACTGCACGTGTTTTCAATTCGTGTTGTAGTATTTGCGCTGATATATACAATAAAGAGGTATATTATTGTTAATACCACACATTAAAGCTCATGCTTATCAGAAAAATATATGAATTTTAGACGATTCATTTTTATTTTTTCTGAGATAATTTATAACATATTCATTAATTTATTTCCCGTATTTTTGAAAATATTATAACAGCTTTGTTTACGTATTTTTAAGAGACAAAATTATGTAAGTAGTAGCAGAAAAATGATCCTGAATGAAGCCCCATTTCATCAATTTTGTGTGAAGAGGTAACGGATAATCGTTTTTACGACATAAAATATCAAAATTTCAAAGCAAAAATTTCACGCTAATTGGAGATAAAGAAGTAGTAGCCTGATCTATTTGTGGCAATTTATAGTTTTGCCACGAAAAATATCTTATTTTTATCGGATTCGTAAATGCGTCCTTAAGACATAAATATAACACATTCAAATATTTTTATCCAGAATTGGATATGAAATCACTTATTGAAAGTAGAAAACTACCACCCATTCGAAAATGACACCTCAGATCTGAGAAGAACGGGCGTGAGGAACTAAGCGGGCTTCTTCGTTGTTCTTTTTAATTTTGTTAAAATCAAATTTATAACTTAAATAGCCTGAGAGCGGTCGCGCCATTCCTAATCTGTGTATGTGGTATCATTCAGAAAGTCATTTATGTTATTATTATGGAATTTCGTAATACATTTATTGTTTTGAACATTTTACATACAGAGTTCACAGTTGGTCGTTCACCTTTGCTTGATTTCATACTTTTTACAAGAAATGGGAATAAAACATGAAAATACACTTGCGTATACACCGGCACAAAATGGAAAAGCCGAAAGAGACATGAGGACCATAGTGGAATCAAGCAGGACTATGTTACAGGCGAGTAAGTTAAATAAATCTTTATGTGCAAACGCTGTAAGCACTATAGCTTATATCCTAAACAAAACAGGGAATGGAAGAGAATGAGAGAATACACCACTTCATCTATGAAAAAAGAACGAATACGATATAAGAAAATTATATAGTAACAATGACACAAACTACACACACGTACACAATATGCTTCCATACACACACACACACACACACACACACACACACACACACACACACACACACACACACACACACACACACACACACACACACACACACACACACACACACACACACACACAACAACATGCAGACACACAAAGACACACATCCTGTTCGTATAAATTTTTTCTTTTGTTATATTATATTTTTATAGACTTAATTGGTGATCCCTAGATTTTGGTACTGTTAATTTTAATTGATACGGAAGAGCGTGGCTTGCTGGCACAGGTGTTCCTTACTTAATAGAAGGTCACATCCACTATTATTGTACCTTTTGTTACTGGAATAAA
Organism: Leptidea sinapis; assembly: GCF_905404315.1. Taxonomy (NCBI): domain Eukaryota; kingdom Metazoa; phylum Arthropoda; class Insecta; order Lepidoptera; family Pieridae; genus Leptidea; species Leptidea sinapis. The sequence goes on from NC_066293.1 coordinate 1,015,009, forward strand.
TATTTTTTCATTTTTCCTTTTCAAATACCTAAAGAGAAAAGAAGAAAGTGCGATTGTAAAACAAAGAAAGTTACAGAATTTATTACCCAAATAGAAGACAAAAAGAAATTAAAAGAGACATCACTTTCTCGAAAGACACAGAAGCCATGAAGATAATGTAGGTTATATTTAACAGAAATGGGAGAAAAAAATTCGATTTTGTTTGGGGATTATCACGGTGCACTGCTTGAAACCATTTATTTCGACGTTTGTCATCTTGGGGAACATTTAAAAACATTTTATCAGGAGTTGCCTTTGTAGTATTCTTACATAATGGTACAAAACAAGAACGATAACTTTTGAGGTTCGACATTTTTAATATAAATTTAAATATTTAATAATGACAACAAAATTAAATAGATCAAAACACTGTATTTATTATTTTTCTATCAACTGCAATGAGTGAAAACTAACATTATGACGTCACACGCGCTCGGGTTTGTTCGGGAGTTGTCGGCGTGTCTTCGGTACTGGATTCAAAATTTTTTTTTTATTTTGAAATAACTTTTGAATTATTGCGAAAAAAAAAATAGTTTTGTTATAAAACTAATATATAATCTTTCCATTTATCACAAAAAAAATTTTTTTTCAAAAACCCAATTATTAAAGGGAAACGTGCATCTAGAGTGATTAGTATTTTTTTTTTATTTTCTTTTAAGATCTACCCTGATGCTAATGTAGCGCCACCCTGATTTAACGCATTTTGAAAAGAAACTTTTTCATAAACACACATGATTCTTCATGCTTCTTCCCTCCATACCCGTATCTGATGATACTTCTGTACTCCTGCCTCTACCCTCCATACCAAAGAGAATTTAAAAGAAACGGAACACAATTTCTAATAAGAAAAGAAATGTCATAAACATGTCAGTATGTTTGACAGATCGTCTTTTCTACTCTCTACTCTCTATACAGGCCTTTATTCACTTTGATTAGTGATAGTGGCAGGCACGCTGCAAGTGAGTGGGAAGGGAGGGCGGGCGCGCGGGACGTGGTTACTCGCACTTCACTCGTAAAAAAATAGGACACGCTTCCAATCACGTTACTACGCAGCCAACTAATCGCCTGGACTAATCAGTCGCTGTCCATTTTTTCGCTGTGATTTTTATTAAGAGCCTTTAAATAAATAGTTAGTTAGTTTTACAGTAACTAGTACATATTTCTTGATGTTTCATTAATCCCTTCCTGGAGACCTTCAACCCTAACGGTTAGCATTTTATGTACCCGCAATATCAACCCATTTGCATCAAATCAGTTAAATAAAAAGTTTGAAAAATTAATGAAGTTACTAACTACAGTTTCCTCTGCAGGTCAAGCAATAACGGCAGATTTGTTATTCTAAGCAGTAAGCAGCAGATGTTAATTGTACTGAATTTCGAAGATGGTGAAAGTCGCCGTCAGACGGCCCCTACTTCTTCTTCGATATTCATTATAATTGCTCCATAATAATATAAGACCTCACACGGTGTACCTACTAGAGATTTTTTTACATTGTAAAATATTTTGTATGTACCTACTCAAGAAGCAATACAAAATACTTTCACAGAGTTAATTGAGTACTTTAAAAGCAAAATTTGCCTTTTAATTTTTGGATAGAGTTTTTTATTGCATTTTTGTTTAAAAATTACAACGCATACTGTGTAGGTACTGTGCGGCGGCAGAAAAAAGATACCATGGATGACGGAAAACCTAAACGTCAGTCACGTCACTTCACTCTTGATTTTGACATATTATTTATTATTGACGTAAGGACATATCGAATTTTTTTTTATTCAGAGAAATCAGAAATCGTAAATATTATTATTTCTTTTTAGTTGAATTCGAATTATTTTTGGTTTATTTAATTAGGAATTGTAGCTCTAGAGAAAGAAAATGTTTCTATTACGTATTTACACAACCCCAGACTCAAGATATGGTATTTTGGTGTAGTAATATATCGGGTAAAACCAAAACAGGTTTTGTTGAGTCTGTTTCATCCTTTAATATTTACCGAATTATTTACGACCTGATATAAGATGTGTTTGTTTTATATCTGCCCTGATATTGTCAATTGAACGAAACTAGACAATTCAGCAATTTGAAATAAAACAAAAGTAGGTTGTTAATATTTGGGAACTGAAACGTAAGTACGTTGTAAGTATCTGATGAAATTTATAAACATAATACTGTTTCTTAGGGCTTTGAGGCCGGTTTTCACAACCCAAGTGACGTTACTTTAAATAATTGCATCTTGTTTCACTGCTGGAAGTGACAATACAGATGATGACACAAGTAATAAATTTAAAGTGTACATAAATTTGTCGCCCTTAGACTGCAAATTGCAAAAAATAGCCAGTAAATAGCTTAACCTTTTCCTCTGGTACTAACTGAAGTGATTACTTATCAAATTCACATTCAAATATTTTTATTCAAAATAGGATTTATAATCACTTATTGAACGTCAAAATCTACCACCCATTCAAAAGAAGCTGCCTCAGACCTGAGAAGAATGGGCGCAAGAAACTCACCGGGCTTTTTTTTTATATAAAATATGGATTACAATGTAATATCGTACAATAAACATTTCTAATTAAAGAGCCTGAGGGTGTTCGCTTTAATCCCAGTCCGTGGTGTCATTAAGAAAATCGTTTATGCTATAATAACCTTTCCCACACAAACGTTTTTTAACAATTTTAAATTTCGTAACACATTTGTTTTGTACATTTTCTGGGATCATATTGTAGAAGCATATACATCGCCCAACAAAAGACTTACTAACTCGACCCAACCGAGTAGTAGGCATAACAAGTTTATGTTTGTTCCTCATGTTAACATAATGAATTTCTCAGTTTCTAGAAAATTCCTCAATGTGCTTATGAACATACAAAACATTATCAAAAATGTATGAAGCAACAGTCAAAATGTTTATTTCTTTAAATTTTTCTCTTAATGATTCTTTAGGACCTAGGTTATAAATCTGATTTTCTTAACTGCATATGCTGCAGAACTAAGCCTATTCGCCAATCCTTCAATATGGGGGCCCCACTGCAATTTGGCATCAAGAGTAATGCCAAGAAATATAGCAGATTCCACTGGTTTTACCACCTCTCCATTTAATAAAATATTCACATCTACATTTTTGACATTCGGCGCGGTGAATTTAATATATTTGGTTTTATGATTATTTAACAATAAGTTATTGGCGCTAAACCAGTACACGATGTCAGATAGAGCATTGTTTAATTTGTCATATAAAACTTGGCTTCATTTCACTTTGAATATAAGTGAAGTGTCATCCGCAAACAATACCACCTTGTGTTTTTTTTCTACAAGGTTAGGTAGATCATTTATATAAATTAGGAAGAGGAAGGGTCCAAGAATAGACCCTTGTGGTACCCCCATACCGAGAGGAGTCCCAGGAGATCTCCTGCCATTCACCTCGACCCTCTGAATCCTATTATTTAAATATGAGATCAGAAAATCGAGTGCAGATCCTCTTATACCATAGTGGCATAGCTTCCTGACCAGCGTTGAATGTTGAACACAATCAAAAGCCTTAGATAAATCACAGAGGGAATCACAGAATGCACTTGCATTCTGTGATTCGCCACTATATACAAGACTATTATAGCTCACATGGGACATTGGGTGATCCGGAAAGCAGAAGACCCCGGTTTGAATCCAGATGTCCTATTAGTTTTTTTTTTTGTTCAATTTTGTACATTCTTAAAAATCCGAGCAAGGCTCGGTCGTCCGGATATTAAGTGTTAAAGTGAGTAAGCATTTGGCTTAAAATAATTTTTTCAAAAATTTTACTAAGGGTCGGCAACACCGAAACAGGGCGATAGTTATTCGGGTCAGAAGTGAGTCCCGATTTAAATATTGGTGTAATTTTAATTTATCTTCAAATAGTGGTACAATGCCAGGAATCAAGTTGGTCCAGGTGTTATACAAATACATGTGATGTTTGTGAATTTGGCTTAGCTTGAACAAAACTCTTATACAGAGTGTAAGACAACTACATCCCAGAATAAGGGTGTTGCAATTAGGCCTTGATCCTGAATATATTGGCTTTGTAAATTTTCAAAATAAAAAGTTATGTGATGAACACATAATCTAATATTTAATTTTTTTTATAATAAAAATACAATGCAGTCTGTATATTGTGATTAGTAGCTATCTGATTATCTGTTATATATAGACCCTAGCATTATAAAAAATTCAGAATATCGCTGTGATAGCTGACAGCATTATAAATGTTGTACAAGTGACATGGACTCTTATTATGTACTGTATATTGCAGTACAATGCTGGCTAGACAAGCTTACAATAAACTTTGACAATTTTTTTCTTGCTAAAATGCCAATAGATATGGTTCTCTATAGCATAGGAAGCTCTACAGAACCCTTCTGTATTTGAAGATTGTCTGTTTCAACCCAGCAGACATAGAAACTATGTCAATATAATATAAGTCTGAAATATTTATAGTGAAGTTTTTTCTTCCAGTACCAGTATGTCAGGTGATGTGCAAAATGGCTCATCACAGCCAGAAGATCTGGAGCCTCTGTTAGAAACCCAGGAACCTATTGAGGTGCTGGTCAAATGTGAGCTCATTGAAGTCTCTGATGAAGAAGAGGAACTCCCAAAAAAGTATGTTTTTCTGTTTTTACTTCTTGATTGATTCTAATAATTGATAAGTTTGTGAATCTACTTAACAATAAGTAGAAAAAAATATATTGATAGAACAGGGGAGTAAAATATTTTAGTGAAAATTCATATTTCTAATTTATTTGACATTCCATATAGAACAGTGCTTATCAACCTTGACTTAAAAAGCTAAGGGTCCTGGGTTTGATTCCTGGTATGAGCATAGAAATATGTAATGAACATGAATGTTTATTTCTGAGTCATAGATGTTTAAATGTATCTATGTATGTTTATTGAATGAAATATGTTATTATCTGGCACCCATAGCACTGGCTATGTAAAATATGCTTAATTTGGGGCAAGATAATTATTATTATTACTATTATATATTGAAACATTGAATCAGTTTTCTTGGTAGGTAATACTTTGATTAAATAAATATATATTTCAGAGTAAACATAATACAACAAAAACTATCACTGGTATGATCCACCTTGAGTAAGGTGTGCCTTGTACATTTCTTTTTTTATAATATCACCAATCTAATTTAATAATCATATTATGTTCATGAGTAAATAAAGTTTTTAAGGAACAGGGGACAAACAGGCATAGCTTCTACCAATTGCCACTATGTCACTTTTTTTTTAATTTTTGTTTTATAGTGATTCATACATGTTTACTAGGTAAAAGAAAGAAGGTGTTCTTGTGTTCTATGTTAATAAATAACTTTTTTAACTAGGCTGGGGATAATTACTATACTGATACACCTCCTCTACTACTATTACAGAAAAAAAAGAAAACGGACAGTCCCAAAAGAGCCAGTGCAGTGTTCTACTTGCGGGAAGGCTTTCCAAACTGGTTATGAGCTGAAGAAACATGTCCGTACACATACTGGCGAAAGACCCTACATGTGTCCGGAGTGCGGTAAGACTTATACACAGCCGGGACACCTGAGTATCCATGCTCTCTCCCACACTGGAGTGAAGAACTTCAACTGCACAGAGTGTGGATCGTCTTTCTACAGGAAAGCAGACCTGGACCGACACGAGAAGATCCACACGGGAGAAAAGCCTTTCCAGTGTGATGTCTGTTCGAAAAGCTTCACCCAGAAGAACAATATGGTGATGCACTACAAGACGCATATCGGTGATAAGCCTCATGAGTGCATGGTTTGCGGCAAGAGGTTTATCACCCGCAGTAAGCTGATGCAGCATTCCAAGAAGCATGAGAAGGATAAGAAGAAAAAAGGATTTTTATAATAAAATAGGTTATTGTTAATGTCTGGGTTTTATTTTGATAACTCCGGAATCTTGACGGTCTAGGGCTAGTCGTTAGCTTCCCTGAAATACGGCGAGGGCTTGCTGTTAAACAACTGAAAAAACAGACCAGGAATATAAGTTTTATGTGCGTGACTACGTCTTACGCTCACGATTTGTATGACACTTTGTGTTGGTGTGTGTGAATTTCTCAAAATAGAGGTTAGTTCTAAACTCAATTTTTTTTTGACGTTTTCACAGCTTCATAGTCTATCTAGACGTATAAATGATTTCTAAGGCCATTAGGTCGACCGTAATTTGATGTAAATAGGTTTCTATAATCACATTAATTCCATCATTATTAACCTTACCTACCGGCTGCTCTACCTCGGGGTTCATTATTCACGTCGAAGTTTGCTCCATGGAAGCATTAGGTAAACCAAAAACGCATAAGGCGCAGTATTGATTCCTCAAATTACCTATTATAAACTCTGATTTAAAAATGTCTCTCATTTTTCACCTCATATCTATCTTTGATTTTAAGGGGGAATGAAAAAAAAAGTCAAAACTGTCATGTGAAAAAGTTTCACTCTGAAATAATGTAGCAAGGTTTTGTTTTAATTCAAAGTAGCCAGTACGTCTAAATAATTATATGCTTAAACCCGTAATATATATATATTGCTACACATACAAAAACTATAACGGTATCAATCATATACTAGGGTATATGGGTACAAACAATGAACATCTCCAACGGAGATACAGCGAGATGAAAAGGAAAGCGAATCTATTGTTAACGATTTTGATTAACAAGTCGTAAGTTATAGTCAGCAAAACAAACTACATGAGTTTCTTAGTATTTTGAATACAAAACCACTAGCCGAGGCTTTTTACTACATTATATTTTTATTTTACGAATAAGTAAATCATTACTCGCTTACCGTCGCGGATTAGATAAGACGCTCTTTCGGTATCTCCTAATTTAAATTATTAATAAGTGGTTTTAAATGTTATGTTGTGGTCAAATTGTACACAGTTCAATTGTTAATTAGTGAATAAATTTAATTATAGATAATACAATTCAAACAATGATGTTGTAATAAATCAACATTTGCAAAGTTTTGTGAATATAAGAATCATTGTGTGAATAGCAGTGAGCACGTTGCGCATTAGCGGACAAACCGGTTGACGATAACCGTCAGTTTTTTAATACTGCTTGCTACACTTGATTTCTATTGAAATGTCTAATTGCAACGCATGTAAAAAATCAGTGCGCCAATCTGAGAAAATCATCTGCTGTCGTCCTAATTGTACGAGATCTTATCACTACCATTGCGTCGGATTGAGTTTAGACAATGCTAAGAAAATACCTTCGTGGACATGTCCATTATGTGTGAGCAAACTGCCCAGAGCTGGTGACAACACAGATACCCCGGTAAAATGTCTCGAGGATGTATCGTATATCACAACCAGGAAGGCTAATCCATCAACTGCTCGGTCCACGGAATACAGTTTGGGCAGCCCGAGTGCGCTAAAAGACGAGCTACCTTTATTAATTTCTAATGCTATAAAAAGTGAACTGTCGTCGGTTAAAAGCCAAATTTCATCTATAGAATCAACTCTCACTTACATAAGTAATCAATATGACGATTTGATAAAAGATCTGAGCACCACTTCTGCCGAATTAAAACGCCTGAGAGAAGAGAACGAACGGCTACGAGCAGATGTCGACACGCATACCACGCGTATAAAACGTTTGGAGGAAGAAAATGCAAGCCAACAACAGTGGAGTCGTTTGCAGAATATTGAGGTGGTGGGTGTACCAGAATCGAAAGATGAAGATACTACTGACATAGTGCTTAAACTGGCTGAAAAGATAGGTATTAGCATTCAGAGTGATGATGTGGAATTTGCGCACCGAGTCCAGGCCCGTCGAACAAGTAGTGCCGCTAAGGGTCGCACCATCATTGCTCGTTTCCGTCATCGTCGTACTAAGGACGCGATCATAGCAGCATCCCGTAAAAACCGGAATGTTAAACCGTCTGATGTTGGAATACGTGGCGAGGTTAGTACATTAGATAATACCAAAATTTACATAAATGAACATCTTAATAAGAATAACCGTACACTGTTCAGAGAATGCAAACAAAAATGGAAAGATATGAATTTTAAATTTATTTGGACAAAAAACTGCCGAATTTTTGTACGTCGCAACGAAACCTCGCCACCTATCTCTATTATAACCTCGGGGGATTTAATCAAAATATGCTAATTAGTTTATATGTACAGTTGTTTAGTTTTAATTTGTTACTCGTTTTTATCACTTGTTGTAATTTAATATGCATCACACCATACACTTTACACAACAACAACACATACAATAACTATACGAAAGAATACCTACACAACTTAGTAATAACTCACATTCACACTAAAAAACTGTTTTACACACATAATACATCACAACTCTTTCACAAAACAATTTCTTTTACAGTAATTTCAAAAAAAATAATGTATTTCCAAAGACTTGCAAAAAGTTTTGTATCTATATTTTTTATACTTATTTTCCTGATAGTAGATACTGTATATATATTATATTCCCGTCACATATTAGTTAGTGCTGATAACTCTCGGTTACAATTCAACTAATAATTACATAAAATTACAAATAAAATTTAAATCATTATTTTCTATTCAATTTATCATTAACTTTTACGTGACAATGCTTAAAATTATTACTTATTTATTTATTCATTATGTCTTCCACACTGAATAGGCAAAATATAGGATTAAACTTAATCTATCAAAATGTAAGAGGACTGCGGACAAAGACAAACATATTTTTTAATAACCTATCAATATCACAAATAGATATAGCACTTATTACTGAGTCGTGGTTATGTCCTAGTATTTTAGACTCGGAATTGTGCGATTCTGCGCGATTCGACGTATTTCGTCGTGACCGTACCACGAGTGGTGATGCGTTTGGTGGGGGAGTATTAATTGCTTGTGCGAAGCGATTCGGTGCTCGCCGGCGCTTTGACCTTGAACACGATGATCTGGAATGTATGTGCATATCTATACCTGCCCGCACTCTAGGCTCACTATGTGACTTAAATATCATTTGTGCTTATATTCCTCCTAACCAGATACTTCCATCACGGATACAGAAACTCTGCGAGATATTATCGCAATTATTTAATTCTCACCCTGATGATCATTTTATTCTGGCAGGGGATTTTAATTTGCCATGTATTGATTGGAAACAGGGGCATCCTATTGTACTAAAAAAAGGAAGCATCGTTATCCAGAATACTGCCACGGAGTTATTAAACTTAACAGCATTTCTTGGGTTAATTCAATATAATTTCTTTTTTAATACTCATAACAACCTACTAGACAATAAATCAAAATCACCTTTAGTTAAAGAGGATATTTTCCACCCTGTAATTGATATTTGTGTTATTGATATCGTATTACCGTCAATAAAACGTACTAATACGAAACGTTATTTCTATAATAAGGTAGATTATAATGCTGTAAACTACTTTTTTTCTAATTGGACTTCGCTTGAATGCTTACCACTGCATGACGCGATCGATAAATTTTACTCCATATTGTATGAATCGATATCGCAATTTGTACCTCATAAAACTGTTTCGCACACTTACACATATCCTATGTGGTACACTAAGGCTCTCATAAATATAATAAAAGAGAAAGCAAAATATCATCATCTATGGAAAAAATACAATAATCCGAACGACTATGCTTCCTTTTCTAAATTACGTCGGCGTGTTAAAAACGTTGAAAAAAGTTGCTATTCAGAATATATTAGGAACTCTGAGGATAAAATAAAATCTACACCTAAATTAATCTGGACTTATGTTAAATCCAAAAGAAATAATAAATCTGCTTACCCTGGCGTGATGCTTTATAAAGATGAGACTATCTCAAATCAATATGATATTTGTAATGCTTTTAATGATTTCTTCTTCAAAAATTTTATTTCACCTGCATCGCAATATAAAGTTTTTTCAGAGGAACGGTCTATTTGTCATGACACAATCAGCAATATTCAACTTACGATTGATGAGGTAAAAAAATTACTAAAAACTCTTGATACATCAAAAGGCCCGGGTTGTGAGAAAATTCCACCAAGCTTTCTGGTCGCTTGTTCTGCATCAGTATCAGCACCTATAACACTAATTTTTAATCGCTGCTTTCTTGAAGGATATTTCCCAAAAATATGGAAAACTGCTAATATTGTACCAATACATAAAAAAGGGTCTAAAGCATCTGTTGAAAATTATAGGCCTATATCAATACTTAATACGTTAGGTAAATTAATGGAAAGGGTAGCACACAATTACCTGTACCCCATAATCATTCGTCACTTACCTCTAGAGCAGCATGGTTTCATACATGGTCGCTCCACTAATACCAATCTTACTCTTTTTATTAATTACGTTCAGCGTGGAATGGATGATGGTTATCAAATTGACGTAATTTATACTGATTTTGAGAAGGCGTTTGATCGAGTCGACCATATTATACTTTTACGCAAGTTGCAGGAACTAGGGATTCGTGGTGATCTTCTTCGTTGGATGGAGTCTTACCTGTACAATCGTTCGCAAGCTGTGGTCTTGGCTGGGCATCGTTCTGACCTTGTGGATGTTCCTTCTGGAGTTCCGCAAGGGTCAATTTTGGGACCATTACTATATTTATCTTATTTATATGATATTGGCGACTGTTTCCAGTTTGCTAAATTTCTTATGTATGCTGACGACACTAAAATTTACGCTCGCATTAAGACTGAAATAGATTCAATAAACCTTCAGAGTGATTTGATCAGACTGTGTGACTATTATCATGACAACCGTATTGGAGTCAATGTAACTAAATGTTTTCAAATCACCTTTACGCGAAAAAGAATTAAAATACGAATACACATTACTTGATGTTCCTTTAACACGAACGAATAGCATTAGGGACTTAGAAATGGTGTTTGATACAAAAATGTCAATGTCAGATCACATTGCTGCAATAACTGAAAAAGCTTACAGGAATCTAGGTTTCGTTATACGTGTAAGTCAACCTTTTTCAGGTTTAGAGTGTATAAAAGTTCTTTATTTCTCATATGTTCGTAGCGTCTAAGAATACTGCTGTAATATCTGGAACCCATACTATAGGATATATATCGATGAAATAGAGAATATACAATCAAAATTTGTAAAGGTATTAGAATATCGCCTTCAGCATTATGGTTCTAGTTAGTTAGTTAATCCTGTAGCCAACATAAATTAATGCAATTAAAAGACCGGCGAACTTTACTAGATATGTTATTTCTGTATGACGTGTGCAGCAACAAAATTGACTGCCCCGAACTTACATCTTCATTCATGCAATTTAGAATCCCGAATAAGCGTACAAGGCATACCACCCTTTTTAATGTCCCAATTACTCACTCTATTTATGCACAGAATTCGGTGGTCTGCCGTACCCTTAGCTGCTATAATAAACATTTCTTACCAACAGATATATTCGTCCATACTAAAAGCTCTTTCAAAAAGGAAATCATTTTAAGTATACTGTAATCGAAGAGTTGAAAACGACTTAAGACATACGCACATACACTCATACACACATACACTCATACACACATACACACCTTTATATTTATTAGTTAATTATTTTTTATTTTGATTTAATCATAGTTTAATTAGAGCGTTAAATGTTATACCATAAATAGTGTGAACCTGTAATTGGCAGTCGGCCATCGCATAATATTTTTGTTATTAGTTTAATTTTTGTGTGCTGTTGGTTCAATAATAAAAAAAAAAAAAAAAAATTACAAATATCAATTTGTTTCTATTCTTCGATTATTATGCTGATATTAATAATAAGTATGCTATTTTGCGATAAAAAGTTTTACTTGCATCTTGGTTTCATAAAACTAAATTCAGATGAATCCGTTTCAAAATGTCACGTTCAAATACTAACTAACTAACTAACTAACTAATAAAACGTGTCAAGTTTTGTTGGTTGTGGAAGAAATTAATTGAAAACCATACTGTTATGATAGCTGGTAGCGTGTGGTGCGATCTTGGAATTACGTGACAAATGTCGCAGAAGACTCACAAGGGACTATACTATACTTACTGATCTGTTTTGCGCTGACTTTCTATCACGTGCAAGACTTTATTTAGAGGGTTGAGTTAGAAGCTTTTTATAGCCAGGGAACTCTTTTTAGTTCCCTATATTATGTATTGTAAGAGTACCTTAAGTAAAATAACCAAATTCTTTGGCATAAGTACTAGGTATACTTATATTATAAAGAGAAGATTTGAATTATTGTGAGCGTGTATATTATTATTTTTACACCAGAATAATAGATACTAAGGTATATTATCAATACTCGACATGGGTTGTATTTCATTAAAATAACAGATCCGTACGTAATCAGCAATGTTTTAAAAATAGATAACCAAATTAGCAAATGTTGGCTAGCGTTACTTTGCTGTCGAAAGTAAATAGGCGTTTCAATTTACATTTTAACGTTTATAATAATTTTGGCTCATTGATTAGTATCACGGAACTCTAATTTTTTCAGGATACTTGTATAAGATTCATTTATTTTATAATAGTTTAACTACAAAAATGGAGTTGGACATGACTGGACACGTGGTTTGATGTGAGATATTTAAGAATAAGTGGTTTAAAACAGTAATCATAATAACTAACACTTGGTGAAATCAGATCAGCAGTCAAGTTATATTTATAAAATTAAGTCATTTTTAAAATACTAATGTTGGAATATAGGATTAAAAAAGTATTACATCTTGTCTCAAGGTGACGAGCGCAGTTGTAGTGCCGCTCAGAATTTTTGGGTATTTGCAATAATTCTGAGCGGCACTGCATTGTAATGGGCAGGGCGTATCAATTATCATCAGCTGAGCGTCTTGCTCGTTTCGTCCCTTATTTAAATAAAATAAATAAATAAGTATTTTATGCAACAGTACAAATACTAGACCCAATAAATCATTTTATTTATAATTTTTGAGTTTATTCTTTCATTGGAATCCCATCATGAGTCAGCCAGGTTTAACTCTATTACCAAGTCTCTGATGTACTCTCCTTCCGTCAGTCCATCTGTCAGCGGACTATGTCTCTCAAGACTACCCAACGCCCCGATAATGCGTGATCAATAATTATGATCTGCCAATGTGTGTGTTAGCTAGTGGCTTAAATTTTAATAATCATAATACGAAAAAATCGCTAAGCGTAGCTAGAAGCACCTAAACGCTGGCGCAAATCAACAGGTTTAAACCATTCCAAAGCACTGATTGGAATTCAATAACAGAAACGCGAATGACGCCCTACTATTGAGCAGGAAAAACCTATGTACCTATACTTACCAGGATACTAACCGTAACACCATCCTTGGTGACTACACCCTGCTCCCAGGTGTTGTTTGTAATACTCGCAACAAGAATAACTGCGGTTGTTAAAAGCGGCAGGGCTTGACGACGAGCTACAAGTATGAGTGGCGAACACAATATGTAGTTCAATTCTGGACGCGGTGTTACTAGGACTCATTAGGTTAGGACTTGACAAATAGCCACCGTCTACTAATAAATAAATAATAATAAGCGTAGCTTTTACGACTAGTTAATAATATTACAGTTTAATGCTTGCACAGATTACTTTAAACACAATATATTTATAGTGATTAACATAATTAAACCATTAAAGATAACATAGATTTTATTAAAAGGCATAAAGGCATTTATTTTCTCAAAATTGGTTTCTTTAGAATTCTTTTTATGTCATTTCTTATACTACTAGATACTACTACCGCTTCGGAAACAAATGGCGCTCTGGGAGAGAAGAAGCGGCGCAAGAAACTCTCCCAACATTCTATTTTTTTGCGCTCTTTTCAATAAAAATATACAATATTGTACAGTCATTTCTATCGCTATAAAATAAACACAATCCAGTCCCAGACTGTCCGATCATTTAGATATTCAGCAGTGGAGTAATAGGATTTACGACAGAGCCATTTTTTTATAAAACATTTAAATTTATTTGTAGATTATGCCTGAATAGTGGCTGGGACTTTATTGTAGAAGTGTATACATTTACCCTTAAAGCTATTATGTATCTTATGAAGCCTACTAGAATTAGTTACAAGCAATCCCTTATTACTAGTGTTATAATAATGAAAATCACTATTAAGAGCAAAAAGGTGACGATTTTTGTGAACATATATTAAATTTTCATAAATGTACTGACAATGAACAGGCATAATATTTATTTCTTTAAATTTTTCTTTGAGAGACTGTCTATAACCAAGCTGATATATAGCACGAACAGCTCTCTTTTGCAGTGCAAACAATATATCAATGTCAGCAGCATGACCCCATAGTAATATACCGTACGTCATGATGCTGTGAAAATAACTAAAGTACACTAATCTAGCGGTCGCAACATTCGTGTACTCTCTAATCTTTCTAACTGCATATGCCGCAGAGCTGAGTCTATCTGCTAGATGGGTAATATGTGGACCCCACTGAAGCTTTTTATCTAACGTGATACCCAAGAAGACCGTAGTGTCCACAAGTTCCAATCTTTGGTCATTTATAAGTACGTTGGTTTGTACCTCCGCTGTGTTTGGTGTAATGAACGTTCTTCTCAAACTAACGCACTAACTTTGAGAGTGCATTGCTTACCTCGTCATCAATATCCGCACGTCGCTTTACTTTTAAAATAAGTGAAGTATCATCAGCAAACAATACAATCTCATGGCTATCATCTACCACAAACGGTAGATCGTTAATATATATAAGAAACAAGAAAGGACCGAGAATAGAACCCTGTGGAACACCTATTTCCACAGGTTTACCCGAGGACCGTTTGCCATTTACATCGACTATCTGAACTCTTTCGCTTAAATATGATTTTAACAGATTTAGGGCTCTATTTTTCACTCCATAATGCTTTAGTTTTAGGAGTTAAGTTTCATGGTGGTTGCAGTCAAATGCATTGGACAAATCACAAAAAATTCCCAATGCATCCTGCGACTCTTCCCAGGCGTCAAAGATGTACTCAATGAGTCTAGTACCCGCATTAATTGTTGATAAGCCCCTAGTGAAACCAAATTGATTTTTGTTCATTAACTTACAAAAATGCATTAGTAGCTGTTGAGGCAAAAGTTTTTCAAAAATTTTACTAAAAACAGGCAGCACTGAAATAGGTCTGAAATTAGCAGGGTCAAAAGAACTGCCCGATTTAAACAAAGGTATAACTTTGCTGTATTTCTTGAGGTCAGGGAACACACCCTCATCTATGCATTCATTAAATATTATTGCTAATTCAGGTGCTATAATGTCAAGTATGTATTTTACAATATTAGTCGAATGGCCCCATAGGTCTTTTGTATATTTTAGGTTAATTAATTTGAAGATTTTTATTATATTGCTACCTGTAACATACTTAAATTTCAAATCAGTGGAAGATACTGGTACGTGTAATTTAAGCATATCATATGCTGCTTTTGGCGAAGAGTTAAGGTCTTTGGTCGTGACAATCGGGATTTCGGAGAAGTATTTATCAAATTCATTTGCAATTTCTATTTCCGAATTTATAACGCGATTATTAATATTTAAACAGATAGAGGTGTTACGGCAATTCGATCTACCAGTTTCATTGTTAATTACACTCCAAGTCGGTTTTACTTTATTATTACTGTTTTTAATTTTATCTGCAATGAAACGTGTTTTTGCTTCATGACAAACTACTTTAAAGAGCTTGGAGTATTTTTTTACATATATTTTAAATTCTTCACTATTATTGTAATGTTTCTCATAATAAAGGTAATATAAGCGTTTACGACTTTTGTGGATACCCATTGTTGCCCAATCATTAAAACTATGTTTGTTGTTTACTGTCACCGTTACTGGAGTAAAAATCCTGTCAAATTCCTCACAGAAGGAATTGAAGACTAAGTTAAAGTGAAAATTAGCAGTTTCACCACAGTGTAAAAATGGTATCGTATTTACCAAATTATTTCTAAACCTCTCAAGACGGCTACCCGTAACTGGTATAATCTTCACCTTTTTTGGTCTGACATTGTCCAATCTTGTATTTACTTTTATAAGTTGCCCACTATGGTCGGACTGATGATTATTTCAAATTATGAGTTTACTAGTAATAGTAACATCTGTAAAAATATTATCTAAACAGGTTGCTGTTGTAGAAGTGATTCTAGTAGGTTCCCAAAATACATTGAACAAATTAAAACTTTGAAATAAATTTTTAAGGCTAGTACAATTGGCCGAAGGTTCAAGCAATTTTATATTAAAATCTCCACACACTATAATTGACTTGCTAGTTTTGCTAAATTTTGATAGTATCTCCTCCATTCTATGTTGGAATTGTTCATATGATGCAGTGGGGGGGCGGTATACACTTACAATAATAAATTGCTCTAGTTCTATACAAGCTATCTCAATTAGTTGTTCTATAGAGAGATTAACAATATCTCTTCTATTTTTACATATTAATCTATTATTAATAATAATTATGGAACCTCCATGTATTGCACTACTTCTACAAAACGAACTGACTACTTTATGTTCTCTAAAACTAAACTGGAGCTGATGACTCTTACGCCAATGTTCTGTACATAATATATCTATATTACAGCAGCTCAAAAACAGTTCAATTTCTAATTCCTTACTTGAGATACCTTGTATATTCTGGTGAACAATATTTATGAGCTTTATATTATGATTATCTATAGCAGTAACATTTATATTTGGTGAATGTTGCCTATTTTGTATGATATTGCAAGAGTTGTCCTCCCTTGTCAAATAACTTAATTTAAATTAATTGAAGAAAAATTCTTCATTGTTATTTAACAATAATATCGAATTCTCAATGTAAGAATCATCCAGGCACCACAACCAGCTCACGAGCATGACGCATGGACCAGACATCTTCGACCGTATTTAGGTTATTCGATGATTGCCTCAAAGTAGCATTTCATATTACAATATATTATAACAGCTCATATCAAAACCACAGCCAGGCTGCATTTATCCTGCTCAGTATTTGTGATAAGTTCCTGTTTAGTGACGTACAAATATTATACAATATTCTATATTAAATACGTGTATATTGTAAAATAATACAGTGTAACACACGTCGTCACAATGTAAGTATTACTTGTAAGTGAAGCCATCTATTTACAACTTATTTCCGGCACTTCGGGTGTATTTTTTGCTTAAC
This sequence comes from Leptidea sinapis, assembly GCF_905404315.1. Taxonomy (NCBI): domain Eukaryota; kingdom Metazoa; phylum Arthropoda; class Insecta; order Lepidoptera; family Pieridae; genus Leptidea; species Leptidea sinapis. The sequence goes on from NC_066293.1 coordinate 1,032,222, forward strand.
CCCATGTCTATAGACCAATTTAAATTTTGTTTCTTCGTTTGTAGGGGCTTATTCTTGATTGAAACTCAGAAATGTGTTACTAAGTGTGTGACGTAAGACGCCAGTAAGCTTGCCATCGAAAGCGATGACACGAAACGTCAAAAAATTATCTAAAAATAAGAGAAACCGAATCAGTTGTTTAACGAGAAAGCTAGACTATTGGAAATTAATTGGAAAATGAGTTCGCAAGACTTATCCGTGCAATGAAATGAACAGACCGAGAAATATTCCCACCGATAAATAAAAAGTAAATAATTGATTTTTTTTTAAATATTCACACTAAGTAAATGTGAGTACTTAAGTCGTGACAGGGGAAAGGTCATTCATCACGACAACGTTAGAGCACACATATCTTTAGCCTCTCAGGAAACAATAAGAGGTCTTGGTTGGGAGATGTTAATGTATCGTGTTTCGGTCTCTTCAAGTTCCTTAGGTAGTGTCAGGTTAATATAATGTGAGCGCTGCCAAATTTATGTATGTATTTATATTATATATTTTGTTAAAAAGTCCCAAAATTTCTACAGCGCTGTGATCATGTACTCACTACTAAGATGGCAAAAAGTCATCGAATAACATGGCACATTACCGCACATACTATATCGCTATATTACATATATTATAATGTAATTAAATGATAATAACCTTAAAAAATAACGAGAACGAGAGTATTGGTATAAAATGCGAATAACCTGTTTTCGTAACCATTATTCATTAAATATTTATAACTATGGATCAATGTTTGTTCTGTTACTCTTTATATGTCTGGGAGTTAAACGGGAACCATCTATTACAGGTTATCGTACACAACACTCGTGTGGCTGGTGGCCAGTGGGGTCCTCTCTGCTACTGGTGATGATGATTTTAGCACCTTTTATGAGCAATTTGGTAAGTGTTCAACCAACTTTAAGAAAGAAAGAGGTCCCTAATTGAAATTGACCATAAATGACCAACGTGATGTCGCACCGATAAATATTTCATAATATATCTTTTTTTTTTTTACATAAAATTAATACTATCACTACGGGGAAGTTTACCAAGAATACTGTGCCGCATTTTACGTTGGATAGCTAGGCTGATCCGTTCACCGAAATAGCTGCCAGAGCTTGGGTTGCCAGTAGCCCTATTGAGGCGAGAAGATAGTACTTTGTACATTCTCCGCGCCTCGGGGCCCCACGGGCGAAGTTTCTCGACACCAAACGGCATAAAGATGTATGACTCACTGAGACCGACATATTTGCGACGCTTGCTGTCTTCGGCAGTCTAAGCAGCAGCCCCAGCACCAATTGACGTAACTTGGACATGAGAAGGAGCCAGAGTGTCGACTCAAGTTGCGTCCCACACCAGCGCCCTTCCACGTTCCCAAGCCACCAGGGTCACTCCATCAGGACGCTTGCCATCGCGGCGGGTAATACCATTTGGCTCTAAAACAGCTGGTATATTGAGAGCTGCAAATGCCACTTCATTAATGCTGGCAGACGACTGATACGCCCTGCCGATTTTAGGCAGGATTTCCCGTGACGCCCATCTACCTGAACGCTACATCTATATTAATGTGGTTCATTCAGTTTAAAAACCTAGCTAAATTTATTTAAACTAAATTAAATTCAATATTATTTTGAACAAGTCTTAAGATTCTACTTGGGTAGAAAGTCTTGTTTCGGTCCGACACTCTTTATCTAAATATCATTTATGGATCACGAATTAAGTTATATTCATTGTGTGTGAAGTGTAATTTGCGTCTTATTTCAGATGTGCCCAAAATAAAACAATGTGAACAGATCACAGGAGAGTTGAGCCGGTGCCACAATTGTTACAGATGTGACGCAGAGGAAGTCAAGAATCGTGTCATCAGGAATCTAACGTACGTATCAGCTTAAATTTATTTTACTATCTTTGTCTCTTTATAGGAGATTTAGGTCATGGATTTATTTATAGTAACAATAACGTAGTATTTAACAGTATGAAAAAGTAATTATTTCGGAATTACAAAAGAACGGGAAGGGAGTGCTGTTGTGAAAATGTTGTACCTACTTACTTAAGTTATGTTTGATAAAAACTTGTCCAAACAAATTTTTGAATTTGTAGATTTACACATACATGTGCGTGAATGTGTGTGTGTGTGTGTGAATGTGAATAAGGAGTCTTAGCCGCTTCTGTTCTATATATTTTTTATCGATTAATGTATTGTGTATCTAGTGATATATTTGTATCCATAATGTTTTACACTGTTCCTACGAGGTCCTAATCCTACCAGGATTCTGTATCTCTGCGTCTCGTGATTTGATGTAAAATATCCACTCTGTACGTCTAAGAATTTCGCAAAATAATAAATGGAACAAGTGCGAGAAATCTTCTCTTGGTTTCTTCCGTTGTAGTGATTCATGTGACGTCAAAAAGTATTTGAATCGAATCAATTTTTAAAAAGGAGGTGACTTTATATAAGAATAAATGACGAGAGTGATCGTATGAGATATGGCCTCCTCGATACAGTGCAGTTCCACTCAGGGTTATTGAACTCAAAATTCTGACCTGCGTCGCAATTATTACCTTGCAACATAAGATATTCAGTATGATCAGCCCAATAATTTCACTAGATAAAGCGCCCATAACACCGAAACATATCCGGCAGAAAAAATTCGCCATCGAGCCGGCAATGTGACAAGAAGCTGCCCACTGATAACTAAACTAACTTAAAAAAATGGTAGTTTATCCGTTTATTTGTGTGTTTATGCACGCAGCTCCTTGCCTCAGGAATTAATATTAACTACCTTCTTTTGTGTAACAAGCTCACCACGGAGCCGCCGCGTCAGTTCGACCCTAGTTCGCCACGTTCCAATGTGTTTTCTATTTCAAATGTATGTTCATTGGAGGTTTTTAATAAAACCCTAGGCCAGCACCTCATTGGCGTATTTCCAGCAATTATACATATAATCGATGTTCAAACGGAGTCTGCCTCCGCCTGCCTATCTATACGAAGATGTTCGTCACACGATATATCCTCTCTCTTACCTATTTAATGAGAATGGGAACTTACAAATAGGTTTAGCTTTTTTAAAAACCTGTGGGAACTCATTGATTTTACGGGGTTAAAAATAGTCTATCTCTCTCTTCAGATTTTAACAATACTCTTATAAAAATCACATCAGTCCGTTGCGACGTGATTGAACCTATAATAATGAATGAAAACTATCATAACATAGTAAAAATACAAGCTATTTAGGTATCTAGTGTGAAATAAATGAGATTTTGGGTACGTAATAGTTATTAATTTAAATTATTAAAACTTCATGTAGAAAGGAAGCAGGGGCTTCAATATAGCCCTGGCGACTTGCCTACCCCATATGTGGTACATGTACCACAGTATGTGTACCGGCTGCATAGTGGCAGTAGTCTCCCGCAGACATGCCAGCGCTCATTTAGCATTTTATTTAAACCTTTTTAATTTTTACCCCTTTATAATATATTTGATTTTCAGTTTCAACGATCAACATTGCAACTCTGCTGCAGAAATATGCTGTATACCACAAAGCGACCTGAAGGCTACCAGTGAGAGGTAAGTAACAGCTGGAGATTCTCCAGAAGAAACCTTCATGAAAAGGTACTGGAAGTGAAAAAACCGTATTGTCACAGGTGACTAATAGAGCATCAGGGAGTAAGTAGTGATTTAGTATCAGTTAGAACGGCGGACGTGTAACATCTCGTAAATGTGGTGTATTTCAGTATATACCTTACTGCGGAAACTTTTCCACTATTGGCTACTATACCAATCATAATACTTCATTTCATCAGTAAGTCTCTTTTATAACTGAACTGCTGTTTTGGAAGTGAAACTGTCGAAATAGTATGTCGTCACGATGGTCGGTTACACGCCATGTTGTTTTTTTAAACAATATTCAGTATACTAACCAAATATTTTTCTTAAGCCTTATCTACCCAATTTCTGTAAAGTTGTAAATATGTAGCAAAAAAATGATATGTTATAAAGTTGCTACACTTTACCAGTGGGAGGCTCCTTTGCACAGGATGCCGGATAGATTATGGGTACCACAACGGCGCCTATTTCTGCCGCGAAGCAGTAATGTGTAAGCATTATTGTGTTTCGGTCTGAAGAGCGCCGTAGCTAGTGAAATTACTGGGCAAATGAGACTTAACATGGCGACGAGCGCAGTTGTAATGCCGCTCAGAGTTTTTGGGGTTTTTAAGAATCCTAAGCGGCACTGCATTATGATGGGCAGGGCGTATCAATTACCATCTCGTCCCATATTTCCATAAAAAAAGATAACACTTCTTACCTGTGTACACTCGTACAAACACATATTTTTCTTAAATAAAATACGGCCATAATTTTTCACAATGAACACTGCACAAGTCCCTCAATATCCGGAGAGTGCAAGCGTACATAAATGTCTTATTTATATAAATTCTAAAATAGAATTATATGGCTGTGGTATAGGGTTAGTTCTCCGTCTCTCAGTTCACCCCGTTGGCGGGTTGATAACCGTTAACGATACATAAATGTATGGAGAGCCGAATACCGAATAGAACACGATATATATATCGTGTTCTATCGGTGCAACATAGTACTTTGAATCAATGACCATTTTCGTTTACCTACGCTATTAATACGCTAGCAGCCCTGTTACGACACACGTCAAGTGGTCACATAAAGCTTTCTTTTTCTTTCAGAGATACGATACCCTCAGCATATTCTTGTTGCATTTAGTTTATTTTTTCAGAGCAAGTAAAAATTGTGGAGTGACTTATCGAGAGGGCTTTCCACGCAAGAGGCGACCCAGCTTGAAATATGTTCTGCCCGGCCAGTATCCTTGGAGGGCGTGGATCTATGAGTAAGTATATATATTATCATTTATACAAAAAATGTCGCCAGCTAGTCTGGTTGACCTCTTATGTAAAACATTTGGCGGCATAACTAAGACGCTCCCGAGTAGAAGACGTGTCAGTGACGTGGGGTAACGGACATTCTAAGTGCAGAGGCTGTCGGGACGAAGATGAAAAGGTCACTTATGTAATCTTGGAAAGGAAAAATCTGTCTCACTGAGAAGTCTGTGATCATCCTAGTTCTGAACATCTGGGAGAAGCTGGTTTGGTTGGAGTGATCCGCCAATCTATGCACCATAGCATACTATAGCCTCACATGGAGTCCATTCCAATAATAGTAGGCAATAAACCGTTTCAGCACAATACAGGATTTTAAGCCGCTGTGCGCCGCTACGTTGATCGACCGCAGCAGCCACGCCCTCGTCACCCTAGCTTCTTGTCTCCAGGGCAGAGACAAAGATTCAATTAAAATTAAATTCAGCAGAAATCAAACAGCCTCTGAAGATGTTGAGGGGATTTACTTTTCGGGTGGCCTGAATAAATGTAAGTAACCATTTTGGATTTTTGTCTCAGTTTACCATTTTCATAGAGAATGGGTGGTGTATGTATTTCTCAACTTTTGAGAGGTTGCTAATTAAAAGATTCGATAAAATTTGTACAAAACTAAAGGAAATGGCAATAAAATTCTCTCTCAGAGCGCCATTTGTTTCCGAAGCGGTAGTAGTATCTAGTATATTAGAAATGACATCAAAAAGAATTCTAAAGGGATCAATTTTGAGCGGCATGTGGAGGCACCTGAAGAAGCCGTAAGAGAATCGGCTGTTTGGGAAACAAAATAATAATAATAATATTGACACACTCTTACACAAATTTTCTTGTCCCAAACTAGGCATAGCCTGTGGCACTATAGGCACAAGACAACGATATATTTAATACAATATACTTACTTTAACATACATTATTCATATTCATCATATAAATGATTGCACCTACCGGGATACAAACCCGGGACCTCTAGCTTAGTAGTCAGGGTCACTAACCACTGGGCTATAGGGATCGTGATGTTTAAACAATTTGTAAATTATTAATTCAGTTTAAGTTTTGATTATAAAATGTCATAATAACGGATTATTTATTATTTTATTTTTATTTATTTATTAAAGCACACCACATCATATACAATACAATTTTCTTAATCTAATGTTACAATTAGTAGTTCTAAAGTATACGACAATTATGGTGAACATAAAAATTACAGAAAATACTCTCTAATTACTTCTGAAAAATAGAACTAATACTATCTAAGCTATGATAAAAACAAAAAAATAAAAAATGAAAGTACAAATTATAACTTTAACTTATTAAAATAATGAAAATAATGAAGACGAGAAAAAAAAAGAAAAACTACTTATTTCACAAATGCAGATTGAGTACCAGTGTTTAACAACACTTTCTTTAAACCTGACCAGCCCACCACCAAATATATCAAGTTCTGAATTGGTATCGTTTAACTTATTGTACTCGCGAAGAATTCGAGCGAGAGGCGCCTGAACTCCCAGGTTGGTTTTTACAGAAGGAACATGGAAGATTCTCTTGATTTTGAACCTTGGGAATAAATATGGGACAGCAAGGTTAATATTCTGCAAGAGGTTACTACATTGTGTTTGACCGTTAAGAGTTTGTACAAAAATATTACTCCGGCAAGAGATCTCCGATCGAGCAATGAAATCATATTAAATTTCCTGAGGCGCTGATGGTACGGGTGTCTATGAGAGAATCCAGTACTAATGTATGCAAGGTGTCGTGTGAATGCTCTTTGGATACTCTCGATGCGTTGCGAATGGATCGTATATAGGGGATTCCATATTATGTTTTAGTTGACCATGAAAATGAGCTGGCCATCATCACGACTCGGAAGCTGAGTTCTAAGTGGGTGAGGGAGGCGTGCCTCTGCCCGAACCCGCCACAAATATCGAGTAGATGTGTGATGGTCTCCGCAGACGATCACCAGGTAACCAGCTGAATGTATAAACTAAGCTGAAGAGTCATGTTGTAACATTAATTTTAATATATTTTTTATAATCGATATTAAAATGCTTGCAAAATACCTTTATTTAATTAAGGTGTGTGTGGATTGATGCATTTACTGTACTCAATAACTCTTGTTATAACATTTTACTAATTAATTTACATATTATCAAAGAATATGTAATAGTATATTGTGTATATTTTTTGACTTACTCGTGTAAGGCGTTTAGTATTTGACGTTTCAGTATTTTTGTTGCGTCACTTTACATAACATATTGTAATTGAAATGATTTGTAAAACGATGAACCTGTAGATGTTGATTTAAAATAGTGCCAATGAGGTTCTTGCCACTTCTCACTGGCACTATTTTAAATCAACATCTTCTCATTAATGCTCAACCTTTTCCGAAGTAGCAATATAAAAGGAAAAGAAAACTTTTGACATTCATTTATGTCATTTCGTCACCTAATAAAGTGAGTTTGATTTGATTTGAGTCAGTCAGATTCTATCTGAAGAGGCACTCTGTCAGAGTCAGTCTTATGATATCAACATAAATCGATTAGCCGGTATATACATAGGTATACCAAAAAAGCCTAGTTTTTTTATTATTTTTGTTTGCGGCCTGTGGCAGTGTATTGGTTTTCTGGGTATCAGGGTCAAACAACTGTTTGAAACACTCCCGCGACACACAATGTAGCGACCTCTATACAACGCCAAGCGATCGAGTTGTTCACAGAACACTTGATTCTACTAACACAATTCTAATTGCTCTGCGTCACATGAGTAAATAAATAAAACTGGTATTGAGAAAGGTATTACTTTAGAATTTTGAAATAAAAATTCTTTAGCTGCGTTGAGCGATTTTTAGTACAGGGGGAAAATTATGGATTCACGTCACGGTTGACCTCGACATGCTCGTGACCTCTGTGTATGAATTTTTTATATGGAAAATCAGGACACCTGTTGTTAGGTTATCACCGCCGCCCACATTCTTTTGCAACACCAGAGGAACCACAGGAGTGTTGCCAACCTTTAAGGAAGGTGTACGCGGATTATTGAAGGTACCCAAGTTGTATCGCCCCGGAAACACCGCACAAGGAAGCTCATTCCACAGCTTGGTTGTACGTGGAAAAAAGTTATTTTGCGTTTTGCTGTGGAGGAACGCCACACATCCAGTATCATGTCATGCGTAGGTGAAATTTAGGGGCAGGAATCAGGACAAAACAGTTCTTCGGAACGCTCCTCGTGAACCTATCACGAGGAGTGTTTCTTGGGTAGAATCTCTTTGAGGACACGCTGACATATTCTCGTGCAGGGATGGTGGGTTGGGCCTCGGTCCTCGACACTAACCTATGTGAAACATAGCAGCACTAAGCCACTATTTCACGCCGGTATTCTGTGCGAGTGTGGGACTCACTCATACTTTGAATATTTCTGTGGTTTACAGGTAATTCCAAATGTGCCCAAACAGGAGCACTGTCTGGAGGATAGCTCAGCTCCTCCTGCAGGCATGGGCTGCGTGATCACCCCGAAGCAAGAATACGAGCCAGAGCTAGGCGGCGGACTGTTCTGTATCGATGAGGTAAATAGTATGAACTGGCCATTTGGGTTTCCGAAAGTTTATGTAAGTGGACCTTTACCTTAATTACTGTAAACTCGTAAACGCAGCGGGAATTGCTGTGTGATATTCTTCACTAATTATTTTGCATATTGCATGCCTGTAACATGCATGGGCCATGCAGGGCTCTCTCAGGAAGTCGTCTTCTATCGAGTCTCTCTTGTCGCGGAGTAGGGTAAAATGAACCTTAACAACCCAGAAGACTTAAGTTTGCACGTTAACCACATATAAAGCCATTTGATCGTATCACCGCTCTTCGATACCACTTCCCTTAATGCCTCTCCTAGTATCGGAATACTGAGTATCGATATCTCAAACTATTCAATTTCACGGTCATTTGGAAGGCTAAGCCAAATTGAGTTTGAAGAAACTAGGGGTCATAAATAGAGTAACGCAAAACTATACAACGGCCATCATTCTAGCGCTCTACAAACCTGGCCACACATTGCTTACATCTGGCGTGATCCACTCCAGTATCAGTTCAAACCATTTGACATTGATATTCAACAAAGAGCTATTTCAATTGTCGGGGATCTAATACTTTGTAAACTTCTGTCTGTGGATAGCGCTTCCATGCGCGGTTTTTCCAGGACGATACGACATGGGTACAGAAAAACCCCTTCCTAAAACATCTTCACTGTACAGCTCTCTAAAAGGCCAGCTTAGCTTCAGTCATTCATCTGGTGAGAGCAAGAGGAGGCGAATTCCTCTGATTACAGGAGAGTGTGGGTGGAGGTGATCACTTCCCATCAGATGAACTGTACACTCGTAGTGCCCGTAGTTTTATCACTATTTCTCAAAGTCTAAGTGCTATGAGTTTTCTTTAGTGATAACCTAAAAGTAACCGCGCGGGCGCACCGCAGTTCTTTTTATCTTTTGTTATCTTATTTAAATTATTATTTTAATATTTTAGAAAAATATTGTTATTTGAAGGTGTTAGGTGTTTTTTGTATAAGAAATCAAGTTATTTCTATTGTATTTTTTATGTTATTGTCATACGAGACGAGCAGGACGTTCAGCTGATGGTTATTGATACGCCCTGCCCATAAAAATGCAGTACCGCTCAGAATTTTTTAAAAACCCAAAGATTCTAAGCGGCACTACAATTGAACTGGTCACCTTGAGACATAAGATGTTAAGTCTCATTTACCTTGCTGACACGTAACTGTTTAACAGCAGAAAAAGTCGCCGTTGTGGTAGCCATAATATAGGCATCCTGTGCAAAGGAGCCTCCCACTATTGTGATTCAATAAATTTGTCAAGGTATCCCTTGTTACAGAGTACCCACAGACATACATACAGTGTGAACGGCGTGACGATCCGCAGGAGCCACGGGAACGTCGTGCTCGTCACCGAGCTGTCACATTACATGGACTGGATTGACAAGAAGCTCAAACAACTAAATAACAACCGAAAGAAACACAAAACATAACATCCTTTGGCTTAACTAATAATATAATATATATATACATATATATTTTTTAATAAAACTTCTTTTGGTGCTTTATGAACAAAATGAGTTTGAGTGCGGAGTGCGGAGTGCGGAGTGGTCGGCGTCGAAACTGTATGATTAGTCTGTGTTACTATTTTGGTTAATATAAAATCCACTCTAATTCGTTTGTGAGCATTAATTCTGCTGTTATCATGCGTAGTTATATAACACTCTTCTTCATGCTCAATGAAGTGGCATTTCTTGCGGCGGCGTCGTGTGCCGGGTCATCTCCTTCCCTCAACAACCATATAGGTAAGGGAATGTTGGCTGGTCCATGTGTCAACTCGTGAACGGGTGTTGCTTGTAGTGCCAGGTCGACCTGTTATAGTTAATACATCATTGTATTTGTTAGATGGCATTACTAATTATGACAATAATCACGACCATCATGTTCACGAAGCATCCTTACACAAACAATGACTTCAAGCTCTAAAGGATGATGCATCCAATTTACGATAATTTATTTTAATACAATTTGTTCTTTATTACTTTTTATGAGATATTTAATATTTAAAACGTTTTTAACTTTGAGCACGACACATATTTTGGATGCAGCACCTTACAAACTAATTTGTTATGTATATTACAGCCATTGTAAAATACTCTACTTGATTGAAAAGAGTGGCCGTTGAGTTTCTTGTATGTTCTTCTCATGAGTTCTACTTATTCCGAACATGTGGTAGATTCAGAAATTTAAAAGAAATATTTGTAGCTTGTGACGATTCAAAAGCGCTTATGTTATGCCTAATTGAATAAACTTTATTTGACTTTGATTTTGTTGAAACCAATAACTAAGTTAACTAAGACAGAAGTCACAGACGACCCAAAGTCCAATAAATCAAGTTGTTATTTTTGATAATGTCAGATATAATAGATAATGTCAGTGGCAAAAATAAGGAATAAAAGTTGCCAACGATAAAAAAGGATTGTGTTGTTTTTTTTTTTAAATTTTCCACATTTTTAAAGTGAAACTTTTCTTCACCTTAAAAACATTTAATTAAAAATTTCGGAATAATATTATATTAAGGGTATAAAAATCGCTTTATCAATCTTAATTTTATACACTACACGGTCAGCTGCTGCGAACACTATTCAATATTCAAAATAGTGAGCTGATGTCAAGCGTGGCTGACCGTTTATGAGCTATCGATCTAAACAGTAACAATATATTCGCTTTCCTTTTCTATGTTGATATATCTGCGTTAGAGATGTTCATCTCTCTTGTCCGCTTTGTTCATTTATACGCTGGTATATTGTAACAGTGGATATTTTTGAGTGGTGTAAGTACAGCCAACGGGCGCTAGCGCCAAAGTAAGTTTAACATATAAGTAGAACATTTTCGCGATAAAAAGCCGAGGCAAGTGGGAAGAAGTGCGCGGGGGCACAGGAAGCCGGCGATCATAACTTGAGTGACGACTGAGCAGTGAGGGTTGGTACTTGTGAGTTTTAAGAGCGCATAAATGAGAAAGTGGTCAAAAATAAAGTTATTATTTATTTAATTCTATATAAATCAAATTATTTGTTTTTGTTTTCGTATTCTACAAAGAATACAATGGGTCTGTGATAACTTAAATAAGAAATAATGACAATTATTACGTTTTTACGTAGTTATACTATAAGTACATACTGAACTCAGCGACACAACAGCTAAGAGCAGCTGTCTGTATCTTTCTCGCTCGGCTAAACTCGCCGATGCCGATTTCACCTCAGAGACTGTAAATTAAATTGGTAGACTTGAGACCTGTAGTGCTACTCCGTGCTGAACCCGAGTACCGACTTACTGTGTCATGAATGGATCTCAGCGCGATGCGAGAGTCTATTGTAAAGTTGGGAGCGATCGGTCGTATACCAAGGTCGTCGGGAAGTGGGAACTAATATACACACAAACATCCATACGGCAGAAATCTGTAATGTGACCTTTAAATAAGTAAGGTGAAATTCGACGTAGGCTTTATATCATGCGTATTTATATAATATGGAATCTACACATACGCAAGACATTATTTCAGCAAAAAAACACCTTGTCTCTCAGCCCATAATTTTAAAAAGCACTCACATGTCACATTAAAATCAAAGATCAAAGAATATAACTACTCTCTGTTGAACAACAAATATGTAGCGTTATTACTAAAGTCAACAATATTCATTTAATAATAAATAAAATTATCGTCCCAGAATACCGTCCATATTACGCGCTTGTGACAAAAATGTGAGTTTTAAAGATTCTACGAAATATTTAAGTCCACTCCCAGACACAATGTCGAACTATGCTAAATTAAAAAAATTGGATGAAGAGTCGCTCCAGCAATTAAAAGAAGGAACAGGACCAGTCGACGAGTGCATCTGTTCCATGTTTCATGAGGAGGAACCGAAGAAGAGCTTGGCGACGTTTGTGAAGAAGGCGCTCAGGATGTCTTCCTCGAAAGCCAAAGAAGCATATTTCAAACTACGTCCGGACGATACAAAGACTATGAAAACAGGTTTGGGGTTTTATTATTATTTATTTATCTAAGAATTAACAGAAACATATGTTTGTAGTTATCGCTCGAGTTGAATGCAGTCGGGGCCTGTGGTTAAGAGCGGGAGTATCTCCCCCCGCTGTCCGCACGCCTCGCATGGCACGTCTGCAGTGTAGTGCTGTGCCGTTATCGTGTTTTTTTTTATAGGTACTTCTTTAGGCGCGTTTTGAAAAAATGATAAGAGTGAAATTTTAAGATGCGCGCGCATCACTGTAACACAAAAGTAACAGGTTGAAGTTGAAATAAAATTTCCTGACGTTTGCGTCATTCGTTATTTTTTTTTGTTTCTTCGTGCATTATTAGGACAGGCAAAGGGTTCAAGCCCATACAGCCGTATTCATTATTTAATAATTAATTGTCACAGCCATCTTTGCAAGTTTTTTACAAAATTGTTCTTTCTAAAAACGTGGAATAGCACGAGGACACACACGTACACTTTTTATTATAATAATTACTCATCCGATTCCATCAGGTCCGGTAACAAAAAAAACAACATGTTTTTATTTATGGCCAAGCACGAGAAATGGCGAAAAATGTTTTAGACATGTATGATGAAGAAAGGCATAACAAAAACATAAGATTTAATTATATGGTTAAAATTATGAAAATATTAATATAATAATTTTTAAATTGTAAACTTGAATCATTGTATAAATTTATGGACACACACACTCATGATTATCGTCATAAATTATAATAAGGTCACATCACAATCGCATTCCTGAAGTCGCGCGTAACCTGTATTTAGGTAGACAAATAATTTTTAAAGACCAGAAAATGTTATATAATATCATTATATATAATCATATTATATACAAAAATATATATTATATACAAAAGAAAGATGACCTGTAAAGTAACTGTAAAGAATTATATTATTACTAGCTGACCCGACAACCGGTTTTTTAATAATATGTCAATAATCCATACTAATCTTATATATAAAATGTCGTGTTACCAAACTCCTCCGAAACGGCTAAACCGATTTGTATCAAATTTTGTATGCATATCGGGTAGATCTGAGAATCGGTTAACATCTGTTTTTTATGCCAAAATATTTTTATTGCATTTTTTTAACTATTATATGTCAATACAACGTTTGCTCGGTCAGCTAGTAATATTATAAATGTGAATGTGTGTTTGTTTGTTACGCTTTCACGCCTAAACAACTAAACCGATTTTGATGAAATTTATTACAGAGATAGACAAGAGGTTGTAAAAGGTATAGGCTACCTTTTATCGCGAATAAAAGGCTTGGCAGGGTTGGACTATGGGTGTAAGTTTGTATGAGTGTTCGTCAATATCGAAGATAACACCATGCAAATTTGTATTTAGTCACTTGATAAGAATTAAATGAATATTTTGTTCTAGCATTTTAAAATTTTTTCCCTGTGTGGGATGAAAGTTCTATAGTTGGTAGCTTATCAAAATACAGTGTAAACTCTATATAACGACACTGAAGGGACTGTATATTTTATGGCGTTATAGAGAGTTGTTGTTAAATGAAGAGAAAATCAGAATAGAAAAAGAAAAAGTTTATTTCAGACGAGTGTACATAAAAAATAATCCTATTTGAACGCTATTGCGTATAGTCTGTTATTTTTGTCTGACGTCTTTTGCTACAGCAGTAATTATGTTGTATTTTTTTACTTATTTTATTAATATCTTGCAATATTGAGGCTTCTTGGTGATAAAGGAAGTAAATTTCCAATAATTTAGCTGCTTTCAGAGCTTCTTTAATGCTCGGCGGAGGCTCAGGCTCATTCGTCTCAACTTCTTCATCTCTTTTTTCTTGATCCTCAGTTTTTCTCACTGAATCCAAAACTTATTAGTCTGTGAGTGAATCTGTTGTAAGCAAGCAGTCGTCTACTTCGATGTAGGTTTGAAGATTTAACGTATTACTTGCCGTGTTGACCTATTGAATCCACTCAGTTAATGGAAGTCGTCGTCGCTATCAAACTCAGGTTCTGTTTCCAACTCATCACTCGTAGAATTGGTACAGAGTATAGCTTGATCCAAATCCTTGAATTTAGGTTTCTTTAATTTTTTGGAAGATTTCCCCTCGCCCTCAGCTTGGAGAATTTTTTCTTTGTTTTTCCATATTGTGAACACGGTAGAGCGACTAAATCCAAAGCGTTTGCCAACATCACTTATCTTCTCTCCCGTTTCTATTGCGCGAATCAGTAAAACTTTTTCGTCAATATACAGTGATTTTCTTTTACAAGACATGTTTACAGTTTGAAAGTTTGTGAGCAACTAAGAATATGATAACTTCACTCCTACTTATTAGTCATGGTCAACAACAGTCTACACGTGCAAGCAATCCCAATTTGGAAACAAAATAACGAATTATATTAGAAATATATAATATAAATATATAATATTAAATTAGAAAGTTCGGTATGCATGATGCCGACGGTCGAGTTAATTTCGGGCTAGGATGGTAAAGCGACAAAAGAACGTATACAGCTTGCAGTTTTTACTAATTTGAGCAACTTAAAAGGTACTTTAATATCGACAGAATGAAAACAAATAGGACATCTGTATATTTTGAGCAGTTATTGCAATCATATAATCTCAAGCTTTTATTCAAAGAGCCCACTCGTCTAAGCAGCAATACATGCATAGATAACTTTGCTCATAATATACGTGGCTGCACTAGTTCGGTATATAAACTAGGCATATCTGACCATACTGCGCAGGTTGTCCAGGTTCCAACTAAGAGAAGCGATCTTCTAAGCCACTGGTACATTCATAAACGGCAATTTTCGATTGAAAATATGAATAAATATTATGACTGCCTCAAAAGCTTATCCTTTCAAGAGGTGTACTCTGTAGATGACCCAAATTTGGCATACAATATTTTTTTAGACTTGATATTACTATTCAATAATTTATGTGTCCCTATTATTAAAATAAAAATATCCTCTACAAAACGACATAGATGGCTCTCCAGGGGTATAAGAACTTGCTCTAAAATTAAAAGGAAGCTTTTGTGGACGTCAAGATTAACTAAATGTAAATCAGATATAATTAAATTAAATGTTTATTCCAAAAGATTAAAATCAATTATAAAACTTACACAGAGGTCTCAAAATAACTATATAATAAAAAATTCCTCTAATAAAACAAAAGGCACTTGGAATATAATAAACGGTACCTTGAACAATATCTCTAGAGATGACATAGATGCCATTAGAATTGGATCAAAAATTGTCACTGATCCTCAAATGATAGCGCATGCATTCAACGATTCCTTTATAGATGAAATTAACAACGATTGCAAAAAAAGTGGTTATAATGATAATCCCAAATACATCACTAGACACCATCAACCTAACTCACTTTTTTTAACCCAACATGCTCCTATGACATTCTGGGTGCAATAAAGTCCTTAAAAACACACACATCTAAATACAACAGTAATAAAATATGTCGCTATCATAATATTAAGTTACATTATGAATCAGTGTATCGAATATGGTATATACCCAGATAAAATGAAAATTACGATAATAAAACCTAATTTTAAAAAAGAAGACAAACTTGATATGCTATTTTACAGGCCTATCGCCTTGATTCCAATCTTATAAAAAGTTTTTGAAAACATTATACACAAAAACATGTATTCTTACTTTGAAACATTTAATATTTTGACTAAGGAGCAAGTAGGCTTTAGGAAAAATAAGTCTATCAATGAAGCAATTTATAACTTTTTGGAAACGGTAATGACTAGTTTAGAAAAGAAAAAACGAGTGACAGCAATATTTATGGACATAACCAGAGCTTTTGACTATGTCGCCCATTTAATACTGATCAATAAATTAGAAACGTCTGGCATAAGAAACAATGCTCTTAATTTAATTAAATCATATTTATCTGGTAGACAACAATTAACAGAAATAACTAAAATAAATCTTATAACCAAAATGAAATATTTATCAGATCCCCGGGAAACAACATTTGGCGTGCCCCAAGGCAGTATTCTAGGACCACTGCTTTTTTTTATTTATATAAATGACCTTCCTCAAACTGTTAAGGATCCAATGGTCCTATTTGCAGACGATAGTACTTCCATAATTATTGACAACAATCCATTAACATATGAAAATTACATAAACAATTCGCTTAACGAACTAATAGAGTGGTTAAATTATAATAAACTAAAAATCAATCTAAATAAAACATGCGTGACGAAATTTGCTTACAAAAACACACAATCTTATGGATTAAATATAAATTATGACTGTAAAGCGATTAATGAAGAGAAGTCCACTAAATTCTTGGGCATTTATCTTGACCATAATCTGTCATGGAGAACACACATTGATTATGTCATTAAAAAACTAAATAGGTTCTCATTTGCTCTACATATGCTGAAGAAAGTAGTTGATATGACTGCGGTGTTAGCAGCATATCATGCGTTTGTAGACAGCACTCTGAGATATGGGATACTATTCTGGGGTAATGCTCCAGGGATTTATGAAGTATTCAAAGCTCAAAAGAAATGTGTTAGATCTGTCTGCTCACTAAAAGCAACCGAATCATGTAAACCTCACTTTATTAAATTAAATATTCTTAGAATGCCATCAATATATATTTATGAAGTAGCAGTTATGGTAAAGAATAATATCAATAAATATGTAACCCTAATTTCGAAACGAAACGACAACAAATTACGACCTTTGAAGTCCAGAACAGAGTTGTGTCGAAACAGCATCTTTACAATATTACTTCTGACAATATTAAGCGCGAAAATATATTCTACTTTAAGAAGTCACTCAAATCTTACTGAATAAAAAAAGCATACTACTCATTAAAAGATTTTCTTGACGATAAAACACTAAATAATAAAAATTAAACTTGAAAAATTTAACTCAAAATCATTGTGTAGCTAATGACATTGTATTATAAATTAAAATGAATAAGCTTATGAAATAATAACTATTGTATGATTGATGTTAATCTATGTTTATGTTTGCTTGGGATGTATATCTTTTTTTAGTATAGTACAGTATATTATAATTGTTACAGAAATTAAAACGTGAACTGACTATGTATTCCACTATAAATTTGCATGCCTTATGGGTTAGGATAAGAGTAGCTGTTAATTATAAGTCAACAACATCTTATTATTACCTTATCTTGCAAATAAAGTTGATTTGATTTGATTTCACTTTTTATTACTCAAATGTTGTCGTTTTTGAGTGGGTGTAATGCTATGTAGAGTGTATCATTGTATGGAATATAAGCTAAACCAACTATAGCCAATTAATTTCGATGCTTTAGGAAGTTTGTCCTTAAATCAAGTGATGTTACAGAGTTTACACTGTATATAATAAACCACAGCAGTTTGTAGTGTATTATTTGCAAGTATTTGTAGTATATTAAAAAATTAAAGATGCTACCCAAATTAACTATTGCCGGCGCACGAAGTCGCGGGTAAAAGCTAAATAAGCTGAATCAAGAATTAATTCGTAAAATATGCTCCCTGCCTACATTATAAAATAATGAAATTGTTTCACAGCAGAACTGTCAAACCGTGCATCAATAAATTGTCTCATAGAAAATAAGTCCATACAAAACAAATATATTGAAAATAAAAATAATTAAGGGTCCCAAATCGAAATAAAACTATCCTATCTCTCAAGTTAAACCGCACCATGAATTAATTCCCATTAAATTCCGTTTAGTTTAGGAGTTCACTGGAAACAAAAATCAGAACACTGGATATCTTATATCTTTAAACGAGCAATTCTTGTATATATATAATCTGAATCTCGGAAACGGCTCCAACGATTTTCATAAAATTAAGTATGCAGGGGATTTCGGGGGTGATAAATCGATCTAGCTAGGTTTCGATTTAAAAAAAATGATTTTATCCATGTTTGAATGAGAAACAGCTACAATAACATTAGAATACAAAGGTAAATTTCGCCACTATATACAAGACTATTATAGCTCAGATGGGACATTGGGTGATCCGGAAAGCAGAAGACCCCGGTTCGAATCCAGATGTCCTATTAGTTTTTTTTTTGTTCAAGTTTTGTACATTCTTAAAAATCCGAGCAAGGCTCGGTCGTCCGGATATTATTTATTATATTGAGAACATGATCCTTTAAATGTATTTCTGAGCTCAGCTAAACAATTATTTTTATACCTATTTAAGGTTTCTGTGAAGAAGTTTATGTTGGCATGTTTGCTATTAAAAATTCTTCATGTTCTTTCGGCATAGCAAAAGTAGGATACTTTTATTTATTATAAATAAAAGTTTCTAGCCCACAGTTTCACACGAAGCACAATACAGGTAAACCGTAAAGCTAGGCTTCTTTCGTATCTATTATATCATTTTTTCTTCTCTCTGGTTGTGGGTTATTTCCGTGACCGCATATTTTCCGCGATGTAAAGAAGTGGTTTTTTTGCATTCTCTATAATATGGCAGGGCGGAGAGCAGGAGTTCGGAATGATGGTTTAGGTAAGAACATCTCATGCAAAAATACAAAACTTCAGCCGCACCACGATATGTTTGACATGAACACTTAACTTACTTTAAACTAAAACTTTGTGGAATATGAAATTAACTGCCGGCTGTAGTGTCTTTTGACCTCTGGCGAATGTCTAAGGTTGGTGGTTACGAATCACGCAACGCTCCTGTGATTCCTCCGGTTTTGCAAGAGGATGTGGGCGGCGGTGATCACTTAAGAGCAGGTGACCCGTGCGATGGTTTGTCCTCCTCTTTCGTTAAACACACTCATTATAAATCACAAACAGCACTTAAGAAATTGATATTCCAGGAATTCATTCAGTAAAGGAGGAAGTGAAGAGAGACAAGCCATGCGGTAAATGTGGATGTGACTCAGAGAAGTTCGTGCTGAAGCACACGTACGCCAACATCCGTGTGACGACTCCTGACATCTCCTCCATCTGCCCTTGCTCGTCTGACTGCTTGCCAAGTAAGTGCAGAGTGACATAGCAGATCAGTTTTGTTCTTGGGTTCCAATGATTCACTGGTCACCAATTGGATATACTGTATCGAATATACTGTGATAAAATTTGCTCAATTTAAGCCTACTTTTTAACTTAATCAATGCAGCAATTGTTTTATTTATAGATCGCGATATTATATTTACATATATAACAAATAAGTGAATTCCATACTGTTTACTACGTCACGGCATCGCCTATGTCTATATACGGTTTGATATCCACCAGTATGATGTCATCTTGTTGTTTCAGTCTATGCGACTGTTGCATGTTTTCACACTAGCAATTTTACTGACAGACTGTATAAGACTTGTATCTGCAATTATTATTTTATATTATACTTTTATTGCGCTCCCAATCATATGCAACTTAAAGTTCTGTGATAAGCACAATCGATCTACGATAGGAATTGCTATTTTAAGTGCGACTTATACGCACGAGGCAAAACTGGGGGCTGAAGACGCCCAAGTAGAGGAATCGAACTTACTCCGGAAAAGTACGTACTGCTTTACAATGAGAATAATATATAAAAAAGATATTTGCTAGCCACCAGCCTGTATCTAAATATACAATGAATGATGAAACGTTAGAAATTTATCTTTGCTGCTCTGTTATCAAATCATGCCTGAGTTCTTTTCAGGTCTAAGGCATATTTTCAACTGGGTGGTAGTTGTTATGAATAAGTGATTTACTTAAATGAATGAATGAGGACTGGAATGACCGCCTTCAGACTAGTTAATTAAAAATTTTTATTGTAATCAAATTTAATTTAAAATAAGGAAGGCCGCTGAGTTTCTTGCGTTCATTGTCAGTTTGCGTTTTTTGCCTTATGTCTTGTGTGCTAACTTCATAACATCGTACTAAACAGTGGTCTCATGCCGTTGCCATATGTCAACGTGAGCAGACAGGAAGTTAATAGTGATTTTCATTATTATAACACTAGAAATAAGGGATTGCTTGTAATTAATTCTAGCAGGCTTCATACGATACATAATAGCTTTAATACATTCAGTATACACTTCTATAATAAAGTCCCAGCCACTGGTCAGGTTATTACCTATAAATAAATTTAAATGTTTTATTAAAAAATGGCTCTGTCGTAAATCCTATTACTCCACAGCTGAATATCTAAGGTAATGATCGGACAGCCTAGGACTAGACTATGATTGTGTTATAGGGATATAAATGACTGTACAATATTGTATGTTTTTATTGAAAAGACCGCAAAAAAAAGAATGCTGGCAGTGTTTCTTACGCCGTTTCTTCTCTCACAGAGCGCCATTTGTTTCCGAAGCGGTAGTAGTATCTAGTACATTAGAAATGACATCAAAAAGAATTCTAAATGAATTAATTTTGAGAAAATAAATTTCTTTTATGCCTTTTATTCGTTTATGCGCCCGTTCTTCTCAGGTTGAGACATATTTTTTCGAAAGGTGATTTACAATCCTACTTTGATTTAAAATATCTAGCATTAAATACTTTGATGTATCGCCTTCGACTTTGTTCCTACACATTAAACCTTCGTAGGAATTACTAATACTTCTATTGAACAATCTTCTATATCGAATCCAAATGTGACGGATCATGTTTGTGAATCATAGTTAACTGTCAAAATGTACTTTCAGATAAAGACAAGCTTTCAAACATTAAAGTCATCGTGGAGAGAGCTGATGTGAGTGAAGTCAAGATACAGGATCTCTCGGCGCAGGATCACCAGGATGAGAAGTGAAGTGGACATTAGTTTGAACACATTTCTTGAAGAATTGGTAGAGATTTTGCAGAAAGTTTTTTAATAATTGTATTAAATATGTGGGCTTAATAAAGCGAGTTATAAACCAGTTGTGTTTAATTTCATGTTTCATTAATTAACATCTATAGGGTAGATTAGAAATAGGAGAAATTGTTTAGCTAATGCTTTTCTATAGGAATAATAATTGAAAGTTTGGCGAAAATGAACTTCAACAGTAAATAAAATGCCTTCATTTACGTGAATTTGATATTTTGCGGTAAAAAAGATTTGAAAATTAGCTGACTTTTAAAGTACTATGTTCGTTGGTATTAATACCGGCTGCGCTGCCCGAGTAGAGCCGATATTAATACCGTCTTTGTGTTGCAGAAGAGGGCTATTTGCGCTATTTAAAATCAGAATTTTAAATGCTGCCTCTCAATAATCATGATAATGTTATAAATAAAATAAATAAATAAAATAAAAATATTTTATTTCGGACAGATTATATCATCCATAGCCAATTTTGCATTAAAAAAGGTATACAACATTACTTAATTAGATAACATTAATTAGTAAAAGAAAT
Organism: Leptidea sinapis; assembly: GCF_905404315.1. Classification (NCBI taxonomy): domain Eukaryota; kingdom Metazoa; phylum Arthropoda; class Insecta; order Lepidoptera; family Pieridae; genus Leptidea; species Leptidea sinapis. Next base: position 1,054,053 of record NC_066293.1, read on the forward strand.
TTTATATAAATTAGAATTAAAAAGTATAAATTAAAATTACAAATGGAAAATTAAAAATATTAAAAGTAACATTATTATACAAGAAAAAATTTTGGTATGTTTCGGTGGTAATGTTTTACCGTTTTCAATATACAATTTTTACGATTATTATATAATCTCGTCAGAAATCCCGCTCTAGCCCTACGCATTACAGCATAAAAATCGTCAACCCTGTGCATCGCAAACATACCCGACGCGCTACACCTCCATGGCAATTCCAGTAGAGACCGAAACGCATTGTTATATTGCACTCTGAGAGCGTCAAAGGTGGCTTTGGTGTAATTGTACCAGAGCTGAGAGGTGTAGAGTGCCTGGCAGTAGGCTTTGAACAGGGTGACCTTTACTTGTCGGGAACAGCGGGCGAAACGCCTAGCCAGCATATTGCTTTTTGCTGCCAGTGACCTTCTCTGTCTCTCTAGGTCCTCATTATCTTTCATCGTCTCACTTAGTACATGTCCTAGATATTTAAACTTAGTCACATATTGCAGTTCGGAGCCACATAGTTTTATAGGCAGTACATTTTCTGGACCTTTTTTGAATTTAAATATCATAACTTTAGTTTTAGACACATTATACCCATATATATCCCAAAGAGCCTCGGGCCACCGTATAGCACATGCTCCACACTGAGGTGGTCGTGGCCCGGGGACTTGCCACGCTGCATGTCACGCACGCACCGCGCCACCTCGTCAACTGACACGTGTAGCGTGCACGAGTCGCCCGCGCCCGCGTCGCCACCGGGGTGTGACTCATCGGTAGGGCATGCGCCGATTAAGGGGCAGTCTACACGGAATGTATTTACAAATAAGTTTGCTATATCTTTATGGTGGTGTAACCCACCCACCGACACAGGAGTACTACATTTAGGCTTTAATTTATTCGTTTCCTTCCAAAATTTTCCAAAGTCATTATTTCGTCCATTTTAATTTTGTCCTGATTGGATTGGCACCATTTTAATTTTTGCTTAAATGTTTTTCTAGAATTAGCCATTTCTTCATAAATATCTCCATGAGAAGGACGTCCATGCCGATTCCAAATCAGAAATGACTGTCTGGCCCTGGCATGGGACTCCCTCACATGTCGATTCCAGCCCACCACTGTCTTTTTCCTGGTTTTTGTTCCTCCTGTGTAGGTGTCAGTGGCAGCCCTAGTCATACATTCAATCATGCTAGCATATAACGAATCTATATACTGGTGGTGATCACGCATGTTACAACAAGTACCACAACACGGTAAGTTATTATATTTATAGTTATCTAGATATTGACTACATAATTCGGTATATTATATATAGGTATTATTCGGTTATGTATGTACAAAGGCACATTGGCGTAATATATAGAAACTGTGATAATCATAATGTGTTTCAATGACCTCTGACTGACCATTACTTATTTACTATTTAAAGTTTTTGTACCAGCCACAGATTGATGAGAACGGTGTGTATAATGAAGGATTTACACTTGTAAATAAAACCGCACCGATATCGACGTACGTTGAAAATCAACCTTACATCTAAATAAAAGGCATAAAAGGCATTTATTTTCTCAAAATTGATTCCTTTATTTTTTGATGTCATTTCTAATAACTACTAGATAGTACGATACGGTAGTAACCGCTTCGGAAACAAATGGCGCTCTGAGAGAGAAGAAGCGGCGCAAGAAACTCTCCCAGCATTCTTTTTTTTGCGCTCTTTTCAATAAAAATATACAATATTGTACAGTCATTTCTATCGCTATAAAATAATCACAATCTAGTTCCAGGCTGTCCGATAATTTAGATATTCAGCAGTGGACTAATAGGATTTACGACAGAGCCATTTTTTTATAAAACATTTAAATTTATTTGTAGATAATGCCTGAACAGTGGCTGGGACTTTATTATAGAAGTGTATACATTTATCCTTAAAGCTATTTTGTATCTTATGAAGCCTACTAGAATTAGTTACAAGCAATCCCTTATTTATAGTGTTATAATAATGAAAATCACTATTAAGAGCAAGAAGGTGACGATTTTTGTAAACGTATCTTAAATTTTCATAAATGTACTGACAATGAACAGGAATGATATTTATTTCTTTAAATGTTTCTTTGAGAGACTGTCTATAACTAAGCTGATATATAGCACGAATATCAATGTCAGCAGCATGACCCCATAGTAATATACCGTACGTCATGATGCTGTGAAAATAGCTGAAGTACACTAATCTATCGGTCGCAACATTCGAGTACTCTCTAATCTTTCTAACTGCATATGCCGTAGAGCTGAGTCTATCTGCTAGATGGGCAATATGTGGACCCCGCTGAAGCTTTTTATCTAACGTGATACCCAAGAGGACTGTAGTGTCCACAAGCTCCAATCTCTGGTCATTTATAAGTACGTTGGTTACCTCCACTGTGTTTGGTGTAATGAACCGTAAACACTTTGTTTTTTTACTGTTTAAGTGCAGATTATTCGTACGCACTATCTTTGAGAGTGCATTGCTTACCTCGTCATCAATATCCGCACGTCGCTTCACTTTAAAAATAAGTGAAGTATCATCAGCAAACAATGCAATCCCATGGCTATCATCTACCACAAACGGTAGAACGTTAATATATATAAGAAACAAGAAAGGACCGAGAATAGAACCCTGTGAAACACCTATTTCCACAGGCTTACCCGAAGACCGTTTGCCATTTACATCGACTATCTGAACTCTTTCGCTTAAATATGATTTTAACAGATTTAGGGCTCTATTTTTCACTCCATAATGCTTTAGTTTTAGGAGTAAAGTTTCATGGTGGACGCAGTCAAATGCTTTTGACAAATCACAAAAAATGCCCAATGCATCCTGTGACTCTTCCCAGGCGACAAAGATGTGCTCAATGAGTCTAGTACCCGCATGAATTGTTGATAAGCCCCTAGTGAAACCAAACTGATTTTTATTCATTAATTTACAAAAATGCATTTGTAGCTGTTGAAGCAAAAGTTTTTCAAAAATTTTACTAAAAACAGGCAGCACTGAAATAGGTCTGAAATTAGCAGGGTCAAAAGAACTGCCCGATTTAAACAAAGGTATAACTTTGCTGTACTTCATGAGGTCAGGGAACACACCCTCATCTATGCATTCATTAAATATTATTGTTAATTCAGGTGCTATAATGTCAAGTATGTATTTTACAATATTAGTCGAATGGCCCCATAGGTCTTTTGTATTTTTTAGGTTAATTAATTTGATGATTTTTATTATATCGCTACCTGTACATACTTAAATTTCAAATCAGTGGAAGATACTGGTACGTATAATTTTAGCATTTCATATGCTGCTTTTGGTGAAAAGTTAAGGTCGTGATAATCGGGATTTTGGAGAAGTATTTATCAAATTCATTTGCAATTTCTTTTCCGAATTTATAACGCTATTATAATATTTAAACAGACAGAGGTGTTACGGCAATTCGATCTACCAGTTTCATTGTTAATTACACTCCAAGTCTATCTGCAATGAAACGTGTTTTCACTTCATGACAAACTACTTTAAAGAGCTTGGAGTATTTTTTGCATATATTTTAAATATACTATTATTGTAATGTATGTCATAATAAAGGTCATATAAGCGTTTACGACTTTTGTGGATTCCCATTGTTGCCCAATCATTAAAACAATGTTTGTTGTTTACTGTCACCGTGGAGTTAAAATCCTGTCAAATTCCTCACAGAAGGAATTGAAGACTAAGTTATAGCTAAAATTAGCAGTTTCACCACAGTTTAAAAATGGTATCGTATTTACCAAATTACTTCTAAACCTCTCAAGACGGCTACCCGTAACTGCAATAATCGTCACCTTTTTGGTCTGACATTGACCAATCCTGTATTTACTTTTATAAGTTGCCCACTATAGTCGGACTGAAGATTATTCATTATGAGTTTACTAGTAATAGTAACATTTGTAAAAATATTATCCAAACAGGTTGCTGTTGTAGACGTGATTCTAGTAGGTTCCCAAAATACATTGAACAAATTAAAACTTTGAAATAATTTTTTAAGGCTAGTCCAATTGGCCGAATGTTCAAGCAAGTTTATATCAGTCAGTCACGCGCAACGGTCGTGCGCGGTCATGTATTTTATTAGTTAGTACGTGTGTGACAGTATACGTGCCTACCGAAACATTAGTTAAATTTTATTGTTAAAAAAAAAATGACGAGTCTTTGCAGTAGCTGTAAAGTAATAATAAATGAGTTATTAGCTTACATTCAGTGTAAACGGTGCCTTATGGATGAAGTTGGTCTTATTCAAGTTTGTTTATCGGGTTTCAAGGAATCCGATATCGAAAGTGCAAAGTTAGTTCTCCTTGAGGCTACCAAACAGAGGATAACCAGGAAAAGAGAGGGGGATCAAAAGAAGACGCTGAAAGAGATCGTGAGAATCCTTAAGGAAACAGATCCTGAAGATCTGCCCATCTTTGTGGCGAAGGACTTGTACCGACTTCCCCCTGTGACATTTGATCACGTTGATGCCACAGCGTTACTAAAGGATCTGTTGATTTTGAAACAAGACGTGAACACTATTAAAACCAACTACGTGACGTCATCTGATTTGTACGAGTTTAAAACCCAATTTCAATCGAATAATCTAAACGAAAACCAGAAGTTGAGGGTAGACGAAAAATTATCTACGAGGCCGCCGCCGGAGATATCGAAACCGGTCGGAGTTACAACGCCCGCTGCCCCCGCCCCTCCGTCAAGCCGCTACCCCGCCCCGCTGTCACCGCCGCCACCGCCACATCATAGCGCTCGCGAAGGCCGTGTCCGCCAAAACTCCACGGCCGCCGCCTCTGCTACGCTACACAAGGGTGGTAAACAAAAGGATAAAAGGCAAGTTACTCTTATTACTAGTAGCCCCAACTCCGAAAGCCTTACGAGCTTTTTTGACACAGAAGGCGGTTTCAAGACCGTTATTAACAAGAAAAGACACAGGAAAAATAAACCTAAGAACAAGACACTTACTATATCGCAGGGATCTATAAAAAGAGTTGGGACAGCAGTTTTAGCATCGAGCAATATTAAGGTGGCGCCACGACTGTCATACATCTACGCGTCCAGGTTCGATTCCCAAACCACCGACAATAATATTACTGATTTTCTACTAGAAAACAACGTTGAGCCTGTAAGGGTTGAAAAGTTGATTCAATTCAAAAAGTCTGACTTCTCATCGTTCAAAATCACAGTAAATAAGTCGGAAGAAAATACCTTATTGTCAGCTGATATTTGGCCAGTAGGTATAGAGTTCAGGCTATTCCAATTTAGACCTAAACGCTATTACCGCTCGATCGTTTGTTCTGCTAATCAGCCCTCTACACTGATAGGCGTTGAGAATACAGCCGTAAACAAAAATGACTAGTGTAAAAATGATCTCATTCAATTGCCGATCGGTCAAACGTTCCTGCCAGCATATTCGTGATCTATGTAGTGAATATCAGGTTATCGCGATACAGGAGCATTGGCTCCTACCTGATGATCTTGACTTCCTGAATACTATTGATGACAAGTTTGGAGCGTATGGTGTGTCCGCGGTAGATACGACGAGTGGTGTTCTCAAGGGTCGACCCTACGGAGGCGTCGCCATACTATGGAGAAACGATATTTTCCCTACAGTCAACCATATCGACTGTGGTAACCCACGTGTGGCAGCAGTCCGCTTAGAACTCGCGCGTCGCAGTATCATAGTGGTCTCAGTGTACATGCCCACAGAGGCCGCGGACAACCTACCTATGTTTACCGAATGCTTAGGAGTAATTAGTGCAGTGATCGCGTCACATGATGACGTAGAAAGTGTCATATGTCTCGGGGATTTTAATGGTGATGTGTCACATAAAAATAGCTTATTTGGTCGTGAATTAGTTGCCTATTGCGAGGAGGAAGACTGGACTTGTGCGGATGTGAGTACACTAGGTGTTACGTCAGGTACATACACGTACCTCAGCGACGCGCATGGCACGAATAGCTGGATCGACCATGTCGTAGTAACGAATGCTGCCCTGCGCGCGCTCAGGGGCGTGCGTGTACTCAATAATGTATATTGGTCGGATCATTTTCCTTTAGCTGTTGAATTCGATTTTGACGTAATTGTACCAAAAAGTGTTATTTTAAATAAAATACTTGTTAATAAAATTCAATGGGGATATAGGACCTCAGACCAGCAGTGTAATTATACCGAATTATGTAGTCAATATCTAGATAACTATAAATATAATAACTTACCGTGTTGTGGTACTTGTTGTAACATGCGTGATCACCACCAGTATATAGATTCGTTATATGCTAGCATGATTGAATGTATGACTAGGGCTGCCACTGACACCTACACAGGAGGAACAAAAACCAGGAAAAAGACAGTGGTGGGCTGGAATCGACATGTGAGGGAGTCCCATGCCAGGGCCAGACAGTCATTTCTGATTTGGAATCGGCATGGACGTCCTTCTCATGGAGATATTTATGAAGAAATGGCTAATTCTAGAAAAACATTTAAGCAAAAATTAAAATGGTGCCAATCCAATCAGGACAAAATTAAAATGGACGAAATAATGACTTTGGAAAATTTTGGAAGGAAACGAATAAATTAAAGCCTAAATGTAGTACTCCTGTGTCGGTGGGTGGTTTACACCACCATAAAGATATAGCAAACTTATTTGTAAATACATTCCGTGTAGACTGCCCCTTAATCGGCACATGCCCTACCGCTGAGTCACACCCCGGCGGCGACGCGGGCGCGGGCGACTGGTGCACGCTACACGTGTCAGTTGACGAGGTGGCGCGGTGCGTGCGTGACATGCAGCGTGGCAAGTCCCCGGGCCACGACCACCTCAGTGTGGAGCATGTGCTATACGGTGGCCCGAGGCTCTTTGAGATAATGGCTACATTATACAATTCATGTATCGATCATAGCTATCTCCCTGTAAATATGATGAAAACGAATGTAATACCGATCGTTAAAAACAGAGCTGGTGACGTCTCCGACCCTAAAAACTACCGCCCTATTTCTCTCACAACAATATTTTCAAAAATTTTTGAGAGATTGTTAATATCCCACTTAAATTGCAATATCAAATTACACTGCGGTCAGTTTGGTTTTCGTAGCGGTTTATCAACAGACTTAGCCATTTTTGCTTTAAAAAGTACTGTTAACTATTATCTCACTCGGGAAACATCCGTATATGGATGTTTCCTGGATCTGAGCAAAGCATTCGATACTATTAATTACAATATTTTGTGGAATAAACTGCGAGCTACCAAAGTACCTAGCAGGATAGTGGATTTGTTACAGTTTTGGTATACAAACCAAATTAACCAAGTAAAATGGCAAAATGATTTTTCCGATACCTATCGGTTAAATTGCGGCGTTAGGCAGGGTGGTCTGACGTCACCGATTCTATTTAACATCTATGTAAATGAACTGATCGGGGAACTGAGCAGTGCTAGGGCAGGCTGCCAGATTGGAGGCGTCAGCGTTAACAATCTGAGCTACGCTGATGACATGGCTCTGCTCAGTCCCTCGGTCTGCGGCTTGCGTAGCCTTATTGTCATTTGTGAAAAATATGCGGAAAAACATGGATTATTGTATAATGTGTCTAAAACTAAAGTTATGATATTTAAATTCAAAAAAGGTCCAGAAAATGTACTGCCTATAAAACTATGTGGCTCCGAACTGCAATATGTGACTAAGTTTAAATATCTAGGACATGTACTAAGTGAGACGATGAAAGATAATGAGGACCTAGAGAGACAGAGAAGGTCACTGGCAGCAAAAAGCAATATGCTGGCTAGGCGTTTCGCCCGCTGTTCCCGACAAGTAAAGGTCACCCTGTTCAAAGCCTACTGCCAGGCACTCTACACCTCTCAGCTCTGGTACAATTACACCAAAGCCACCTTTGACGCTCTCAGAGTGCAATATAACAATGCGTTTCGGTCTCTACTGGAATTGCCATGGAGGTGTAGCGCGTCGGGTATGTTTGCGATGCACAGGGTTGACGATTTTTATGCTGTAATGCGTAGGGCTAGAGCGGGATTTCTGACGAGATTATATAATAATCGTAAAAATTGTATATTGAAAACGGTAAAACATTACCACCGAAACATACCAAAATTTTTTCTTATATAATAATGTTACTTTTAATATTTTTAATTTTCCATTTCTAATTTTAATTTATACTTTTTAATTCTAATTTATATAAAATTTCTTTTACTAATTATTGTTATCTAATTAAGTAATGTTGTATACCTTTTTTAATGCAAAATTGGCTATGGATGATATAATCTGTCCGAAATAAAATATTTTTTTTTTTTTTTTTTATTTATATTAAAATCTCCACACACTATAATTGACTTGCTGGAGTTACGCAGGCCTAGCTTGGCTAAACCTGCATACGTTGCCACCCCGTACCTCGACGTAGTGCTGATCGAGCACCCATTGTCTTTTAGATTTCTTTAGTTTAACTGTAATATTGTTTAATCAGTCTTGTTCCAATTTACCTGTGAGTAACTAAATAAAGTGCTTTTTAAAAACATAATTCCCGACGCCCGATACATAACTCTGGTTTTGCTAAATTTTGATAGTACCTCCTCCATTCTATGTTGGAACTGTTCCTATGATGCAGTGGGGGGGGGGGGGGGGGGGTATACACTAACAATAAGAAATTGGTCTAGTTCTATACAAGTTATCTCAATTAGTTGTTCTATAGAGAGATTAACAATATGTCTTCTATTTTTACATTTTAATCTATTATTAATAATAATTAGGAAACCTCCATGTATTGCCCTACTTCTACAAAACGAACTGACTACTTTAAATTAGGTAGGCCTCAGATGAATTAATAGCAACTTGAAAAATAGGGTCTCACAATTTGTGTGAGACCTTCTCTTTTTTATTCTAAAATAGGCAGTATTACAAAATATAAATAGATAATAAAATATACGTCTATTTACCATTGGTAGTTTTCACATAAGAGAAACTATAAGCTAGTTACATATAATGAAACAAGAACAATAAGAAGAAACTGCATACACAAGACACAGTAAAATTAAATGGAAATTGTAGTATGACAGGTATTCAGCACTTACGAGAACTCACTCTTATCGAACACCTTGTCAATTATTGAATAGATGGAAACAAGAAACGTATATTGTGCAGTTTGACCTGGTGTAGTTACTGGGCACTTTGATAGCTTTTTGTAATATTAATTTGGCAGAATGTACTCTAGAGAGTAGCAAATTAGAGTAAAAACTGTATCAGCTATTTGACGTCTTATACGTAACGGTAGTTTATGATGCCTAATACATTCAAGCATATAGCCTGTATCATATTGATTACACTTGTGTATATTGTAAGTTTCTTACAAACATTTCGATCCTATAAATGTGAACTTAATATTGAGGATTTCAAACCTGAGAAAAGTGGCAATTAATCAATACCCTTTCTAATAACAAAACTGTTAATAGTTGTGCTCCTCCAAACCTTACCTCTGAAAACGGCATTGTTACTACGGACCCAATAGAGGTATGCGAAATTTTTAACAATTTTCTTGCAAATATAGGGACAAATTTGGCCAACAAAATACCTCAACAGTTTCATAATAGTTTCACATACACACTACCCATAGTTAACCACAACACCAAACATCATAATTTGTCACAATTTACTCCGTGTACTATAAATGAGGTTTCCAAAGTTATAGACAACTTCGATCCCAACACGAGTACAGAACTGGATGGTATAAGTACCAAAGCCATAAAGTGTATCAAAAGTCTTATAATAAATAAATTAACAAAATGTCCAAATCAACTTTTGTCTGAAGGTATCTTTCCGGACAGTCTAAAAGTTGCTAGAGTTACCCCACTATACAAAGCAGGCAATAAATCTAACCCTGAGAAATACCGACCAGTTTCGGTTCTACCAACATTCTCAAAAATTTTAGAAAAAATCATATATAATAGATTAGAGAAATACCTAACTGAGATAAACTTTATATATGATAAACAGTACGATTTCCGGCCAAAATCAAATACAGTTGGTGCCACCATTGATCTAGTAACCACAATAAAAACCAAAATAGATCAGAGGCAAGTGGCAATAGGAGTCTTTATTGATCTCAAAAAGGGTTTTGATATAGTCAGCCATACCCTGCTCCTAGAAAAACTGCAACATATCGGTGTAATAGAAACCGCACACAAAATCCTAGTGTCATACTTAAAAAGTCGGTATCAGATTGTAAAAATTGGAGCTCATCAAATCAAATCCAAGCTGCTGACATGCGGGGTTCCTCAGGGATCCCTTCAAGCACCTTTATTATTCCTGGTGTACGTAAATAACATACATCAAGCAGGTTTGCAGGGCCATCTTATACTTTATGCAGACGATACATGTCTATTTTACTTCGGAAAAAACTTAGAAGAACTAATGGGAAATGCACAAGATGATTTAAATATACTGCAAAAGTGGTTTCAATGTAACCTTTTAACTTTCAATGCCTCTAAAACGTCACATATGATATTTAGTGCTTAAAGTAAAAAACTACTTAACATTCCTAATCTTACCATTAACGTAGAAGTATTGCAAAAGACTTATGAAGAAAAATACCTTGGATTGACACTCAATAAACACTTAACATGGAAATCACACCTAATAAATATAAAAAAAAAAACTTTCATATCTAGTAGGCTCTCTACACAAAATAGTTCGGTGTATTCCAAAACAAGCTCGACTATTGATATATAATGCCCTAGTTGAGCCACACTTACTTTACCTCATTGAAATATGGGGTAATGCAGGCAAGACCAATATAAAACCAATCCAAACCCTACAAAAACGAATAATTTTTTTTTACATAATTATGACTACTTAACTCCTACAGAAACTATTTACAAAGAAACGAAATTATTGAACATTACTCAACTTTACAACTACTACACATGCATACTTATATATAAGATAACTCATAGACTCATTCACTCAAATACAACATAACACAATACCAACATATATGTATTACGTCGCGCCAGACACCTTGTATTACCTAGTATTAGAACCAACTATGGTAAAAATAATATAACATTTGGAGCATAGCTATACAATAACCTTCCGAAAACTGTTAGAGAAGCGACTTCGCTCAACATCTTCAAAAAAAGGCTGCTGTATCATTTACAAAGCAATGAATAAAAACATCTTATCATAATAACAATAAACTATATCTTGTAACTTGGATCACCGCCTTAAAAACCGGAAAGCAGCAATGTGCAAATTCGCCTCTGACTCACTGATTTAATGTAAGTGACGACCGTCTTAATGAGAAATTAAAGTTTTCTAAACCGAGAACAATATTCAAGGGTATTTTGAAAACATGAACATATATAAAGAGTTTTATTCTGGAAATTGAGAACATATCCACTTGTAGAAAACAGAAGATGTCTTGGTTTGTTTACCATATTGTAGATGCCTTTTTCAGACGTAGATTTTTTGTCATGTATAACACCAAGATTCCTGATTTCATTTTCAGAATTAAGAACAATGCCATTTACTTTATACTCGTGTTCTATTACACTTACATGAAAAAGTAATGCAATGAAATTTTAATATATTTGGGTCGAGTCTCAAATCTATCTAGATCCGCTTAAAGAATTGGACATATCTGGTGATATTTAAGAATATTTTTATATAATCAGCATACAGCCAAAAGATAGAAAATTTAAAGCAAAGACCTACAATCTACATCATTCATCATATAATAGAGGGCCTAGTAATGAGCCTTACGGCACTCCATATTGCAAAGTATACTATGAAGGGGCATACCCTTTTATAACAATTTTCAATGTAAGAGGAGAGGTATCTCTAATCTTCACAGGGTTTCCCACAAATCTATTTTAGAATCTTAAGACTCGGAAGCTGCTCTGTCACACGATGTTGTTTGATCCATTGGAGCGGATTTTCGTTATGTTCGGGCGCAGCCAGATTTTTTTGTTTGACTGACCAAGCGTTACGATCGGGCTATACATATAACACGGGCGTACATACTGAAACCAAACTTTTTTTTTTATATGAGAGGGGGCAAACGGTCAAGAGGCTCAGGGGATGGGGAGAGGTGAGGCAACCGCCCATGGACATCCGCAACAACAGGTGTGTCAAGAAATGCGTTGCCGGCCTTTAAGGTGGGAGTATGCTTTTTTCTTGAAGGTCCCTAAGTCGTATCTGTTCGGGAAGACCGCTGCCGGTAGTTGATTCCACAAAGTGGCTGTGCGAGGCAAGAAATTTCGAAGAAAACGCTCGGTTGTGGAATGCCAGACGTCTACGTGATACGGATGGTACTTTGCACGTAATGTCCGATGGTGGAATTCGGCCGCTGGAATCAACCCGAACAGCTCCTCTGAGCACTCCCCGTGATAAATGCGGTAGAAGATGCAGAGAGAACCCACATCTCTACGCAATGCTAGAGAATCAAGCCGATCGGAGATGACTTGATCGTCGAGATTCGAGCCGCTCTTCGTTGTATGCGGTCAAATGGAAGAAGCTGGTACTGGGGAGCAGCCCAGAGGTGAGAGCAGTACTCCGTGTGAGGCCGAATTTGCGCCTTATAAAGGAGTATTAAGGAATATTTAGTGAAGTACTGTCTCGCCTTACTGAGTACACCAAGTTTTTTAGAGGCCAGTGATCTCGAATCGAGGGGATACGACAAAGGGAGACTTTTTAGTGGTGAACGCACAAACTTGTGTCTTCTTGGGGTTGAATTGGACTAAATTTTATCGGCCCCATTCCGAGACTTTGCAAAGCATAGTCTCGATTTCAGACACAAGTTTGTTCCGGTTCTCGTCGACGCTATCCCGGGAAAAGTTCGCACGGCCGATGTAGGAAGCATACCCCGTGCTGTCGTCTGCATAGCAATGAATATTGCTGATTTGTAGCATATCATTGATATGAAGAAACAGCGTAGGGGATAGCACACAGCCTTGCGGGACACCAGCGTTTATGGGTTTTAAGTCGGAGCATGCACCGTTGATATCAACCTTGATGCTCCGATCAGCCAAAAAGCTAGTGACCCATTTGCACAACTTCTCGGGAAGCCCATAAGATGGCAGTTTCGCTATAAGCGCTTTATGCCACACCCGATCAAAGGCCTTCGCTATGTCCAAACTCACCGCCAACGCCTCTCCCTTCGACTCAACCGCTTGCGCCCATTTATGGGTGAGGTACGCAAAAAGATCACCAGCTGAGCGACCCTGACGGAAACCCTACTGGCAGTCGCTGATCAGCTGGTGCCCCTCTAGGTATCCCAAGAGCTGGCGGTTGATGATCGACTCCATTACTTTGGAGAAAATGGAGGTAATGGCAATGGGGCGGTAGTTGGACGGATCTGAGCGTACACCTTTCTTAGGGATCGGGTGCACTAAAGCCGCCTTCCATAATTTCGGGACTACGCCTGATGAGTAGGATAGCCGGAAAAGACGGGTAAGGACCGGCGCCAGTTCCGGAGCACATGTCCGCAGCACTATCGGGGGAATGCCATCGGGCCCGCTCTATTTGTGAATGTCCAAGGTGAGAAGCGCCTTAAGCACGGCACCATGCCGGATTTTTACCTCCGGCATATATGAATCGCACCGCAGAATATGCGGTGGTGGTGCACCTTGGTCATCCAGAGTCGAGTTGGACGCGAAGAGGGAGCCCAGGAGATCAGCTTTCTCTTTCGCGTCATGGGCCAGCGAGTCATCATCCCCGTGCAGTGGCGGAATGGCTGGCTGGCAGAAGTTTCCTTGGACAGCCTTGGTGAGCGACCAGAACGCACGAGTTCCCGAGGGAAGGCGTGCAAGTCTCTCGCCAATTCTGCCAATGTGCTTCGACTTTGCGTCAGCAGTAACTATTTTGAAGGACCTGGAGGCATGATTGAAGTGTTTTTTAAGTTCGCTGGAATTCACATCCTCAGATACCACCGCATTGACCCAAGCCTGATAACACTCCTGCTTTCGGCGAGAGGCCATTTTGCAGGAGCGGTCAAACCATGGTTGGGACCTGCCACCGATAGGCACAGAGGAGGATGGAATGAAGAGTTCCATACCTTGCCGTACCACATCAGCAACAGCGTCAGCAGCGGCATCTGGATATCCCAGCGAAAAACAGATCTGCCTCCACGGGTAGGATGCAAAAAAGCACCGCATCTCGTCCCACTCTGCTGACCTATAGTGCCACACGCGGCGACAGCCTAAGAACGCGTCATGGGCCAGCGGGGCCGTGTTAGGCGCGTGATCCATATGCTAAGGCGAAGTCGTGAACAGATCTCCCTGCATGATCGGTCGTACGTGAGCCTAGCCATTCAGCGTGGTGGGCGTTCAATCGCCAAGAAACACGATCTCTGCAGTGGGGATCTGCTCCAACACGGAATCTGTAGCCATTTGGATGTGTTCGAGGAGCCAGTCAGTCTCTGCGTTACCGCTATGGGACCTATACAGGCATGCGTAGATTCGCGGATGGTCATCGCAGTCTACACGCAGCCAGATGATGGATAGGTCCTGTCCTTCAAGAAAACTCAGGCGTCGAGAACAGACATCCTCCCTGACGTAAACGCACACGCTAGCCCGTGGTATAAAGGAGTGTTCCAAATTATACCCCGGGTAGGAAAGGTAAGATGAATCAGCCAGGGAGGATATCTGTGTCTCGGTTAAAAAGAGCAGGGCCGGCTTCGCCGTCTCCAGGTGAAAGTGGACGGCATTTAAATTTGAGCGAAGCCCCCTGATGTTGCAAAAGTCCACAGCGAGTGTGGAGGAGGGTGGTTTGAGCCTCCTGCTCTGTTTGCCCCGAGACAGCGCAGATTTGCCCCCTCCAGAATACACGGGGCAGCCTGGGCAACCACTGTAAGGTACAGGTCCTAATTATGGACGCCCAGAGACGGATTCTCCAGGGCTGCATAGCCTGGTACCGTCCTGGAGTAGTCTTTTTTTTGTCTGTGCTGCCATTTGTATTTGGGAGGGGGGGTGTAGGCCTCCGGATACCCCACTCACCGGACGAAACACAGCGGCATAGCCGCTATTTCACGCCGGTTTCGAGTGGGGGAGTGGTATTTCTCCGGGCGTGCCGGCCCAATTCGGTTGTGTCCGTGAGGACCCAACATGGCACTACCACTCCTAATGGTTCTACCACTCCTAAAACTTCGATTATACAGCATACAGAAGCATATTTAAAACGCGATTAGCCGCGGCAAGAATCGAGTAGTGTGAATTCCTCTTAACGGAATGTTTTAAGGTGATCTTAGCTGTCAGGTAATATTTTTTTACTATTCTTTATTGTGTCTCTAGTGCTTCGTTATCTCTATTAATCTGTTGTATGTTTAATTAATTTTGTTCTAAAGGGTTCTAAAAGCACCAGGTTCAAATGTTACTGTTACTGCCATTATGGTACAGCAGCTCATTGGGTTGGTCACAAAAGAACTTCGAACAAAATATCAACAAGATATCGGGTAGGTGTGTTGAGGTTACTTGAGACGTAAGCTTCTATTGAGTTTATTTATGTTATCGCTATATTGGTTTATATGACTTTTATTTTGTAGGTTGTACGGTTTTATTTATTTGGTATTAATATTTTTATATAATGCTCACGGATAGTGCTGGGGACATCTTTAACACCAGGGGTCAGATGCATTGACAGCGTTTAAATTTTAAGGCTACTTTTAGCTTGAAGGTTTCCAAGTATCGGTGTGAGCAATCTGCAGCCGGTAATTGATTCCACAAAATGGCTGTGCGAGGCAAGAAGTTACTCGTAAAACATGCGGTTATAGTTGCATTTTGACATAATGTCCGGTGATGACATGTTGCTATTAGATATCCGGTAGAATATGCAGAGAGAATCAACATTTCCACGCAACACCTAAAAAAGCCTATCGGAGATGACTTGATCGTCGATGATTCGAGCCACTCTTCGTTGTATGCGGTCAAATAGAAGAAGCTGGTACTGGGGAGCGCCCGCCTAGAGGTGAGAACTACTTCGTGAGGAATTATGAATTTCCGCCTTTTATAGTTAATGATCAAAGTGAAAGTACCCATATCGTATCATCCTGGAATCACCGCGCACGAAAGCTCATTCCACAGTGAAGAGGGTGTTCGTTGGTAATTTTTCAGAAATGTAATTTTAAGATAAGGAACATCATGAAGGAATTGAGTAATAGTTAGCAGACGACCGGCGTGTAATATCATGACGACGGATTCTTTTTATCACTCATATCCTTGACCTTTTCGCGATTACAGCTTGGCTAAGTTTAATTGGCGCTGATAACGTATAATAAGTTATAACAATCAATGTAATAAAATATATAATCAATATTAATGGTAGTGATGTATTTAATTACTTACATAGTTCAGTCTAGGCTAATTCTTAAGTGGTATAATATTTTCACTTAATAATTTACATTTTTTTTTACTTACTTGTGTAAGACATTGAGTATTTTGTTGCATCACTTTACATATTATATTGTAATTGAACGGCATAAAGGCATTTATTTTTTCTAAATTTATTCCTTTAGAATTCATTCAGTCCAAACAGAAATTATTTTTTAAAAACGATGAAGCTGTAAATTGTAAACTGTGATTTAAAACAATGAGTTTCATGCCACTTCTTCTCATTAAAAGCTAAACCTTTTCCAAAGTGTTGGTTGGTTGTTAGTAAATGTAAAAAGATAAGAAAAATTTGACATTTGTAAGTGTATTTCCTTGACTTTACATGCATAAAATAATTTTGTTGACGTTGACTAATAATTACAAAATAAAAATTTTATGTGTCGATTTGAAATGTTAAATTATTATTATAACACTAGAAATAAGGGATTGCTTGTAACTAATTCTAGTAGGCTTCATAAGATACATAATAGCTTTAAGGGTAAATGTATACACTTCTACAATAAAGTCCCAGCCACTGTTCAGGCATTATCTATAAATAAATTTAAATGTTTTATAAAAAAATGGCTCTGTCGTAAATCCTATTACTCCACTGCTGAATATCTAAATGATCGGACAGCCTGGGACTAGATTGTGATTATTTTATAGCGACTGTACAATATTGTATATTTTTATTGAAAAGAGCGCAAAAAAATGAATGCTGGGAGAGTTTCTTGCGCCGCTTCTCCTCTCTAAGAGCGCCATTTGTTTCCGAAGCGGTAGTAGTATCTAGTAGTATAAGAAATGACATCAAAAAGAATTCTAAAGGAATCAATTTTGAGAAAATAAATGCCTTTTATGCCTTTTAAATAAGAGTGTTCTATAGCGATATGACAATTTTATTACTAGGATTTTATTAATTGGATCTTACAACGTACATAATATGGAGATCATATGGATATGGATTTTAGTTGAAAATCTATCAAATTGCTTGTAATTTGGAAATAGAAGCGACAACACGGAATCAACAAATATGGTTAGCTCCAGCTAACTTGTTGTCTGTCAAATGTATCCGTTCGACTCGGTGTGCTCGAGTATTGTCGTCCATAAACAAAGCAGCACTTGCTGTAACAAGGTGACGCTGGCTATACATGAGGAATTAGGAACTTCGTGATGTAGCGGTGTGCATTTAGAGAGTCATTTTATATGATAACTGATTGTGTACGATCTTCAGAAATTATGCCAGCCCAAAACTGACAGACAACCCACCGTACGGCGTAATTTATTCAAAAAATACCTCTGCGTAACGTTGTCCTGGTCTTTTAGCACTTAATGACGTCAGTCCTCATCAAATAAAGAGATTTTGGCTTAATCAGAATATAAAACCTTGCTTCATTCTACATCTGTCCACGTCGCACAATTTTGGGAAAAACTTTACCATGCAATAAGGAGATATTACCCACGGAGTAATTTAGTAGGACTCCAAGCTTGTATATCGACTTCTACAGGTCTCCTGTTGACAGTCCATACGCTAAAACTCATATTATTTTATTCGATGTTATTTTAGACCTCCGGTTTCGTAAAGCTTGGCTCACAATATATCGTCACTCAGAACATCGTTTCCTTCCTTATCCCAGTCTTCTTTCAAGTAACCGTTTTCTTGGATCCTAGTCGGTGCTCTCTGAATAATGGAACGACTGACACCAAACATTTGCGACACAATATTGTGTACAGCCTACTTCAAGAAGAGTCACTATATTAACAGCGATAATTATCATGTCTGCCGTATTACGGTATATTTGTCACGACAAAACCAATTTAAACATTGTATACTCGTATCAATATCGATTCATTAAAATAACAAAAAACCTTTAACTAAAAACACAAACGACGAGAACACGCTTGAATTGTATATAAAATGTTTGGGAAAAGATTGGAAAATCCAATAGTGCACGCCTCATAATGTCATTGTTCACAATATTCTAAGGTGAGGAAAAAATACTATTGTAAAATATATAGATAAATACACAAAAATATACATAGTCATATCTTAGTTTTTTATAAATAATAATTAAACGCAGTGAGTTTAACGCCCGTACTTTAGCCGATAAAAAATGATTCAAGAACGATCATTTTTTCGACCAATTTCCCTGCCACATATATCATAAACACAGACACTCGTCCAGAAAATGTTATTTTTTTAAGTTATTATTTACTATTTTAAACAGAATAATATTGTTATTGAAATCCTAAATAAATTATACATATCTGGACTATACTATCTTGCTGCTAGACAACCGATGAAAACAGGCCAGGTTTTATAACTTTAGTGTGCGTGACAAGCTACGTCTTAAACTCGCGATTTGTATGTCCCTTTGTGTTAGTGTGCGTGCATTTATCAAAATATAGGTTAACTGTCAACCTCAATTTTTTCCACGTTTTCACAGATATCACAGCCTAGATATTTAAATGATATAAGATTGAAATAGATAACCTCACAGGTTATTTGACTTGATTAGTGTGCACTCATATTAACCTAAAAGTGCGATTTAAATAAAAAAATAATAATATCATTTTCGAGAAAACTGCTTTTTTGACATGTTGAGAGGAGAGCACTACCTTACGCCTGTGCTTACGCTACGCTTATAAAGTGTGCAATAACTTAGAAAATTTTCAATTTTGGAACATTTAATTTACTTTTTAATAAGTAGACAATTGTTTATAATTAATTGAATGCATATAGAACCTCTTTTTTTTAAGATTTCCACAGTTGTACAGATAAGTCTTGGGTGCCCGTTTTTTGTGCATTGTATTGGTTCGAAGTTATAAAATATTTATATAATCAGCAGGAAATATCATATTATTAAGATTTACAAACAAGATTTCGCGAGAATATCTCAGTGTTATGTCGGAGGTCAGTCCGAGTAGTTGATATTTAGAGATTCAATGTCGTTTTAAGATATCTGGAGGTCCGCTGCACGTAAGTTCATATGATAATATTTTAATTAATACAGGCTATAGTGTTTCTTAGGATTTCGTGTTAATAGTAACTAATGGATACCCTTTAACAATACATAACCTGTCCGACAGTTCGTGTGTCTGTCACTAGCACGTTACTAGGTATAAATAATAAACTAAAATAGTAAGACAGCTATTGTTGCTATAACAAAGTATTAATAAAATACGATGGCAAAATTTAAACTTGGAATGCAAATTTAAATAAAGTCTTGTCTATGTTATTTATGGTCTTTTTCTATTTCTGTCAGAAAGTAGATTAATTATATAATCATTATAATGTTTGATACATTTATTTAAAATGGATGTAATATTGATTTTAGAATGGAATTTACTGTGATTTAATAATAATAATAAAGCCTCATTTATTCCATAACTCTTTTTACACAAAGCGAATTATTAGTAGTATTAGTTATCTTGGTGTTAGTAAGATTAGTTGCTTATGGTTCTATTTATTTGTGTTGTGGATCTCGTTAGAGTAAAGGCCTCCTCCAGTTTTTTCCAAATTGTTCGATTTTTGCTTTTATGCATCCAGTCTTTTCCTGCTATCTCTATTAAGTCATCAGTCCATCGTTTATTTGGTCTGCCAACTCTTCGTTTGCCTAGTGTTGGTCCATTCCATCTTGTGGTTAGGATTGTCCGTCGATTATTAGTGTATCGTTAAATGTGTCCTGCCCATTGCCACTTAAGCTTCAGGGCTCGTGTCAGTGCATCTGAAATTTTTGTTAAAGATGCACTGACTCATTTTTAATTTTTTGTTTTTTGTTTATTTTCATAATGCTCCTTTCCATTGCTCTCTGCGTAGAAAGAAACCTCTGTTTCACTTTATTTGTGTATGTCCATGTTTTAAATCCATATAGTTAACTCGGCAGGAGGCAGGTATCCATTACAGTTCTCTTTATGTTCATACTGAATTTTCCTTTTAGAATTTCTTTAAATGAACAAAACGTTTTCCATGTAATATTTATTCTTATATTTGTTTTCCTAAATAGATATAGTTGGTTACATATTCCATAAAGTTGTTATTTATCTTGATAGGTATTTTGAGGCTGTTAGTCATTATTTTTGTTTTAGTTTTATTCATTTGTAGGCCTACTTTTTGACTTTCTTGATCTAGTGTACACAGCATAGCCTGTAGTTGTTTGGATGTTTCAGCAAAAATAATTATGTCATCTGCGAACTTGAGGTGGCTCAATCGACGTCAATATTGATTCCAAATTTTTCCCAAAGTAAGTTTTTGACTTTGTTTTTTTTCCAATACAGCTATGAAAAGTTATGGTGATAAAGGGTCGCCTTGTCTAACTCCCCTTTCTATTTTAATCAGTTCACCTCTTCTTTCAAGTTTAACCTTGCTCGTACTGTTTAAGTATATATGTTTTATAATATTGATGTATTTATTATATACATTTGATGTTTTTAATGCGCTCCAGATGGAGCTGTGACTGATGCTGTCAAAAGCTTTGCTGTAATCGATAAAGGCAACATATAGCGGTTTATTGTATTCCATATATTTTTCTATTATTTGACTCACTGTTTGTATATGGTCGTTTGTGCTGAAACCTGAGCGTGCTTTATTATATACGAAATGACATTATTAATAATTTGGTCCAAATTTAAATGGTCCGGTTGGAAATATGAGTTATATTCTGTTAATCATTTCTTATAATCACAGCGAAGTTTTATTTTATATTTATTATTTATAATATATATTCAAATCAAATCAGAATCACTTTATTCATGTAGGTCACCGAAATGACACTTATGAGTTTAGACATAATCGTTAAAAAAAATTAAATGTTTTATAAAAAAATGAATATCTAAGTGATCGGACAGACTGGGACTAGATTATGATTATTTTGTTACGATTGAAATGACTGTACAATATTGTATATTTCCATTGAAAAGAGCGCAAAAAAAGAATGCTGGGAGAGTTTCTTGCGCCGCTTGTTCTGTCACAGAGCGCCATTTGTTTCCGAAGCAGTGGTAGTATCTAGTATATTAGAAATGACATCAAAAAGAATTCTAAAGGAATCAATTTTGAGAAAATAAATGCGTTTAATGCCTTTTAATGAATTTGACTGAATGGACGTTGGATATTGTCACGAACAAACACATGCGAACATTTGATACCGGGTACACACGTTATGTTATGACTACTACTCGGTGAATTAGAATATGTTTAGTTGGGGGATGTATAATATGCTTTTACATGATCCCAATGTACAAAACAAATGTGTTACGATAATTTAAAAGAATGAAAGAATTGTGAAAAGACGTTTATGTGGTAAGAGTTTTTATAACATAAATGATATATTTAATGAAACCACAGACTGGGAATGGAGTATAAATTTGATTGTATCGATCTTATAGATTAGAAGAAGCCCGCTGAGATTTTTGTGCCCGTAAGAACGAGAAGACTCAGGTGTGATATTTGCATGTGTGGTTGTTTTGACGTTCAATAAGTAATTTCATGTCGTATTTTGAATTTGAATGTTTCCGTTTCAGGGCGATGCTGCTTCGAGTAATATTGGTTGTGTCGTTAGCGGCTACTGCCTGCTGCCAAACTCTGAACCTGTCTGTGGGTACGTTGAGTCAAACATCAGCTTTCATAATTTGCGATGACCCTGGACAGAACGAGCCAATGTTCAATCCGTCTGTCAATGAGAGGACGTATAACTTACCAGCGATAGAAGTTTGTATGGAAATAGCAATAACAGCGTCCCTATATAAGGCGATAAGAATGAATGACTAATCGGGTATATTGGGATAGCTTCGGATTATTGACAGCTAATTACTGAAAGTAGAACTCTATCTGTTGATAGTATATTGGGTACGGCCGTAAGTTATTAGTGCCAAGATTGGCGGACTGCATACGACTTGTCAATCAAAATCTGTTTTACTGTATCTCCGTAACTGTTCTTCTCTCGCGCTCGCTTTGTTTGTCTTTGTAAGTCATCCCCCTCAGCACTTAATGGTCATCATCATATCAGCCGGAAGACGTCCAATGCTGGACAAAGGCCTCCCCCCTGCACTGTCCTCATCCAACGTATTCCGGCGATCTTGACCAGATCTTCCGTCCTTCTTGTGGGGGCCCTACCAACACTATTTCTTCCGGTACGTGGTCACCATTCGAGGACTTGACTGCCCCAACGGCCATCTGACTAAATAATGGGTCTAATTCCGGAAACAGGAGCCATTAATCCATGCCATAGCATTGACTATCTATTTGTTCCTCACATCATTCTCATATTATTGTTATTTTGTCACTTAATTGTATTGTTAATATGTTTAAGGTGAGGAGTGCAACCAACAAAGCGGTGCAACAGGAGTCTGTCGCCGTATTACTGAGTGTGATCACATTAGAAATGATATCAATCGACGCGTCATACCTACTGTGAGTTGTGCTTGCTATATCCACTTCTATTTGTAATTTTAAAGTTATACATATACGTTCATTGTCAAACGAGATAATTCTGGCTATCAAGTGGGAGGCTCCTTTGCGTAGGATGCCGGGTAGATTATGGGTACCGCAACGGCGCCTCTTTTTGCCTTGAAGCAGTAATGTGTAAACATTATTGTGTTTCGGTCTGAAGGGCGCCGTAAGTAGTGAAATTACTGGGCATATGACATTTAACATCTTATGTCTCAAGGTGACGAGCGCAATTGTAGTGCCACCTAGAATTTTTGGGGTTTTTAGGAATCCTGAGTGGTACTGCTTTGTAATGGACAGGGCGTATCAATTACCATCAACTAAACGTCCTGTTCGTCTCGTCCCTTATTTTCATTTAAAAAATCAAAAACACTTGATTCATGTAGTGCAGGAAAATAAGTCATATATAGCGCGAATATCCCTTTTCTGTAGCACAAATATTATGGTATTAATATCGGCTACCCCATAACAAAATACTATAGGACATAATACTATAAATATAAATCATTCAAATCAAAATCACTCAAGGTAGGTCAAGAAATGACACGAATGTCAAACGTTTTATTTTCTTTTTAATTTACCACCACTTCGGAAAAGGTTGAGCTTTAATGAGAAGAAGTGGCAAATAAATTAATAAAATAAATAACGTGCATTAATAAAAGACACACTGAGGATATTAGCTTTATGTAATGAGATGCGCCTGGTGGTCTGCTGGTATAAGACGGATATACAAAACATACAATAGATACCTACAACCAGAACAGATTATAATTAAAATTATTTTCAGATTTGCTCGTTCGACAGGAATGACGCTGTTGTGTGCTGTGTTGACAGTGGGGCACTGCCCCCGCCCGCGATTACAGCGAGGACTAGAATACCGAGGTACAGTGATTGTTGTATGTGACAGAGGAACAAGCGAGGGTACGATTCACCTTATCTGCAGGCATACTATGGAAACCCAATTCTAATTGCAAACCAATAACATTTTGATTTCTAAGACTTTCGCACTGATCTAAAAGATCCAAATAAATTTAATAAATGATAGTAGAATTGGAAATTTGGAAATATGCGTTCTTTTGCGGAAATTCATTTTCAAATTTTCAAATTAAATATGTTATAATAGCTGATCTGGAGTGTTTATTCCGTTAAGTTCCACTTTGTCTCGTGTTTCATCTCTTTACGAGACATCTTCTTTCCTCGTTCCAGCCTTTCGCAAGTCAACATCTCCTGTAAAATATCATCAAAATTGGATATTATTTACGGACGGTAAAACTTTTTAAAAAATGATCTTTTTTGGGAAAACCCATCAAAGACACAAGTGTTTTCATACCACGGCGAGGGAAATCTTCCAGCATATAAATAAATAAAATAAATAAAATATTATTTAACTAGACCTTTTGAACGCTTTGTATCATTCATATGCACATGTGTTTTATATAAATTTACAATTACCATTTTCACTGTAAGCCCTCTGAACATCTCCGAAAACGAAATTCAATCAGCGATGCAATTTTTAAGCCAAATCTTTGTTCGATATTTTTGTCCATTATGAAATTCACAATGGACACTAGATATGATATAACTAAAAACGACACAATTATTATAAGAAAACAAATCCTACAAATCTATTTACAATAGTATTTATTACATTTAATTAAAACTGTTGTTATTCAAATTCAAATTCAAATATTTTTATTCAAAATAGGATTCAAAATCACTTATTGAACGTCAAAAACTACCACCCATTCAAAAGAGACTGCCTCAGACCTGAGAAGAATAGGCGCAAGAAACTCAGCGGGCTTTTTTTTATATAAAATATGGATTACAATGTGATATCGTACAATAAACATTTATAATTAAAGAGCCTGAGGGTGCTCGCTTTATTCCCAGTTCGTGGTGTCATTAAGAAAATCGTTTATGCTATAGTAACCTTTCCCACACAAACGTTTTTTAACAATTCTTTTAAATTTCGTAAAACATTTGTTTTGTACATTTTCTGGGATCATATTGTAGAAGCATATACATCGCCTAACGAAAGACTTACTAACTCGACCCAACCGAGTAGTAGGCATAGCAAGTTATGTTTGTTCCTCGTGTTAAGATAATGAATGTCACAGTTTCTGGAAAATTCCTCAATGTCTCCAATCGTGCTTAGAACGTGTGCCCCTGAGTTGACGCCGGTGCCAACGCGTTTATTCCGGCACTCTTATTCCAAAGGCGTAGTCCCTGACTCATGGAAGTCAGTCCATCCGATCCAAAAAAAAGGAGACAGTTCGGATCCGGCAAACTACAGGCCTATTGCTATTACCTCCCTGCTCTCCAAAATCATGGAGAGCATAATTAGCCGTCAGTTCTTGGTATACCTAGAGGGTCACCAGTTGATCAACGACCGACAATACGGGTTTCGCCATGGTCGGTCGGCAGGTGATCTTCTGGTATACCTAATACATAGATGGGCTGCGGCTATTGAAAGCAAGGGGGAAGGCCTGGCAGTTAGCCTGGATATAGCGAAGGCCTTTGATCGTGTATGGCATAATGCGCTCCTCTCTAAACTTCCATCATTTGGGCTTCCCGAGAGCTTGTGCAAGTGGACCTCCAGCTTCCTCACTGGGCACAGCATACAGGTCGTTGTCGACCGACATTGCTCGAACCCGAAGCCCGTGAATGCTGGAGTGCCCCAAGGCTGTGTGCTATCTCCTACGCTGTTTCTTCTGCATATCAATGATATGTTGGACACCTCCAACATTCATTGCTATGCAGATGACAGCACTGGTGATGCCGTATACACGGGCCATGCACGTCTCTCTCGGGAAATCGTCGACCAGTGCCGGGAGAAACTTGTGTCTTCTATCGAGTCCTCTCTTGACAAGGTCGCGGAATGGGGTAAATTGAACCTTGTCCAATTTAACCCCCAGAAGACTCAAGTTTGCGCATTTACCACTAAAAAAACCCCATTTGTCGCATCACCGCTCTTCGACAACACTTCTCAAAAGCCTCGCCTAGTATCGGAATACTGGGTCTCGAAATCTCGAGCGATTGCCAATTCCGTGGCCATCTGGAGGGCAAAGCCAAATTGGCTTCAAAGAAACTGGGCGTCATTAATAGAGCACGGCAATACTTCAAGCCGGCCCACATTCTAGCGCTGTACAAAGCGCAGGTCCGGCCTCACATGGAGTATTGCTGTCATCTCTGGTCTGGCGCACCCCAGTATCAGCTCGATCCATTTGACCGCGTGCAACGCAGAGCAGCGCGAATTGTCGGGGACCCAGTACTCTGTGAACGGCTGGATCACTTGGCGTTGCGTAGAGATGTCGCTTCATTGTGTGTCTTCTACCGCATTTATCACGGGGAGTGTTCCGAAGAGCTGTTTTACCTAATTCCTGCCTCCGAATTCCACCTTCGCACGACACGCCTCAAGTTAGGATATCATCCTCACCATCTGGATGTGTGGCGGTCCTCCACAGTACGGTTTACAAGGAGCTTTCTTCCACGTACTACAAAGCTGTGGAATGAACTTTCTTGTGCGGTGTTTCCGGGACGATACGACATGGGTACCTTCAAAAAAAGCGCGTACACCTTCCTTAAAGGCCGGCAACGCTTCTGTGATTCCTCTGGTGTTGCAAGAGAGTATGGGCGGCGGTGATCACTTAACAACAGGTGACCCGTACGCTCGTTTGTTCTCCTATTCCATAAAAAAAAAATGTGCTTATGAACATACAGAACATTATCAAAAATGTATTGAGAAGCAACAGTCAAAATGTTTATTTCTTTAAATTTTTCTCTTAATGATTCTTTAGGACCTAGGTTATAAATTGCGCGAATAGCCCTCTTCTGCAGCAGAAATACGGTATTAATATCGGCCGCACTGCCCCATAACAATATACCATATGACATAATACTATGAAAGAACGGGGAAGTGTACTAAGATTACTGGCAGCATTTCCGCGTTGGATAGCTAGGTTGATCCGTTGACCGGAATAGCTGCAAGCGCTTGGGTTTCCAAACAGTGCCTAGTGTATTTAATCTAAATGGCAGGTACAACTCAAACTCCGCGCCAAAACTCAGTTCAAAAACAAAGTATCGATTCCCGATACTTTGTCGAGTGAATGTATATCTGTAGCTTTATGTATGACGTATTGCAAGTATGGTACTATGTGCGTTAGATGTTAGAACATTTTTATTGAAGAGGGGGACAAACGAGTAAACATACGGGTCAACTGATGGAAGGTGATCGAAGCATCTCATACATCATATCAGGGGAAAAGCGTTGTTCATCACACAAAGGGTTTAATAAACGTACATACGAATTTGAAAACTGAAAACACATTGGAAAGTGACGGGCGAGGATTGAACCGGGGACACCGTGGCGAGAATTATTAGTTCAACCTGTTGCACCACCGACACAAGGTTTAAGTGTGATAATGTATACTTACTAGCAACTTCACTTAACTACTACCATCTTACTTAACTTAGATGATTACTAAGTACTAACATATACTTATGTTCGGTGTTTACCTGAAAATATTAGTATTAAATATTTGAAGTAATATGTAGCAAAGATTTAAAAAAATTATCTAGCTAAAGTAGTTTCCTTCCTGTAAAAGTTTTCGTGTGTATTCCAGGACTACTACTACGTCAGAGGCACCTGTTAGATCCCTGACACGACAGACGTGCGACGTTCACACTCCGACAGGACGAAAGGCGTATGACAGTAGGTCATCCAAATCTTATAACTATTTTTTGAAGTGAAAGCTTCTTTAGCCGCATTGGGAACTTTTTGGTAGGGGAAAATCTAATGGGTTCGCGTCACCGACATGCTCGTAACTGAAGAGCGCGATAAATAAATAATTAAAAAAATGTAAACTGTAATATACAGTAAGACACTTTTTAGATGGGTGAAATCTAGTGCGTTCGCGTCATCGAAATATAGAAGAATATCTATAACTATACAGCTGACGTATTGTGCAACATTATGTTTATGTGTATATCTTTTATGTGAAATTGAATGGATTTAGTGAAAAGTTCAATATGTATTTATTAATATATTATTGAAAATAAGTTTTAAAATAAATTGAAATTATTAACTTAATTGTTTTCAAACATTATGAAATTTTAAATTTTAATACTAACCGTTCTAAGTATTCACTTGTATCGACAGTCTCTACAACTGACAATTTTTTCTTCAACATCACATTTTAAGCTAATGTGTAATGCAGTGTTTGTGCGGAGTTGTTGTTGACAACAACGCCACGAAAGCAAAATAATTCAAAATGTTAAAGAATTTACTAGAACTGTAAAAAGTTAGCTGTTGTGTTGTGTTTCAGAATGTTGGGAATACCAGCAGAGGCTGGTGAAGCCATGTCAGCCGAGCCCGCTGCCCAACGGTGGGATGGTGCGCGTGAACCACTGCAACTGGAAGGCTGAGGATCTGATCACCGGCGGAAAGGACGCTTATGAAGGAGAGTTCGCTCACATGGTACTTACAGATGATGTTCCACAATTGTACACGCGAGTGTTCTGTGAAGCAGAGAGGAGGTCAAACAAATAAAATATTGTTGGAGATTTGTCTTGACTCCAATTTAACAAATGTATCTCCATTTTGAAGGATTGGCGAATAGCCTTAGCTCTGCAGCTGATGTCATTAAAAAGATAAGCCATTAGCACACAGCGATTAGTTCAGTTATTTTCATAGTATTATGTCCTACGGTATATTGCTATGGGGCAATGCTGCCGATATATATACCATCTTTGTGCTGCAGAAGAGGACTATTAGGGTAAGTATATCATATATAAGTATCTGTCCCCACTCTGTGGTAAGAGAAGAAGAAAATAAAAGAATAACTGCTGCCTCTAAATATATAGAATTTGAAAATTAATTTCTAGCAAATTTGAAAATCAAAATCACTTCATTCACATAGCTCGAGGAAATGACACTTATGGATGTCAAAAGTTTGCTTTTTCTTTTGACATTGACCACCATTTCGGAAAAAGTATAGCTTTAATAAGAAGATGTCACAAGAAACTCATTGCCATTGTTTTAAACCGACATTTACAGCTTCACCGTTTTACAAATTATTTCAATTACACTAAATAAAATTACAATGTGTAAAGTGATGGAATAAGAATACTCAAACGTCAAATACTGAATGTCTTACACGAGTAAGTGAAAAATAAATTAAATGTAAATTAATACGTAATGAGTTATTGCATACAGTAGATGCATCAATTCACATACACCGTAAATAAATAAAGGTATTATAAATATATTATAATAGTGAATGTGCATGGGCATTGCGAGGATTTTAAATAGAGCGGGGCAGATAAAGAAAATTATAAACTATATTGTTTATTAAGTGTATAGTGGTGGAAAGGGAGAACATTTTAAACAAAGTAGAGCAACAAGAGATAGCTTTATAAAGCAATCTGACTGCTCTTTATAAAATCTATTTATCTACACCCATGCTTTACATCCTCTATTAAAGATTCTAAAACAGTTAGATTATTGCCAACATTAAAACAACCAACATCATAATATCCATTACATCATCCAAACGAGTGTTGTAATGAAATTCAGTACAACATTAAATCATCCTTTCTCATAATAACACTCCTTTGGATAATATTATGGTTACTAGGACTGGCTTTTTAATGTTAGCAGTAAGCTATCAGTTTCAGAATCTATTATAGAGGATTCATATTATGGGTGTAGATAAAGTCTTGTATGCAACTGTTGATAATTAGGTATTAAAACGCTCATATGATACTATTAAATTGACAATCTCGATTCACGATACGGGTGATCGTCCCTAGCGGAGCACTGCGAATTACGATTAACATTGGCTGAGTCTGTTAGCGGCGTTAGGGCGCGTTTATATAACTCCTCTAGCGGGGCAGCTATCCCCTCCTGTCCGTACTTCTCTACTCTAATTTGAATGTGTCTTTTGATGGCAGGTTCTCCTTGGGTACGGCACCCCGGCCGTTCATTGGATTTGTGGAGGAGTGCTGGTGAGCGAGCGATTCGTGCTGACAGCAGGGCATTGTACGGTCGCCAGGGCTCTGTAAGTTATTAAGTGTTCGGTATTCTTTATGAAGTCGGAGTATGAGAACGAACGAAGAGTCGCAGGAAGAAAGGGGAAAATTACGGTGGAAGAAGTTCTTTGAAAGCCGCGCTGTGCAGGTACACCTATCCAAATAGTGAGGAAAATATTTTAGTTTGTAGCGTGAAGTGTGATGATGACATCCAGTGGCCATGACCAAGTCGGTGTGCTCTTCAGAACACCTTCGTTATCAAAGTTTGTTTGTAGTGCCAAGCGATTGAGCCGTCAGCGGATTATTGGATAACGAATAATCCGAGCAGCTCTGTGTTGGCTTTAGCTGATTCTGGGCTGTACGAGGCCGTAAGGAGAGCGACTCAAACTCCAACACCAGGTATAGTGCATAAGCACTAATGGGAGAATTCTTCAAGATGAATGCAGTTTCCTTGGTAGGTAGGTAGTACGACACAACGTTACCAGTTTCGTGAGCACCTTACCTGCAGAGTGAGACCTGAATGCGGTTTACTACTCATAATGTATTGTGGTTATGTTTTTTATACAATATTTATATTATAGTTTATTTTAGTTTAGTATTAGTGTGGTTAACTATTGTATATTTAAATATTATTATATAATTGAGAGGGAACATGTGCTGAGGCCTTCTTTATATTATATAAATAGATATTATAAAACAACATACCGTCGCGCTCCGATGCGATGGCGAGATAGCCATTTGTGTGGTAAGGATTACTGCAGCTCCGACTAACAATCGTGAGTAATAGTCCAGTCATTTAAGCTTAAAAAAATCTCGGAATTCGAGATACCCAGCTGTAAGTCTGTAAATACTTGTATATTGATACCCTTAAAGTTGTCTCAAAACCTACATATGGTAGGGTGTAAGCAACTATTAAATTTCAAGATCAAAGGTCACAAAAGTCGGTTTTTTGCGCTTTTTTGGGTTTCTCGAATTCCGAGGTGAACTTACTATAATGACTGGACTATAAACTAGAACCCAGTGGAGGGCTCCTTTGTACAGGATGCCGGCTAGACTATGGGTACCACAACAGCCCCTATTGCTACCGTGAAGCGGTAATGTGTTAACATTACTGTGTATCGGTCTGAAGGGCGCCGTAGCTAGTGAAATTACTTGGGCAAATGAGACTTAACCTCTTATGTCTCATGGTGACGAGCGCAATTGTGATACCGCTCAGAATTTTGGGTTTTTCAAGAAACTTGAGCAGCACTGCAGTGTAATGGTAAGGCGTATCAGTTACTATCAGCTGAACGTTTTGATCGTCTCGTTCCTTATTTTCATAAATAAACTCAAAGGGGTCGTAATTTGAGAAAATGAAAAGGAAATATTAAGTGTCAGATTGTTTTAATTTTTTTGCTTCGTCGTATTTGTGTAAGTACTAGGCTTCTGTTTGCAGCCTATACGATTTAGGTGCTTTGAGCACTTTTTAAAGTATTTATACAAAAATAGAAAACAAACAAAACAGAGATACAGATAATGATTAAATTGATTTTGTTTTAAGAGATAGTAAAAACATCAAAGTTTAAAATCAAATCAGCCTAAAAATTAGAATCTGTGATAAATTAACCGGATCTGACAGGGATATGTTTGTATAGTTTACAGTGAAAACATTTTAAATATAAAACACTTCCAGTGGGAAAGTACAGAAGATCAAGGTGGGGATCCTGGATCGGGATCAGCCGGCTGGTGAGGACCAGGTGTACGGCGTGCTGACGATCATAAAACATCCAGGGTACAAGGCGCCGCACAAGTACAACGACATCGCCCTGCTAAAGACCGACCGAGAGTAAGATGCTTTAATATTGTTTATACATTGATAATGGAACATTAGACCTTATCATTCTTGAACTGACTTCAGTGACGACACGAACATGTCCGTGCCCATTACAATGATTTGCCGCTAAGGGTTCTTGAAATATACAAAAGTCTGCACTGACGCGCAATCACTGTGAGACATAACATGTTAATTATAATAGACTTACAATATACTGGCGAAAAGATTACCTGACAGTCGGACAATGCGAGACCAATTTCGATTTGTCAATGTGTTTTAAAAAAAATCTTGCAAATTTCTTGTTCATCCACACCTGGCTGATGTATATGTAAATAGTTCAAAATAATTGAAATTGGATGATAAAATGAAAGAAATAATGGTAATGAAGTTGTTCATTGATACCATCACAATGTCCCAGGATCACTCTCAGCCGCTACGTGGTGCCAGCCTGCCTCCACGACGGGTCCTCCGTAGAGAGCACGGCCGTGGTGACGGGCTGGGGCTCCACGGTGTTCAGACGAAAAGTGCTGGCCCATGTACTGCAGAAAGTGAGTTTGGTCTAGATTTTTTTTATGAAAATAAGGGTCGACGAGTCGGGCAGGACGTTCAGCTAATAGTAATTGAAATAGCCTAGTATAACCGTTTTAATGTCATCAGACTTTCCTTGAGCTATTATGATATTTTAATTTGTCAGGCAACGGTGACCATGTTTGAGGACAAGATATGCTCCGGCCGGTACGGGATAAGTCGACACATGTCCTCCGGATACAACTCCACCACCCAAATGTGCTACGGAGACATGAAATCAAACCAGGACTCCTGTGAGGTCAGGAAGCGGGCACGCTTAATAAAAACATATTCATTTTGCTATTGTGTACACCTGCGTTATTTATTTTTAACATGAAAGACGAGGCACAATCATACACAATACGGGTCGCGTAATGGTAAGTATACTGTCCTGTTACACCAGAAGAAAAACAAGAGCGCTGCTGTGCTATATTGGTACGTGGCGGTCGAGGATTGAACCGGGGGCCCGTGGTGAGAGCCAAGGGCTCCACCTATTGTGCCAGTGACACCTTTGATACCCGTTCTCTGTGAACGGCTGGATCACCTGGTGGTGTACAGAGTCGTCGCTTTATTGTGTGTCTTCTACCGCATTTATAACGGGGAGTGTTCCGAAGAACTGTTTAACCTGATTCATGCCACTGAATGTCACCTTCGCACGACACGCCACAAACTTGCATATAATTCTCACCTTCTCAATGTGTCGTTCCTCCGCAGTGCGGTTTTAAAGGATCTTCTACTTCCTTGTGCGTTGTTTCCGGGTCGATTTGACATGGGTATCTTAAAAAAAAGCGTGTACACCTTCCTTAAAGGCCGGAAACGCTCATGTGATTCCTCTGGTGCTGCAAGAGAATGAGGGCGGCGGTGATCTTAGGTTCTAGATTTTCTAAGAACTTTCAGTTTGACCCTTACAATACTTTCTGCGTACATTTCTGACTGTTGTGTCGACGATGTCCTACCGCAGGGTGACAGCGGCGGACCTCTCCAGGTGAAGCACGCGGAGGTCCATTGTATGTACAACGTTATCGGGATCATCTCGTTCGGCAAGTGGTGCGGGTTCACCGGAGAACCTGGCATCTACACCAGGGTGGCGCCCTACCTGCCCTGGATCGAGAGCACGGTGTGGCCGGACCAATAAATACTTATGTAAAGATTCCAATCTTTCTCAAGTGACATCTATGTGACTTCTTAAGGAATAAGTATTTCATACTAGTAATTCTCTTAACAAATATATTATAATATAGCTACTCTTTGTTGTTTCATTTTTGTTAGTTCTGTCCCAAAATAGATACAAGAAAAGAAAACATAAATACAAATATTATGGAGGGTAGATGCAAAAAGAATCATCTCATATGGGAGGAAAATTTAAAAAAAAGTGTGTGTGTCAGCTCCGACGCACCACTGGAGTTTACTCCTCAAGAACGATTGTCTTTGAACAGGTACTAAACAAAATCAAGTCCAATGGAGTCGGTTGTAAACAGACATACAGCAGAAGCTAATAAAAGCGTATTAATAAAAAAAAATAGATTATTAATAGATATTAAAAAAATAAAATAACTTCATAGTTAATAGTGAGTTTTCTTATGGTCATGCGACATCTATCGATAACTGTTATTTATTTATTTATTTTGAACTAGCTGATACCCGCGACTTCGTCCGCGTAAACACATGACTAAACACGTAGTACATATAAAAATCTTTATCTTTCATTTCATTTAGAATAGAATAGAATAGAATAGAATAGAAACACTTTATTAACAGTAAAACACACACCTTCAATTTACAGTAAAAATCTTAAAGAAATAAAAAATTAAATTAGATGTAACAAAAATTATTAAAATATAAACAAAAACAAAATATTAAATAACTGTGCGGCGCCTGATTCCCTGCTAAAAGGAGCTGACTCAGTATATTGTTGGTCAGTGCAGAAGACACCAACACAACACTGGTTTTCGGCAGCCCCTCGTGACCTTTGGAGTAGACAGCTGTTGTAGCTTTCCCAATGTAATTTTTTTCATGTACATGTAAATTTATAGAGTTATAAAATAGAATTATAAATAAATATTTATAATTAATATTAATTCATATTATAGTTTTTAAGCAAATATACATAATACTTATATTAAAGGTGGCACAAGGTACATTAGTATAAAAAATGAGATATAGATAATATATTGGTAAACATTTCATTTGTATAAAAATAATATAATAGATAGTTAAAAACTGTAAGTACTCTACCAACTATAATAAGCTAAAATTAAGTATCTTTTTTACCTCCTGAGAGAAGGAAAGATACAAAAATTCTAATTAGTTATTCATTTTAAACTATTCACCTTTTAAACCTTCTCTGGGCTTCCACAAATAATTCAAGACCAAAATTATCCAAATCGGTCCAGCCGTTCTCGAGTTTTAGCGAGACTAACGAACAGCAATTCATTTTTATATATATAGAATAAATCGGTTACAACACCAATTACATTAATCAAGTACATTATACTATTGCTAGACGCTATAATGCGAGGACTCACACAGTTGGAGCAGCAACTGCACCAACATCTCAAGTCTATTAGTAAATAAATCACAATCAGGGCGAGCTTCTACGAGGTGATTAAACAATTTCAAGACTCGTGGTACGGGCGCCGCAGTACGTACTACCGTGCGACACGCGGGTACCGCCAGCAGACGGTGATTTCTACTACGAATATAATTGTCAGGTGTATACAATCGAATCAGCTCATTATGAATATCAGGGGCATCTATTAAGCCCCGGCTAACTTTAAGCAAGTTAGTAGCCTGGTCGAGAGCCCGTCTGGTTTCCAGAGTGTTGTATCCAAGGCAACCGATGAGATACGCCGTCGGGTACAAGTACGGGTAGTAACCCAGTTTCCGCTTATACAAAAATGCTTTTTGTACTTTCTCCAGCATAAGGGAATAGGTTACTTCGTAGGGATTCCATACGCACGAGCTCGCTTCACGCTTACTACGCACAAGGGTAAAGCATTTGTATTATATTGACGCTGTGGAAATCGCGCGCATTCCTTAATACGAACCCTAGTCTCATAAAGGACTCTTGAGTGACTGTTATTATATCGTGGTCGTGTGATCGTGTCGTGGAAGGTAAGCTTTTGGTCAAATGTCACACCCAGATCTTTCATTCTTTCATTGCTATGGGTCGATAACTTTTAATATTATTTATCAGAACTCTTCGGTATAGGCGTTACACGCGTTTTTTTCCATTGGAGGGGACAGCAACTTGTTTGCTAAGATAAATTAAATATATGACATAAGGGGAGGCAATGCATATCTTTAACTCCTTGAAGAGAATAGATGGTAATCTGTCAGGTCCTACTGAACTGGACGATTTTAATTTATTAATACCATATAGAATATCCTGAGATTTGAATTTAAGTATATTTACATAGTTGCTATTGTGAGAAGTGCCATTATTATTGTCTTGAGCTGTATTTAGCTGGGGAATATCGGTACAATACACACTTGCAAAGAACCTGGCAAATGCATCAGCAGCTGCAGCTCCCGTAAAACTGTCACCTTGGAACTTTACAGTTGGCTCAAAACCTCCTTTGGAACAAAGACTTGCTATGTCCTTCCAGAATTCTCGCAAAACATATCAGCACGGTTTGCAATAGAGCCCGGTTTGTCCTTAGCCGCCTGTATCCACTTGTGTGCAAGCGAAGCAAACTACCGCTCAGACACAAGGTGACATTGTACAAGACCATCGTACGTCCCACTATGTCGTACGCAAGCATCGTGTTTGCCCACGCGCCGCCGAGCCACTTGCGGCGTTTGCAAGTGGTTCAGAATAGATTCACGCGCACGGCCACCGGAGCGCAGTGGTTCGTTCGTAACGTAGATCTCCATCGCGATCTTGAGCTGCCGACCATCGCTCAACATTTCAAGGAGATATCGCGACGCTACTTTGATAAGGTGGCCGAGCACCCTAATATCTTGGTGAGGGAGGCATGTGCTTACACTCCACAGTCTGAACAAACAGAGGCGACCTCGACACGTACTAGTCGACCCGGACGACTATATTACGATCGCGAACGCGACACTAACACCATCACCGACACCGACACCAAACCAACCACACCGCCCTCGAAGACGTAGGCGCGGCCGTGTACATCAAACCGCTGCCACTCGTCACTTTGACGATTTCCAGCGGCGACAACCTAATATAATACGATACACACACTTTGATAGAAGCCCGACGAGATAGTCCTCGTCCTGTAATCGTTTAACACCACTCACACTCACATCACAAATCACACACCTACAATAACACTACACACAAATAGTGACACACTTACATACACTCACACATACTTACATACATATATCACCGCACTCGCCGGCGAGTGCGAAGTCTCTTCAAACCTAGAGTACACTGGACTAACAGATATATTAGATCGTTAGTGGTCTTCTCTCCATCCAGCCTAGTGAGCAGGTGGTCCGAGGTTCGAGTCTCCTTCCGAGACGCCCCGCGCCTGTGAGCTACATTTTCGGCCTCCAAGGCCCCCGCCCGGCTTCGCTGTAAAAGCCTTCAGGGCTATCAGCACACAGGTTTATAGTCGGTAGGGGGTGTTTACACCCGAGTACGACATATGGGCCCCGTTTCGGGGTCTTCAATACGTAAATGTATATTACTCCTCTCGAAAAAAAAAAACTACAGTGGCGCCACCCTATACCCTCCATAATACAAACCCACCTGCTGTCAGCTGAACATAAGTTCGTTGTTTGTAATGTTTACGTTAGATGTCGCTGATCCGCTTAGAACAATTAAGGGTCGCAACCTCAAATAAATTCCTCCTTTTAGCATTTAATTAACCGATAAAATATTATGGCAAGTTATGTTGGCATATTTTAATTTCATTGATTGAGGAAGTATTATTTTTTATTGGTATTTGAACAAATTTGAATGGTGTATGTTTTTCATTCTATTCTATTCTCTCGTGGCATGGAAATTAATATCGACATTAATACTTACTGGGTTAAAAAAATCGAAATGTGTGCTGGGAATCACAGTCAAACATCAACGGAAAAAGTTTAAAAACAAATACTTAAAAGAAATATATTTAAAAAAAATTATCCAAAAAAAATATTAAAAAAAACATTCAATAAAATGTTTTTGAAAAGTTAAAAAAAAATCAATCAATAATTTTTTTAAACATAAATAAATATTTCTATGAAAACCTAATGCTTTACTTCTCAAAATTAATTTAAATAATAATGATTAATTTTAATAATTAAAATAATCTTAGTGTAGTGAATACTTAACGAGCGTATGTAAGTACGGCCCATACCCTCTTGTACCACCAGAGGAATCACAGGAGCGTGTTATGTCTCGTAGACAGACAAGGCCGCGATACATCGCTAGTGGCGCTTAATGTTCTATTACATAACATATAAGTGATACTTCACTCACAGCTTTGCCACGCGCTAAAAGTATTCGCCCATTGGATATTAATATAATCTGCACTTAAGTTATTGAACAAACTAGTATAACCATAGAGTAGGGATGGACTACACTCTATTTCAGGTGTGAGCACTCTAAAAGAATTTATTTTTATTGAACTAGGCGGTGGTGAGTGGTACCACAGAATACATAGTTCAGGTACTGGTGATATCAGAAACACCATCAGTCAAATCAAAATATAACACAATAGAAACAAGTAGTTGGGGTAAAATTGTTTTTAAATAGTTAAATACACGATGCTCTATTATGTATTATGTCTGAACCTTTTGTTTACCTCTCGAAACCAGAACTACTCTACTTGTTTCAGAAAAAGTTGTTATCTATATTTGCACCTGATTGTGTTTTATTATTTACTTACTTACCCGTAACCTGTAAACACGTTGTTTACGTAAAAGCAAGTTATATCATACTCAACCTTAAAGTATGAGGCATACGGTCGAGATTCTTTTACATCAAATTCTATGGCGAAATTCGACTTACATTGTGACCTCTGGAACAACAATTTCTACCCCACTTACTTTGCAATAATTGTACCATGATCCTATGCCACGCCTATACTTTTTATTAATTGAAACTACAGTTATAAGAATATAATCATCTTAATATATATAAATTACGTGACACGTTCTTTGTCCGCGATGGACTCCTAAACTAATGAACGGATTTTAATGTCGATTACTTCATGCAATGCAGTTTAGTCCAACTTGAGAGATAGGATAGTTTCTATTTCGATTTGGCACCCATAATTATTTATATTTCCAATATTTGTTTTGTATGGACATATTTTCTTTGAGAATTTATTGACGCACGGTTTGACAGTTCTGCTGTGAAGCAATTTTATTATAACAACAAGGAGCATATATTACGAAATCATTATTGATGTTTTGAAATATCATCGGCAAATTCCTATAAAACAGTATTTATTTTCAATATCTACAGAACAACGCCTGTCGGGTCAGGTAGTTTATATAAAAGTTATAACGAGCTTAACATTAATTCAGTTTCCATCAGTGTCCATCAATAACACTAACCGCAACTTATTAGTTTGGCTTAGTATTAAATATTACACTTTTAATTTATAATAATCGGGAGAAGAATCTGTA
The DNA here is from genome assembly GCF_905404315.1 of Leptidea sinapis. Lineage (NCBI taxonomy): Eukaryota > Metazoa > Arthropoda > Insecta > Lepidoptera > Pieridae > Leptidea > Leptidea sinapis. The sequence continues at coordinate 1,092,918 of NC_066293.1, forward strand.
GCAGATGGAGGAAAGTGATGTTGGTAGAATATTAGTAATACAAGGTAAATATTGACATTACAACAATAATTATTTATTGTGCAGAAAAATAAAACTACCTTTAGATTTTTGAGAAAAACTTACGTTATGTGTCCCATTTATTAATATTGTTTCTCTAATATCTATATATCCTCATCATATCTTTGAAAATACCAGCAGCGATTTCCATACAAAATTACCAGCTTAAATTTTTGGATTTTTAGCTGAAGTTGAGCGGTTAGGATGAAGTGATGATCAACTGAATTTTTCATCCGCGTGTAGTAATATAGGTTCCGGATAAGTGTTCACCAAAAATCACAAACACAAACTTCCTATGTCTGTCTGATCTAAACATGTACAAATGTCGAACAACTGCACACGAATGGCTCCCGACTTTTGACATTTGCAAGACTACTGTCACACAGAGGGATTTCTGGAGGTCTTGGATGGTTAGCACACCTATGAACCGAGAACACCCTAACGCACGCATGGTTGCACACACATTAACCTCTATCCTTTAATTTTTAGAGTTTTATGTCACTGTGTAAAAGTGGAATCCTGGTGACTTGTACAGGTATTTTTTTTACCTACCACAGGCACCAGCGATCCACGACTAAAACTTTTGTATCCCCTTTATTTTTAAGCTTTCGTTGTATTGTAATTTTGGTTGTTGGTGAGAAAATAAAGTTATTATTATTACAAACAGTATACTAAAATCTTCTTCATAACAAGGTGCATCTTATAGTATAAATAATATTCCGATCAGTTCCTTTTTTATAAAAAGCGGGTCTCCATTTATTTGTTTTCACTGTCACTCAAGCAAAACTTAAATAAATTCCGATCACAAGCGACTTGTTAGGCACAAGTGAAAGTTGGTGTTGTAAGAAAATATGTGCAACGGTAGCTACATACCTCTTATCTCAGATAATTTATAAATCTACATAGAGCCTCTTGTTGTTAGGCAACGCATGACAATAGGCCAGGGTTATTACTTTAGTGTGCATGACAAGCTATGTGTTACACTCGCGGTACGCCAGTTACTTTGTTTCAGTGTGTGTGTGTCTTCTGAGAAACAGTTGGTCGTAATTTTTTCGATGTGTTTACATATATATAGTACATATATATAGTTTATATTAATTATGAAAGCCTCTAACGCTGTTATGCAAAGGCATAAAAAGGCATTTATTTCTCAAAATTATACTAACTACCATAATACCACCGCTTCCGAAACGAATAGCGCTCTGAGAGAGACGAAGCGGCACAAGAAACTCTTGCATTCTTTTTTTGCGCTCTTTTTAATAAAATATACAATATTGTACTGTCATGGTTATTGCTATAAAATGATCATAATCTAGTCCCAGACTGTCCGATCACTAAGATATTCAGGTGTGGAGTAGTAGGATTTGCGAGAGAGCCATTTTTAATACAACATTTAAGATCTCCTAATATATGAATAAACCTATTCTTAAAGTTGTAAGACTCCATTGCATTATTTATACGAGTATGAACATACATCACACCAAGATGTATGGACGTCATATGTCTTGATCCAAACCCAATAAACATGACATCATGCATACAATGTGGCCACTCCTGTGGAAAATGAACCTCCAAAATGTGGAGATATATTTTAGATTAACATGTTGGTACATATATAATATATTTATATGTATATATCTCATTATATTACGTTTTGTACAACTTTCAAATAATATTTTTTTATTTTTGATTATTTATTGTCATATACAGGTTTATTGCATATGCCGGTTAAGGAGGTCTTTTTCACCGATATTATCTCTGAGTTATTTGATAGAACAAAGTTTTATTTGAAATGATATTTTGTCTTCAATTTTTAACGATTCATATAGCCCAGTGGTTAGTGACCCTGCCTACTGCGCTAGAGGTTCCGGGTTTGAATCCCGATAGGTGCTAACATTTATATGATTAATATGGATGTTTGTTTCCGAGTTATGTATTGAAATTTACATGTCATGTGACTATATGTATATATGTAAACTCGATGTACAATCGAAAAGAAAAACTTCAAAACTAAAATATCTTAAAAACATAAAAAACCTATAGTACAAAATACTTCACGAACGGATAATGATACTGCACCATATTTTGGATAACATATTATATATACTATTAATTAAGTTTCAGATATGTTTATTTTAAATAACATATATTTAACTAACGACCATTCTTAACAGAGCTGGTACGTCTCCCCCGCCCTTCGTCCTTCCTATGCTAAGATTTCTGTGCTTCTCTAACGGTTCTGTTTGTCTATTTATCACAACTTAACGACAGTTGAAAAACTGCAGATGGTTAATATTAACTTCAAAACTGTTTAACAGTTAGTTTTATTACTCAGTCTTATCTTAACGTAAACGTTGAACATAAAAATCGTTTTAAACGTTGTTAGAAAGCTATTATGTCTGTTTAAAATAGAATTTATTGTACTTTGAGCAGAATGGAAGTACAACGGAACTAAGTAGGTATAAATATCACACATTAAATTAACTTTTCATCACGCTTGCTAGTAACATGGGTCTTAATACATTATATATATATCTACACTTTGACATTCAGAACTCAGCTCATACTAATTAATACCAAAATTCGAATCTGAGGTTGTTTGTTTGTTTCGCATTCACGCTCGAGCTACTCAACTGATCGCCATATCAGTATATGACGCACCCCAGTATCAGCTCGATCAATGTGACCGCGTGGAACACAGAGCAGCTCAAATTGTCGGGGACCCAGTGGTCTGTGAACGGCTGGATCACTTGGCATTGCGTGTAGACGTCGCTTCATTGTGTATCTTCTACCGCATTTATCACGGGGAGTATACCGAAGAGCTGTTTAACCTGATTCCTGCCGCTGAATCCCACCTTCGAACGACACGCCACGAATTAGGATATCCTCCCCACCATCTGGATGTGTGGCGGTCCTCCACAATGCAGTTTTCAAGTTCCGCATACTACAAAGCTGTGGAATGAGCTTCCTTATGCGGTGTTTCCGGGACGATACGACATGTGTGCCTTCAAAAAAAGTGCGTACACCTTCCTTAAAGGCCAGCCACGCTCCAACACAAAATGTGAGTGGCAGTGATCACTTAACAACACGTGACCCTTCCGCTAGTTAGGCCTCCCCCTCCATAAAAGAGAGCTACAATGGTGGCATTCACTGCATGAAAGGGTAGAGCTACCAACTAATATTATAAATAAATGAATTTTCCATATTAATATCACTTCGGAACATCCTGTAAGTCATGCGCTAGCGTAGGCACTGACGACTACTATCCCACGCTACGCCGTAGCTCTCAGATGTCGTAGGTGAATCGAGCTCACGTACGGGTTATTAAAAATTAGTTTGTTAATTATACAATTTGTTTGAAAAATTAAAAATTTCAATTATATACTTTAATTTTTTATGATTTAGGCTAAGTCGTTCTTACCGTGTGTTCATTTGATTTCGCCGACTAAGGTGGGTTAAAGTTAGAGCAGACGTGCTTGAGATCGACTAGTAACATAGTAATACTTGGTCTTTAATAAGAAAAATAAAGTGAAGAATGAGCACGAGGCAGATTGAGATGGACTGACGAAGTACAACCACATTGGATGTAACACGAAGATACCAGGACAGCAGTGATACGTGACAGATGCACATAGACAATAGGTGCAATATACTAGAAATAGACAAACAATGCGTGGGAGAGAGAAGAACAACTCTAAAGGAGACACAGCAAGATAGAAAAGGAAAGCGAATATATTGTTACAGAAACCAACAAGTCGTAAAACTGATAAATCAGAATTAATACATAGACGACCTGACATCGGGCTATTCTATGTCAATGCTCATATTTTTCTGAAATAACTTAATAAAGTTGACCTCAAACCACTTGTCGACCATAAATTCAATACAGGCTAGTTAATTTTATGTACAAAAATCGTACTTAATTGTAAAATCGACTTTAAGCCAACTCCCACGTCAAAACAAATTCCTATTGAAAAAAAAAGTAAGATTACTCTTGAATCCGAGAACTCAACTGTAACCGGACTCTGCTGAACTTAAAACAGTTTGACTGTTTGTAGGACTTCTGTATCTATGACGCTCGCTCCGCGGCGATGTCTGTATTTATAAAGACTATTGGAGGTCGCACTGACATAGAAGTCATCGTATTACATTACACGTTTAAATTTATTAAGATTCTTTTGACAAACAAAAAAAAAGACGTAGAATAAGAAACATAGTCCTCCGTACAAAATCGAAACTCACCGAAATACTGAAAAGAATATACCAAAAGAAATGAAGGTGATTAAGTGGTGTCTTTTGCCTTTTTGCCTTTAGCAGATGGAAGGAAGAAACAAAGATAACAGCGGGTCCGAATTGGAGTAGAGTGGCGCGACATAGGAAACATTGGAAAACCCTAGAGGAGGCCTATATCGCCGAAATTAGGGATATTTTTTAAATTGGGTTCAACAATACAGTTTCGGAATAAAAGGGCTTATTATTAGTATTATGACCTATTGTGGCAGCCATTCGCCATTTGTACAGTTAATCTATTTTCATTCTTCATCTCTAGGTCACTAGGTTTTTCTCTTATTCGTAGCATGACAATCGAGTGTACAGGTAACCTGATGCTATGTGATCACCGTGCCCCATGTGCTCTTGTCACGTCAGACGTATCACAAGAGAACTGGTAACAAGGATCTACATTCTACAGTATAGTTGTAAGTACCAGATTTTTTTAAACCGCACTTTTAAGGAATACCACATTCAGGTTATGATGGAAGAAGAGAAATGAAAGGTTATGGCGCATGGTGGAATGGTGAAATTCGGCAGCAGAGATTAACTGGAATCCAAAACATTCTCAAAGCAATATCACTATAGCTGTAATCTTTCAATACAATTAATTTAACTTTTATCAAACAAATGTCTAATATGACGGGAATCTTGCTACAATACAGCACCCTTAGGCACCTGCAGGTTAGCCGTTTCTGATATTAACGTCCACAAATATTCCAACAAACAGACAATATTCTAAATTAAATAAAAATAAAGTAGTATCGTAATTTGTCGAAATGTACAATATCCACTTATGTTAAAAAATATTTTATATTTATTTATTTATTATATATTAGGAGATTCAACAGCTTTCATAATATTACAAAACAATCTTAATAGTCATAGCTAGCCATTTACAGAATCCCACGTGTATATAATTGGATAGTTACATATGTGTGCGATACACCAGCCTATAATCCAACATACCTACAGCCAATATTACATATAAACTAGATACACTATTATACAATTAGCACAATATATGTGAACATAATATGCATATCAATTACAACTCCTATAATATTACAATAAATTATCAACTAACTTGTATAACATTATCCAATACTGCGGCCAAAAGAACAGTAAAGCAACTTATAAGTTTTGGCATGCTTAAACTCAGCAGAGCTTCTTAAGATGAACCCTAATGACTTCGAAGCCTTTGACACAATGTTATCTATGTGATCATTAAATGATAGCTTATAATCATGTTTTACACCTAGATCCTTTATAGTTAAACATTTATTTAAACACTGATTCTTCAGGTAGTAGTCCACAGATATTTGTTTTGGTTTCCTAGAAAAAGAAACAACAAAACATTTGTCTGGATTTAGGTAAAGTTTATTGATAAGACAGTAACTGTCTAGGCGTGCTAAGTCAGATTGAAGTTTTAATGCATCGTTGGCACTTCTAATGCATGTAAAAATCTTCATGTCATCAGCGAAGCAAAGCAAGCGAGAGTAAAGGAAACAGGACGCTATATCGTTGACAAAAATTGCAAAAAGCAACGGGCCAAGAAGAGATCCTTGGGGAACCCCACTAGGAACCTAATTAGTGAATACGTAAATATCCATCCCTACTGTGTGATACAAGTGGGTACAAGTAATCATTAATTTCGGCCCAGTTGCCATCAAGGCGCTAGTTAAAAACATTTGGCATAAAAATATTTCGTATTTTGAATCATTAACGTCAAAATAATTGTATTGGTTAGTTACTAGATCAAGACATTTGTAACTCGAACAAAGTTTACAAAATTTTTAAATACTAATGGAGTTTATTTTACGTTATTTTATGAGGTATTTTATCTATCAATAGCATTCAAATGTAATAGACCAAGAGCTCGTGAATTCCAGACCTTCGCTATTCTTTAAAAGCTGATACTTTGTCGCCACATTCTCGCACACAGGTAAGATGCACGATGGACCATTATGACATTGAGGCTACCGTGACTTTGGCAGGTAAGCGGTACTAAAGATGAAATACCGATCTAAATTCATCAAATAATAAAGTAGGATTTTCTGGTATTACATTCATAATATTATTAAAAATCACGTTATTTATTGCCAAACAGTAACTGTTAGCATCATGGTAACCCCATGTCAGACGCCCTTAATGTTCATTAAATTATAATTTTACTTACGTTATAGTATAAAAGCTGATTTTGATATATAATACTTGGGTAATAATTAGATGATGTTTCCTCTTTAGCCACACATTTTTGATAGTTCCAACCCCTTTCCAGACGAACATGTAGGGTAACTGGGTGTGGAAATATACTATTACACTGAATGTAGGATTCAGTTTTACAATAAAATATCTTCATCGGCGAAAATATCTGTTATAAGCGACTGGAATGGTCCATCAATGTTACAGCTCTTATAAAATAACGAAGGTCTGGGTTTCACGGGCTCTTATACCATAACCAAATGTCATCTTCAATCATTAATGATTGTAGTAACTGATTGTCTGACTTTTGGTGACTTTGTTAAATGACGACTCATATAGCCAAGTGCTTAATTACCCCGCCTACTGGGCTAGAAGTCTCGGGTTTGAAGCGCGGCTGACAAACATTTCAATGAATTAATTTGGATATTATATATATTATTAGATATATAATATTATGACAATAAGGGACGAGACGAACAGGACGTTCAGCTATGGTTCTGAGCGGCACTACAATTGCGCCCGTTCACCTTGAGACATAACATGTTAAGTCTCATTTGCCCAGTAATTTCACATATATCTAGCTCATCGTAAAGGCAGTGTTCGTAACAAATGTTTTCATTCGACAGATTTTTCTCCGACTTACTTTGCAAATCCGACTATCACAAAAAAGTTTTTTTCATTTTTCGGCTTAATATAAAGCCTATGACGCTCATGAATAATTTGTCTTCCTATTGGTAACAGAATTTTACAAATCGGTTCAGTAAATCCAGAGATTACCGCTGACAAACTCACAATATACTCTTTATAATATTTTTAAATTACTTATCCTTAGTTTACTTATTACCGTTAGTTAGTTATCTAGTTAACTTATCGTTAGTTTCGTGCCAGAGTTTGGTAAGTCAACATCTCCTGAGGATGCCTCGTGTAGAGGCAAAACACGTGTCGTAAGACAAAACTTACAAAGGATTTACACTCAATAAAAATCACAACATTTGCATAATTATTATGAATATCCGCAAAATAACGCATGATTCTATGATTTTTCAAAATTAACAGGTAAAGTAAAGAACAGGCGAAATGATACATCAAGTTGACCAAGGTTCAGCAACAGACAGTGTCAACATTTACAAGTCATTCCTACCTTATCGTATTTAGTAGCCTAGCTTGGGATCAGAACATTTTGTAAAAAATATTTTACATAAACCAAGGTTTTGCGATAAGATTTATTAATTAATTGGTTAATAAGCTGTTACCTACTTATTACAGCCATCACCTGATTAAGTGATACCCTGGATCAATTCATTATAAAACACTCAAAATAACTCTCACTTACTCAATATTAAGTAAACATAAAATATATTTTCATCGTGTTTGTTTCATGATCCGATATTGAAGGGAGTTGCCAAAATTGTGGCCCGAAATTTCTTTATATTTATTAATATTGCTGCATTTAATTAAGTATACTTATATTTTACGTTCGGCTACTGAATGGTCTTCTAGGTCCGGTCAGCGGGAGGTAAGGCAGCCAGCGGTGTCGTGGAGTAGCCTTTGCGTATAATTTTAATAAGATTTTCTTTGTATATATTTTTAGATAAACAATGTTAAGCTTGAGTAAGTACACACTCGTATAATAACAATGAACAGAACAACAAAGATAATAAAAAATTGAGTGCATTTCATTAATGTTACATGAAACAGAGTACAAATAATATAAATACTAAAAAAGTGAGTAATAAGTAACATTTTTTTATAAAATGGTACTTAATATTATTTTAATTATAAAATGACACTGATCTATGCATATAAGTTGTTTGGTGCAATTTGTAATTTTTTGTTTCAATTTTGCACCAGGTCACGCTTGACCTTGGAAATCAGCAAGTATGTACTACAGCAAATAGGTAGTGTTGGCGTATACCAAGTTTTATCTTTTTCGTTTTTGAGGTATTTATTATTCTCTGAAAATTGTTAAATTAGACTGGTAAAACCTAAGCTTGCAACATTAGTGTTCTACGTCCCTAAAAATATTAGCTGTTATCAGACAAATGTAAATTAAATCTTAGTTTAGTTAGTAATCTTAATTAAATATTTTATGACTATGATATATAAATATACGTGGAAAGTTTCAAAGTGTGTTTCATTACAAAATTGGTGGAAAAGCAGAACAAATAAATGTCACCCACAATTGGATACATTATGTGGCAAATTCACTATAAGATTCATAAACCTTTTAAAGAGAGCATACACGATTTTTATGGATGTAATTATAAATACTGTGTGTATGAGGCTGATAAATAAATTAATGAATAAAAATTAATACAAAAACACCAATAAATATTTTATTATAACCTCTATAATTTTGTGATCAAAGTCGACTCCACGCCTGTAAGTCTGGCGCCCCCGGCGTGGTATATAAGCCGGCCGGATCAAGCACCAGTTGCATTACGCGACATATTCTTGGTAAGTACATTTAGATACTATTCTTACGATACGCGGTTTTACTTATTTAGAATTCTATAGTTCGTAGACCTGCCTAGTGCTTGTAGGTAAAACAAATCTAAGTGAGTACTTCTCCTTGCTGGTGGCTACCAGGGCAACAGCGGCACCTTTTTTTGCCATCAGCAGTGATGTGCAAGTATAATTGTGTTTCTGTTTGAAGGGTGTCATAGCTATAACTGGGATAATGAGATGTAACATCTTATGACTCAAAGTGACGAACGCAATTGTGATGCCGCTCAGATATTGTGTTTTCCAGAAACACTGAGCAGCTCTGTATTGTAATGATCAGGGCTTATTGGTTATCAGCTGAACATCTAGCTCGTCTTGTCAGTTTTTCTCAAAACCTTCACGTTATACATCAGACAGAACACTGCAGGCCTCACTTTAAAATTGAGTGATCACCTGAAGCTGTTACAAGAATTTATTACGAATTAAATTAATTAACGAAATTTCCGTCATAAGAACTCTAGTTATACTTGCATTAAACCCGAAAACCGTTACTGTTATATTAATAAACGCAATGAAGAGTTACTCCAAGTTTAAAATAACTTCTCCTTGTCATGTAATTCTGTAGTGGCAAAGGTAAGATAAAGACAAAAAGTTTTTGGAATGACTTTACTTTACGTTTATTAGTAACACAGGTAAAGGCTTAAAACTTATAATACCTGGAGTCTTTAGTCATCCGGGAACTTAAAAATATATATTATAAGATGACTTTTTTATTTATTTATTTTTGGGAAACAAACAGTATTTAAAACATTTACAAAAATACGTATAAAATTGTACACACACCAATAAAGTTTCCACTAATACACATATCATATGACCAGTCAAAAAAGAAGATAAACAAAATAAAAAACAAAACTTTAGAAGAAAAAGAAACAAACGGATTATAGCTAACTTAAATAAAATTATTTATACAAGTATTCTCTAATATCTTACTTAAACTGTTTGATCGAACAAGTATGTAAATCAATATTATTAAATTTTATATTATACTTATTACAAGCCCGATATATAAAAGTATTTTGAACATATTTAGTACTTGTTTAAGACTTCTGAAGTGAATATTACTTAACAAAAATGGAGAGTCTATAAAATTGTTAAGAATTTTGTACAAAAGTGTCATATCTCGCTCTGTTCAACGATTTTCAAGTGAGTGTAGGTAAACTGCAGAGTGATCATGGTTAGGATATCTATATTTAAGATGCTTAGTGAATTTATTTTTTCAAGATCCTTCACATGTATACCATAAAATGGATTCCAAATAATTGAACCATATACTATTAGATAGATTTTACTAGAGACTTTGTTTGAGACGGAATCATTTACGACTCAGATTTGAGATTTTTTCGTAGATACTTAATGTCTTTTTTAGATTCCATTTGGAATGTTTTTCCGTGCCCTATTGTAAGCTTTTTTCCTTATACTATTATTATTACTATACAATTTCACTCCCTACTACATCTGACTATGGCCACAGAATATCGAGAGTACATGATCATAATACAGTACATTCATATAAGTAGAGAAGTTTTGCCGATGACGGGTTACACAAAGACAGATTTACGTTCATATTTATAATATTACAACTAATCAACCGGGAAACGTTGTTTCCCATATAAATTAAGTACGAAAAAATTCTAAACGGCACTACAATAATCTTGCACTCGTATCATTGAGACATAAGATGTTAAGTCTCATTTGCCCAGTAATATCACTAGCTACTAATGTTTACAAATTACTGCTTCACGGTAGAAAAAGACGCCGTTGGTACCTATAATCTAACCGGCATCCGGCAAAGGAGCCTCCCACTGGGTATATTTTTTTTCAAAGTTTTGTTTGTTAAAACTGTTTTTTTATTATTACACAAATAAAATTTGAAAAACAAAATTTTATGAACTATGCGGGACTCGAACCCACGACCTCTTGCGTTTCGTGCCAGTGCTGTAGATGAAGCCACAACCTGAGAGTTGAACAAAGCATACAAGATTTTATGACGATACGTCACTCGAACGGTAAGCTCAGTTGGTCAGAGCACTGCCATAGAACGCCAGAGGTCGTGGATTCGAGTCCTGCATCATTAATAAATATTTTGTTTTTCAAATTTTATTTGACTATTTAAACAATTACTAACTTTATGTCGAATTGTAGTTTTGAAAGCGCAAATAAAGTACTTAAAATATTTAAAAATGTTTGTACTGCAATCTTGTAATAAATTCCTTTTAGCAACAGTAGACTTGACAAACACGCATGAAATATTGATAATACCTTTGTTCACATAAATAATACATAATTTTGAAATGGATAGCTTTGTCGTACAAATGTATTCTAAACTCGTTTGACAGGACCCACCCAATACATCTCACAAATACATCGTAATGTGCCTGCTATTAAACCAATAATAACATTTTATCTTATATTATTTTTAATAACAGTAATAGCGGCGGACATATCCCTATACTATAATAAAATTTCCATTTTTAAAAATAATTTTCGAATTATAGCATACAATATTTATTTATTTATATATTTTACATATTTTCTTTGATTGGGGCGACTTTTATTTAAATTAAATAGTATTTAAATAAAGCTGGGCGTCATTAATAGAGCACGGCAATACTTCAAGCCGGCGCACATTCTAGCGTTCTACAAAGCGCAGGTCCGGCCACACATGGAGTATTGCTGTCATCTCTGGTCTGGCGCACCCCAGTATCAGCTCGATCCATTTGACCGCGTGCAACGCAGAACAGATCAAATTTTCGGGGACCCAGTGCTCTGTGAACGGCTGGATCACTTGTCGTCGCGTAGAGACGTTGTCGCTTGTACCGCATTTATCACGGGGCGTGTTTCGAAGAGATTTTTCACCTGATTCCTGCCGCCAAATTCCACCTTCGCACGACACAACACAAATTAGGACATTACACCATCTGGATGTGTGGTGTTCCTCGACAGTGCGGTTTTCAAGGAGCTTTCTTTTACGTACTACAAAGCTGTGGAATGAGCGGTGTTTCCGGGTGATTGGGTATACGTACCTTCAAAAAAAGTGAGTACACATTCCTTAAAGGCCGGCCATGCTCCTATGATTCTTCTCGTGTGGCAAGAGAATGTCGGAGGCGGTGATCACTTAACACCAGGTGACCCGTATGTTCGTTTGTCCACCTTTTTCATAAAAAAATTGTTTTCAAAGGATTAAAACTCGTGTAATTGTAACTGTGTTCTTACATTAGATTTTGCGTAAAGGTTACATATTTAACTCGACGTTTCGTGCCCTTTTCAGGGGGACAGCGGGGCAGTGGTCAAAGGGGTGCTTTAAAGAGTTTTCCCTTTCCTTGAGACGGCAATGCATCTCTTGATATTATAATACACTCGTGCGCGTTTCCCTCCTCTTATTAAAAAATATATAATTTTGCTTATTCCTTAAGTATTAAACCAACATCAAATATACTTAACTACCTGCTTATATATAAAAGACTCAACGTCATCTTAAGGAGGGTCCACATATAACGATTTAGAGAGCTGAAGTGTCTGAAAATTACGTTCATTGATTTCATTTCATACATACATATATTCTATTATCCTGGTAAGCCTGATTAGGATACGAGGGTAATTAATTAATAATAAAATGAATATAATGTGTCATCAGTCCCAGCTAAGTGTACAGTGTTAATGTAAATCGCAGCTAGTCTTAAAGTGATTGACATTCACGGTTAAAGATATACGAATGATACACAAGCAGATACACGCAATATTAAGACGCTACTTCCACGAGCGAGTGGACAGCGATTCCCGATGAAGCCACCTTTGTCACCATCGTTGTAATTTCGACTAACTATGACTAAACTGTCAGCATATCTTAGCGACTCACTCAGAAAAGTTCACTTGACTGTAATAAATCTCTGCAGAATTGTTTTGTAAGAGAGTTCATTTGACAGCGCACTCGTTGGGTTCACGCTGCGAACAGCGACAGCCACTCATCGTATCGATGTGTGTGTCATTTTGTACTGTACTAAAAAAAACAGCTATAAATTTTGCGCTCTTAGAAATGTTGGCTTCTGTGGTATATATATAAGATAATACTATTTAAGTCTGTGGAAACCACAGACTTCTTTCATCTTTCAGAGACAGCACACAGAGAGACTGTGGTAATTTTCATAGATAAAATAATAGAAACAATTGTACTATTGTTGACGAACAACTTGTTATTGTAGATTTTATAATTTTCTTACAAATGAATATGAGCTTAAGTGTACAATTCAAAATCCTTACGACAGATTTTTAACCGTGTGTAAAATTCTCGATTATGATTAATTAATAAATTAATAATAATAATTAATTAATCCAATAATTCGATTCGATAAGTCATGTAACTAATAAATAATGTGTAACTAATATCCAATAATCATGTCTAAAAATCTGTAGTTCGAGTATTTAAGGGCTAAAATCCTAAGCTGTCATTCATGATATAATAATAGAGTATATAGATATACTTAGCAAGATGTTAATATCACTCGCTTGTGGAGGTGATGCTTTAAGCCAAGCTATAGTCTGTCAGATATCGCAGGCTTTTCAGACAAGTGTCAAACAAAGTTAATATTACAAAGTAGTACTACAGACTAGAAATGGATACTTAGGTGTTAAGTACACCTCATATCGTACTTTATAATATCTGTCCTATGTCGACCGCTGGTCAGTCCTCGCCACCGGCGATGCGGAGGTGACAACCAAAATTGCTTTAACTCGTTTATAATAAATTACAATCGGTGACAAGGCACATAATTTATTATAATTTATATATTGCGAAAGTCTTTGTGTTCAATCTGGCAAACTTTTGATAAACAACATCAAAGTGATTTTCATTTTGTGTGGTGAGTTCTCGACGTCTTTGTGGAATGTTTTTGTCTATTATGGGCGCAGTTTCGATACATTTCGTTATATTTGCCTACTTTAACATAAGTTATTAGGCATAAGGTATTAGGCACAGGTATATACTATGGGCGGCGAAAATGATTAGCAAACTTTCAAATGTTAACCCTTACGCGTTACTTACCACTAGGTCACAAGGTTGTCAACATTGGGGTGTGCTATGTGTGTGTAAGTATTCTGAGTAGGCTTAATTAATAAATTCCGGATAAGAAACAAATCACCGTTCAGGATCTGGAAGAAAAAGCCTTCTAAGGCACTGGTGGTCATCAGTATTGCGGGACAATACTTGTAACAGATCATATTTGGAGTATTCCTCTCATCTCTGGTCAGGTTAATGTGAACATCAGCTCGAGACATTTGTCCGCGTGCATCACAATTTACAGAGCTGCTTCGTCGCCTCAAGACGTCGCTTCTTTGTGTTGAACACTGAATTTTAATTTGAATTGGAAAACTTACAGTGTTACAATAACTTAATTACTAAACAATAACACAAAATAAATATAGGTCGAAACGCATGCGTTGTTGGGAAAGTAGCTGTGAGGATATCTGGGTCTCCCTCGATTTTTCTGAATCTAAGTCTCAAAACCGATTGATTCTGTGTGCCGTATACTTAACACCACCAATTAATCACAATATATTGGATCATTGTTTAGATAAATGGAATTCTGTATGTGAAAATAACTCGAACATTGTCATAGTGGGTGACTTCAATTTGAGTTGTGTAAATTGGTCATTAATCAGAGAAAATAAAGTTTGCTATATTGTTCCGAGTTCGGGGTCAGCATTTGGTTGATTTTACTTATTTATATAAGCTTAAACAAGCCATTGATGCTGTCCATGAAACAGGTAAAATCTTAGACTTAGTGTTAACAAATATGAAGTTTCCAAATCATTTAATCATTTAAGTAGTGTTGATCCTTACCATCCCCCGTTGGAAATTGTACTCTCGCTGATAAAATAAGTACTAAACAAAAAAGGGGTGGTTTGAGCTCGTACCCGGCTAATATGACTGACGGAGTTACTGAAACGTCCAAAGCCATCTCGATTTGCAACTTATTTGCAAAACAATTTTCTCTTGCACTTAATTCTAACAATCAAGCTAATACCTCTGTAGTTGAATCTTCCGCATAAATAAAACACCTAAGTGATAACAGTATTTCTGTTAGAGTTCCTACCATGACTAGTGAGGAGGTACTAAAACTTTTAAAAGGTATTGATCCCAATAAGGGTGCAGGTCCAGATGGAATATCTCCACATTTTTTCGCATCTTGTGTTTGTGCATTTTTAATAAATCACTGGTCTCTGGCATTTTTCCGGATAAATGGAAATCAGCTATGGTGGTACCTATACATAAATCAGGTAATACTAATCAGATCTGTAACTACAGACCCATCTCAATTCTGTCCACATTGGCTAAGATTTTTGAATGCGCTGTTTATCCTTTGATTCAGAACCATATGAAAGAATTATCTCTCCTTCGATCAAAATGGATTTTCTTGTTCCAGATCTACATGCGAATCTGGTATCTTTTACTGAATCTATAATCAACGCAATAGATAAAAGTAAGGAAGTAGATGTAATATATACCGATTTGTGTAAGGGGTTTGATACTGTCCCACATGATATTCTCTTATGTAAATTACGAGCATATGGATTTACTGGCTCTCTCCTTACTTGGTTGAAATCATTTATTTATTTATTTAATAGGAAGCCCACGTTGCATACAATGTATTACCTTATAGTATATTTACACATTAATTAATTATATTATTTAACATCGTATACCCCATTTACGGGCTAACTCGACATGCAATTAATTACTTAATTAAATTACAAGTACTTAAAAACATTATTAACATAATATGACAATTTCTTCGTTTACTTACTACTTATCTAATTTACTCAATAAATTGGTTACCTTAACAAAAATATAAAAAACTTATCACTCTATACAAAAAATAAAAAAAAAAAACTAAATTTTATATAAACTAAATTTAAAATACAGCAACTATTATTAAATACGACAAAAAACTAATGATATTATTTAATTAAATGATTTTTAATTTTGCGCTTGAAAATCGATGCAGAGTTCCAAAATATGTCCAACTCTGCTATTTTAAATATATTGTTATAGGACATTACAATTCTGTTAATAGGAGCGGCCCTACCTAGGTTACTCTTTGTAATTATTGGCATAAAAGTAATTTTATTTTTAATATGTGACCGTGCATTTTGTCTTGGAACTGCTAACCTTATTCTGTTTAATAAGTTCGGGCTATCAATAGCTCCATTTACAATTTTATGCAAAAAACAGAGATCTATTGAGTTTCTACGATTGCATAGTGATATAGTTTTATAATGTTTTAAGAGATCGTTGGTATTATTAATTTCTTTTAATATATTGTCCTTGTAGGCTAAGTGTCGTAAGAATTTTTTTTGTACTCTTTCTATTCTGTCTTTATGCACTTGATAGTTAGGATTCCATACAACAGAGCAATATTCAAGTTTACTTCTAATCATTGAATTAAACAGCGTTAATTTTGTGGATGATCTTTTAAATTCTTTTGTACTTCTTGTTATGAAACCTAAAAGTTTAAGAGCATTACTCACCAGATTATCAATATGTGGTATGAAACTCAACTTACAATCTAGAATGATCCCGAGATCATTTATTTGATTGACTGTTTCTAATATGTTGCCATTTATACTGTAATCAAAATTAATATTTCTTATTTTTCTGCTGAAGGTGATACTGTAACATTTCAAATGATTTAATTTTAGATTATTTTCATTGCACCAAACCGAAAGTCTATCTAAATCCTGTTGCATATTAATCGAGTCTTCAATATTATTTATTTCACTATACATCTTGAGGTCATCTGCATAAAGATGGAATTGACAAAACTTAAAACATTTGACTATGTCATTAATGAAAATACCAAACAACGTGGGGCCCAGATTGGAACCCTGCGGAACACCAGTAGTCGCAATAAAAGTATTTGACTGGTACCCTGCAATAACAACACTCATCTCACGGTTTTTTAAAAATGAGCCCATCCATTGAATAAGATTCCCACAAATACCGTATGCCCCAAGTTTTGCCAACAAAATGCGGTGATCAACGACATCAAATGCTTTTGCTAAATCTGTGTAAACACAGTCAATTTGATTTGAACTATCTATGGCAACTGATAAATCATCGACAAACAATGCTAAATTAGATATAGTAGACCTCTTTTTAAGAAAGCCATGCTGGTTCTGTATCATTATTGATCTTAAGTGCCATGATAATATCGGACAGATTAATGATTCAAATACCTTTGAAAATACTGATAATATACAAATGGGTCTATACTTAGTTATATCTTTTCTGTCACCACTCTTAAACACAGGGACTACTCTAGCCTTTTTCCATATTTTAGGAAATTCGCCTTCTGCTATTGACAGGCTCGCTCGTTCTTTGTTGTTGTTAATGGTTTTCAATCAAGTGTATATCAAATTACATCTGGCGTCCCTCAGGGCTCACATTTAGGTCCGATATTGTTTAATATTTTTATAAGTGATATATTCAATTTCTTTTTGAGATCTTCTGTGTACATATATGCTGATGACTTAAAATTCGCAAAGACAATTGATTCCCTGAGTGTAGGCTTCTACAGGAGGACTTAGAAAGACTTATGCAATGATGTAAACTTTAATAAGGCAAATAGGTACCGTTGTGGTACCCATAATCTAGCCGGCAACCTCTGCAAAGGAGCCTCCCACTGGTATATTCGTAATATTCAAAATTTTATGATGGTTGACGGAATTATTTTGAGACCTTTGTACAAGTCCTCTATTGAGCTAAAGAAAAACCGTCCCAGACGAAATTACAATCTTATTTTAAAATAATGAAAAACCAAAATTCACAAAGTTTCACCTTCGCACGACACGCCACAAGTTAGGATATCATCCCCACCATCTGGATGTGTGGTGGTCCTCCACAGTGCGGTTTTCAAGGAGCTTTCTCCCTCGTACTACAAAGCTGTGGAATGAGCTTCCTTGTGCAGTGTTTCCGGGACGATACGACATGGGTACCTTCAAAAAAAGCGCGTACACCTTCCTTAAAGGCCGGCAACGCTGTTGTGACTCCTCTGGTGTTGCAAGAGAATGTGGGCGGCGGTGATCACTTAACACCAGGTGACCCGTACGCTCGTTTGTCCTCCTATTCCATAAAAAAAGTGTCTTTAACCATTCCAATTTCTAGGAGTTACAATTGTTGAGGTTAGCGAATTAATTTATGTAATTTTATTTTTTTTTAATTGTTTTTTATAGCAAGTGTATTAGATAGATACCTATACCATATTTTTTTTTCAACTTACAATATAAAAAAGCTTGTATTAGGACCGCTACACAACTTGTACTAATAAACCTAAGTCTGTAAATGACCAACTTAATTACAATTATATTTGTGTTTGTAAGAGCAACATCTAAGCACAGTAGCGATATCTCCTAACTTAAGTTTGCTTTACAAATGGACAACTGTAACTCAATTGAATATTGTTACCAACTTAATGCTGGATCAACTTGCCTGATTCACTTAGAGTTGCTTTAATTTCTGTGCTAACATTGCCCGCTACCTAGACAGAAAAAGACTTCTTGCATAAAGTGTGAATAAACTTGTGATAAAATAGATAAAAATCTCCAATAATATCTTAAATTGTGCTATTTGTATGGTTGTGATGACATTAAACATGTGGTTACCTGCTATTTTACATTTCTTTTCTTTTTTCAAAATCAGTGTATTTAATGAAGAAATGTGATACATTTTAAAATTTGCATAATAATAATTTCACGAACAATGGAATGGTTCCATTAGAAAATCAATAATAAAGTAAATTTATAGCAAAAGTGCTATTTTGACGATTACAATGACATTCCAGCTTCCTCACTAGATAAGTTCAATGATAATATTTTCCCATTTTAATGACACTTTCACTTTAGTTTACAGATGTTTCAAGTATTTTGGTGCCATTCGTGAAATACATATTCTAATTGAAAAGGCCGCTTGTGGTAGTTTTCTTCGCGGTTATGCTTTTGTTTAGTATTCAGAAAAATCATATACTTGGGTGTCCCAAACTTATGGGAAAGTACCTTAAATATCGAAGATAGGCTATTTTACTGAAAGAAGACTTTATGTTATTTTTAAAATTTAGTAATTCTGCATTCAAAGATTTTCTAAAAAAATACTTGCCTCGTCTGGGGGGAATCGAACCGACTTAAATGTAAAAAAAAACACCGCTACTTTTATGATGCCAATCGAAAGAATGGCCAAAAACTAATAACTCTTCTTGAGTAACAAAGTATTTTAAAAGAAAGTAGTCAATTAAATGGGTATTTTTTTGTAAATTAATTAATTAAATGCTCAAAATGTGATCTCTCTTGTCGTACGCAAATCGCCAATCTTTTTTGATGCGCCAAAGATTTTCTTATCATTTTATGGTGAATACTCGATATGATATGGCACAATTCTGTTTGTAGCTCGTCCACGTTCTCGTATCGCTTTTTGTATAGCATTTCTTTCACATATCCCCAAAAGAAGAAATCTAATGATGTAAGGTCCGGGGATCTGGCCGGCCATCCAATCGGTCCATTTGTACCAATCCAAGTAGGAAAACATTCTTTTTTCGTTGTTCCTTTCTTTTAAAATACTATGTTACTTAAGAAGAGTTATTAGTTATTGGCCATTCTTTCGATTGGCATCATAAAAGTAGGGGTGTTTTTTTGTTACATTTTCGTCGGTTCGATTCCCAGACGAGGCAAGCAATTTTTAGAAAATCTTTGAATGCAGAATTACTAACTTTTAAAAATAACATAAAGTCTTCTCTCAGTAAAATAGCCTATCTTCGATATTTAAGGTACTTTCCCTTCATGTCCCATAACTTTGTGACACCCTGTATATACCTAAAAATATAAAATTTGACGTCGCTTCTTATTTTTTAACCATAAGATTTAATTTTTGAAGTGATAACTTCTTATGGGAGGGTAAATCACTTCGTAACGTAACGGGTTACGGCGCTAGTATGTCTGGCTTTCCTTTCTCTCACGCATACGGTAGACAGGCTCCTCCTCTCTCACTCTACCTTATTGTTACTTTTATAGGATTAAATAATGATATATATACGTATATATATAAATATATATTCAAGAATAATTGTGTTTAAGAATAAAATATATGATATAGTAAATAAAATATTTTATTAATAAATAACCATTCCTAACATTATCATATTAAGGCGAAGAGTAAGCAGAAAACACGCAACCATGGTGTTTTTGGATAAGTTTTGTGGTGAAAGTATCGAATTTCAAGCTATGAACTCTACTTAATCCTGTTACCCATATCCTTAAGTCTTTTTTGTAGGTTGCTAATGCTTGCTGTTTTAATGCCAAAGTAGGCCAAGGTGAAGTTCCAGGCGTTGCCGGAAAATTTGGACTAGGGGCAAGAAACGAAAGGGGTGACACTCTTATTCAATTTTGTCAAGAAAATGACTTTGTCATAATGAATTCTTGCTTCCAGCTACCACCACGAAGACTTTATACATGGACATCACCACAGCACACCCCACAAAATATAGTGCGAAATCAAATAGACTATATAATGGTCAATAATCGCTTTCGTAATTGTATTAAAAGCACTAAAACATATCCTGGAGCTGACATTAGATCTGACCACAATCCGGTTATCGCCACAATATCATGTACCCTAAAAAGAGTAAAGAAACCTGCACAAAACACAAAAGTAGATGTCAGGAAACTTACAGACCTTAACACCAAAAAGAATGTGTCGATTGAAATAAATGGGTGGACAGTGGATACGAAATCTGGGACACACACAATAGAAGAGACATGGAGCACACTAAAAATAATTTATTGGACATAAACAAATTCTTATTAAAAAGAGACTGGGCTCCTAAGCAGAGTTGGATGACCGAGAAAATAAATAACCTTATGGAGGAAAGGAGACTCTACAAAAACTCTGATGAAACCAAGTACATGGAGATCGATAAGAGAATTCGGCACGAAGTCCGCTATGCGTGCGATGCTTGGTATCGAAGGAAGTGCGAGATTGTGGAGGATCTTTATGCATTTAATCTACATAGGGAAATAAAATCTTTTATTGGATATAAAAAGACTACACACCTACTCATAGAAGAACACAATATCCCAATTTTGGATATAACAAAGAAAAAATTCCTATGGGAACAATACATCTCGTCAATGTTCGCTGATGATTCACGAAGTTTAGCTGTAACCTTTGATTTGAGTGATGGGTATTCTATCCTAAAAGACGAAGTCACAAAGGCTTTAAGAAAAGCTAAAACTGGAAAATCAGCGGGCCCAGAAGATGTTCACATAGAGGTACTTAAACTTATTAAGGACGAAAATTTTGGTGTCCTCGTAAATTTTTTGAACGCCGTTTATGACTCTGGCCACTTACCCAAAGACTGGTTAACGTCATCTTTCATTACGCTCCCTAAGAAAGCCAATGCGAAAAAGTGCGAACAATTTCGAACAATTAGCCTTATGAGTCAAGTATTAAAACTATTTCTAAATATCATTCACGAACGCATAAGAACTAAATGTGTCGAACAACTCGCAGATAACCAGTTCGGCTTCAGATCAGGAGTCGGCACAAGAGAGACTCTATTTGCAGTACAGGTTTTGGTGCAAAAATGCTTAGATATGCAGCAGGATGTTTTTCTTTGCTTCATCGATTACGAAAAAGCTTTCGATAGAGTTTTGCATGACCGCCTAATTGCAATATAACAAAATATCGCTAATTAGTTTATATGTACAGTTGTTTAGTTTTAATTTGTTACTCTTTTTTATCACTTGTTGTAATTTAATATGCATCACACCATACACTTTACACAACAACAACACATACAATAACTATACGAAAGAATACCTACACAACTTAGTAATAACTTACATTCACACTAAAAAACTGTTTTATACACATAATACATCACAACTCTTTCACAAAACAATTTCTTTTACAGTAATTTCAAAAATAATAATGTATTTCCAAACACTTGCAAAAAGTTTTGTATCTATATTTTTTATACTTATTTTCCTGATAGTAGATACTGTATATATATTATATTCCCGTCACATAATAGTTAGTGCTGATAACTCTCGGTTACAATCAACTAATAATTACATAAAATTACAAATAAAATTTAAATCATTATTTTCTATTCAATTTATCATTAACTTTTACGTGACAATGCTTAAAATAATTACTTATTTATTTATTCATTATGTCTTCCACACTGAATAGGCAAAATATAGGATTAAACTTAATCTATCAAAATGTAAGAGGACTGCGGACAAAGACAAACATATTTTTAATAACCTATCAATATCACAAATAGATATAGCACTTATTACTGAGTCGTGGTAATGTCCTAGTATTTTAGACTCGGAATTGTGCACTTCTGCGCGATTCGACGTATTTCGTCGTGACCGTACCGCGAGTGGTGAAGCGTTTGGTGGGGGAGTATTAATTGCTTGTGCGAAGCGATTCGGTGCTCGCCGGCGCTTTGACCTTGAACACGATGATCTGGAATGTATGTGCATATCTATACCTGCCCGCACTCTAGGCTCACTATGTGACTTAAATATCATTTGTGCTTATATTCCTCCTAACCAGATACTTACATCACGGATACAAAAACTCTGCGAGATATTATCGC
Organism: Leptidea sinapis; assembly: GCF_905404315.1. NCBI lineage: Eukaryota > Metazoa > Arthropoda > Insecta > Lepidoptera > Pieridae > Leptidea > Leptidea sinapis. The sequence continues at coordinate 1,115,609 of NC_066293.1, forward strand.
AATTATTTAATTCTCACCCTGATGATCATTTTATTCTGGCAGGGGATTTTAATTTGCCATGTATTGATTGGAAACAGGGGCATCCTATTGTACTAAAAAAAGGAAGCATCGTTATCCAGAATACTGCCACGGAGTTATTAAACTTAACAGCATTTCTTGGGTTAATTCAATATAATTTCTTTTTTAATACTCATAACAACCTACTAGACTTAATTTATTCCAATACATCTTTAATTATCAATAAATCAAAATCACCTTTAGTTAAAGAGGATATTTTCCATCCTGCAATTGATATTTGTGTTATTGATATCGTATTACCGTCAATAAAACGTACTAATACGAAACGTTATTTCTATAATAAAGTAGATTATAATGCTGTAAACTACTTTTTTTCTAATTACGATTGGACTTCGCTTGAATGCTTACCTCTGCATGACGCGATCGATAAATTTTACTCCATATTGTATGAATCGATATCGCAATTTGTACCTCATAAAACTGTTTCGCACACTTACACATATCCTATGTGGTACACTAAGGCTCTCATAAATATAATAAAAGAGAAAGCAAAATATCATCATCTATGGAAAAAATACAATAATCCGAACGACTATGCTTCCTTTTCTAAATTACGTCGGCGTGTTAAAAACGTTGAAAAAAGTTGCTATTCAGAATATATTAGGAACTCTGAGGATAAAATAAAATCTACACCTAAATTAATCTGGACTTATGTTAAATCCAAAAGAAATAATAAATCTGCTTACCCTGACGTGATGCTTTATAAAGATGAGACTATCTCAAATCAATATGATATTTGTAATGCTTTTAATGATTTCTTCTTCAAAAATTTTATTTCACCTGCATCGCAATATAAAGTTTTTTCAGAGGAACGGTCTATTTGTCATGACACAATCAGCAATATTCAACTTACGATTGACGAGGTAAAAAAATTACTAAAAACTCTTGATACATCAAAAGGCCCGGGTTGTGATAAAATTCCACCAAGCTTTCTGGTCGCTTGTTCTGCATCACTATCAGCGCCTATAACACTAATTTTTAATCGCTGCTTTCTTGAAGGATATTTCCCAAAAATATGGAAAACTGCTAATATTGTACCAATACATAAAAAAGGGTCTAAAGCATCTGTTGAAAATTATAGGCCTATATCAATACTTAATACGTTAGGTAAATTAATGGAAAGGGTAGCACACAATTACCTGTACCCCATAATCATTCGTCACTTACCTCTAGAGCAGCATGGTTTCATACATGGTCGCTCCACTAATACCAATCTTACTCTTTTTACTAATTACGTTCAGCGTGGAATGGATGATGGTTATCAAATTGACGTAATTTATACTGATTTTGAGAAGGCGTTTGATCGAGTCGACCATATTATACTTTTACGCAAGTTGCAGGAACTAGGGATTCGTGGTGATCTTCTTCGTTGGATGGAGTCTTACCTGTACAATCGTTCGCAAGCTGTGGTCTTGGCTGGGCATCGTTCTGACCTTGTGGATGTTCCTTCTGTAGTTCCGCAAGGGTCAATTTTGGGACCATTACTATATTTATCTTATTTATATGATATTGGCGACTGTTTCCAGTTTGCTAAATTTCTTTCTTTTTCTTTCTTTCTTCTTTCTTAAATGTATGCTGACGACACTAAAATTTACGCTCGCATTAAGACTGAAATAGATTCAATAAACCTTCAGAGTGATTTAATCAGACTGTGTGACTATTATCATGACAACCGTATTGGAGTCAATGTAACTAAATGTTTTCAAATCACCTTTACGCGAAAAAGAATTAAAATACGAATACACATTACTTGATGTTCCTTTAACACGAACGAATAGCATTAGGGACTTAGGAATAGTGTTTGATACAAAAATGTCAATGTCAGATCACATTGCTGCAATAACTGAAAAAGCTTACAGGAATCTAGGTTTCTTTATACGTGTAAGTCAACCTTTTTCAGGTTTAGAGTGTATAAAAGTTCTTTATTTCTCATATGTTCGTAGCGTCTTAGAATACTGCTGTAATATCTGGAACCCATACTATAGGATATATATCGATGAAATAGAGAATATACAATCAAAATTTGTAAAGGTATTAGGATATCGCCTTCAGCATTATGGTTCTAGTTATGAGAAATCCTGCAGCCACCATAAATTAATGCAATTAAAAGACCGGCGAACTTTACTAGATATGTTATTTCTGTATGACTTGTACAACAACAAAATTGACTGCCCCGAGCTTACATCTTCATTCATGCAATTTAGAATCCCGAATAAGCGTACAAGGCATACCATCCTTTTTAATGTCCCAATTACTCACTCTATTTATGCACAGAATTCGGTGGTCTGCCGTACCCTTAGCTGCTATAATAAACATTTCTTACCAACAGATATTTTCGTCCATACTAAAAGCTCTTTCAAAAAGGAAATCATTTTAGGTATACTGTAATCGAAGAGTTGAAAACGACTTAAGACATACGCACACACACTCATACGCCCATACACTCATCCACACATACACTCATACACACATACACTCATACACACCTTTATATTTATTAGTTAATTATTTTTTATTTTGATTTAATCATAGTTTAATTAGAGCGTTAAATGTTATACCATAAATAGTGTGAACCTGTAATTGGCAGTCGGCCATCGCATAATATTTTTGTTATTAGTTTTATTTTTGTGTGCTGTTGGTTCAATAATAAATAAAAAAAAAAAAACGGGTTGGATGGCAAAGACATTCGAATCATCCGGAATCTGTACTGGAATCAACGAGCTACTGTTCTGGTTTATAATGATGAGACCGCAGAAGTTGATATTAAAAGGGGTGTCAGACAGGGCTGTATCTTATCACCTACGCTATTTAATTTGTACTCGGAAACCATAATAGCAGAAGCAATAGAGGACTTAGATTGTGGAGTCAAAATAAATGGCCAGAACATAAATAATATTAGATATGCTGATGATACAGTCCTCATAGCATCATCTGCTAATATAATCTTCAGAAACTTGTCACCCGAGTAAATGAGTGCAGCGAAAGAGCTGGTCTTAGGATTAACACCTCAAAGACGAAACTCATGGTCATATCTAAGAAAGAAATTGATGACTTTGACATTACAGTAGCAGGCCAAAAACTAGAAAAAGTGCGCAAATACAAATATCTAGGTACGTAGTTAAATGACAACTGGAATAGCGACCAAGAATTTAAGACCAGAATTGAAGTGGCTCGAAGCACCTTTAGTAAAATGAAAAAAATACTGTGCAACCGTGGTCTTAAGATTTCCTTGCGCACTCGTTTACTGCACTGTTACATCTGGCCCATACTTCTATACGGATGTGAGGCGTGGACTATAAAAGAAGACCTCAAAAAACGTATAGAAGCTTTTGAAATGTGGGCATATAGACGTATGTTGGCCATAAGTTGGACCCACAAGGTCACAAATGTGGAAGTTCTGCGCCGCGTCAATCAAAAACGCAAACTCATGCAAACTATCAAGATGAGGAAAGTCGCATATTTGGGGCACGTGCTTAGGCACGAGAGGTACAAACTCCTACAACTCATCTTGATGGGAAAAGTTGCCGGAAGAAGAGGCGTAGGTCGCAGAAAAAAGTCTTGGCTGCGCAACATCCGAGAGTGGACTGGCATTGCGAGTGCGGCAGAACTATTTCGCCTCGCGAAGGACAAACAATTAAAACTACCAAGCTGACCGCTAACCTTCGCTAGTCGGAGAGGCACGCAAAGAAGAAGAAGAATGCTTGCTGTTGGTTATAGTTAACATTGCCTAGCCTTTTTGAACTACCACTTTTCTTTGAAGTTAAACAAGTTTTTTGGCATGACGTGACGCATTTAGTGGTACTTCTCTCAGAAAAGTTATTCTTATAGCTTGTACTTTTTTGCGTAGGTTCATTTATTCAGATTAGTAGTGAATAACGAGAATTGGAAGCATATAAACTGTTTTCCACGCAAGAATATTGAAAATATTGGCTTTGTTACATAGATGGCGGGCCGGCAGCCGTGAACTAATATCGCTCAAGTTTGCTGGCATTTAGTGTCGCCTTAATATATTATATCAAATTTAAGTCAAGTTAAACAATTTTAATATAAGAAGTTCAACTTAGATTAGTTTAAGTTATTACTTCTGTCGGGCGTCCCGAGACGAACACGTTTTTTTTTTAGAGATAGCTGCTCAAGATATCCTCACAAATGGAAATCCGAACAAATGGAGTTCTAACAAAAAACTATGCCTGGACTCAATAATCTTCTCCTTTTTTGTAAATGTGACAACGATCGACCTTACGACAGAGTAGACTCATTGCAAGCAATTCAGATAACCTGAGATACTGAGGTGAGCGGGCGCGGGGTACTGTATGCTCATTGGACATGTAATAATTACAACATATCGTAAATAATAGCTACTCGCTACTATGGATACTTATAAGATTTTACTAGGCGTCTATGGGTCATAAGGACGATGGTACCGACTATCATTTTAATCAATAGTTATAGAGTGCATCACACTAATAATTATATTCTACATAATACACAAGTAATATTTTCAGAGCGGCCATCTTGTAGTGACTGTCAAACTCCCGCCGGCCGCCATGGCAGCTCTGCATATCTCAGTGCTGTTCGCTGTTTTCTTTGTTACCTACTGCTACTCAGCAAGTGTAAGTATTTTGTTGCTATTTAATCACCGCTGCCCATACACTCATGCAAGTGACCAAGGGTCAACGCTTCTTACAATATTGCCACTAAGGGTAAGTACCAGTGGGAAGCTCCTTTGCACCGGATGCCGGCTAGATTATGGGTACCATAATGGCGCCTTATTTTGCCGTGAAGCAGTAAAGTGTAAGTATTATTGTGTTTCGGTCTGAAGGGCGTAGTAGCTAGTGATATAACTGGGCAAATGAGACATAACATCTTAAGGTACAGAGCGCAATTGTAGTGCCGCTCAGAATTTTTCAGTTTGCTAGGATACTGAGCGGCACTGCATTATAATGGATATCCCGCATCACATTGACCTCTAGAATTCCACAACCGCGCGTTTTGCAAGACATTTCTTGCCTCGCACAACCACTTTGTGGAAGCAATTACCGGCTGCAGTTTTCCCGAACAGATACGACTTAGGGACCTTCAAGAAAAGAGCATACTCTCACCTTAAAGGCCGGCAACGCATTTCTCGACACCTGTTGTTGTGGACGTCCATGGGCGATTGCCTCACCTCTCCCCATCCAGTGAGCCTCTTGCCCGATTGCTCCCTCTTATATAAAAAAATAGACAGGGCGTATCAATAACCATCAGTTCAACGTCCTGCTCGTCTAGTCGATAGTCGATAGTCGATAGTCGAAAAAATAAAGATTCTTGTTATCAAAGTTGTAATAGATAGTGTGAAGCTGGAAAAATCTCTAAAATATTTAAAAAAAATACACCATTTTTTAATACGCCAACAGCTTGTACACCTGGACACATAAATAGAGAATCCAATATCCTATTGAACGGTAACGAAAACTTATTGTTGACTGAAGTTGCCTTTCATTTGTTGTTTCTTACACCGTGTCTATAACCCATGTATACCAGCAACTGTTATGTTTCCAGCTCCCAAGAAGCTTCGAATCCAGATTGAGTGAGGATGTGATCTCATCGCCAAGGAAGAGACCGTTTTGCAATGCGTTCACAGGTGAGTGGATTGGTCTCTATCTTGAGAATGAATATTTTTATTTATTTGTCGTAACACTGTCGAATTTCTTTGTCATTCCTTAGTTTGTTGACAATCGTGATTGACATGATTTATGGACTTTATTCTGAAGGCTTCTTCAGCGTTAGTTAGTTTAGCATATAAATAGGGACAAGGAAGGTGGGTGAATCATTTCTAGCTGTTAAGAATCAGTAATTGAGGAAGATAAAAGGTTATAATAATATACTGTGTGAGTAGCTTATCAAACAGAACCGTATATAATGTCAGTATCATCCCTTCAAGAGTTTGAATTTGAAGTTTTTTTATTTACTTCCATTTGAAAAAAGTATCAAGAACAAAATTTTATAGTTATACGCGAGTACTCAAAAATAACAATACCAAATAAAATTTACTCGTTAATAAATAGAATTGTTTGAATAAAAGGATGCGGTCAACAACTATTACGGATCTGTAAATAAATCTGAAAGATGCAACCATAATATTTTGGGTAATAATATTAAAATATTGACGCGTTTCAAAGAACCGACGTACGACGTTTTAAACAATGAACATTCCTTAACATTTAATAACTAACTCTGTACTTTACTTATTATTTAATTATTAAAGAACTCCAGTCTCGCATTTATCTCAGGTAATATTTGTGTGCTGTCTTAAATCAATACTAAATGTATTTTGATAAAACTTAGTTTGAGGAGGTCGTTGAAGATTGTTTTGTTTCAGGCTGCGGACGTAAGAGATCCCAGACACCGGGAATGCCTGTACAAGAAATGATGCGACAGAAACAGGTAACATAGTCATCTATACCCGGAGGGTAGGCTGTTTAACGGGAACCCTACAGGCCTCGCTGGTCGACGAGTTAAACAGCTGAAATGTTGACAATGTATTATCGCTATAGTAATCTATTTCGAACAAAAAGTTAAAATTACAAAGCTGACTGCCAACCTTCGCTAGTCAGAGAGGCACGCGAAGAAGAAGAATCTATTTCGGCCCCATAAATAATAAGAAATAAAAAATAAAATGGCTACTTCTTCACATATTAATATAAGGTCTGTCCTCGTCTAGTTTCTTCAAGATTATTGTTTTAAGCATGAAATGAAAATACGCGTACACGCAAAATTACCGTAACATCCAAACTTTTCGATTGATATTATTGAAGTAAATCAAATATACTGGCCGGCAAAAGTAAGTATCACACTTTTCAAATTAATTTTCTTTTGGTACATCTGAGTCTGCCATTACAAGGTCTCCTCAGATGGTGTCCAGTCTCTTCGTACCTTCGCTTTACCTTCTGGACCGTTCGTACCGTCACACCCACCATTCTTGCAGTGCGACGCATACTGATGCCTAGTTCTAGAAAAGCCATGATCCTAGCACATTCTTCAACTGAAAGAGGCATGATAAATAAATGTTATGTGCTTTTTAGCATAAATTTTTAAAATAAGACCCATCGATCTTGAAAAGAATTTAAAACAGAAAGAAAAATGTGAATGGTAAAATTGTAATTCGGAAACATCCACTTTGAAAAAGGAATGGTTTTGTTTTTGAAGTTTTTTTTCAGCCAATTCTTAAAAGAAGGTTACCGACTATAAAGTTTTTATGTACAAAATTAAATTCTCTTTGGAGTCTTTTATTTCGAAAGTATATCTTGTGAAATTAAAACGTTATTCCAATTTTCAAAGTGTGATACTTACTTTTGAAGGCCAGTGTACTTTATTCATGTAGATCACCTTTTATTTTCACTTTTTACATTTACCACATTTAAAAAAGGAGGGGGAAGAACTCATTGCTACTCTTTTAAATCAACATTTACAGCTTCATCGTTTTACAAATAATTTCAATATATAAAGTGATGCAAAAAAAAAGACTCGAACGTCAAATTTCATTATTAAATCAAAAACAGGCGTGTTTCTATTTTATTACGTTGTTAGTAATATTAAGAATACGGTAATAAGAAAACTTACAGGATACCATAAGTTTTCTTATTCTTGGTACATTTGACGAATTACATAGTTTATTATGATTCCAAACAATTTTTTTTAAGATATCTCCTTCTGTTCTGGCTATATCTTATTGGCACCAATATTTATGCCAACGATCCCCTACATCATCCATAAATCTTGCTATATCCGCTCAACTCTAAAGTTGAGGTTTCTATTCTGCAGGCTTTATTTTCACTTTATATTACACTTTTCTGCCTTTTAAAAAATAACAGATTGTTGGTATTTGAAAAAATTACATCTTAAGTATGTTTCGTAATATGCAAATATTGGAATAGAGCGGGCTATCAACTGAGTGAGTACAGTCATGCCTTATTCTAAACAATCTGTGAATAGAATTACGTATTATTATCCTAACATACTAATGCATTATTCTATTAAAAACTAATTACTTTACTCTGTGCTGCTCCGGGGCATAAAAAGAATAGGGAAGTCCCCGGACCAAGGGTGTCGTAAGAGGCGACTAAAGGCAGTTACCAGTACGATGCTTCTTTGCACAGGATGTCGGCTAGATTATGGATACCACAACGGCGCCTTTTTCTGCCGTGATGCAGTAATCTATAAGAATTATTGTGTTTCGGTCTGATTATTACGGTTTATTAGCATGACGCATGGAATAACCAAAACCTTACTCGTTATTTCTTAGAGAAGGGAATGATTAGCTCTATGAGAGAATTTACGTACACTCATGCACCTGACGATCGGTTGAAGATTTCATGTCCATCGCATAGTTGACCCTCTATATGACCTTGTGACTCTTACTTTCCCAACGAGATTATTTTTAAGCTAACTGTTTCACCGTCTAAAGGGATATGTTACAAAATGTTTCGACAGTTTCTTATTACTTCAAACAGCGATTACTTTGCGAGATCTAATCAGAAATGAAGAGTTCTGTAGGAGAACCAAAGTCAACGTCAGACATCATTTGGGCTATCCAACTGAAGTGCCAGAGGGCAGGGCACATAGTTCGACGGACAGATGGCCGATGGAGCTTGTCCTTGAATGGTGATCACGTACCGGAAGACGCAGTGTTGGTTGGCCCTCCACAAGATGGATTGACGATCTAGTCAAGATCTCCAGAATAACGAATTCCGGCGATCTTGCCTGGATGAGGGCGTCGCAGGACCGCTCGTCGTTGGGGGAGACCTTTTCCAAAAGTGGACGTCTTTCGGCTGATGATGATGATGAAGTAAGTAGGAAATTGAACGATGCCTTGTTAACAATGACTTCAATTACAGTTGTATGATGACGACCTTGGCGCTTATCTGGACTCAGACCCGGCCATGGACGAGCTCTCGCGTCAGATCCTGTCGGAGGCCAGACTCTGGGAGGCCATGCAGGAGGCCAGCGAAGACCTCTCTAGGCGAAGACAGAAGTATATCCAGTAAACAAACAACGCGGAACTTCCATGATGATGCATATATAATTTTATTTTGTTGGCCATTTATCCAACTTTAATAAGCAACATGGTGGAATCACAGTTTACTTCTCAAGAACGATATCCTCGCAGAGCTGCTATATCAGCTATATATGAAAGGGAATCCCAAGTGCATCTACATCCTCATGAATCCAGGAAATTCTCACAATTTCTTTTTAATGGCTTTCACTATGCTTTGCTGCCACCTTGTTAGTTACACTCTAGACTCTAGAGCTTGACGACTAATTTAAGTAACTTAATTAGAAATTTTGTGAATTTTGGCTTTAAATTAATTATTTTTATTTTTGAAAGAGAATTTTTGGATCCCAAAACGAAATAATAGCTTGATTAATTTGAAATTATCAGGGTCATTGATTCCATTAAGTCTTAGTTGTACCCAGTATTAACGTTTTGAAAATGATGAAACAGCTGACCTCTTAATAATAAGTACTAAATACCAATACGTATTATATTTTATAATTACAATTATTGAAGCACCACTTAAAAAATTACAAGTAAATCCATCTGGAAGTCTATATTTTATTTGTTTGATTAAATAATATCAACGTTTTTAGATAATAGATACCTTTCACATGTAACTTGGGAGAACACATATGTGCATTTAACTTCATCAAAACATAAGTCGATAACTCTCGATTACTGTAATCAAATCTCGAATACTGCTACTCGCTACTCTTGTATCTATCTAATGATAAATTATAACTTATAATAATAATAATGCGTTTTTAAAAACTTACTTAAAGACATTATTATTAAATCATTTACACTTATTAAAATCATATTTATACTCTTTGCTGTATGATTGACCCGTAGCGTAGGTACCTACTACCTATACTCTAAGAAAAGCAGTAATTATTGTCTATGGTACAATAGTTGTAGGACCGTGCTTCAAAATGGCGGATGATTGTCTTGTTTTAGGTTATGTATTTTTTACTAGAAGGTGACATAACAATTGATTTAAATAATATTATGTTGATAAGATTATTTATAAGTAAAAAATGGTTGTTTTTATTATTAATGAAACTCATTTTAATGTATTAACTGCCCGTGAGGAGCTATATTTGTCTGTAAGCTGTAGATTTAAGGTTTTGAAATAAATGTTTCAATTTGAGGGAATTAAGCCTTCGGTATAATTATTCTTTTATTTATTAACAACTATATGTACATATTTCATATAAAATACCTTGTTTTGATCTACATAAGTAAAGACGGGGCTCTACAGGTTTTGGGTCACCTGGGGCTGAAGATGGGGGGATTCTTACAAAGTCCGAGTCTTGTTATTTATTTATTAAGGTCTTACCATAAATTACCTTATACACCAAAATAACTTTTAAAAACAGCCGTTAATGGCTTCAAGAACATAAAGTTTTCTGTCATTATAGATCGAAGACCTATTTTTTGCTTCCAAGACATCTAAGTCTTAAGTGAATGATGAAACCGTACATAAAAATCAATGCAACTATTTGGCACTTTAGACCCAATCTAAGACCGGATTTACGCGGATGAGGCGTTAAGATCTCATCTATTAATAACCTTTTATGAAGACATAAACTTGTCAATGCCAAAACATCGGAAGCTCATTGAAGCCATTATAACAGAGGATGAGTGACTTTAGATGCTAGAAAAAACTGATCTACATTGTTTAATCAAGTGTCACAAAATTTAATGATCAGCTGAAACCACGGTCTGAATATGTGATTAAAATTTAATAAATCGAAACCGCTTTTTTATACCGAGAAAACTGCAAAAGTGCTTGCATCTGCTGTGAATTTTCTGACGTTGCAAGAGTGTGAATCTCTAATATATCGTTATATTTCGGAGAATTAATAAAATATCGTTGTATACTATATTAAAACAATATAACCAGGTCGCCATTATAATTTATTATTTGCATTAACTCTTAATAAAATATCACAATTTAATTGCATTTTTTACAACTATCTGGTTCAGCAGTGCTGCCAACCGTTCGATACGTTTGAAACCATTAGTAACCGTTGATGTTATTACACTTCGTTATTGTCATAAAACGCCTCTTGTAGCTCCAAGTCTTCTGCCCAAGGTAAGTTCAGGATCCTTGGTTGTTGGTACTGCAGTGGATGCATCTGTAAAACATAAAACATTTCATCAAATCTTAGAAATCCGATATACAGTCCTATAGAATATACAGTGCGGTGATACAACGTCGACATTAAACGAACGTACTCATACTAACTACTCATTCGTAATCAAAAAACAAATTCAAAAATAAATCAATTAATTCACTTAAATAAATCAATTTCAGAAAGACCTGTAAGTAATCTAGTGGCCGCGGACCACGTTGGGGGTCATACAAATTTTGTTTCCTTAATATTATATAATTTGTTAGATTGAAAATTTCAATTATTTACATAATTTTTTAGATTTTTATACACAATGCGCGTACCTCTGATATTAAAATAAATAGGTAAAATAAAATAGCAATAAGCAGGTACCTAATTGTTTTTTCTGTGATCGTGCGACATAGATTTGGATTTGTCCAATTGATCCTCAACCTCACAGCCACAAATAAATAGCTGAGCAGTGTGACAATCACGCCTGCTGTCTTATTATATTATATATTGGGTCTGTCTTATATATTAGGTAGGTACTAGTAGAGCGTAGTGTGCGTAAACTAATTTATCAATGTATTATGAGTCCAACTCAACTGCAAACTGAGTTACAAAAAACTTAACAGTTTACCTTCACAATGGGCGCAATCCTCTTCCTCCTCAGGTAGTTGAAGCAACAGGATCGGAAGTAGCGAGTGCCACACGCCGACACACACTCCCGTCCACAGGAGGAGCACGAGGAACCAGCCAACACTGTCGCCACTGTACAGCAGAGATTAACATCACACATCTTCATCAGCGCAGAGTATTATACTCAGGCTTCATCAGTGACAAATAGTTACGAAGCCACGCCATTCGTCGCTTCGCGGTGTGTGTCGGGTGCAGACGATTGCACATGGCAGTACTGTGGGTAAACTGGCGCACATCAAAGGGTCTGTTGCGACAACATTCGCCTGCGCGAATACACTTCGCCGCTTCATTATAATTCACGTCGGTCGCGCGGTAGGCGATCTAGTTGACTACGTAGATATAGCCATGAACATCGCGTTAAACCGTAGACGATGTGTTTGGCACGATAGCGCGACACGAAATATGTCCCGCTAATGATGCCCCAGCATAACAAACACAAATAACAATACAAGTCGTATATTTCGGGAATTTACTCTATTTTACATCTTAAACTGACCCCAATACACAAGATAACGTTGCCCCTCCCATGGGGAAAAAGTACAATTATTAACAAAAAAATAGATTAGCGACTAGTGACAACAATGTTTAAAAATAAAAGTTATTTAAATAGACTTACATAATACATAAATGGGCTAACTAAACGAATTGATTATGACATGAAATATAGAATTCTTCTTTTATTGTTTGTGTATGTTACCTTGTGTCTGTGTGCCCCAATACCTAACTATGTAACAAAGGTATGTATCATATATTTTGATAGAAGCTTTGGAACAGACCCACCCGCAACAAGAACTTCACGAAATCATGGAATTTCCGGGAAGTCTATTATGAAGTACATTAACAGAACTACATTTTAAAAGAAGGAAAGAAGAAGTATTTCATTCACGCTTTCCTGTATCACATTTGTTCGCTATAATTTTATCTTAAAGTGTAACCAAAATGCGGCGTGGTGAGGTTTATATAAACTCGTGCGATTCCCGTGGTATTGTGAGAAAGCATGAGCAGTTGAAATCACTCATCATAATATAATATTAATATATTATTTAATTACTACCGTTCCGTCATAGATAAACTTACCAAATAGTATCAAAAATACAATCAAAATTTTTGACATAGCTGCAATGAGGGGGAACGGAACGTTAAACAAGATGGCGGACTGAGAACAGCTGATCGAATGAAAGATTGTGGAAGACATTCGTGTATTTATACTGAATTGAAGTTTACCAACGTAGGTCTTGAGTATTCAATGTTTGTTTTGTATTGTTTTACACATATAGAATGTGAGAAAATAAAAGCAATGTACTTGAGTGAAAGCAAATAAGAAGCACCTACTTATGGTTGAAGTTATATTGTATATTTTAATTTATACGCTTTCCAATAACGATAAGAATATTTGAGGAATAGATAAAAGTTATAAGGGTTCATATTTCTATTTCTATATTATCAGGCGTAGAATAAATTTGTCAACGAAATTTTTATTGAACAGCTCAAAGAAATGGCACAATCAATAAATATAATAAAAAAATGAATTACAGGTTACAAATACGGATAAAGTGATTGGCAATTGGAGGCACGCGAGGATTTAAAATGTTTTTATAAAAAAAAAACTATATATTTAACAATACCTGTATTTACATAAAATATTTTAATTATGTTTCTATTCATATACTGGTTAAAGATGTTAAAGTCAATCGATTTTGTATTTTTTATGTTGCTTTTTTATTATATTATTATGGCCATATTTTCGATTTTTTTCACTTTAACACAAATTTATAAAATAAAACATTATAGGACATTACGATGGTTGTATTCGACCTGTGAGAGCTCTGATGTCTAATTTGGTGAAAATCTACCAAGTGATTGCCTTCTCCTTAAAAAAATGTTATTAAAAATTAGATTCTTACCCCCTTATTCATAATGGTCCGCTAACTTTAAACAGCCGCTTAGGACTGTTTTTTCTCATTCTGACTTAGGTGCACAGAAGAAGACAGAGTGAGAATTATCAATGCTTTAAGTTAGCAGACTATTATGAATAAGGGGGTTACTCTATAATGCGCTAAATTAAGACTTAAACTTTTAAAAATCATCGAATAATCTGCACAAAAAACTCTGGAAAAAAACTCAAAATCAGGAAGTTTAAGAGTTCTCACAAGTAATAGAAGTAAGTATCAAATTCAAATATTTTTATTCAAAATAGGATTTAAAATCACTTCAGAATAGAACTTCAAAAACTACCACCCATTCAAAAGAGACTGCCTCAGACCTGAGAAGAATGGGCGCAAGAAACTCAGCGGGCTTTTTTTTTTTAATATATAATATGGATTACAATGTGATATCGTACAATAAACATTTATAATTAAAGAGCCTGAGGGTGTTCGCTTTATTCCCAGTCCGTGGTGTCATTACGAAAATCGTTTATGCTATAATAACCTTTCCCACACAAACGTTTTTTAACAATTCTTTTAAATTTCTTAACACATTTGTTTTGTAAATTTTCTGGGATCATATTGTAAAAGCATATACATCGCCCAACAAAAGACTTACTAACTCGACCCAACCGAGTAGTAGGCATAACAAGTTTGTTTGTTCCTCGTGTTAACATTATGAATGTCACAGTTTCTAGAAAATTCCTAAATGTGCTTATACATACACATACAGAACATTATCAAAAATGTATTGAGAAGCAACAGTCAAAATGTTTATTTCTTTAAATTTTTCTCTTAATGATTCTTTAAGACCTAGGTTATAAATCGCGCGAATAGCCCTCTACTGCAGCACAAAGATGGTATTAATATCGGCCGCACTGCCCCATAACAATATACCATAGGACATAATACTATGAAAATAACTAAAGTATAGGTACTAATCTCGCCGTATCTATGTCAGTTAACCGTCTAATTTTCTTAACCGCATATGCTGCAGAACTAAGCCTATTCGCCAATCCTTCAAATATGGGGGCCCCACTGCAATTTGGAATCAATAGTAATGCCAAGAAATACAGCAGATTCCACTGGTTTTACCACCTCTCCATTTAATCAAGTATTCGCATCTACATTATTGACATTTGGCGCGGTGAATTAAATATATTTGGTTTTATGACTATTTAACAATAAGTTATTGGCGCTAAACCAGTACACGATGTCAGATAGAGCATTGTTTACTTCGTCATATAAAACTTGGCTTCGTTTCACTTTGAATATAAGTGAAGTGTCATCCGCAAACAATACCACCTTGTGTCTTTTTTCTACAAGGTTAGGTAGATCATTTATATAAATTAGGAAGAGGATATCTTCATTATAATGTGGAATAATACAATTACAATCTGAATGATGGAAATATAATAATACGGGGGCAATAGTGAAGGTTCCTAGACTGGACGACTGTAGTACAATTAATAAATTCAATTACGGTATTTGAAAATGGAACACTGCGACAGAATTTTACCTTGTAATATCTGTGATTGATATTTGATTAAGCATTATTGCATAATTTTGAAAATATTTTTGCCGCAGTTGTACTATAACATATTCTTTGGCGGCAGTTGAAAACGAGACTGAATTCTCGCCAAGTTGTTACGATTGTCACAGCGGCTTAACTCAACTAGAAAATAGTCAGACTCTTTGTTACGGCACATCACGAGTGAGGTGAGGCGCGAGAACGAAGCCTCCAGTCCCAATACAAAAAAATGCGCTTGCTTACGGGTGTTTTAATTTACGAAAATATCGTTCAAATTAGCCATCAATTTTGATAGATCAAGAAAATATACAAAAAAAATCTTATCATTAGTTTAGAATCTCACACATTAGCCGCCGGATGATCCCAATAACGATGTTTTACACTTTCCTACCAACTATGAGATCAAATCTAAAATCACTAAGCGTTCTTTCTATATTATCAGAATCATGTAGAGTTTTTGATCCTCGCATATTAAGCTAAGCATTTTTACAATTAAACCTAAAATATTAATACGAAGGTTATGGATAGAAAAGGTTGACTGGAATGAACCCGTGCCGAGCGAAATCAGTCAGTCGTGGCTGTCGTTCATCGAAAACGTGAAGCATCTTCATTTATTACGAATTCGGAGGCACGTTTTATGTAAGAAACCTAGTAATACTGAAATACATTCCTTTTATGACACTTCACAGAAAGGGTACGCCACTTGCGTTTATGTAAGATCTACAAATGAACAGGGTAACATCACCATCATTAAGCTGACAACTATTCCATGATTGGAGTTGTGTGCATGTTTGATGGGCGCGCAGCTCGCAGACGCCGCGGCCGTGGAGAGCGCCCTGCGCTGTGTGATCGCTCGAAAAGTAATATCTACTGACTCATCTATTGCGTTAGCTTGGATAGGAATGAAGTACGACAAATTAAAAACCTTTGTTGCTAATAGGGTAGCTATGATTTTAGACCTGACAAATAATTCTAAATGGCGTTATTTTCCTACTCACCTCAACTCAAGCGACCTAGCATCACGTGGAGTAGATGTATTCAACAATAATAATTTAGATATATGGTGGATATGGTCTGACATTTTTGTCAACATGAATCACTGTGGCCATCCTTCGAACAAAATAGAGTTAGTATAAATAAACTGCCAGAAGTAAAAATCCATGTTAATATTACAAACAAAAGTGGAAATAGTGAACAAACATTAATCGATTTTTATCGATATTCAAAGTTAAAATTCCTTCAACGTGCATTCGCTTATTTGCTTCGATTTATAGTTAATTTTAGAAATACTAATAATAAAATACATGGTGTATTACAGCCTAAAGAACTCGCTCCTTCCTTTAAAAAAGTGTGTGTGTCAGCTCCGACGCACGACTGGAGTTTACCCCTCAAGAACGATTGTCTTTGAACAGGTACTAAACAAAATCAAGTCTAATGGAGTCGTTTACACACAGACAACAGCAGAAGCTAATAAAAAAAGCGTATTAATTAAAAAAAATATAGATTTTAAAACTTACAACAACAAGTTGTAATGGTAACATTTAACTAAACTTTTAACGGCCGTGGTAGTGGTGGGTGCTTAAAGTTATGCTATTAATAAATCCTCTAAATGACTATATTTAACTTCATAGTTAATAGTGATTTTTCTTATGGTCAGTTTACAGGTACGGTCTAATTATTAAAATATGTGATCAGCGCCATCTATCGAAAACTGTTATGTTGTCGTATTACTCGATAGATTCAGTGTTCGATTTGGAAATACGAAATAGTTTATGAGTGACACTAGATGACGTTTAATCTAGCTTATTATTTGTTTTTAATTTGATGGTTCAACGCCATCTAAATAAAGTTTACGAAACTAACGTAGATTAGCCACAACACTTCTTATGGCAAAATAAAATAATTTTCAAAAGTAACGCTAGGTGGCCGACGGGAAAATACGATGCTAATTATTACCTTATTTTTAAGCAGACAAAGTCTGTTTTTGTATAAATGAGAAGAGCGTTACTATCCGATTTGGTGAGTAGGTTTTACTCACCATATTTTTGTAAATCGATTCTTAAGGAGTAAACTCCAAAAAGCTTGTTTACTTGTCGCACACTGAAAGCTTTGCGATAGAAATCAAAATTCTTCGCTCCTAAAGGAGTTCCTATTTCCAAAAATCCATTGATTTCATGAAATCCATTTCTGGATACTGAAAATATATTAAGAGTCGGTGGACGTTTGACATTATCTTGTAATCTATATGAAAAACGACGCCAAATACTGCTTCATGCCAAACATAGACTTACAAAATTATTGTTTCAGCAAGAGCGCTTGCGTCTTCTTCACGCTGGCCCACTGCTGTTACTTTATACCATAAGATAATCCATTTGGCCTATTGCAGGCAGAGACTTGACTTGCACAACAGCGAGACAATGTGTCAGGTGTAGAAAGGTTTGCGGTAAAACACAAATTCCTATCATGGGTGCATTACCATAATAGCGTGTAAATCCCGGTTTTCCCTTTGCTAGTGTAGCTGTCGATGTCGCTGGACCATTTTTGATAACCGACTGAAATGTGAGGGGATGTAAAATTACGAAATGTTATCTATGTTTTTTTGTATGCCTTAGGTATAAATGTTTACATTTGGAGGCCGTCAGTGAGCTTTCACCGAAAGCTTTCATTTTAGCTTTGCGCCGTTTTATCTCTCACAGAGGTAAACCAATAGAATTATTTTACGATAACGGTCGTAACTTCGTTGGAGCCGCAAAAGAAGTAAGAGATCTTATCACTCGTAGTGCTGATGATATGATAGAGTTTTCATCCGAAGAGGGTATTAAATTTAGCTTCCAGCCAGCGTATTCCCCACACTTTGGTGGACTTGTGGAGTCATGTGTCCGATCAGCTAAGCATCATCCGAAACGCATTCTAGGGTAGGCACATCTAACATTTGAGGAGTTGGCAACTCTATTTAGTCAAATAGAGGCGATCCTGAACAATCGTTCTATCTGTTACCTACCATTCAGCCCTGATGACTTCCATCCTTTATCCCCAGGGCACTTTCTAATAGGAAGAGCATCGATGTCCCTACTCAATGTGCCTCAAGTGAGGCGTGAGAATGAAGCCTCTAGTCCCCACCACTCAGTTCGCCAAGTAGGGTCAACCGTCGCGCACGTATCTAAATTAAGAAAGCTACCGGCCGCGGCACTCAAGTCATATTTGTAGAAGTCAATTAATACACCATAGAATTAATACAGTGTTGGAGTATTTATTTATACATTCCCGAGAAGGAACACTATTCATTTAGCTCTTTCCTTCCTTCCTTAAAGGCCGGCAACGCTTCTCTGATTCCTCTGTCGTTGTAAGATCATGTGGGTGGCGTTGATCACTTAACATCAGGTGACCCGTACGCTCGTTTGTCCTCCTTTGCCATAAAAAATAGCATTTTGTGCTGTAGTGCTTTCAATGGTATCTCTGTGCATACCTGATTAGTGAATTCATACTTCGACGTAATCATCTGTGACGATTTTCGTGAAGGTCGCTGATTGCTGCTACCAATACCAATATTGATAACATAGACAAATGATTGAAACTAATAAGAGTTACGTGTGAGAGCAAATTCGTAGTGTTATCAGGTATTGGAAGAAGCCAAGTGCAAAAAATGTTGCATGTAGAACATCTGAGGGTTTGGACGCACTTGCTGGATACTGCGTGATTTTAGGGATGACTACAATGACTTCGTAGAGAGTGGTTTTTGACTGAATATAATATTATAACCGGTGGCGAAGTCTGGTATTACTTTGAACCTGAAAAGGCTTAGTGGCGGAATAGGTATTTCCTTTATAAGATTAACCTACAAAGTTAATCTAAGCATTGGTCCGAAAATAGTTGCTTCTTTTTTCGGCAAATCAGTATATAACACTACAGGACACTTAAAAACGAATGACAGTAAATGTAGATTGGTATGTCAATATGTGCTTGCAAGTCTTACTTCGTCACGACTACCCCATCCCTACATTTCACTTCATCATCATCTTCATCGCCATATGATGCCGCCACATGCAATGACATTATAGCTGGAATTAATGCTTGACCGAATTTATTGCCATACCGGGTCAGCGGACCGAACGTATGCCGCACCAACGAGCTCTACCGACGATTCTCCTTTTTAGGGATTGGATGATGGTCTCTTTCAGGTCAAAGACTGTATTTTATTTTCGATTACTAGAACAATATTTTCAATTTATTAAACCAATAGTTCGGTCATATGGATGTTGTATCCATAAAACTTGATTAACTTAATGTGTACTGAAATTTTTAAAGCACAGATATTTAATAACCCGATACTTGTAACCCTTCGACAAACTGAAAACAAAAGACTTCCATTACTAAAACACAATTAATATTTTTGTAGAAAGTTGTAGATTTTTTTATACGTAATGCCATAAGTATGCCATAAATATTGTTATAATAAACGAAATATATTTGAATTTGGAATCTGTCATTTTTAAATGATTTTTCATTGAGTTTTCTCATTTTGGCGCCAATACCTACGTACAATATTTTGTGATATTTAAATGTAGTGGGGTGATAAAGAGAACCGAATCGCTGTGATTGCATTACACAAAGTAGGTATGGAGCCAAATGCAATTTTTAAATCTCTCCATAACCTTGGTATTCGTAAGATGTTTGTGTACCGGTCTACTAATAGGTACAATGAGACCTCTTCAGTTTGTGCTAGAAAAAGATCTGGCCGTCCACGTAGTATTCGTACGAGAAGGTGATCAAAACAGTAAGGGATAGCACCTGGAACCATGTCGCGTATTTTAAAAGATGACTTAGGACTTGCAACCTATAAGAGACGTACTGGTAATTTCGTAAGTGATAATTTAAAAAAGAATAGTATGGTGAAATCGGAACAACTACTGAAGCGGGTCGTAAAGAGAGGTCACAGAAAAAAATATTTATGGACGAGAATTTTTTTACAATAATTGAGCAACATTTTAACAAACAAAATGACCGCTTTTGTGCTCAAAGCTCTAAGGAAGTTTCCCAATTAGTCGTCATAGTGCAACTATCCGACTTCAGTGATGGTTTGGTGGGGTATTAGCTATGATGGAGTGACTGAACCATACTTTTGTGAAAAAGGTATCAAAACATCGCCACAAGTGTATCAAGATACCATTCTTGAAAGGTAGTGAAGCCCCTTAACAGCACCAGTTTCAATTACCAAGAATGGTCCATCCATAAGACTCGGCGCCCGCGCCGGGTCATAAAGCTCGGTCTAAACAGTCTTGGTTGGAAACGAACGTTTCGGATTTCATCTGAGGTGAAGTCTGGCCGTCATCTAGTCCCGATCTTAAGCTTTTTATATTTTAAATTGTTTTATATTTTTGTATTAAACTAACACAATGAAAAATAAAAAATGTTATTTGTAATAGAAATTTCTTTTTTCTTTGTTTCAGTATTTATGGCAAGACTACCTACAACTATTAGCCTCTTTTAATATTGAAGGGAACAAATGTACTTCAACTAAAAAGTTTATGTTTGTTCCGATAAACAATAGGCGAATGGAGAAATATAGAGGCAATGTTTCAGAAAAACTCTCAAACTTGTATTTGAATTATAACAGTACTCCAAATGAGATGTATGGTAAGTTATTTAAAATAATTAAAACAGAGTTTGCTTCTATATTTACTTCAAAGACAGTCAACTCGGGTGGTCTCTTGTCATTTAACAACTGGGCAACAGCTGGTATTCATAGGAGCAGACAACGGTTATATGAACTATATAGTGAGAGATCATCATGTTATCATGATGCATCTTTCCTTGTATATGTGAAAAATTATTCAAAATTATTTAAGAAAGTATGTACTATTGCTTAGTCAATGCATATTAGAGAAATAATTAAAAATGCTTCAAATAAAATAAAAATGACTTGGAAAGTTATTAACTGGGAATCTGGAAGAGCGAAAGACTGCAAGTCTGAATATAATCTAATAATAAACAATACAAAAATCCACTCTGAGCAGGAAGTAGCTTCTGCTTTTGAGAAATTTTTTTCTGACATTCCAGTTTCCATCTCAAGCACCCTTGTCTCCTCCACCAGTGTTGCCGAGTCACTTCTTTCGGAAAATGTTTTTTTTTTTTTTTTGGAATAAGAGGACAAACGAGCGTACGGGTCACCTGTTGTTTAATGATCACCGCCGCCCACAATCTCTTGCAACACCGGAGGAATCACAGGAGCGTTGCCGGCCTTTAAGGAAGGTGTACGCGCTTTTTTTGAAGGTACCCATGTCGCCTGCTGCTGAAACACCGCACAAGGAAGCTCATTCCACAGCTTTGTAGTACGTGGAAGAAAGCTCCTTGAAAACCGCAATGTGGAGGACCGCCACACATCCAGATGGTGAGGATGATATCCTAACTTGTGGCGTGTCGTGCGAAGGTGGAATTCGGCGGCAGGAATCAGGTTAAACAGCTCTTCGGAACACTTCCCGTGATAAATGCGGTAGAAGACACACAATGAAGCGACGTCTCTACGCAACGCCAAGTGATCCAGCCGTTCACAGAGCTCTGGGTCCCCGACAATTCGAGCTGCTCTGCGTTGCACGCGGTCAAATGGATCGAGCTGATACTGGGGTGCGCCTGACCAGAGATGACAGCAATACTCCATGTGTGGCCGGACCTGCGCTTTGTAGAGCGCTACTATGTGAGCCGGCTTGAAGTATTGCCGTGCTCTTTTAATGACGCCCAGTTTCTTTGAAGCCAATTTGGCTTTGCCTTCCAGATGACCACGAAATTGGCAATCGCTCGAGATTACGAGACCCAGTATTCCGATACTAGGCGCGGCTTTAAGAGAAGTGTTCTCCAAGAGCGGTGATACGACAAATGGGGTTTTTTTAGTGGTAAAAGCGCAAACTTGAGTCTTCTGGGGGTTAAATTGGACAAGGTTCAATTTACCCCATTCCGCGACCTTCTCAAGAGAGGACTCGATAGAAGACACAAGTTTCTCCCGGCACTGGTCGACGATTTCCTGAGAGAGACCTGCATGGCCAGTGTATACGGCATCACCAGTGCTATCGTCTGCATAGCAATGAATGTTGGAGGTGTCCAACATATCATTGATATGCAGAAGAAACAGCGTGAGAGACAGCACACAGCCTTGGGGCACTCCAGCATTCACGGGCTGCGGGTTCGAGCAATATCCGTCGACAACGACCTGTATGCTGCGCCCAGTGAGGAAGCTGGAGGTCCACTTGCACAAGCTCTCGGGAAGCCCAAATGATGGAAGTTTGGAGAGGAGCGCCTTGTGCCATACACGATCAAAGGCCTTCGCTACATCCAGGCTAACTGCCAGGCCTTCCCCTTGCTTTCAATAGCCGTTAAGGAATGTAAACAAAATTTCATATTCAGTGTTGTTAGCCCAGCAGAAATAATTAAAACTTTCAGATCCTTAGAAATGAAAAAAACTGCTGATATATGGGGCATATCTGTAAAAATAATAAGTTCTGTTATTGACGTAGCACCATATCTAGCACTAGTTTTTAATAGCTGTATTGAACATGGCGTGTTTCCTGACCTTCTGTAGTATACAAATTACACCAATATTTAAATCGGGACTCACTTCCGACCCGAATAACTATCGCCCTGTTTCGGTGTTGCCGACCCTTTGTAAAATGTTTGAAAGAATTATTTTAAGCCAAATGCTTACTCACTTTAACACTTATAAGTTACTTCATATAAAACAATTTGGCTTTACTAGGGGACACTCGACTACGGATGCACATGTTGAACTCATCAGGAATATTTTTGAGGCCTGGGAGGAATCACAGAATGCACTTGGTATCTTCTGTTATTTATCTAAGGCTATTGATTGTGTTCAACATTCAACGCTGGCCAGGAAGCTATGCCAGTATGGTATAAGAGGATCTGCACTCGATCTTCTGATCTCATATTTAAATAATAGGATTCAGAGGGTCGAGGTGAATGGTAGGAGCCAGGAGATCTCCTGGGACTCCTCTCGGTATGGGGGTACCACAAGGGTCTATTCTTAGAACCTTCCTCTTCCTAATTTATATAAATGATCTACCTAACCTTGTAGAAAGAAAACACAAGGTGGTATTGTTTGCGGATGACACTTCACTTATATTCAAAGTGAAACGAAGCCAAGTTTTATATGACGAAGTAAACAATGCTCTATCTGACATCGTGTACTGGTTTAGCGCCAATAACTTATTATTAAATAATCATAAAACCAAATATATTAAATTCACCGCGCCAAATGTCAAAAATGTAGATGCGAATATTTTATTAAATGGAGAGGTGGTAAAACCAGTGGAATCTGCTATATTTCTTGGCATTACTCTTGATTCCAAATTGCAGTGGGGCCCCCATATTGAAGAATTGGCGAATAGGCTTAGTTCTGCAGCATATGCGGTTAAGAAAATCAGACGGTTAACTGACATAGATACGGCGAGATTAGTATACTTTAGTTATTTTCATAGTATTATGTCCTATGGTATATTGTTATGGGGCAGTGCGGCCGATATTAATACTATCTTTGTGCTGCAGAAGAGGGCTATTCGCGCGATTTATAACCTAGGTCCTAAATAATCATTAAGAGAAAAATTTAAAGAAATAAACATTTTGACTGTTGCTTCTCAATACATTTTTGATAATGTTTTGTATGTTCATAAGCACATTGAGGAATTTTCTAGAAACTGTGACATTCATAATGTTAACACGAGGAACAAACATAAACTTGTTATGCCTACTACTCGGTTGGGTCGAGTTAGTAAGTCTTTTGTTGGGCGATGTATATGCTTCTACAATATGATTCCAGAAAATGTACAAAACAAATGTGTTACGAAATTTAAAAGAATTTTTAAAAAACGTTTGTGTGGGATAGGTTATTATAACGATTTTCTTAATGACACCACGGACTGGGATTAAAGCGAACACCCTCAGGCTCTTTAATTATAAATGTTTATTGTACGATATTACATTGTAATCCATATTTTATATAAAAAAAAGCCCGCTGAGTTTCTTGCGCCCATTCTTCTCAGGTCTGAGGCAGTCTCTTTTTAATGGGTGGTAGATTTTGACGTTCAATAAGTGATTATAAATCCTATTTTGAATAAAAATATTTGAATTTGAATTTAAATATGCTACGTAACTTTTTTCCATAGGACTTGCCAGAAATCGAGATAAACCCTTAAAACTCGTACCCGTAAAATGTTTTTCCTTCCATTTTTTATATTCTCTTCATTTTGTTATGGGCGAAAAAATAGTAGGATGAACCTACTATTTTTTTTTCACGTTTTTACGATTTTTAAAGGTCATGTTTATTCAAACATGTGCATGTTTGAACATGTGAGGACCTGTTTTTCTAAATCAATTGTGGTCCATATAAGGCAACTAAAAAGTATAAAGTTAAAGAAAAATCGA
Source organism: Leptidea sinapis (assembly GCF_905404315.1). NCBI lineage: Eukaryota > Metazoa > Arthropoda > Insecta > Lepidoptera > Pieridae > Leptidea > Leptidea sinapis. Next base: position 1,140,425 of record NC_066293.1, read on the forward strand.
AAAAAAGGACATATATTTATTATATTAACATATATTACGCTAAGAACATGTCTATCGTTCCTGATATTGAGGCAATTGTTCAGCAATGGTGTGCAAAATGACGGGAATACGATTAGATTCTCATCACAAAATTGTCCTGACCTTATGGCGCTTCTTCTCAATATAAGCAGCATTTCGAAACAGTGGTAGTGCATCTACTTTCACAGGTTAATGCGAATTATATCTACTGATATTTCCAAATGTTTTGACAAAATAGACCACACAAATTACGGAACGGAACCAAACAGACGGAAAAAATGTTTGGTAAACCGACAAGTAACAAGATAGACCGACGATATGGTCAAGATCACCAGAATACATTGGATGAAGGCAGCGCAGGACCGATCGTCATGGCGATCCTTGGAGGAGGCCTTTGTCAAGCAGTGGATGTCTTCCAGCTGATGATGATGATGAAGGAATTCACGGAAATTCGTATCGCTGGTTTTTGTCATACTTATGTTCACAATACGACCCAGGTGGTTGTTTTGAATGTGTACTAGTGTGTAGTTAGATACTAGATGTTCATAACTTCAGGTGTTCCTCAAGGTACCTTCCAAGGCCCATTCCTTTATGTCTCTTACGATCTCAAATTCTTATGCCTAATGAAGTCGATTGACAAGTTGATTGGTCAAGATTGCCGGAATAGGGTGGATGAGGGCAGCGCAGGACCGATCGTGATGGCGATCTTTGGGGGAGGCCTTTGTCCAGCAGTGCATGTCTTCGGACTGAAATAATGATGAATGGTGATGTAAAGAGTGACTTAGAATACGCTTCACAGGTCTGGAACCAGCGCATAGCTATCATATTCTATAACAGTATTGGAAGTATCCAAAAACGATTTGTTCGTTACTTACAATTTGTCCAATTACAAATACCGTTGCAGCAATTTTCATCTTGTACCAATGAGCAATAGGCGCATAGCCCGTGGTATCTGGTTAAAGACCAAATGGAGTGAGAGACTTAATAAATTAAGTTTTGTAACAAATAAAACTTTATTAAGAGGCCTGAACCTTCTTGATATTCCCTTTGTACGGGTATCCAGAAAATTATTACGCCATATCCACCATAGAGTTAAAGCAGCTGAAGATAATTGTTATAAAGAGTACATAACCAAAATAGAAAATAACATTGCTGCTAACCCTACGAAGTTTTGGTCTTATATGAAGAGTAAAAGGGTTAGTAGTATATATCCTGCAACAATGACTTATTCTGGTACTAGCAGTGACATTGGTCCAGGAATCTGCGATCTATTCTCTTCATACATTCGATCGACTTTTTTGGCTCCTGACACTCAACTTGACAATGTTTCGTCTTTTCCAAATTTACAAAATACGTCTTGCAGTATTTCCTCTATTGAAGTGTCTGCAGAGGAGGTTCAACGATCCTTGAATCATCTAGATCTTAGTAAGTCAGCTGGTCCTGACACCATACCAGCACTACTTCTAGTTAATTGCGCCAACGAACTGTTTAAGCCAGTGACAATACTCTTTCGTCGTTCCGTTACTGAGGGAATTATGCCAGCTATATGGAAATCAGCATTAATATCACCGATTCACAAGAAAGGTTCTAAAAATCAAATAGAAAACTACAGACCTATTAGTAAGTTATGTTTGTTAGCAAAAATCTTAGAGCGTATTGTGTACAACCAGCTATACAATAACATTAAATCAACGTTTATCCCTCAACAGCACGGTTTCTTGAGAGGAAGGTCAACTGTGACAAATCTAATTACTTTTAATGATTACTCAACATTTCATATGGATAAAGGTTCTCAGGTTGACACTGTCTATACTGACTACAGCAAGGCTTTTGACCGTATTAACCATAGTATACTATTGTCAAAACTATATTCTCTAGGCATCCATGGTGATTTGTATAGATGGTTTTCTTCCTACGTTCTAAATAGGTCTCAAGCGGTTGTTCTGAATGGTTATACCTCGACGTGGGTTAATATTCCGTCAGGCGTTCCTCAGGGATCATTGTTGGGACCCCTGCTATTTGTTATATTTATTAACGATATCAGCTCATGCTTTTCGAATTCAGAGTTTTTATTATTTGCTGACGACATGAAAATCTTCATGACTGTTAACAATCTTCATGATGCTTTACTTCTCCAAGATGACTTGAACAGGCTGGATAACTATTGTACACTCAATAAGTTAGATTTGAATGTCTCTAAATGCTTTTTTATAAACTTTTCTCGTAAACGAAACGTTTTTGAATATAACTATAAGATTAAAAATCAAAATTTAGCTGTTATAAAAAACATTAAAGATCTAGGTGTAATTCATGACAATAAATTAATGTTCGATGACCATGTTAATGCTGTAGAAAATAGAGCCTATCAGGCTCTTGGATTTATAATCCGTGCTTCACAGAATTTTAAAAGAATGAAAACTATAAAAATTATCTATTGCGCCTACGTACGTAGTCATCTAGAGTACGGGTCTCAAATTTGGAATCCCTGTTATAAAATATACTCAGACAACATCGAGAGAATCCAAAGGAAATTCACGCGTTATCTGTCATATAAATTTAATATACCAATGTCTGAATATCCACAGCGAAGCCTGATGTTCCATCTAGTTCCATTACATCAGAGGCGAAACATATCTGACATCGCGTTCTTACTGAAATTAGCCCAAAATAACATTGATAGTCCGGAGCTTCTTAGCAAAATTAATCTTAATGTTCCTACTCGTAGTCTTAGGAAACTGGCTTTGTTTGGCATCGATTCCAGCCACACTAACTACCGGAAAAATAGCTTTTTTCCTCGTTGAATGCTGCAGTTCAAGTGTAGCGTGTAGCTAAGAATGTGCTTACCAAAGACAGTGTCGATGTAAGTCTAACATAAAAAAAAAGAAAGCACTTAATCTCATATGTTAGAACCTATTTTGTGTTACAGTATTGTTTGTGTCATATATTATTCTGAGCTTAAGCAATTTAAAAACATATGTGGAAGCTTGTAATTAGCATTTATTAATCTATTTGTTGTGTAAAATTTGTAATTATGGCTGTAAGTTTCCCAAATAAAATAAAATAAAATAAAATAAAATATCCAGGCTTGCCGGATATATGTATTATAATTATTTGTGTTCAGACACTGACGTAGATTCATTCAACAATCCAATTATATTTTAAACTTACTATCAATAATATGTTCTAGTCCAAAATTAATTGAAAATTCTGTTTTTATGATCATACCTAGTAACTGTAAATAGCATTGAATGTACACATTTTTCTAACTTTTTTTGTATTTAGCTGTAAGTTGTCCAAATATAATAAAATAATGTATGATATAAAAGTTTTTTTATATAAGAGGAGGCAAACGGGTAATAGGCGGACCAGTAATCAAGAGGCACAATAAGTAAGTACGAATAGATCGCAGTGTACGTAAACTGAGCCGTACGTCCATCTGAGCTACGATCTTAGTCGTAGCGAGCATTCAAGCAAGCTATTTTCTTAAACTTCTTTCTACTCGTGCGGTGTAGTTGTGTCTAAATAGCACTAAAATTGAAAGCTTGTCCTCAATAACGAGGCTATTAATAGTGGAAAAAAGCATTCGTATCCGGTTTATTTAGCGAAACCTTTATAATGAACTAAAACAACCAAAAACCTTTAATTAGTGATTAAAGGTATAACAAAACTGAATATATTATGTGCTTAAACGTTTACCGGTTCGGGTTCTCGATGATATATTTAAATGAATATATTGATGATAGGAATATATAAATATACTGGGATCTTGAAGAAATACGGTTGTATAGTTAAATAATTTTATTTCTTTAATAATTATAAAATACAATTTTTATTTATTAATCATAATTTTACATCTACCCAGCCTTTAGACATACAATTATTAAAATTTTCATAGTTGAATCTTATATAGAAATTGCTTTTCACGACATTTTATTTAAATATTTATATTAGGAAAGTTAGATTTTCTATTCAGCCAATAAAAGTTAGGAATAATCTGTCAAATAATGGCTTGTTTTATGATACAACCGTGGATATACAGATTATGTGGTATTGCCGTGTCCATTATTTAGCTAATCTTCTTTTAAATACATATTGTAGTCCAGGATTCCGAAGTTCTTGTCGTTTTCAAAAGAGCGGGAATTCTTTTCAGGCGAATCGTCCATGAAGAATGGCGGAATATGCTCACGTTGTGGGTTGTAAATATTGCCATAGTGAAATACAGACTGTGAACAAAAATAGATTTAATACCGCATCTAGTAAATGAGTTGAAATTGAAATGAGTTTGAAAAATGGAAAAAAATCTTATCTAATCTTGTAATTTAGGTTTACAATACCAAATTTATTTAAAAAAAACATCCAAGCTGAAAGCATAGCTAAGTGAATAAGTGTTTTAGTATGAGCTGATTCCGTCGGTGATGCTTTGAATAGATAAAGTCCTATGTAAATGAAATTAACAAGATGTTTGTTATATTCTATCTAGTGTATAAGTTGGAGAAAATTATTCGCGTCTATTGCATAATGAAATAATATTTTATTAGTAATTTAATTCAAAAGGTGGGCGAATAGAAAAGCTCTGCATTAACAAGCTCTAGTGGAGGAGATGAACAGTGCATAAGCAAACTGGAGACGATTACTATAAACAAGGTTCAATTGAAACTGTTGGAGGAGGAGTTCAGGATACCTTTGTACTGTCAGGACGCTTCCTCCTCAGGTAGTTGAAGCAGCAGGAGCGGAAGTTTCGCGTTCCGCAGGCCGAGGCGCACTCAGTCCCACAAGAGTCACAAGAGATACCCTGCGCCCAGGTCGCGCCACCTGCAACACATCACAATACAGTTTTATACATACAAGTAGAGAAACCAAGCCTCAAGGCATTAATTTTTTTGATGGATGAGATGATATGGACGTTCACCTGATAGTTATTGATATGCTCTACCCATTACAATGCAGTACCGCTTAGGATTCCTTTAAAAACCCAGGAATTCTGAGCAACACTACAATTGCGCTCGCTACCTTGAGACATAAGATGCCAAGTCTCATTTGCCCAGTAATTTCACTAACTACTGTGCCCTTAACACCACATGATAATGCTTACACATTACTGCTTCACGACGGAAAAAGGCGCTGTTGTGGTACCCATAATCTGGTTGTCATTCAATGCAAGGAAGCCTCCCTGGTAAATGACCTGAGTCGCCTCTTACGACACTCTTGAGACTGGGACTTCCCTATTATTTTTATGGAAACCTGGAAACCTAGAACTCGCGGTTCCGTTAGGTAAAACAAATATTTCGCTACTGATGATAACGCAAGGTCAGTTGCACATCTTAATCATTCTTGTCCTTGGATTATTTGCAGAGGATGTCAGCTACTTGGGTACCAAAGTGGTGCACTTTTCTGTCGTGTAGCAGTCATTTGCAAGCATGCATAAACAATAGAATGTTTCGGTTCGAAAAGTACCTAGTGGCCTACTGAGAGTCTTGTGTGTCGAGCACAAATGCGATACCACTTAGATATCTCGAATTCATTTTCACGTTAATTCGATGCTCATAAGGCAAGGGAAATATCGCAAGAAACCTAATGTACCTGCGGTGTAATAAACGGGAAACGGATTAAACCTTGTCTTTCACGCAAAATAGGCGCGTTTAAAACGTCAATTTGATGAAAATAACCAGCAGATACAAATAAATACTAACCTAACCTTGGTGATTAAGACTGGTCTTTAAAACTAAACCTCAAACATGCAATAACAATATTATTATAACCTATTTCGTACCTATATATTGTTTGTTAAGCCCATTATGATGGGGAGTGTTTCAAACAGCTTAACCTAATTGCTGCCATGATTCTCAGCTTAAAACTATAAAATACTCGCATAAGTTTATTTACCATTCTCTGATCTGGATGCACAGATAAAAAAATTATTTAACTAGAAAAGAGACAAAAATTGTATCTTAAGTATACTGGACCTTTGCGCTTTGTTTGACAGACAGATCCTTACATCCTATTTTCATATTCACCCTAAATTCTACAATTGCAGTATTCCCATATAGTTAATGTAAATGTAATGTGAAACAATATGGCCTTTTTATATTGCTAGTCCAGGTGTGTCGCGGCAACGCAAACCTTCATAAAATAGCCTCGATAATGACCGCAGGTAATATGTGAAAACATTTTTTAAAACAATATTAAGTTTGACGTTGACAGCCCAGAAACATCTAATTGACGTGCAAAGCAAATTTAAATGCTCTACAAAATACAAATATTATCATATTATTATGTATAATACCTGTGTTATAATCATTGGATGGATCAGCGTCTCTCCTGCTTCTATAGGCACCGTGCGACACCGTCGCTTAAACAATAATTATATTAATAAATAAAACAACTGAGGTAAACCTTAGTACTTTAGTACTTAATCATAATCATGAAAGAATAAGTATAAAGTCTTAATTATTGAGTAATGATTGGTCTCCGCTGCGCTGCAACTAGATACCGCACTTAGCTTTTTTATTAGATGCTTGTGTGTGAAATCTTTCAAATTATGTAACATACACTTCGTGTTATTTTACATTGAAATTAATAATATATAAAATACTTACTGATCATATTATGTAAGCACAGTGTCTTTCTTATTTCATTTTACAAACTTATTACTACACAACCCGGCATTAAAGTTTCAATTATTAGCAATGTTTATCAGAACATGTGGCACGTCAACGTCACACTATGTTCGAGACTGGCACTTGGACGTAGTATTAGTTGCTGCACTTTTCGACTACGCCTGCTTTATCTAGTTGGAGCGAACACCAATCCTTAATCTAAGTATAAAGATATACTGCAATAATGAGCACTGACATAAGTCAGTATAATTTAGGTATTGTTTTGAAAGAATGTTAAAACAAAGCAATTATTTATTTATCCTTTGTTTTTTAATTTTGTGTCTAATAACACGAAGCCTACTAATCTATATACTTTTCTTTATATATAAACGAATAACTGTTGAGATATTTCTGTATTGTATTATAATTAATATTTTAGGAAAGTTTCCTACAGACTTATGTAAGTCTAATTTTCATAGTGTCATGGCCATAGAGATAATTTATAATACATTTTTAAGCGGACGTGTGATGTGAAAAATGTCTATGAAATCTTAAATATCAAATATCGAAATAATGATGTGGCGTTCTTAAGAGAATACTAATGACAGTCCAAACTTCGAGTAGATGCCCATCCTGATGCTAAGCGGCCGTAATATTACAATTGAGTTGAGGTCAATACCTAAGGCGTGCTAGCGTACCATATTATGATATGACCCGAAAACATAGCTAATTCACTGAGCCCCTAAGATACAAAGTAATAAATATAAAATACTAATACATTACCTATTAGAATTAACGAAAGCAAGGCAGTAATTTTCAACATTTTACAATCTTTACATGAACAATAAAAATATTATATTTGGCGCCAACCGATACAAGATGGCGGTTCCACAGATAATGTCAGAATGGCTGAAAGCGTGGCGTCACGGTATTTATATACAACTAAAGTTTACACAAGTTACAGTTTCATTGACGAGATGACATGCTTTACATATTTAATATTTTATCGGATCTTACCCAAGTTTTATTAGATATCACAGATTCTGTATAAATTAAAATAAAGATTGAAAAAGTTGCCAAACGGGGAGTTTGTAAGAAGTTAAATATAAACACATTTTTATTTTTGAACTTAAATCAATTTGATTTACTAAAGTTCATTTTAAAATAACCTTGTCACGTGCGACACGGACACTCACACAGGACAACGATAACAAATTAGTTTTGATTTTAACTTCGGCGGCTATTTTGTAAGCCGCCATTTAGTTTATTTTAATTGTTATTATAGCAGCAATAGTGCATTACCTCGTTTGTTATTTTTCAGTGACATCCCTCACTTCTGGGATTATAATATATACCACAATCTAGGACTAATCTGAGTCAAAACGCATCTATTTCTAGTCAGGCCCGGTTTTAAACTTAATTCCGCCCCTGGGCACCGGAAAAAAATCCGGGCACTGGAATTTTACTTAAACTTATAGTTTACATATTTTATTTTTCAAAACTTAAATAACTAATTTATTACAGAAACTTTATTATTTATTTATTTATTAGGAAGCCAACGTGCATACAACTTAAATTATTAAAAATTCTTTTATAACGTTGTATACTCCACTTACAGGCTAACTCGACATGCTTAATAGTATTATATACATCCTTTGTTAAACTAAAACTTTTGAAAACAATTTTTGAAAAAATTTGACAAATTAAAGCCACAAGCAAAAGGCTGATAAAAAAATAACTATGTTCTTACTTAATGACCAAGAAAAACTAAAGAATAAAACAATAACTACGAACAATGACTAACCATCTTGCAATACTTTCATAGTTTTTTTGACTTCTTTTTTTAAAACATGGGGCAGAGAAAAATATCTATACCAGCTCTTTTAACGAAGTTGTTGTAGGTGACAACTATTCTACACAAAGGGGCGGATCTGCCTAGGTTCGATCTAGTTAATCTAGGCCTGAACGTTAGTTTTTTGATAACATGTGACCTACCATTACGCTTTGGTACCGCCAATTGAACCCTACTCAACAGATTTGGGCAATCGACCCCTCCATCTATAACATTTTTTAGGAAAAAGAGATCAATCTTAATTGATCTCTGTCGTCGTCGCTGTCTGATCGCAGGGACTTATCCCTGCGATCAGACAGTGACGACGCTTTATAAAATTTTAAAAGATCAGTGTAGGTGTTAACCTTTTTATGTATTTTATCCTTGTATGCTAAGTGCCGTAAGAACTTCTTCTGGACTCTCTCTACCCTATTCTTATGTATTTGATAATATGGGTTCCATGCAATAGAACAGTATTCAAGTCTGCTTCGAACAGCGAATTAAAAAGTGCTAGTTTAGTAGAAGACTTTCTAAAGGCCTTTGTATTCCTGATGATGAATCAACTAGGGACTTATCCCTGCGATCAGACAGTGACGACGCTTTATAAAATTTTAAAAGATCAGTGTAGGTGTTAACCTTTTTATGTATTTTATCCTTGTATGCTAAGTGCCGTAAGAACTTCTTCTGGACTCTCTCTACCCTATTCTTATGTATTTGATAATATGGGTTCCATGCAATAGAACAGTATTCAAGTCTGCTTCGAACAGCGAATTAAAAAGTGCTAGTTTAGTAGAAGACTTTCTAAAGGCCTTTGTATTCCTGATGATGAATCAACTAGGGACTTATCCCTGCGATCAGACAGTGACGACGCTTTATAAAATTTTAAAAGATCAGTGTAGGTGTTAACCTTTTTATGTATTTTATCCTTGTATGCTAAGTGCCGTAAGAACTTCTTCTGGACTCTCTCTACCCTATTCTTATGTATTTGATAATATGGGTTCCATGCAATAGAACAGTATTCAAGTCTGCTTCGAACAGCGAATTAAAAAGTGCTAGTTTAGTAGAAGACTTTCTAAAGGCCTTTGTATTCCTGATGATGAATCAACTAGGGACTTATCCCTGCGATCAGACAGTGACGACGCTTTATAAAATTTTAAAAGATCAGTGTAGGTGTTAACCTTTTTATGTATTTTATCCTTGTATGCTAAGTGCCGTAAGAACTTCTTCTGGACTCTCTCTACCCTATTCTTATGTATTTGATAATATGGGTTCCATGCAATAGAACAGTATTCAAGTCTGCTTCGAACAGCGAATTAAAAAGTGCTAGTTTAGTAGAAGACTTTCTAAAGGCCTTTGTATTCCTGATGATGAATCAACTAGGGACTTATCCCTGCGATCAGACAGTGACGACGCTTTATAAAATTTTAAAAGATCAGTGTAGGTGTTAACCTTTTTATGTATTTTATCCTTGTATGCTAAGTGCCGTAAGAACTTCTTCTGGACTCTCTCTACCCTATTCTTATGTATTTGATAATATGGGTTCCATGCAATAGAACAGTATTCAAGTCTGCTTCGAACAGCGAATTAAAAAGTGCTAGTTTAGTAGAAGACTTTCTAAAGGCCTTTGTATTCCTGATGATGAATCCCAACAATTTTAATGAAATTTTTAACTATATTGTCAATATGAGGTATAAAGCTTAATTTATAATCTACGATCACGCCATAATCTTTTATTTGATTTACTTTTTCTAAAATATTGTTTTTGATACTATAATCGAACTCAACATTTTTAATTTTTCTGCTGAAGGTTATGCTTTTGCATTTCAAGTGATTTAATTTTAAATTATTGAGATCGCACCAATCAGAAGTAGTTATTAAAATTGAAGAAACATGTATTTGTGTTATATAAAATAATTAATAATGTAGTTTGTAAAATGTAGGAAACTGTAAGTCCATAAAGTATTGGTATGTTATTCTTCAAAACTTATGTTAATATTGTTTGCTTTAAATAAAACTATAAAATAGATTAAAAAAAATAAGAAATTGTAGGTTAATAATGTAGATTGTATGTAACTCTTCAAAACTTATGTCTATAATTAAGAATTTGTGTTATATAAAATAATTAATGATGTAGTTTTTAAAAATCTAGGAAACTGTAGGTCTATATTTTACTAAATGTTTCTCAGCTAATATAAACAACAACAAAAAAAATAGATAACAAAATATAGTGATAGGTCAACGTAATCACAAGCTACTTGAGCTGTATTATGCAGAGCCATTGTTACGTCATCCACAAACAAGGCTAAATTAGACATAGTTGATCTTTTTCTAATGAACCCGTGCTGGTTTCCTAACATCGCTGGTTTCATGTACCATGCTAGTAGCGGACAAATTAATGTTTCAAAAACTTTAGAAAATATTGATAAAATACTTTGCTATGTCTTTTCGATCCCCACTTTTGAATACGGGAGTTACCCTGGCTCTTTTCCAAATTCTTGGGAATTCACCGTCACACAAAGATTTGTTAAATATTAGCAATAACGGTTCTGCTAGGAAAACAGAACAACGTTTAGCAAATATGGGTGGTATGTCGTCTGGTCCGGGCCCTTTATTAACATCAAGACCTTTTAATTATTTTAAAACATCCATTTTTGTTATGTTGATACTGCCTAATTGTGAGTTATGTATGGAATTTGTATTAATAGATGGTTCTGTTTTTAATATTTTGTCTGACCTTATGTACATATTTGAAAAGTGATTTGCGAATTTATTGCAAATATCCAAGCCATCAGTGAATGAGTAACCATTAAAAGACATAAGAGCAAAATAGTCACATTTATTATTACGCTTTTGTTTTAAGTAAGAATGAAAAAATTTTGGATTTAATTTAATATTATGTTCTACCCTTTCTAAATAGTTTTTATAATCTAAATTAATAATTTTTTCACATCTTTCTCGTAATAACATAAATTCAATTTCATCCATAGGATTACAATATTTTAAGTAAAGTTTTCTATATTTATTCTTTTCAGCTAATCTTTTAATTAAGTTTTTAGAATACCAAACAGGATAACAACTTTTATTTTTAATTTTTTTCTTAGGCACACATTTTTCAATTATTTTACGCAGCTCTACATAAAATATATTATGCGTTATATATTCTAAAAAAATGAATAAATATTTGTTTTTTTCTAACAGTTATAAATTTGGCAGTAAGGGTGACTCATAATAATAATATTAAATCAATTATTTCACAGGCAAACTAAAAACCTCTTGTTCCTTTCTACTTTTGTCCAATGCACGCTTCCGATACTCAAATCCGCTCAATTTTTTGCGTCCATTGGCCATGTTTGTCAATTAATTGTATATTTATGCTCAACATCAATAAAATTGTATGCAGGCAGCAGGTTGTGACAACAATGAACAAACTTCAACAAAGGAACCTATATACGTTTGTAAAACATACTGTAGGTGGCAGCATGCGCTTATTAAATTCAAAAATATAAGATTTTTCGTTAAATTAATTGGTTTAATCGATAATAATAACATTTTTTTAAAATTCATTGATTGATTAAAGTTTATGTTTTAAAAAATGCAAGAAATAGTTCCGAATATTTTTCAATTTTTCAAATGAAAATTCTAATTACATTTCTTTAATTCCAGAAAATAAAAAAATCGATTATTATTTTAAATCTCCAAGGAAATAAATTTATGAAATCATTTTTAATATTAATTTTTACTAAACTGCCAAAATTAAATAATGGATAAATTGAATTTCTTGAATTATCAAGTTAACCAAAAATTATTAACTAGCAGAATTAATTTATTATATTGAGAAATTTTAATTTATAAGAAGACAAAAAAAAAATTTTTTTGCCGCCCTAAAAAATTTGCCGCTCTGGGCGCTTGCTCCAACTGCCCCTAGTGTAAATCCATCGCTGTTTCTAGGCTCTGTAGTTCATTTAACTCACTGGCCAAATCGCAGACCTTTGATTTATTCATTTCGCTTGCTTAATATAAAAAGAAAATACTTACGTGACTTAGAAACCTTGTTTTTAAATTGTTAAAAATACTGTCTTATAAACGTAGTTAAAATTATGAATGTTGTGGTAGCTTATAACTGAATTAACTCTAATCCATATTATTATTATATTTTAAGTTTAGGCATGTAAAGAGTGTAATTTGTTAGTTGCTCAAATAAATAAAGAAATATATAAATATATACAAATTTAATTTGTACCAAAATTCATGGACGATGCGGGACTCGAACCCGCGTCTCTGGGGTTCCATCCGAGGCTCTTACCAATTGAGCACACAATCCGATGATCAATGACGCAACGATCGTAAACTTTGGTTTGTCTTGTTGAACTCTCAGGTTATGGGTACATCTAGAACTTACGGAATGTTGTTCGAGTGCCGTGTGCATTTTGAGCAACGGGTTTCGGATTCAATCCCGTATCCCGGGATTTTTTTTTAAATAAAAAAATTCATCATCTTACATGAGTGCGGATTGAACATTTCGACCTGAGTCTATGAATACCTCAAGTCCTCTTACTCGCTGCTTGTTTGTTTATAACACTGGATTCCACTAATAATACTAACGTAGTTCATAATAAATATTGTTACTAATACATTTACTAATATATATGGAGATGTCTCTGAATTAAATAAATAAATAAATATAAAGGAAATAATAGTGAATCAATAAAAAATCGAGGGTAAAAAATATTTAGTTAAAATTCAGTATTTTGATATTGAGGTAGGTTCGTTTCATTATATTGAAAAAAAGAAAACATATTGGAAATAATAATTTTCGTCCGTTATAGTTGTTACTACTTGTATATACTTGTTTATTCAATAGATTATGAGCGGCAGTGATCAAATTCAATTATTTTTTTTCAAAGTAAGATTTTTACATCACATCAGAGTCCCATATTTTTTAGAATTTGCCTTAGATCTGAGGACAGGCAAAATAATCTCAGTCTGTTTATTTTCCAGATAAATTGCATTTCCATCAAATTTATTAATTAAATAGGCTGGGGCGATCGCTCAATTCAAAACGTGTGGTCATTTTGTGGTAGTGTAACCTTTAATAAAATAAAATTATATATTTTTTAACTTCACCCAATACAAGGCTTGCTACGTGAAGGTTATGGTTTGTAAAGTGGCTTCATACATATTAAATCAAATTAAGATTAATTCAATGACATTAATATTGACGAGGCTGCACATTCTTAGGTATAATTAATAATAATAATTGTAATTATAAACCTCGCAAATCGTTTATTTAATAGATCCTCCTTAGTTCTGGATAGATCCGTAAAGTATAGTTGAAGTAGTAGTAGGAGTTGGGGCATTGAACAAAATTGTGTTGTAATTCTGATGTCAACCGTTAGTTTCCGGTAAGTTCCAGAGTTTAAATAAGTAAAAGAGAATATTAATAAAAAGAAAAAAAAAGTGTTTCATCATCATCATATCAGCGCGGAAGACCCACAGGGCTCCATCATTGGCCCGTTTGAGTACCAATTATATGTAAATGATATGGTTAACATAATAAACGAGGGCCATGTGTACCAATTTGCAGATGATACTTGTCTACTAGTAGCTCAAAAAACTGCTGAGCAAGCCCAGGTCATTTTGCTACATAATTTTAATCAACTCTGTAGATGGGCACACGATGTAGGTCTGACAATAAACACTCGAAAAACCAAGTATATGCACATCCACTCGTCGCACAACAAGCAGGACATCACACCAACTATCGTGGCCCACAAACACTCTTGCTGACACTCCTCCTGCAGTTCAATTTGTACATGTGAAAAAATTGAACAAGTGCAATCTCAAATGTACATAGGCCTAACAATCCATGATACGAGTAGATTTACTTGGGGTCTACATACGGCACATGTTTGCTCAAAACTAAGATCAATCTTGAGCAAACTAAGCATACTCAAATTCAAATTACCATATGAGACATTACGACTTCTGTCGACTTCGGCCCTAGCTGACTCTGTCGTCGGTTATGGTATTAGTAGTTATGGTAGATCCTGCAAAACAAACCTGCATTTAAGATTCCTCAAAACAATTGTACCAAAACATGTACTAAATAAAAATAAGGGAAATTATGATCAGCTCTTTGGACATTGTTGTGTTATGAATGTGTATGATAAAGCTAAATTTTCTATTTTAAGCGAAATTAATAAACCCACCCTGTTAGTCGAAAAAAATAGACCCTTAGGTTTACGACAACTTGAGACAAAACATAAATACTTCTTACAAAAAATTAATAATAAATATGGAAAGAGAACTCTCAATTACGTGATACCAGATATCATTAACGAACTGTCCAAAGAATTGCAAGAAATGTACATAAATACCACGAAAATCAAAACTCGCTTTATAAGATACTTCTTGAAAAAGGAACAGATTTTGAAAACAAAGAATTGAAAATTGAAAATTAAAAAAAAAATGAATGGCTCTAGGTACCCAGATAAACCCGTCAGGTTTTCGTGGTTCATAATTTATAAAAGTGTATTTGTTCTGTATTGGTTAATAAACTATAAAAAAAATCAAACGCATTCTCATAGTCCACGAACGCCTAGAGGCTGGACATACTCCTCTGTCTTCTATATAACCTGCCGCAGCGTATGTATTTGGTGCTAAAGCCTTTTCGGAATGCGGTTTGTTCGGAAGGCTGGCGTCAAACCTCCGCACGAAACGATTCGTGATAACGTTAGCAAAAAGCATATAAACATGGCTGAGTAGTGATATCGGTCTAAAGTTCTTCAAAAGAGTTTATCGCCCTTTTTGAAGAACAGCACCACTATACGTCTGTACCAAGCTTGCGGCGATTTGTCCTCGAGGATGACGGAATTGAATAGCTTCCTTGATTGAAGCATAAGTACTTCTGTACTTGGCTGTGATTTTATCATCAACCGGTGCCTTGTTGTATTTAAGCTGTTTAGGGCCTCACTAATTCTCCTACATGCTGACGCCTTGGATATCTTCGGATTTGGATCTGGATGGGTACAGGCCGGAGCGTAGATTTCACCAGTCGAGACCGCTCCAGTTTTGAATTGTGCCTCTTTCTATGCGGTGATCACTCCAGTTTTCACTAAGTTGATCACAGAGACATCATTGAATATATGTCTTCTGGTGGACATAATGATGTCAGTCTCATTTTTGGTGGCACCATCGGAGCTAATCTTAATCCATTTGCGCTGTTCCCGCTTCATGAAGAAGAAGTTCATCATATCATCCTTCTTCTCATACATCCCACCTCCCCGTCTGAGTGTACCGAAGTCGGAGCGTAAACCTGAATAACCTTCAATATCGTTCAGTAATCCGAGTATTAGGTACGCTACTCTAGTCGACACGTTCCGCACCTCAGTAACATTGTTGACGAGACTTGTGAACGAGGAACCCGACACCACCCTGGGACAGTTGACAATGAAGATGTCTTTAAATAAATATAATTTTTATATGTTGAATTCACTAGTTAGGTGACAAATTTTATATTATGTTAAACGAGAGCAAATTATTTTATTTCTTGTCCCCTTGAATCCTTAACTAGGCTCAGGATTCTAATGTTTAAGATATGTGAATAATATTTAAATAACCCAGATTTTTAGTACATTTTAATAACAAATTTTTGATTCGAAATAAGATTATCATCAAAAATAATAAAAAGGAATATCTTAAGTTTATTAAAACTATTTTGCTCTTCCTTAACTCATACGTATCGTAATTCTATAACTTTATTTACTCTGTGGCGCACTCCTAACGATACTTCCATGTTCCAATCTTATTTATATTTACCGTTCAAAGTGATATTATATTTCATTCGACTTTGCATTCAGCCTGATATTCCTTGTAATATTAAGGGTTCCGTTGTATATAAGGAACCACTATTGGTCATTATTATTATGACAATTTAGTTTGGTAATTGTTGTATATTCTTGCGCCACTCCTTTCAGAGCGCTTCTTATATCCGAAGCGGTAGGTAGCGATTTAAAAAAGTAATTCTGAAGGAATTTTCTTTTTCTTCAATTCGGAACAAATCCTTTAATTTCGAAAAAAATTCTCATTTAATTTATAAATTATTTCTCATAGGTATTCGTAAATTCATAAAAAAAATCTCAAGGAATTTTGCACAATAATTCTGAAGGAATTTTCAAATATAATTCTAAAGCATGTTTCAAAAATAATTCTGTTCAAAAATATTTCCCAAGCAATAAAAATAAAAATTCAATTAATTTTAAAAAGTGTTCTCAAGGAATCAGTGAGTGTTTTTACCCGACCTGACCCGACAGACGTTGTTCTGTATATAATAAATAAAATACTGCTTTTTATGAATTTGTGAATAATATTTCAAGATAATCTCCCTGTTGTTATAATGAAATTGTTTTACAGCAGAACTGCCAAACCGTGCATCAATAAATTCTCTCATAGAAAATATTATGTCCTTATCAAACAATAATTTATATTGGAAAAAAATTATCCAATTCTAGTTACAATTTTGTTATTTTTGGAGACGGTGTCAGCCAAGGTAGGTTTGTAACTATGTACATAGATACTTAGGTGACTGTGTTTACTATATACGTAGGTGAGATGTGCTTGTGTCGCACGCGCAACGTGACAAGGCGTCAGGCTAGGGCGGGGCCGCGGCGGAAGGAAACCGATTCGTTAGATTAATTAACAAATAATTAATTAGATTGTAAAAAATACGCTATTTTTTTTTAATTTTTAGTGCAATTTTTATCTATTGTTATGGAATAGTTTTTTTGAAGTCGGTTGTTTTTTTTTAATTTATTTTTAAAGATGTAACGTCATAGGATATACTTCGATACCAGTGGGCGCCTCCTTTGCACAGGATGCCGGCAAAATTATAGGTTCCACAACGGCGCCTATTTTATGCCGTAAAGCAGTAATGCGTAAACATTACTGTGTTTCGGTCTGAAGGATGCCGTAGCTGGCAAAGCAAATTACTTGGCAAATGAGACTTAACATCTTATGTCTCAAGGTGACAAAGGAATTGTAGTGACGCTCAGAATTTTTGGGTTTTTCAAGAATCGCGGCAATCTGACCGGCACTGCATTGTAATGGGTAGGGCGTATCAATTACCAACAGCTGAACTTCCTACTCGTCTCGTCCCTTATTTTCATAAAAAAGTCATTTATTACTTTTACAGTGTGTTAGTTTAATACATAAACATAACACAAGTTAAAATATAAAGAGCTTTCGATTCGAAGTAGTCTCCATTTGCCTTTAAATGCTGAGGCCAGCTATCAATAGAAGCACGCACTCTTTTCGTGGGAAAATTGTTCACTGCCAATCTTACGGATTGTTTTGGGTTTAAAGTAAGCCGTACTCTCTAAAACTGACCATAAGTCATAATCCAGCGGATTAAGATCGAGACTAGACGACGGCCAGTCTTCAGCTCTGATGAAATCTGAAACGTTCGTTCCCAACCAGGACTGCGTAGACCGAGCTTTAGAACCCGGCGCTGAGTCTTACTCGAAGGACCATTCTTAGATATTGAACATGATGTTGTTAAGGAGCTTCACTACCTTCTCGAATGGTATCTTGATACACTTATGCTTATGTTTTGATACCTTTTTCACAAAAGTATGGCTCAGTCAATCTTTTATAGCTAATACCCTACCAAATCCTCACTGAAGTCGGGTAGTGCCCACGTTGCACTCTGTCCACTAATTGGGAAGCTTCCTTAGAGCTTTGAGCACAAAAGCGGTCATTTTGTTTGGTATAATGTTGCTCAATTGAAAAAAAATTTCATCCGCAAACAAAAATTTTTTCGTGACCTCCCATTGCGTACCGCTTCAAAGTTGTTTCGATTTTACCACCCTATTCCTTTTTTAAATTGTTAGTTAAGAAATGACCAGTACGTCTCTTATAGACTGCAAGTCCTAAGTCATATTTTGAAATACGCGACATGGTAAGAGGTGCTATCTTCATCTCCCGAGATAGAATCCTTTGCTTACGAACAGGATTTTTTTTTAATTCTTTCCCTTACTGCTTTGACCACCTTTTTCGTACGAACACTACGTGAAGTGGTGTCATTGTACCTATTAATAGCCCAGTACACAAATTATTTTACTAATACCAAGCGTATGGAGAGTTCTAAAATTGCATTTGACTCCATAACTACTTTGTGTAATGCTATCACAGCCATTCGGTTTTCTTTATCACCCCACTCCATTTTAATATCGCCAAATAATATATCGTATATATCGAAAACTCAATGAAAAATCATATAAAAATGACAGATTCTAAATTTAAAAGTAATATTTTGTTTATTTTTTATTGTAACAGCATTTATGGTCAGACTAAGACTGGAATAGTAGCAGTAGCTACAACGCCCTTCAAACCAAAACATAAAACTGCTTGCACATTTCTACTTACAGCTGAAAATGGCGTCACCTAGGTAGCCACCCGCTGTGCTAAGAAGACTTGTGCCCCATTGGTAAACAACGACATTTTAAATAACAACTTTATCCTTATTCCTGTACTATCGTAAACACTGCAAACATCAAACATACCAAAATCAGACGCAAAACATCCCATATGTATATTTAATATTTTCCTGTTTTTCTTAATTATAAATAAAGATGATTCACTTGAATTGTATGTTTATAATGACATACATATGATAAGAGTGAAACAGTATGAACTACAAGCTTATACCAATAATTTGTGTTTTGTGCCTTTAAGTATGAAGTACTCGTAAGTAATACAGTGTACCAATTTTTTTTATGTTGCGTCTTTATAGCATTCATAAATCTTATAATCTAATACTAATAAGTATGTAATATTATTGTTAGTAATTTAACGAGTTTCCCACATAAAAAGCTAGAAGTACAGTCGTTTGTGAACCGTTATAAAAAATTTATGGGTAGATAGATTTAAAATTAAATATTTCTTCGGTATTATTCCGTTAATTCGATTATAATTTGCTTTATTTTAATTCACACACATTGCATTATTAATCTAACTATTTTACAAGATTAATATAACAGTTAATTGATTTGGTTTAATTTGCAAGAAAATTTATAATTTTTGAAGAAAAATTATATCCAATATTTTATATATAAGAATAAGGGGGATATTCAAGTTCAACGATTGATATATAGATGATTTATACGCGGTGTGGACGTGTTGACGAACGATGTGATCAGATTGAGCTAAATTATATTATTTAGCAGAATCTATTGAAATATTTCTGCTTACATTCTCTCATAAGTTAGGTACTTGACTCAGTTTGGCTTTACCAGATATCGTTGAACTACTGATGCAGGTGTATGAGCTAAACAAAAATATTTTTGAGGCCTGGGAGGAATCATAGAGCACCTTATTACCTGTTATCTTCTTTGATTCACGTAAGGTCACGAAGCTCTGCCATTATGACATAAAAAAACTGCGTTCGATCTTATCATTTCATATTTCAAAATAATTCAGAAATTCGATTTGAATGGCAAGAGTTCTCCTAGGACTCCTCTCAATATGGGTACCCCCAAGGATCTATTCTTGGTCCGTTTCTCTTCCTTATTTACATTAATGATCAACCTAATTCAAAAATAACAAATTGTTATAAAAAATCAAATGGTAGTAATTATTTCCCGATGAAAATCAATTTCAAAGTGAAAAGCAATCAATCTAAGGTCGTATTGTGGTTTAACGTTAATAACGTTAAAAAGAAGAAAACTAAATGTATAAAATTTATCGCGTCTGAATGAATGAATGAATGAATGAAAACTTTATTAATAACAAACACAAACCACACAGAATAATACAACTAAAAAAGACTTAGAGGTAAAAAAATAATAATTAAAAACTTATACTTAGCATAAAAATATACAAATGATAAAAAAAAAAAAATGAAACAAATGTATGCATAATATTATAGTGATTATCTTAATTTAAAAGTACTGTGTAGCAGTCATTGTTATCAAAAGGAACTGACTCAGCGTCATGCTGCATTGGAATAATACCAACACAGCGCTGATTTTCAGCAGCCCCCAGGTGACCCATTGAGTAACTATTAATGTTAAAAAATAAATTTAGTTTTATTAAAGGTTCCATCATATTATTTTTAAAGATGATAATTTGAAATTAGCTTCTACTTGTTCAGAATATTACATAAATATACATACATACATAAATATTAAAATAACAGCAATTTTAGAAATATTTGCAGAAACAAACTAAAACTTCGATCCCATTATGTATTATTAATAAGATAAATCTTATAATGTAGGACTTATGCACATAATTTGTAAGCAGATACTTAATAATTTAAATAGACGTAAGGATGAGATTTTTAACTTTTTTCTGGAAAGTTCCAACAGTCTTCAGATTGCGAAACGGTGGTGGTATATCATTCCAGCACTTGGTGGCACTGTACCTAAAACTTCCTCTAAAAGAGGCGGAATGATGGAGTGGGACTGACAGGACATTGAATGCGAACCTTGTTTCAAAATTTAACTGGCTGCGCTGACCTAGCCATTCCAATTTACTATATAAATATTTTGGCGTTTTTGTCTTAATAATACCAAAAAGAAGCGTGGCTAAATGAAGTCGTCTACGAGCATCCATATTTAAAATATTTGCTTCTTTGAGGTATGGAGAAATGTGTTGTCGGGCCGGTATGTCCCAGCAAAAACGAGCACATGCATTTTGTACTCTTTGTATTGACTTTCTTGTTCTGCCAAGCAGCCTCGGACCATACACTGTATCGGTATAGTTAAACTTGGATAGAACAAGAGCCTCACAAAGACGTATGCGCAATTCTGTGGTTATAAATGGTCTAATTTGGTACAAAACTTTTAATCTATAAAAACTGTTGGAAATGACTTTATTTATATGCTTCTCAAATCTTAAAGATTCATCCATTATCAACCCAAGATTGCGAACTTCTTGTACGCGTTCGATATCCTTATCATTAATGAGTAGTCTTACATCGAATTCATTAATTAACTCTAAGCCGTTACAATTGCCGAAGATCATTAATTTTGTTCTATTCGGGTTTAAAATCAGTGAGTTTTTTTCAGACCACATGAATATTTCATGAAGATCAGCATTTATAATATCTATTGCCTGTTGGGCTTCGTGTGGCGAAAAAGAAAAATATAGCTGTATATCATCAGCGTAGATTTGATAATTGCAGTGTTCAATTTTTTTAATTATGTCTGCAATATATATAATAAAAATAAGAGGCCCTAAAATAGAGCCCTGAGGAACTCCCCTCGTTATAGTGTCACGTTCTGAAAATTTTGTGTTACCCTGCTCATCTATCACTGAGACCGTCTGTGTTCTATTAGTGAGATAGCTTTCAAACCACTTAATACTATTTTCACTAAAACCATAGTACGCTAGCTTGGAAAGTAGGAGATTTATATTTAAAGTTTCAAAAGCACGTGAAAACGTCTCGCAATGGTATATAATCATGGTGCAATGTTTGCTGTAAAAGCCTTCAGGGTTGACAGCACAGAGGAGGTTTTAAGTCGTAAGGCTCGGGTGTTTACACCCGAGCCCGACATATGGGCCCCATTTCGGGGTCTTCAATACGTAAATGAATTTTCCTCCTCTCGAAAAAAACAACCGACATAAATACCATCTTTGTGTTGCAGAAGAAGACTATTCGCGCTATTGAAGACCTAGTTCCGAAAAATCTTTAAAACAAAATCTCTAAGTCTCTTAATATATCTTGATAATATAAGGTATGTATGTAAATAGGCAAACAGGTAAATTTTATAGAAACTGTGATAATCATAATGTTAGAACCAAGAACAAACGTGGAACTAACATAAATTTGTTATGCAGAACCACACCTTGAGATTCAAGCGACCACTCGCAGGCTATGTGATTAATTAATTTTATTTTACGAATTGAAAAGAGGGAGATCGCTGAATTTCTTGCGCCCTAGTAGTTTTTATCGTTCAATAAGTTATTTCAAATCCTATTTATAATTCAAAATAAAATAACCCAACTGTCCACGCAGGGCAAGTTGTGGTGTCATTGTTTCGTAAGTATATTAATATATTTTTTATTTGCAGGTATATAACACTTTTGATATTGCTGGTACAACAAACATCGTGTAATGATGATGATGAAACTGTTGACTGGATAACAATGGGAAGAAATGTGCACCTGACAAGCAGAAAAGGTAAAGGATTAAACTCCACTTGTTCTTGACAAAAACTAGTCTAGTGTGAACCGGATCATAGAAATTTAATTAAGTAGAACTACTAGAATTACAAGAATTACAAGAAATGGCTTAGAGGCTAAAAGGCTAGCCGCCTTAAACATGTCTAGCCTAAGACCTCACAACTCGATTCGTGGCACGTGTTTTAAATATAAAACGAAGTTTAACGTTGATTAAAGATTAGTTTTATCAAAAAAACTAAGCAGTTAAGTCGAGCAAAATTCAAATATTTTTATTCAAAATAGCATTGACATCACTTATTGCAAATTAAAAAACTACCACCCATTCCAAAATGAATGCCCCAGGCCTGAGAAGAACGGGCGCAACAAACTTAGCGGGCTTATTTTTCATCAAAAAATATGTTTAAAAAGTAACATTGGACAATTAAACTTATTATTTAACAGCCTGAAGGCGGTCGCTCCATTCCCAAACTGTGGTATCATTAAGAAAGTCATAGTAGTCGTAGTAGGCATTATAAGCTTATGTCTGTTCCTGGTGTTAACATTATGGTTATAACAGTTTCTAGCAAATTCACTTATATGCAAATTCAAATTCAAATTCAAATATTTTTATTCAAAATAGGATGTGAAATCACTTATTGAAAGTCAAAAAAAAAACTACCACCCATTCCAAATTGAATGCCTCAGGCCTGAGAAGAATAGGCGCAACAAACTCAGCGGGCTTTTTTTTTTCATCAAAAGTATGTTTTACAATTAAAGTAACATTTACAAAGTAACATTGTACAATTAAACTTTTTATTTAATAGCCTGAGGGCGGTCGCTCCATTCCCAATCTGTGGTATCATTAAGAAAGTCATTTATGTTATAGTAACCTTTACCACACAAACGTTTTTTAACAATTCTTTTGAATAACGTAACACCTTTGTTTTGAATATTTTCTGGGATCTTGTTGTAAAATCATATACATCGCCCCACAAAAGACTTACTAACTCGACTAAGCCGAGTAGTAGGCATCATCAGTTTATGTCTGTTCCTGGTGTTAACATTATGGTTACGACAGTTTCTGGCAAATTCACTTATGTGCCTATGAACATACATTACATTATCAAGAATATATTGAGAAGCAACAGTCAAGATGTTAATTTCTTTGAATTTTGCTCTCAATGATTCTCTAGGACCTAGGTTATAAATAGCGCGAATAGCCCTCTTCTGCAGCACAAATATTGTATTAATATCAGCAGCGTTGCCCCATAGCAATATACCATAGGACATAATACTATGGAAATAACTAAAGTATACTAGTCGCGCCGTATCTATGTCAGTTAATTGTCTAATTTTTTTAACCGCGTATGCTGCAGAACTAAGTCTGTTCGCCAATCCTTCAATATGGGGGCCCGATTGTAATTTGGAATCTAGAGTTATGCCAAGAAATATAGCAGATTCCACCGGTTCTATCACCTCTCCGTTTAACAAAACATTTGCATTTACATTTTTGACATTTGGTACGGTAAATTTAATGATTTTAGTTTTCTTGCTATTTAACAATAGGTCATTAGCGCTAAACCAGTACACGATGTCAGATAAAATATCGTTCACTTCGTCATACATAGCTTGGTTTCTTTTCACTTAGAAAATCAGTGAAGTGTCGTCCGCAAACAATACTATCTTATGTTTTTTCTCTATAAGATTAGGAAGATCATTTATATAGATAAGGAAGAGGAACGGTCCAAGAATAGACCCTTGTGGTACCCCCATACTGAGAGGAGTCCCAGGAGATCTCCTGCCATTCACGTCGACCCTCTGAATTCTATTGTTTAGATATGAAGTCAGAAGATCGAGCGAAGTTCCTTTGATGCCATAGTGGTATAGCTTCCTGACCAGCGTTGAATGTTGAACACAATCAAAACCCCTGAATATAAATCACAGAAGATGCCAAGTGCATTCTGCGATTCCTCCCAGGCATCAAAAATATTCTTGATCAGCTCAACACCTGCATCCATTGTTGAACGTCCCCTAGTAAAGCCAAATTGTTTTAAATGAAGTAACTTATGAGAGTTAAAGTATGTAAGCATTTGGCTTAAAATTATTTTTTCAAAAATTTTACTAAGGGTCGGCAAAACCGACACAGGACAATAGTTGTTCGGGTCAGAAGAGCATCCCGACTTAAATATTGGTGTAATTTTACTATGTTTCAGAAGGTCAGGAAACACGGCACGATTAATACAATTATTAAATACTATTGCAAGATATGGTGCTATGACATCAATTATTGAACTTATTATTTTAACAGAAATGCCCCATATATCAGCAGTTTTTTTCATGTCTAGAGATTTAAAAGTTTTAATTATTTCTCCAGGGCTAACAAAACTAAAATTGAAACTTTGTTGACATCCTATAACATTTTCCAGAAGAAGTGACTCAGCAACACTGGTGGAGGAGACAAGAGTGTTTGTGATAGAAACTGGAATCTCAGAAAAAAAAATCTCAAAGCAGTAGCAACTTCCTGCTGAGATTGAATTATTGTATTGTTTATTGATAGATTATATTCAATGTTGCGGTCTTTCAATCTTCCAGATTCCCAGTTAATAACATTCCAAGTCATCTTTATTTTATTTGGTGCATTTTTAATTATTTGTCTGATATGCATAGACTTTGCAATAGAACAAACACATTTAAATAATTTAGAGTATTTTTTAACATACTTGAGAAAAGATGTATCATGATTATACAATGATCTCTCACTATACAGTTCATATAGCCTTTGTCTGCTCCTATGAATGCCAGCTGTTGCCCAATCATTAAATGACAGGAGATTTGACTGTCTTAGAAGTAAATATAGAAGCAAACTCTGTTTTAATTATTTTAAATAACATATCATACATTTCATTTGGATTAATATTATATTTGAATAAATCCAAATTTGAGAGTTTAACTGACACATTGCCTCTATATTTCTCCATTCGCCTATTATTGTATATATTATACTGCAGGCAAAACAAGCGGCACGACCGTACCATCCTTTTCTCGAAGCAATTCAAGCCATTTTCGGCTAGAACTACTGAACTAGAAGCCTGAATTTTCAGTAACTAAGCAGGCATTTTATAAGCACAGTATATTTCAAATTTAATTCAATTTAAACCCGTAGTTTAAGAATTTTATTATTTGTTTTACTAGTTACACATTATGTTTAAGAATTATAACTCTAAAGGATATACAAGGCAATTCTTGCAGACATAAAAGTATCAAATAAAGAATATATTTTAGTGTTTAATGTATAAATCAAGAAAATCTAAAATATTTTGCAATTTATTTCGGTCCAGTTTTCTACATACACCGATAGAATAAATGACTTTGTAATCCAATATTATTTAAGCAGTCTGTGTTGTAAGCTTACGTTTCACTTTAAAGGCATAAAAGGCATTTATTTATTTTTCTCAAAATTTTACTTACTTAATGTCGACATTAGAAGTATCAAAGAGAAGGAATTCTCAATTTGTGCACACAAAGACTAATTGTAACATCAAAGCCTCCAAGGAAAATCCATACAGAAACTTTAGCTGGCTTTGACAAAAACTGTAGCTGAAGCTCAAAAATTAGTATCAGAAAATAAAAAGAGGAAGAGTAATATCTTCAAAAAAGAAGATTCTCATGTGCTCATAAGATAGAGAGTTTTAAGAAAACCTGTTGTTCGTATTCAAGAAGTAGAAGGTACCAAAAAGAAAAACAAGTAGGACTATCCACAAAAAAGAAATGAAATGCCATAAAAAAATAAATTTAAAAAAACATAGACTTGCAACTCAGTTCTACTACCGTGAAAAGTTTTAAGATTCATGTAATACCAAGTCGATCAAATTATTCAGTCCCAACTTAAGGGTCCTTCTGTCTCAAGTTATTACGTATGTAGCAAACCTAAGAACATCTAACAGTGACCATATCAATATTAAAAACTGTGGAATCAATTACCGGCTGCAGTTTTCCTGAACCGCTATGACTCACGGACCTTCAAGTATAAAGCAACCCAACTTAATGGCCGAAAACGCATATATTGACCACTGGTGTTGCGGCTGTCCATGGGCGGTTCCCCACCACTCCCTACCACGTGAGCCTCTTGCCCGTTATGCCCCTCTTATATAAGTTTGTTTTTTATTTCTCCAGTTATAATTAATATATCTATTAATTCACAGATAGCAACGCCTGTGTTCTGGACAGTGGCGAGCCGGGAGAATGTGTTCGACATTACCTTTGTGATCTAGATTCACAAACAGTCATCACTGATGGAAGAGATATTATAAGTTTCAGGTTCATTTTGTTTCTTTATCATAAACAAGTTCCTGACGGTAGGTATTTCATTAATCATAATAAATTAAGTACTCAATAACATATATCGAAATTTCAAAGAACTTTATAAAAATATTCAAACAAACCAAATACAAATGAACTAAATTCAAATTGTGAACGCAAGTCGCGTCCCATACCAGCAACCTACCCCGTGCCCATGCCACCGTGGTCATGCTATCGCTGTGGGTTCCATTTGGCTCTGAATTATGTGTATAAGTTCTAGAAAATAAAATCAAAAGGGAGTTTTATATGTACCAAAAATTAACATCTTTTGAATTAACTGTAAAATTAACTAATATACTAGCCTTCCCAGAATAAAAAAAACGACAAATTATTATTCACCCCGATAAACGGGAAATCTACCCGTCGGGCTAACAATGCGAAGGAGTTGTTGAATGCTCATGCATACATCGCAGCCGGCTGCGCTGGTTATGTGTTACTCACGTGCCTACTAAACACCACCTGAGGTTGGCTTTGGGCATGCGCGCGCTAAGCCTTCATCTGAGGTGACCTCTCTTGGTGAGAGAGAGGTATTAGCGGCACTCCATTCAAAGTATCTTTAGTGCCGCTATCTAAGTGGGATATCGAAACTATCTAGTCGGGACTGGTGACATCGGAAGGATGATCACAAACGGGGATGAATCTTAACGTGTTTGGCTATTCCTGGATGCCAAGAGGCAGTTCAGGCCTCCCGACTACGTAGCGGGTTGGCGGAGGGACGGTATAATCCATTGGATTGGGATGATTGTCTGATGACCTGAAAAAAGTCTCAGACTAGCTTCTGATGTGTTGGTGGATGGTGGGGAGCTCTAAGTCCCGGCGTAGGTCTATATTTCTAACGCACCAGTGGGCGTTTAATAACTTACGATAGAAAAGTCTTAGGTTGGACTTCGGGATTCACATGTGGGAAGGCAGGCAGGTGGCGTAGGTCAATACCGCTCGAACGCAAACCTGATAGAGCCTGCCAACATATTGCTAAGGCGGATCAAGTAGAAGCGAACGGTACCGGTCACCCTGCCGGTCGTGGGGCCTAAACGTGAGCTGAGAATAAAGGGTCACATCCAAGTATTTGGCTGTGGTTCTGAAAGGAATAAGGAAGGCTTATAAACGGATGACGTTGATGGGCAGACGTCTCTTCCCATTGCCCCATCGCCAGTGAGACATCGCATTTTATGGAAGAGTCATTTGCAAAAATTTTATTACTAAATTAAAAAAAAAGTGAGTAACGTGTAAATATTTCACTCTTTACCCACTCTAGCAGTGGGAAGCTTCTTTGCAGAGGATGACGGCTAAGTTGGCATCACAGCGGTGCCTTCTTCAGCCCAGCAGTAATGTGCCAGCTTTATTGAGTTTCTGTTTCCAGCACACCACTATAGCTGGTATTAGTGGACTAATGACTCTTAACATCTATTGTGTCAAAGTGACCAGCGCAATTGCGATGGCGTATTTAGTGATTATAATGTTATACTAAATACTTTTTATTTATTGAGGTTAATACAAAAATTTTCTTGTTTTTTAACATTAAAACATGTATGACGTGACGACTACCATAAAGTCTTGTAGTTAAGCCTAGTAACTCTAAGCTAGGTTAAATGTTATAAAGATAAGAGAGTACACGAATTTTGCAACCGCTAGATTAGTGTACTTCAGTTATTTTCACAACATCATGACGTACGGTATTCTACTATGGGGTCATGCTGCTGACATTGATATAGTGTTTGCTCTGCAAAAGAGAGCTGTTCGTGCTATATAACAGCTTGGTTTATAGACAGTATCTCAAAGAAAATTTTAATGAAATAAATATTATGCCTGTTCATTGTCAGTACATTTATGAAAATTTAATATACGCTCACAAAAATCGTCACCTTTTTGCTCTCAAAATATTTTGATCAAAAGATTTTCATTATTATAACACTAGAAATAAGGGATTGCTTGTAATTAATTCTAGTAGGCTTCATAAGATACATAATAGTTTTAAGGGTATATGTATACACTTTTATAATAAAATCCAAGCCACTGTTCAGGCATTGTCTATATATAAATTTAAATGTTTTATTAAAGAATGGCTGTGTCGTAAATCCTACTACTCCATAGCTAAATATCTAAGTGATCGGACAGCCTGGGACTTGATTATGTTTATTTTATAGCCATAGCAACGACAGTACAATATTGTATATTTTATTTAAAAGAGTACAAAAAAAGAATACCGGGAGAGTTTCTTGCG
Source organism: Leptidea sinapis (assembly GCF_905404315.1). Lineage (NCBI taxonomy): Eukaryota > Metazoa > Arthropoda > Insecta > Lepidoptera > Pieridae > Leptidea > Leptidea sinapis. The sequence goes on from NC_066293.1 coordinate 1,169,613, forward strand.
CCGCTTTATTACATCGTTCATTCCTTAAAGGCCGGCAACGCTCCTGTGATTCCTCTGGTGTTGCAAGAGATTGTGGGCGGCGGTGATCACTTAACAACAGGTGACCCGTACGCTCGTTTGTCGTACATAGGGTCATAAACCGAACAATAACACACACGTGTATAATAGAATTATCTCTACAAAGGTAAGTTAGTACCTAACTGCAAATTATATGAGAGTAAACTGAGTATTTTTAATTTATTCGCGTGATACTGTTATTTTTGTGACAACAAAGAGGTTATATGCCGCTGAAAATCCATTTACTTTTTTGGAATAAATATTTAATGTGACCCTAATTAAGACGAAAAAAAATTGATTATACCAAATTTTTTATAATTCACAATAATTTGTTATATGAAATTATGCATTTCATCACTAAAAATTATAATTTTGGTGTAGGCTGTACGTAATCAACCTTTAACATTTGGCGCGTGCAAAAAAAAAATATACTTTGTTTTGTATCGCATTTGTTGTTGTGTGGTATAAATATGTGTACTCGTATTCAAAGAGTGCGTATGAAACTCGTGAGCAACTTACTCACTAGACATTCGGCTTATTTACGATTACTGCAACTTTACCAGTGGGAGGCTCCTTTGCACAGGAAGCTGGCTAGATTATGGGTACCACAACGGCACCTATTTCTACCGTGAAGCAGTAATGTGTAAACATTACTGTGTTTTGGTCTGAAGGGCGCCGTAGCTAGTGAAATTACTGGGCAAATGAGACTTAACATCTTATGTCTCAAGGTGGACGAGCGCAATTGTAGTGCCGCTCAGAATTTTTGGGTTTTTCATAAACCTGAGCGGCACTGCATTGGGCGTACCAATTACCATCAGCTGAAATAAAAAAAACCCATATTGAGTATTAAACAAGAACTGCATTATTGTTAAAGGAAGTCGCGATGCCCCAGCGCTGAGGTGTGTTGCAGGACGTCAGATATTAGTGACCGTAACTCTGGACCTCGGACCAACAAACAAGAAGGTAAGTATTGCTGTTGGACTTAGTAGAAAGGTTTTAGTCTCCATATTCTAGAAGGCTTTGTACTGATATTAAAGGAAGCTGTTTATTAACCTAACAAAGAAATAAAACTTTATTTTAATTTAATTATATTTATTTGTTAGTAAGTACAAAATGTTGTATTTGAAGCAGATGTTTGAAGTGACGTCCTTATTGTGTGATACAATAACATTTCTACTAATAAATGTATGGGAGGTTTAAATATCAAAATATTGGATACTTCTCCTTTGATTTTCAAAAACTTATTAACGTCATTTACTGATTAGGTAACGTACATTCGATGTCAGATTAAATTTTATTGATATCTGTTATAGTTACGCATTAATCATCTGGTAACTCTTAACAATAACAACCTGTTTATTCGAATTGGTGCCTTTTTTTGAAGTTCAAACGTTCAAACCCTGTTCAGAATTGTGGCATCTTGTATATGTGTAGTGGCTCCCGGTGTAACCAGGACTATACTCGTGCATGCAGGTGGGTGGAGGTCCACCTTTTAAATCTAGGTTAATTGTAATTCGCGTTACACATAACGAAGTAGACAGTGCCTTGAAATATAAATGTTTTAAACTTTAATAGTGTGAATTTTCTTTTTGTTAAGTTATATTAAAATAGAAGACAATATGTGTACTCAACTTATCATTTAAAATATTATGTTTTTGTTTATTGTGTTTCGGTATCAAAAAAAGAACCTTTAATCGTGTTTCAGCAGATGACAGCATGGTAAGAAATAAAAGGAGATAAAAAATTACCAACTTTCTGCGTAATGTAGGCCTTTTACCTTATATTATACAAAAAAACATGGGAGTTTACGTTAAAATTCATAGGACTTAATTGTTTGCAGATATTCCCGTCACAGGATGTGGATGGGACAATCCTGAAATCAATTTATCAAAAGGGACGAGCAAGCATAACAGTTTAGACGCTGACATTGGTGATTTTCGTTTCATGGTTGCAGTAATGAGGTTTGTTGTAATATTATAAAAGTTAAATAACGTTAATATCATAACTTCTTCATGAATCTTTGTCCATATTTATCGCTTAATCTGGAGTTTAAACACGAATATTCATTATACGCCGATGATATGAAACTATATAGAATAAACCAAACAAAGGACGATGCTATCTTACTTCAACAAGACTTAGACCGAATTCAAGAATGGTGTGATATAAATAAAATGATTATAAATGTTTCCAAGTGCCATCACATATCATTTACCAGGAAACGGTCCTCACTTCAAACAACTTATAGTTTAAATAATGTAAATTTAAGAAAAGGAGAAGAGGTTAGAGATTTGGGTGTGATTTTAGATTGTAAACTGAACTTCATTCCACATTACAATATAATAATTTCTAAAGCTGCTCAGATATACGGCTTTATATGGCGAGTGACAAAAGATTTTAAGAGCACCAAACCTAAAATTATTTTATATAATGCAGTAGTGCGGAGCATTCTGGAATTTGGCAGCATAATATGGAATCTATACTATTCAGTAGGTATATAGTGACCGAATCGAGAGTATACATCGTACGTTTACTCGACATCTGTGTAAAAACAATAAAAACATAAGCAATAGAAGTGATTATGATAGCAGGTTACATTTCTTCATCAACAAAAATTAGCAGCACGTAGGCGTATGCTTGACGTTACATATCAGTACAAATTTGTAAACAATAAAATAGATTCTGTAGACATATTAAATTGTATAACGTTTCAAGTACCTCAACGTACTACTCGAAATAAAACAAAATTTTTCTATTTACCGGTAACGAGAACTAATATTGGACGGAATCCACCTTGCTATTTGTTCCTACAGGATTTGTTCCTCATACAACTCCATAATTTTAAATGATGCTGATTTAGATCTCTTCAACGACAATTTAGCGGATTTCAAACGAAAAATAATTGCGATTGCCTGATATTGTCATAAGATTTTCTTGTATATATTGATAAATTGTTAATTTCAATCATATTTTGTAAATAGTTTAATTTAATTTACTAGTATTTTGTTTGAATTTATAAGTCTTCTTTTGCCTATTGTAAATATCTATTATGAAATGCTGTGAATGCCTTTAAGTAATAGATATACTAGACTATATAGAATCTTAATATTATGTAAGTAAATTTCATGTATATCTATTGTTGGTGTTCCAATAAATAAATAAACATCACAGTAGGCAGGTGAGGTGCCCATGAAGCTTGCAACGTTACCTCTCTGTATGGCCAAACTTATTCTCTGACAGACCTTTGTACGCACCTACGTAAAAGACCTTCGGTCACCTGTCAAATCTGTTAGGCTATGATGCTATGAGTTTTTGTGCCGATTAAGCCCAAAGACACATCGTCTCCACTCCAAAGGGAGCAAAATATGTTTTTCGTAGATTCGGCCGCTGCTTATGCCGCCTTAAAAGTAATACTGTCAAATGTTTGTACTACAACTGACACGCTATATATGATGGTGGTAGACCATGTGTGTATCCTTTCTTTTGTGTTAGTAGCTGTAGTCACTCTCGTAAGCTTGTTGTCCTCTTCGATAAAAACATTACTCAAAGTATACTCAAGTTCATCATAATTGATTGTATCTTTTGGTATTAATATCAATAGCTATTCCAACATATTGCTTCAACTGTAGCTCGTGTGAGAAACCTCTTCATTATATATATTTACAAAGCTCAGAGTCGCAGCTGATTTTAGCTGTTTAATAACTGTCTACTTGCGCTTGTCCAGTCTGTTCTGTTATTGCCTTACGGTCTGGGTTGGTGCCCTTACAACAGTCATAAAGGATCGAACGTGCGCAAAGAGCAGTCTTGAAAGAGCGGGCAAGAAAACCGAACCGATATCCAACCACCGATCTATATACTGCCAGGTCCTCTCAGTGAGGCAGCTACTTATCCTTCGAACTACTCTCCACAGACACTCCGAAATTACCTTTGATCCTAGAAGCTGTATCACATGATGCTCGAATACGGTTTGTAACACTTCTTCACGTGGAACCTAAAAGTGTACTAAATTTATGTTGTCATTTTACTGATTAGGAAACATACACTCGATATCAGTTTTTATATCTGTAACAGTTACAGAATATTCACCTGGTCACACTTAACGAATACACCCTGTATACATATCATCAACACACATCATTCACCCAACACTAAACACATCACACATATTCCAAATCACCTGTACTATTTTTTTTATATCAATTACTTAGTTTACTACTTATATCTTTGTGCATCGAACAACATTATTTTCTGTATCCGGAGAAGGTCGTTGTTGCTGCGCTGCAGTGTATACTCTTGCAACTATCATCAAATTATTATTTTTACTTGTTAGTATTAGTTTTGTCAATTTGTACCAAATAAAATTGTTATTTAAAAAACCTTAAATTCTATTATTAACAGTTAAAAACTTTCATTGTAATAATATACATAATATATAAACTAATGTGTTTATTTTTGACATTAAAACTATTACTCTCCTAAAAGATGCTTATATGTTTTTGAGTTTAGCCTTATTATTCCAGTCATGAAATCCTAAATTCTGCAGCACTGTAAAATCGCTCTCACACCTCACAGCAAATCTATTTTACCATATTCAAATTTTTCAAATTCAATTTCAAAAACTACCACCCATTCCAAAATGAATGCAGAACAAACTCAGAGGGCTTTTTTTTTCATCGAAAAATATGTTTACAAAGTAATATTGTACAATTAAACTTATTATTGAATAGCCCGAGGGCGGTCATTCCATTAACATTAAAGTAACCTTTACCACACAAACGTTATTAACAATTCTTTTGAATAACGTAATAATTTTGTTTTGAACATTTCCTGGGATCCTGTTGTAAAAGTTTATGTCTGTTCCTTTAGTTAACATTATGGTCATGACAGTTTCTAGCAAATTCACTTATATGCCTATGAATATACATTACATTATCAAGACTATATTGAGAAGCAACAGTCAAGATGTTAATTTCTTTGAATTTTGCTCTCAATGATTCTTTAGGACCTAGGTTATAAATAGCGCGAATAGCCCTCTCTGCAGCACAAATATTGTATTAATATCGGCAGCGTTGCTCCATAGCATATAGGACATAACACTATGGAAAAAATAAAGTCGCGCCGTATCTATGTCAGTTAATTGTCTAATCTTTTTAACCGCGTATGCTGCAGAACTAAGTCTGTTCGCCAATCCTTCAATATTTGTGCCCCATTGTAATTTGGAATCTAGAATTATGCCAAGAAATATAGTAAATTCCACCGGTTCTATCACCTCTCCGTTTAACAAAACACATATTATATCCACACCACCTCTATATTTTCTTTCTCAAACTATTATTAAATTACGTAATTTACAGTCAAATTTAATATACTTACCGCTAGTTGCAGAAAGAATACTTAAAGTTGATGTTTCATTAAATATAATACCGTCACTTTCTTTTTCATTTTGAAAGTCAAAGATAGCATGTGAAATGTTAACTTAAAGGATGCTTTCTGTAACAAGTGGTTAAATGTAAAACTATCTTATAATGTTATATATTTACAGGCGGACTAGGGCTACTAAAACATTGCGGTCCCGTCGCAATTTAATCTGTGGTGGAGCGCTGATTCACCCTTCGGTCGTGGTCACTGTTGAGCACAGAATGACAAACATGACAGCAAACCAGGTAGACAGAGTGTTTTATGATTTATGTTATTACTTTATGTGCCGCGTTCGTAAGAGCATTACTCACAACTATTTCGGTAGTTGCAATAAAACCAACAAACTTTGATTGATATTGGATTTCATTGTGTTAAATAAAATCTTTCGTCGTTTCTAAGTTAGTTTGTCTCTCCTGCTTAGGTGTAAAGAGTTTATTTCTCAAAAAGAACAAAAGTTCACCTACATGAGAACAATTATTCTAAACACAAACACAAACAAAAAAATATCCAAACAAAAGAAAAAATAAATTTTATAGGTACGGTATAATAAATTCAAAACACGCTATGTTCTAAGGTAACAATTTATCTATTATGTTTGACAGTGCTTTTTTAGTGCTTGGTGTCACAAACCGTAAACATTGTTTTCTTAATTGTTTAAAAGAATGTTATTCGTCTGAAACTAGCGTACTACTTGTTACACTTTACCTTGTCATCAGTATCTTAAAACAGAAGAGAAGTATCATCACCAAATAACAGAGTGAGTAATGATCTGGCCAAAGTAGTGTGTTCGTTTGCTAATAATAACTTGTTATTAAATTCAAATAAAGCTAAGCGTATTAAATTTTCATTACCAATAATTGTCAAACAGGCCTGTAAAATTATTAAAATTAACGAAGAAAGAATACAATGTGTTGACTCAACAGTATTTTTAGGAATAACTTTAGATTCTCGTCGGCAATGGAATCCTCATATTACTTATCAGGAAGAATTTGCTCGCCGTTTTTTGCTGTTAAAAATGAGATTTCTGTCTTGTTTTTAATGAAAATAAGGGAGGAGACGAGCAGTGCGTTCAGCTAGTGGTAATTGATACGCCCTGTCCATTACAATTCTGTTCCGCTCAGAATTCTTGAAAAACCCAAAAATTCTGAGCGGCACTACAATTGCGCTCGTCACCTTGAGACATAAGATATTAAGTCTCATTTGCCCAGTAATTTCACCAGCTACGGCGCTCTTCAGACCGAAACACATTAATGTTTACACATTACTGCTTCACGGCAGAAATAGGCCGTTGTGGTACCCATAATCGAGCCGGCATCCTGTGCAAAAGAGCCTCCCTCTGGTTATATTTGGTGCGTAATGTTAAAACCAGGACTAAACTTAAACTTGTTACTCGTTCAAGTCGAGATAGTCATCTTTTGTTGTGGGATGTACATAGTTTTACAGCATGATTACAGAAAATGTTCAAAACAAATGCTAAAAAACGTTAGTGTTTGTGTCTGATGTTGAGACAGCAAGGCTTGTATATTTCAGTTTACGAGTATGTCAAATGGTATGTTACTGTGGAGATTAGCAGCTGATATTCAGTATATTTATTTATTACAAAACAGAGCCGTACGCGCCATTTACACTAGGCCACTCAGAAACATTTGCGAAAAAATGTTTTAATATAGGTATGAAACCTTGTGTGTATCATCTCTGACGCACGACTGGAATTTACTCCTCAAGAACGGTTGTCTTTGAACAGGTACTAAACAAAATCAAGTCCATTGGAGTCGGTTACAAGCAAACCTACAGCAGAAGCTAATAAAAGCGTATTAATTAAAAAATTATGGTGGCTATCCGTATCACTGCAATACAACTTATATAGGGTCCGAGCGTCTAGACTGTCACGCCAACTGAAAAGTGAAAGGTGCGCGAGAAATGATGCGCACCAAAAACGTTACTATTCTATTTGATGAGTAGGTTTTAATCTCCATATTTTTCTCATACCGGGCGCCTTATATGACAATCGATTCTTAAGGAGTAAACTCCAATAAACTCCAAAAAGGGATTAATAACGAGTAAAAATACCATCTTTCGGATTTCAAATATCCCTCCTTTTTGAGAGTTGAATTGAATTATCGTGTCTCATTAATTAAAAATGGATCATCGTCGGGAACATTTTCATGCGATGTTTTTTTATGATTTGTGTATGATGAATCCTGGTTTAAACAAGGGACTTCCTGGAGTGGCTAAAGTCACCTGATTTAGCACCGTGTCCTTTTATTCCCTAAAATAACGAGTCAACTGAAAAATTGCAGTATATAAAATAAATAAAATTAAAAAGAGTTATGTACATTTTAGTTAAAATGCCGTGCCGGAGAGTACAATTTAGAAGATGGTAATGAAGAAAACCCTCACCAAGAGCAGAACGTGAAGAAAATCTCTCATCATGAGGAGTACTTTAGACGTGAGTTTATAACTGATATGAGAGTCGGTGTTACCACATTGGAAGTCAATTTATAGGGCCCGAAACGACACTATATTAAGTTGTATTACGTAGATAAATCCACATATTTCAGAGCTTCATCAATCACACACAAACTAATAGAGAAGTATTCCTAAAGAAACGTATCGTACGCGTCACCTGATGTTAAGTGATCACCGCCACTCACCTTTTCTTGCAACACCAAAGGAAACACAGGAGCGTTGCCGGCCTTTTCGAAAGTTGTACTTTTTTAAGGATACCCATGTCGTATCATAGCTCATTTCACAGCTTGGTTGTAAGTGGAAGAAAGTTCCTTGAAAACCGCACCGTGGAGAAATGCCAGACATCCGACAGATGGTGCGTAGTATCCTATTAGTACGCTGTTGGTATGAAAAGGGCGTACGGAACCCTGGAGGTAGATAAGCGGCGGGTTATCAACTGCGTACCGTGACGCGCGCGCCACTTATATCCTAGTCAAACGTATATATTTTTATTTCTCTGTTTATTTGAACGGAGTTTTCTCTATGTGTGACAAAAGTGACTCACAAAGTACCGTAAATAGTACCTTTGTAGGCAAAGTAAATAGGTAATTCTTCTGTCATCGTGTTAGTTGTAATGCAGCTTTGGATTTGTCAGATTGGTCCTTTTAGTAAAAGCTGAGTATCTTGTAAACTTATATATGTGTTATGAATCCTACGCAGGCACGAACTGAGTACGACATTAAATGAATCGTATGGCGGGCGACTAAAGCAGCTCTTTCTTTAAATGGTATAACTACTGTTTATTCTGTGGCTGCGAGCAGGCTGCGGCATCCGCTTATAATAATAATAATAATAATAATAATAATAATAATAATTATAATAATAATAACAACAACAACAACAACAACAACAACAACAATAATAATAATAATAATAATAATAATAATAATAATAATAATAATAATAATAATAATAATAATAATAATAATAATAATAATAATAATAATAGCACCCCCCAGGGGACCACCTTGCCGTGGTGGGGGGGCTTAAGGAAAGCTTGAACAAATTGTCATTAACTTCTTGACCAAACCCTATCTCGTTAAGGTAGAAGGCACAAATACTTTACAAAGTCACCAACACCTAGACACACCTTTCCGACCAACGGTCCCAACAACCCATTCAATATGGAGACACCCTCGATGAAAAAACGTAAAATTGGACCGCTTCCCGGGGGCGATCGCCGGGGCACACCTGGAGCTGGCGCTGGGTGTCTCAGCATGCGAACCGTCAGCGGTGAGGAGCTGAACAGGCGGGCTCCCACCGGATCATCCGAAAATACTACAGCCGAAAATGACAGACTGACTGACAGGACTACTCCAACGGAACCTTATAGTCCATGTACCATCTCATATACACCATCCATTCCCTCCTCACCCCTTTCAAGCAGAAATTCACCAACACCGACCTTGGATGCTGCGCGGGAGGCAAATGCCTTTTTACTCGCGTCCACCAAAGCCGGTAAACCGAGAGTGCGCATGAAATGGAGTAAAGAAATGAACCTATTCATTATGCGCACCTATTACTACATCACGAAATTAGAGACCGACCTAACCACCTACAGAAAACAGTTGCATGAACTCTTCTTACAAAAATATCCGGACTTAAACGTTACAGAACAAAGAATTGCGGATCAAAGAAGAGTAATAGTAAAAAACAAACTCTTAAATCAGGAAACTTTAAATCAAATTAAAGAAGAAATAAAGTCACAACTAGAAATAGAAAATGAAAATCAATTCCATATTAACATTAGTGAACCAACAAACGATGTAATTCCATGTTCTTCCACTCAAACAATACCAAACACATAGCACAATCAATCATTAAATACATTCACACATAATACTCAATCATTACAAACATTCTCATATATCACTCAGACATCACATAATATGTCTACACAGACTGAATTTGTTACTATAATGATGGAAAACGACATTGATACGGTATTAGACCATAACCCAGGTACGAACACTGAAATATAAGAAATTTGTTATAAATTCAAAACAGCACTAACACAATATTCAGGAATGGACCCACTAGTCCGTCCAAAATTGCCTAAACTTAGATACAATTCTCACCTATTTCAACTAGTCAATATGTTTACTAGTTGAAGTATATATGTTTACTAGTAGCGATATCCTGTCCCGATTTATTTCCGACGACACAAAACTAACTGACATACATACATATGATAGTGTATTGCGTAGCCTTAGTTATCTCTGAAGAACTTAACTATAAGGTCACAGAATATATTAGAAGCACAAGGCCCAAAGACTGTAATAAACCACCATGGCAAATAAGGTTAGAAAACGACATAGAAAAACTCAGAGCAGACTGTGGGCGACTCACCCAGTACATCAATAACAATAGATCCCGTAAAATCATTAAGCATGTTAAAGCAATATTTAAAACAGGAAACACACACACTAAACATGAAAATAGCAACATTAAACCGGAAGAATTTTTAGACACTTTAAAACAAAAATTAGCACTCAAAGTTCATAGACTTAAAAGATACAAAAAGGCACAGGAAAGGAAAAATGATAACACAATGTTTAGCACTAACGAAAAGAATTTCTACAGAAACTTACACAAACTAAAAACAGATACAGTAAACAATCCTAATGTGCCCACACAAGAACAACTGGAAACGTTTTGGTCAGGCATCTGGGAACAACAAGTACATCACAATGATAAAGCTGATTGGATTATAGAAGAAGAAAATAAATGGAATGCAATTGAAGAAATGGATTTCACAGAAATAACTGAGACAGACATAAATAACATTACAGCCAGATTGCATAACTGGAAATCACCAGGGATAGACAAAATTCATAACTTTTGGTATAAAAAATTATTTTCTTTACATAAAATCATGGCCAAAAATATTACAGATATCATTATTGGTAAACAGAAAATTCCAGATTTCATTGCTACTGGAATAACCTATATGCTTCCAAAATTACAGATATCTCCACTCCCTTCACAATATAGACCAATCACATGCCTACCAACTATATATAAAATATTAACATCAGGCATAACAACAAAAATCAATAAACATGTTGAACATTATAATATAATAGCGGAAGAACAAAAAGGATGCAGGCGAGGCCACATGGGATGTAAGGAACAGTTAATAATTGATGCTACTCTCTATTCACAAACATGCGACTTCAAAAAATAGAAACCTACATTGCACATATATAGACTATAAGAAAGCATTCGATAGTATCCCACATTCTTGGTTGATTAAAATATTACAAATATATAAAATAAACCCAAAAATAATAAACTTTTTACACGATATTATGTCTAGATGGAAAACCACACTTTATTTGAATACAAATCAAAACACCATCACAACTAGAGAAATAGCCATTAGAAAGGGTATCTATCAAGGCGATTCCTTGAGTCCTCTGTGGTTTTGCCTCGCCTTAAACCCCCTGTCACATTTGCTGCGTGATTGTCGTGCAGGATATCGCCTCAAACACGATATACAAGAAACAATAGTCTCTCATCTCATATATATGGATGATATTAAGTTATATGGAAAAACAGAAATGGAAATGAAAAAATTAATAGATACTACAGCACAATTTAGCAAAGATATTAATATGGAATTTGGTTTGGATAAATGTAGAACACTTCACATAAAACGAGGCAAGATACGGCCGGGCGATTATGCAGTTAATGATATCGATATAATTAGAGCCATGGAACAAACCGAACTATATAAATACTTAGGATATAAACAACTTAGAGGATTAGATCACACAGAAATCAAAAACACTTTAACAATAGAATTTAAAAAACGAATTAATGCTCTTTGTAAAACTCAATTAACAAGCAAACACCTTATTAAGTCCCTAAATACATATGCTATCCCAATTCTAACATACTCATTTGGTATCATAAAATGGACAAAAACAGACATAGAACAAATAGAGCGGACGATTCGCACCACACTAACTAAGCACAATAATCTACACCCAAAATCTGCAATAGAAAGACTTACTATCAAAAGAGAATATGGAGGAAGGGGCCTCATTGATTTGAATCATCTCTGTCAAAAACAAGTCGGCAATTTAAAAGATTTTTTTCACTTAAAATCACAGACCAGCGAAATTCATAAAGCCATTGTTAAAAATGATATTAACTTTACTCCACTTAATTTACACGAAGACATAAGCTCTCAAAACACTCGAAGAAACGATCCCCAAATACAAAAACTTGACAGCTGGAAGCGAAAAGTGTTACATGGCCGCCATCCTCACGACCTAGAACAATCCCACAAAAACACCGCCGCCTCAAACAAATGGCTTAAAATAGGAAACCTATTCCCAGAAACCGAAGGATTTATACCAAGTTGTCAACACCAAAAACTACAGAAAATTCATAATCAAAGACCCCTCAATATCAAACGATAAATGCCGCAAATGCCACGTTCAACCAGAAACCATCCAACATATTACCGGAGGATGTACAACACTCACACAAACAGATTACACGCATAGACTTAACCAAGTAGTCAATATCATTCACCAAAAGTTAGCACTCAAACACAAACTCATACAAAACACAAACACACCTTATTACAAATATAAACCACAAACAGTTTTAGAAAACGATACATATAAACTTTATTTTGATCGCGCGATACTTACAGACAGAACCATTCACTACAATAGACCAGATATAACGCTCAAAGATAAATTAAATGAAATAACCTACCTGATAGACATTGCTGTTCCAAACACTCATAACTTACAAAAAACAATTTCTGAAAAAATCAACAAATATACTGAACTGAAGGATGAAGTGGCTAGAATCTGGAACCAAAAAAAAAGTATACGTAATTCCAATAGTCCTTTCCACCACAGGGGTTATCCCAAAGGCTGAGAAAAATTATAATAATAATAATAATAATAATAATAATAATCAATAATAATAATAATAATAATAATAATAATAATAATAATAATAATAATAATAATAATAATAATAATAATAATAATAATAATAATAATAATAATAATAATAATAATAATAATAATAATAATAATAATAATAATAATAATAATAATAATAATAATAATAATAATAATAATAATAATAATAATAATAATAATAATAATAATAATAATAATAATAATAATAATAATAATAATAATAATAATAATAATAATAATAATAATAATAATAATAATAATAATAATAATAATAATAATAATAATAATAATAATAATAATAATAATAATAATAATAATAATAATAATAATAATAATAATAATAATAATAATAATAATAATAATAATAATAATAATAATAATAATAATAATAATAATAATAATAATAATAATAACAATAATAATAATAATAATAATAATAATAATAATAATAATAATAATAATAATAATAATAATAATAATAATAATAATAATAATAATAATAATAATAATAATAATAATAATAATAATAATAATAATAATAATAATAATAATAATAATAATAATAATAATAATAATAATAATAATAATAATAATAATAATAATAATAATAATAATAATAATAATAATAATAATAATAATAATAATAATAATAATAATAATAATAATAATAATAATAATAATAATAATAATAATAATAATAATAATAATAATAATAATAATAATAATAATAATAATAATAATAATAATAATAATAATAATAATAATAATAATAATAATAATAATAATAATAATAATAATAATAATAATAATAATAATAATAATAATAATAATAATAATAATAATAATAATAATAATAATAATAATAATAATAATAATAATAATAATAATAATAATAATAATAATAATAATAATAATAATAATAATAATAATAATAATAATAATAATAATAATAATAATAATAATAATAATAATAATAATAATAATAATAATAATAATAATAATAATAATAATAATAATAATAATAATAATAATAATAATAATAATAATAATAATAATAATAATAATAATAATAATAATAATAATAATAATAATAATAATAATAATAATAATAATAATAATAATAATAATAATAATAATAATAATAATAATAATAATAATAATAATAATAATAATAATAATAATAATAATAATAATAATAATAATAATAATAATAATAATAATAATAATAATAATAATAATAATAATAATAATAATAATAATAATAATAATAATAATAATAATAATAATAATAATAATAATAATAATGTGAGGCGCGGGTCCGATCACTTCCGGCGGTCGGTGACGTCCGCGATACTTGCGGAACACGACCCCCTTTGGCCACAGCTTCACGTCCAGGAAGGTCGATATATATTCTGTCGGGACGCGAACACCAAAAGAGTTAAAGTCTACTGCGTGACGCATCACCAACTTTTAGATCCCCAACCGGAACCTTGTCGTGTCCACCAAGCACTGAACAATGTCGGAGGCCTTGGTGGTATAGTGACAGCGAGAGACGTAGATATACGTCGCTGGGACTACGGGACGCAGGAGCTGGTTCTGACCTTAGGTGCTGTGCCATATTAATTATGACTAGGAGGCCTCTTCTTCTTCCGCTCCACCTGAATGAAGCCATCCTTGTAAGTCAGACCCTTCGACACAGTTCTACAAGCGGGTTCGTTGCGGGCGTGCCCGCTTCCATTTTCTGGGTAGCTGGCGGATGTCAGCAGCATAGTCACGTCGAGGTGTTGACGTAACGACAGCAGGCGACACCTCCGAGAGGGGAGGAGGAGAGGGACGGGCGGCAAGTACATTACCGCTTACACATGAGGGGACAGCGGCCGGTTTCGAGTTAAATTTCGCTGATTCAAAACTAGCTGGCGAAGCAATGCATGCCCCACGTCGTGTCCCTGATGGTCTTCTGAGATGCCTCTAATTTCAACACCACTTGTGCCAGGCCTGCCTTGAGGATTGTGATGTCCTTCAGCAACCTGGTGACGTCGACATTGTCGAAGGTGACGGGTGATAACTTGTTCAAGTTCCTTGCCATGAAAGATGGCACGTCGTCAGGATCAGAAACTTTCAGGAGATTTATCATATCCTGAAGACTTCTCTCTCCCCTTTCATCCCTCCTGCGGTCATCTGGTCTGTTGTCAAAACACCTCTTACGGGAGCGCCTTGGCGTCTTGGCTTAGATCACTTGCAGCCCCTCTAACACTATGGTCACGCCTTACCGTCGACCGCCCTTACTGCACAATTATGGCATTAATAATCGCTTATATTTTCTTCGAGAAGTGTTGTGGTCACACGAATACTGCCGCTAGAGCTATTGTTAACCGCCCTATGTCACATTGATTAGCATTACTAAATTACTGCCAAACATCGTGTCTACGCCTAGGTAATGCTTTAATAACAGCCACAACGATTGCTATATCACGGTATTGTGGCCGTGTAGAGACACTTCATCTATTGCATGTTCCAGCGTCATTGTACAACGACGTGGCACTGCTGTTCCTCGAGTCACCGTTCCAGCTGGCACCAAACGTGGGCGTGGCATGTCTGGGGAAGGTTCTCCCGGATCCAGGAACTAGATGCTTCTCCATGGGCTGGGGGAAATATAACCAAAAACGATCCAAAGAAAAAGATCAGAGAGCTGTTATACTAAAGAAGGTAGTTTTTTTTTTAACTATCACACATATAAAATAAATTGTTTACTCATAGAAATATATTTAAAAAGGTATAACAAATGACACAGACGCGTAGAGTAGGTCGCTTCACAAGAGTCTTACAGACCACAAGCAAGTAAGTAGTGATTTAGTATTAATTGGAACGGCAAACGTAAACCTACGCATAAATCTTTATATATGCCGTATTGTTTGTTCCTTAGGGAGGACATCTCCTGTCGCCGTTTCGGCAATTTTGAGGGTAGGGACCTGTGCACTCTCTGGCTCCGTGTAGATTTTGAGGACCGCGTCCGCATCTATGCGGTCTACAGGTCCCATAGTGGTAACGCAGAAACGGATCATCTCATGGGCTGCGTTCAAGCGGCAATTGAGGACGTACTTGCACAGATCCCCTCCGCTGAAATTGTAGTCTTGGGTGATTTCAACGTGCACAATGCCGAATGGCTTGGGTCACGTACCACAGACTACGCAGGGCGAATTTTTTCACTACAAGTCAGCAGATTGGGATAGGATGCGTTCCTTTTTAGCATCCTACCCTTGGGGCAAGGTTTGTTTCCCTTGGGATGATCCTAGTGTCTGCACATTTGCAGAAGCCGATGTGAGACATCAGGGCATGGATATTTTTATACCAAGCTCTATAGTTCCGACGGCAGATCACAGCCTTGGTTCGATGCGTCAGTTAAAGCAGCATCTGACTGCAAAAATCAGGCGTATCGAACTTGGGCTGCGGCGCTGGGCTCAAATGATCCAAACTGCAAAGTTCTAAAGAGGAAATATAACCGTGCTCCAGATTTTTAAGCAGGAAATCATCCTTGCGAAATCGAAGCACGTAGTCAAAATCGGCAAGCATCTTTCCAGTTACCCGACTGGAACACGCAAGTTCTGGTCTCTGTCGAAATCTGCTCTTGATAACTTCAACCAGCTATCCCTGTTTCAGCTGCACATCAAGAATGATACCCTGGCCCATACGGCAATGGGAAAGCCTTTTTTTGTGCGCTCTTTTTGCCTCCAACTCGACTCTTGACCAATCCAACCAACCATCAGGCGGTTTCAAAGCTCTATGCCTGAAGTATAACAGTTCAGATAAAAGACTGTTCAGCGAGCTCTGTTTTCGTTGGGCGTAAAGAAGTCGAGCGGCTGGGATGGCATTTATTCCATCGTGCTTAGAACGTGTGCCGCCACCTTATTCCGACACTCATATTCAAAAGATCCAAAAAAAAGAGATATAGTTCTGACCTAGCAAACTACGGGCCTAAAGCAATTACCTCCCTGCTCTCAGAAATCATAGAGAGCATAATTAACCGCCAGCTGTTGGTATACCTAGAGGGTCACCAGTTGATCAACGACCGCTTACGCGTACGGCTTCCGCCATGGTAGGTCGGCGGGTGATCTTCTGGTAAACCTAACATAGATGGGAAGCGGCTATCGAAAGAAAGGGAGAAGGCCTGGCAGTAAGCCTGGATATAGCGAAGGTATGATAGATTGTTGATTGTTGAAAGTATTATAGGATTGATCGTGTATGGCACAAGGCGCTGCTCTCAAAACTTCCACCATTCGGGCTTCCTGAGAGTTTATACACATACAGAGTGAACCTTCAGCTTCGTCACTGAAATGAAATAAAATATAAAATGTTTATTTTGAAACGTATAGTACACATAAATATACAAATAACTTTAAAAAAACTTATGAAGGATACAAACAATAATCAAACAAAATGTGGAACATTAATACTACATATACGTTACAAAAATGATCCCAACTCAGCATCTTTGTGGTTTGGTCTTCCGTTGGGGCATTTGGTAACGTCACGCTAAATATATAATTTTAAATAAAACAAAAGTTATTTTAGCTAGTTATTTAACGTAACGAGAAATTAATGCTTAACTAAGAATTTAGAAACTTAAATGTACAATTTTAAGTTTGTACTTGTATGATGTATATATACTCAGTAGGCGCAATGATGACTGTTTGTTGCATCTTATGTAAACTGTCAAATTATAATTTATGTCAAAAAATGCAAATGTTTTTCTAATACCTACGTATTGAACTAACACTAGCACTGGGCACAGCATACAGGTCGTTTTCGACGCCTTTTGCTCAAACCCGAAGCCCGTGAACGCTGGAGTGCCCCAAGGCTGTGTGCTATCTCCCAGTGTTTCAATCGAGGTGTCTCATTTAACCCTAGAAGACTTAATTTTGCGCGTTTACTAAAAAAAACACATTGTATCACCGCTCTCCGACAATACCTTCCTTTCGTCTAGTATCGGAATACGTGGTCTTGAAATCTCGAGCGATTGACAATTCCGAGGTCACCTGGATTGCAAAGCAAAATTGGCTTCAAAGAAGCTGGGCATCATAAATAGAGCACGGCAATTAATCTTCAAGCCGGTTCACATTCTAGCGCTCTACAAAGCGCAGGTCTGGCCACTGTAGTATTTCTGTCTGAACTATTGAACTTCTTGACATGTGGAAATACAAGTAAAAGCGATCCTCATACGATTCAAGTTCACGGCAAAGGTATGATATTCACTATGTGTTTCTCTTCTTTCATTTATATCATGGACCCATTTTCTTTTTGCACACGCAGAAGTATTCTGCCACAATACTAGTAATATTGCTTCTTCCTCGTCAGATGAACTACTAGGTCCATATACCCAATCTTCGTGAGACATCGTGCACAACAGCGTCAAAAACAGTAATATGGCTGCTGCAGCCGGGCACGGGGCCTGCGTTGCGTTCTCAGCTCGATTGCGTAAGCGTAAGCGTAGACGTATGCGTAACCCGGTGTGACATTGGGTTACGCCGTAACTACGCGGGTGACTACGACGTTGTTACGTCGTAGTCACGCATACGCATCCGGTCTGACCCAGCCTTTAACCGCGTGCAACGCAGAGCTGATTCAACTATGGGGTTCCATTGCTCTACGAAAGGCTTGATTACCTGGGATGACGTAGAGACGTAGCTTCATTGTGTGTCTTCTACAGCATCTATCACGGGGAGTGTTCCGAAGAGATGATTGACCGATTGATTGAGTGTAACAACTAAATAAATCCATTAGTAGATACGTGTTCCCTTTAAATTTTCTTCACATCATCGTTCTTGTGGAACCCATCACTTTTACAACACAATATTATCGTGTTGCAGATAAGTTTGCCTCTCGTGAGCAAAGAGGACTGCGAGACGGCCTTACAGAACGAATACTTTGGTAAATACTTCCGGCTGCACGAGTCACTGATGTGCGCTGGGGGGGAGGCTGGTGACACCTGCGCAGAAGACGGTGGCTCTCCTCTTGTCTGCGTCTCGAAGGTAATAAACAACTTACTCCAACTCATAATATAATTTTATTATATTTATTTATTAAGAAACAGACATTCTTACAAATTAATTACTTAATGGAATACCAGATACTTATGTTTAAGAGTGACGAGCGCAATTGTGATGCCACTCACAATTTTTTAATCAAGAATACAAAAGAATCAATAAAAATTGGCGAACACAATAGTTTGAATCCCTTTCAGTAACTTTCGGTGTGCCCCAAGGATCTATCCTAGGGCCGCTGCTTACCCCAACTTATATCAACGAAATCGCTAATTAGGATTACATGGTCATTTAAATTTCAGAACTTACATCAATGACACACACACTATATTATATTACACACACTATCTATCCAGCGCAATGGAATCTTAATGTCTTTAAATCCGGTAACAGCCAAGTCTACTTACAATTAATCGTTACAACGACTTCTTTTATTATCTTCAGTACGTAAAACAAAGTCAATCTTATTCATCCAAACTAAATATATAACATATTTAAACGCAGCACGAGACGGGCCAGCTTATTGATGATACCCACGACTAGAACAAATTATTAATTTGTTATTATAATTATGAGTTTATTTCCGAGGGCACACAACTTTTTAACAGTCTTTCGTCATTTCATAAAAGATTGAGTGTATAAGACATTTAAATAAATAGTCTGACGTTTGGAGCTGCTGTCATTAGTTGCCGCGCAATTTTATTCGTAAATTAGTGAAAAAAGTGTAACCCCGGACATAAAAAGTGGAAATATTAGTGTAATATAATTTTACCTAGGACATATTACACCAGTGTGTAATAGTCTATTTATTACATAAAAACCCGAAATAGTTCTACAACCAGTGGATTTTTTTTTCTGCTTAACCACATTGCAATCCTCATTCAATAAAAAAAATTTAAGCATCTTTGTGCTACTATTGCCATCTAGTACACCCATAGCAAATTAAAAAAAATATATAATTGTCAAAGTGCAACAACTGTGGAAGGTTTTTCGCAGAGGGTCAGATGGTAAAGTGTAAAAAATGTTCAGTGCTATTCCATAAGACATGTTATCCGGATGCTCGAAATAATAACAAGTGGAGTTGCAAGGATTGTAACATGAGCATTAAAACTAAGGAAGCTTGCAGTGAGGTGAATACTCCTAGCTCCCAGCCAGAGGACACCAGTAGTCCCAGGTCAGGCGATCCACATTCACTCGCGGAGGAATTGAAGCATTTGCGGTCTGAGATTTCAATTTTTCGACTCGAAATGTCTAAATATACGTCAGCTGTGGAAAAAACTTACCAATAGAATAAACAGTATCGAGGAACGAATAAACCGACTTGAGACAAAATTTTGTGCTGACCAGGATCAGCTGAAACAATGTTCAGAGGTCAACGAGACTATTGACAGCTTAAAAAAACAACTAAATGACTCGGAACAAGGTAAGTTGCTGAACGATGTCGAGATCTCAGGTCTCCAGGATAATAATGGGGAGAATCATTTACACGTTGTCACTTACACTCGCTCAAAAGATAGGGTTTAGTCTCGAGGAACGTGATATAGTGAATGCATAAAGGCTCGGTGCACGCATCATTGCTGTGGAATCCCGGGGATCCGGCTCCGAAGCAACCCGACAGCCGCGCTCCGTCGTGGTGCGACTGACATGCCGATACCTGCGCGATGAGTTCCTGCACGCGGTGCTCGTCCGGCGTGGAGTGGATACCACGGGAATGGGCTTAGGGGGAGAACCGCACCTGACTCGCGTAAATCTTAAATTGTTTTACCTGGCGAGAGAGGAACTTGCACGACAGAGAAATTGGCGCTTTGTGTGGGACCCGGGATGGGATAATATATGCCCGGCGAAATCAGAAATCCTCTGTTCATGTTATTCGTTCTGAACAGGACATCAGTAAGGTTTTAGGCAAAGAGTAAGTTTAGTACTCTATAAAAGTAATTTATTTTTATTACATAATTTAAATTATATTGTTTTCTCTATTATAAACAGTTGTCGATCACATTATATTGGAATTTCGAGGGCTACAAAAACATTAATCACAGCAAATAATAATTATTATTCTAAAGCACTTCTCTCTTTCCTATTAACGCTGAGTCTGAATGATAACGGCAATAATTATAATATTGTCTGGAACTTTATGTACTATATTTTAGTTAAGTTTATTGTAACTTTAATTTGTTATTATTATATAGAGAATCTGTGTGGCATGGTTTTGCAGTTGTATTACAACTACTTTGAATTTTAAAAGTGGTTGTGATGTTATTTTGTTATATGTATGTATAAATATTTTAAAACAATTATGGTTATATAAAATGAATAATTATCTAGATATTATATTAACAAATTTTTATTTATTTTATTCTCTTACACATATAAACGTTGTTTCACTTGGTCACATATATATTATTTCAAAATATCACTATTTATTTATTTATTTAGAAATACCAACATTTGTTTACATCAATGTAAACAAATGCTTGCGTTATATATTTATAATATAGACTAAATATAATGTGTTTAATGTAACAAACAATTACAGGTATCTACCACATGCTTTAATAATTTTCACAAAGTAAATATTAGTTTAAGAGGAAAAAAAATATACGCTAACAAGTAATAATGGTTAAATGATTTGGTTTTAAATTATTATTATTTAAGATTATTATATAAATATTATAAAACTAAAAAACATAATTATTATTACTATGTTCAATCATAAAAAAAAAGTCTGTACGGGAAGACCGCTGCCGGTAGTTGATTCCACAAAGTGGCTGTGAGAGGCAAGAAATTTCGGACAAAACGCGCGATTGTGGATTGCCAGACGTCTACGTGATGTGGATGGTACTTTGCACGTAATGTCCGGTGGTGGAATTCGGCCGCTGGAATCAACCCGAACAGCTCCTCTGAGCACTCCTCGTGATAAATGCGGTAGAAGATGCAGAGAGAACCCACATCTCTACGCAATGCTAAAGAATCAAGCCGATCGGAGATGACTTGAGCGTCGATGATTCGAGTCGCTCTTCGTTTTATGCGGTCAAATGGAAGAAGCTGGTACTGGGGAGCACCCGCCCAGAGGTGAGAACAGTACTCCATGTGAGGCCGAATTTGCGCCTTATAAAGTTGCAGGCGGTGGCTTTTAGGGAAGTACTGTCTCGCCTTACTGAGTACAGCAAGCCTTTTTGAGGCCAGTTTGGCCTTCTCTTCCAAGTGACCACAGAACTGAACGTCGCTCGATATATCGACGCCGAGTAAGCCAATACAGGCTGTGGCAGTTAAAGGAGTGTTCTCGAATCGAGGGGATACGACAAAGGGAGACTTTTTAGTGGTGAACGCACAAACTTGTGTCTTCTTGGGGTTGAATTGGACTAAATTTTGTCGGCCCCATTCCGAGACTGCAAAGCATAGTCTCGATTTCAGACACAAGTTTGTTCCGATTCTCGGCGACGCTATCCCGGGACATGTTGGCACGGCCGGTGTAGGAAGCATACCCTGTGCTGTCGTCTGCATAACAATGAATATTGCTGATTTGCAGCATATCATTGATATGCAGAAGAAACAGCGTAGGGGATAGCACGCAGCCTTGCGGGACACCAGCGTTTATGGGTTTTAAGTTGGAGCATGCACCGTTAATAACAACCTTGATGCTCCGATCAGCCAAAATGCTAGTGACCCATTTGCACAACTTCTCGGGAAGCCCATAGGATGGCAGTTTCGCTATAAGCGCTTTATGCCACACCCGATCGAAGGCCTTCGCTATGTCCAAACACACCGCCAACGCCTCTCCCTTCGACTCAACAGCTTACGCCCATTTATGGGTGAGGTATGCAAGAAGATCACCAGCTGAGCGACCCTGACGGAAACCGTACTGGCAGTCGCTGATCAGCTGAAGCCCCTCTAGGTATCCCAAGAGCTGGCGGTTGATGATAGACTCCATTACTTTGGAGAAAATGGAGGTAATGGCAATGGGGCGATAGTTGGACGGATCTGAGCGTACACCTTTCTTAGGGATCGGGTGCACTAAAGCCGCCTTCCATAATTTTGGGACTACGCCTGATGTGTAGGAGAGCCTGAAAAGACGGGTTAGGACCGGCTCCAGTTCCGAAGCACATGTCCGCAGCACTATCGGGGGAATGCCATCGGGCCCGCTCGATTTGTGAATGTCCAAGGTGAGAAGCGCCTTAAGCACGGCGCCATGCCGGATTTTTACCTCCGGCATGTATGACTCGCACCGCGGAATATGCGGTGGTGGTGCACCTTGGTCATCCAAGTAGGAGTTGGACGCGAAAAGAGAACCCAGGAGATCAGCTTTCTCTTTCGCGTCATGGGCCAGCGAGTCATCATCCCTGTGCAGTGGCGGAATGGCTGGCTGGCAGAAGTTTCCTTGGAGAGCCTTGGCGAGCGACCAGAACGCACGAGTTCCCGAGGGAAGGCGTGCAAGTCTCTCGCCAATTCTGCCAATGTGCTTTGTCTTCGCGTCAGCAATAACTCTTTTGAAGGACCTGGAGGCATGATTGAAGTGTTTTTTAGTTCGCTGGAATTCACATCCTTAGATACCACCGCATTGACCCAAACCTGATAGCACTCTTTCTTTCGGCGAGAGGCCATTTTGCAGGAGCGGTCAAACCATGGTTGGGACCTGCCACCGATGGGCACAGAGGAGGATGGATGAAGAGTACCATACCTTGCAGTACCACATCAGCAACAGCGTCAGCAGCGGCATCTGGATCTCCCAGCGAAAAACAGATCTGCCTCCACGGGTAGGATGCAATAAAGCACCGCATCTTGTCCCACTATGCTATGCTGACCTATAGTGCCACACGCGGCGACAGCCTAAGAATCGGGGCCGTGTTAGGCGCGTGATCGGCACGGTGCTCTGGATCAGGCAGTGGTCCGACAATCCCAAAGGAGGGTCAACGGAAACTAGGTAGCCGCCCGGATGTGAGGTCAACAGAAGGTCCAACAGTGAAGGTGTATGATCTTGCACATCTGGGAATCGCGTTGGCGCAATAACCAGTTGCGTCAGACCATATGCTAAGGCGAAGTCGTGGACAGATCTCCCTGCATGATCGGTAGTACGTGAGCCTAGCCAGTCGGTGTGGTGGGCGTTAAAATCGCCAAGAAACACGATCTCTGCAGTGGGGATCTGCTCCAACACGGAATCTGTAGCCATTTGGATATGTTCGAGAAGCCGGTCAGTCTCTGCTTTACCGCTATGGGACCTATACAGGCATGCGTAGATTCGCGGATGGTCATCGCAGTCTACACGCAGCCAGATGATGGATAGGTCCTGTCCTTCAGGAAAGCTCAGGCGTCGAGAACAGACATCCTCCCTGACGTAAACGCACACCAGCCCGTGGTATAAAGGAGTGTTCTAAATTATACCCCGGGTATGAAAGGTAAGATGAATCAGCCAGGGAGGATATCTGTGTCTCGGTTAAAAAGAGCAGGGCGAAGCCCCCTGATGTTGCAAAAGTCCACAGTGAGTGTGGAGGAGGGTGGTTTGAGCCTCCTGCTCTGCTTGCCCCGAGTCAGCGCAGATTTGCCCCCTCCAGAATACGCGGGGCAGCCTGGGCAACCACTATTAGGTACAGGCCCTAATTGTGGACGCCCAGGGACGGATTCTCCAGGGCTGCATAGCCTGGTACCGTCCTGGAGTAGTCTATTTTTAATCCGTGCTGCCATTTGTTTTTGGGAGGGGGGGTGTAGGTCTCCGGATACCCCACTCACCAAACGAAACACAGCGGCATAGCCGCTATTTCACGCCGGTTTCGAGTGGGGGAGTGGTATTTCTCCGGGCGTGCCGGCCCAATTCGGTTGTGTCCGTGAGGATCCAACATGGCACTACCACTCCTTAAAATTGGTCTGCTAAATCCCGGTTCATTTGGAATCAGACATGACGAATTTGTAGCAGCAATGCAACGTCATACTGTTGATTAGATGGCTATAAGAGAGACGTGGCTGCACCAGGGACAAGAGGGTCGCGCACCCATTGTCCCTGAATACAAACTACGACATATTCCGCGCCCAACCAGAGTGCGCTCTCGACGCGGTGGCGTTGGATTCTACATGAGACAAGGCCTATCTGTACGTGTCTTATCACACCCAATTACACCAAGCGTTGAACAGGTGTGACTTTAACTTTTTATCCGTGGCAGAGTTTTGGTTGTAGGCATCACGTATCGTCCTCCTTGGGTGGATGTCGATACATTTTTGATACTGTTACAGAGTCAATGGGCGCGTTTGTCTGGTGTGAAAACATTGTCTTACTTGGGGATTTTAATATTAACTTTTTAATTTTTAACTATTAATTTTTTAATTCGAATCTTATTAATTACAAAAAACTTAAACATTTCACTTCTCAAACAGAAACACTTATAGATTTAATATGCACACATGTTCCCGTATCATCTGTTACATTGGATCATGTTGAAAGTCTGAGTAGCTATGCATTGAATGATTTGCAATTTGCTCAGTTCTTCGAAAGTGTTTACAGTTGCGAAAAGCCACTTTTGGACGCAGGATCGGCGGTTTACTACGGGGCTAGCAGCGCGCGCGTCCACTTAGAAGAGCTTACTGTGGCGGCAGTGAGTGAAGCTCTGGTGCGCCTCAAACCAAAGCGTTCCGCAGGCCCGGATGGCATACCAGCATTCTTGTTTAAGGATTGTAGTAGGGTACTAGCTGAGCCTCTTCAATACATTTTTAACACATGCGTGAAATATAGTACATTCCCTGAATTATTAAAACCACGAGAGTTATTCCAGTCCCGAAGGGTAAAGCGGGACCAGATGTCAGTGGGTATAGACCGGTGGCAGTCCTATCAACGCCAACAAAAGTGTTCGAGTCATTCATCATACATCGCAAGCTGTACGCCCAAGTGTCAGCGCAATTTTGCGACTCCCAACACGGGTTTCGTCCAGCCCGAAGCACTGCCACTAATCTTCTAAATCTGATGACATATTTGGTCCCAGCAATGGACTCTGGAATACAGGTAGATGTGGTTTACCTAGATTTCCGAAAAGCATTTGACACTGTTGACAATGACGTATTGCTGAGGAAATTAGCGGATGTAGGTTGCTCGCCAAAAACATTACAGTTCTGGGCTTCTTACATGAGAGACAGAAAGCAGTATGTAGACTTTAATGGATACGAATCGGAGCCCTACTTTACGAGATCTGGAGTAAGTCAAGGCAGTAACCTTGGACCTCTTGAATTTATCATAACGATGAATGATCTGCCGAAGGTCCTAAGGCACAGCAAATGTCTCCTTTTTGCAGATCACGTAAAGTTAATGCTCCAAATAAGAGAAAAATCGGATTGCGACCACCTACAAGACGACATCTCAAAATTGATAGACTGGAGCAGGGAGAATAAATTGAACTTCAATCCTGCTAAGTGTTGTGTCTTAAGTTTTACCCGAGCCAGTAAACCTATATTGTATAACTACAAGATAGGCACGGATACAGTGCAGCGCGTGAAGCAGATACAGGATCTGGGTGTCTTGTTTACATCGGACTTGATGTTTAGAGAGCATATAATTAAAACCTGCAAAAAGGCCTATAGAAATTTAGGGTTTGTTTTGAGACACTCTAAAGAGTTCACTAATATCACAACCGTAAAGGTCCTTTATAATGCACTTGTAAGGAGTCGTCTGGAGTACAACTCGGCGATATGGGGCCCTTATGAGGACAAGTACAGGTTGATGTTAGAGCGTGTCCAAAACAAATTCGTTAGGCACCTATACTTCAAGTTATATGGAGTATACCCATTTTACCCACTTATGTATCCGACACTGTTTGTGCTGGGTATGGTTGGGTATACTGAGTTGAGCGTCCGTAGGGATTTTTTTCTAGCAGCGTATGTGGTGAAGATGTTGCGCGGGAAGGAGCACAACCCGGGAGTTCTGTGCTGCTTGAGTCGTGTGCCGGACCGGTACGTGTGGAGACGCCTCCATCCGCCACTACTATCCATTCCGATGGCGAGAACAAATGTGTTGGCAAAGTCGCCTTTAACTAGAGCCCTTCGCCATATAAATGAACTCCACAACAAAGTGGACATTTTTGAGTGTACGTGGAGTGTTACAAGGGTATTGTTATATGTATGGTAAATAGTAGTATGTTTAAGTTTTTTCTATTTCTGGTGTGATATATTATTTGTAATGTAGTTTGATTGTATGATTAGTTTTAGTTTGATTTGATTGTTGTTTGCTGTGTTTGTTATTCTTGTTTGTTTGTAACTGTAGCATTAGGCAATACCTGTAATGATAGTTGCTATGTGTGTGAAATAAATAAAATAAAAATTTTAAGCAATCATTAAGTAACGTCCAGTGGGAGAAATTATTGATATTAAAAAATGTTAATGAAATTGTAGTCTCATTAACATCGATACTATTATCTTTATTCGATTTTTATGCACCAAAGAAATATGTTAAAATCAAATGTAATACATACCCTTGGATTACATACAATATTAGGAAGATGATGCAGTGTCGTGATGAAGCCCAAGTAAGGGCACGCAAAAGTAATCTTGAAACTCATAAGCAATTTTATAAAGAAATATAAAACTATGTTAAGTCCGCAATACAAAGAGAGAAACACGCATATTTTATAAACTCCAATATAAATAAACCTCAAGTATTGTGGAAGCATATTAACAGAATACTCATATAACTACGAAAAAAGAATACACATTACCATCTCACCTTGCAAATCCTAATGAAATTAATAATAGCTTCCTTAACATTCCAGGCAGTGCTGAGATTCCTCTGTCTACTCTGACATATTATGAGTTCCATCACCATAGTGACTCTGTTTTCGATTTTAAACTAGTTTTAAACTAGTAACATACAGTATTTCAGACTTTGAATGAGTTGAAATCGCAAGTCGTGGGAATTGATGATATTTCTTTGGATATGCTTAAGCTGACTACAGAAAAAACTCTTACTGTACTTACTCATATCATAAATACATCCTTGTCGTCAAGTAAGTTTCCAGACTTATGGCATCATGCTCTAGTGCGTCCCATACCAAAAAACGACAATCCAAAACACTTTAAAGAACTTCGTCCTGTCAGCATACTTCCTTGTTTATCAAAAGTAATTGAAAAGATTGTGCATAAGCAGCTTATGAGCTTTCTGGAGTACAATGGCATATTACCGGATTACCAGTCAGGGTTTACAAAACACCGAGGGACAAATACAGCGTTAATGGACGTAGTGGACAAAATTCTTACTGCACAAGATGACGGAAAGACTTCATTACTCGCGCGCATTTGATACCATAAATTCGAGTCTGCTGCTCTCCAAACAAAGTTACTATGGATTGAGTCCGAAAGCAATAAAATGGTTCCACAGTTACCAAAGTAATCGAACCCAAACTGTAGTCATTACACAGGAAGATGGAGGTAGGTCTTTCTCTGATTGTAATGCTCTTGAGCGCGGAGTATCTCAGGTATCAATATTAGGACCGCTATTATTTATCTTGTACAGTGCCGATGTAGTTAAAAATATTAATTGTTGCAAATATCAAATATATGCAGATGATATTCAATTTTACTTAACTTTCAAGCCAAACGAGATGTCAGAAGCAGAAATATTTATTAAATCAGATACCAGCCAAATCTATACTTGGTCGGTAAATAATTCACTGGTTCTTAATCCATCTAAGACTATATTTATGATACTGGGAAACCCTAGTCGTTGAAAAAATTTAACGTCTTAATCCTAAAATAGTTATTAATAATTAAGTTATTGAGCGAGTTCATGAGGTTCGTAATCTAGGAATAATATTTGAAGAGAATTTTAGATTTATGAAACATATAAACTCTACTGTTGCGAACTGTTTTTATCGTTTAAAAGTACTCTATCGCATTAGGAAAGATTTAAATACAAATCTACGTGTCAGGTTGTTTGATGCTTTGGTACTCTCTAAATTTAATTATGATGACACTACGTATGGTCCTAGACTACGAGCCCGCACTAAAAGTACTATACAGCGAGTGCAAAATGCCTGCACCTGGTTTTACTGGAATATTCCACACAGATCTCATGTGAGTGCGTATCTTAGAGAAGCCAATATTGTAAAGGCCCAGACGGCTACACTTCGCTTGTATGATTTTTGGAATTATAAAGACAAAAGTGCAAGCATATCTCTATGTGCTATGAACTGTTATGAGCAAATGAGGCTCTATCCTCCCAAGCATCACACTGCGACTTTCAGGGAAAGTTTCAAGTACAATGCCACCAAGTGCTGGAATAATTGACCACCGCCGCTACGGGGTTTATATAGTCTCGAATTTTAGAAAAAAATACATATTAATGACCAATACGTCCCTACATCTCTTGCCTTGGTGAGCACTGTTTAAATTTCATAGTATTATATAATACAGCTACTCGTATTTATTATTATTCTTTTTTTATTCCTTATCTATTTACACACACACGTTTTTTATTATTTTTGTTATTCTCATTGTTTATTTTTAGTAACATCTTTTTGTAAATCTATTTTTCTATAATATTTATTTTAGTGCCACATTTAATTATATTTTGCTTTTAAAATATGTCAGTTCAGCTCCAAACTTCACACAATGGGGTCACTGAAAATCAGTGTTGTGCTCATAATGTATAAATATTGTATGTGTGTTATTATATTGTAAGCTATAACTATATTGTATTTTAAATAAATATTCTAAAAAAAAAACTATAACTGAGTGGACTCCAGTTTTGGAAGACCATTGCCACGTTAAGTTAGTAACGTTAGTATTATGTAAGTTAAGTATTAGATTAAGCTTATATTTTGTTCTCATTAACTTATTTGTATGAATGTGTCAGTTTTTCTTTCAAAATAAATTCATTTTCATTTCAAATAGACTAAGATTATAAGGTCTATCCTGAGCGGCAGTGCATTGTAATGAACCAACACTACTATTGGGTTTACGTTTTGCTGGACAACACTCTGTGACGTCATAGACAGCTAAGAAGTATAACTCATATGTTATTACTGGTTTACAGACACACAAGGAATACACGCGGTACTCGGTGTATGGCCTTGTAGCATACGGGATAGAGTGCGGCAAAGAGGGCTTGCCCTCTGTGTACACAAACATAGCGCATATTCGAGACTGGATCGACGAGCAAATGAACAAAGAAGAATTCGATTCTAGCTCTTATAAGATTGTTTAATTAAACAATACCTCAACTGACTAACAAAATTGAGTTTTATTATTAATCAATTGAACCCTTATATTTTATTGTTTGAAATAATAATTTCTGCCAAAGTAACATATGACTTAACAACTGCTAATGAAACTTTGGGAGATTAGGCGGAACAGACGGACAGACTTATTAAATTGCCTTTCTGGTAAGTGTCGGTAATACCGTTGATTGTCACCACGGACGGCACGGCGGCATCTGGACGGCAAAGCCAAATTGGCTTCGAAGAAGCTAGGTGTCATAAATAAAAAACGGCAATACTTCAAGCCGGCCCACATACTAGCGCTCTACAAAGCGCAGATCCGGCGACATATGGATTAATGCTGTCAACTCTTGTCTGGTGCACCCCAGTATCAGCTCGATCCATTTGAACGCGTGAAACGCACAGCAGCTCGAATTGTCGGGGACCGGGCGCTCTATTAACGGCTGGATCACTTGGCGTTGCGTAGAGACTAGAGACGTCGCTTCTCTGTGTGTCTTCTA
Source organism: Leptidea sinapis (assembly GCF_905404315.1). Lineage (NCBI taxonomy): Eukaryota > Metazoa > Arthropoda > Insecta > Lepidoptera > Pieridae > Leptidea > Leptidea sinapis. The sequence goes on from NC_066293.1 coordinate 1,200,272, forward strand.
CTTCATTTATCAAGTGTTCCGAAGAGCTGTTTCACCCGATTCCTGCCGGCGAATTCCACTTTCGCATTACACGCCACAACTTAGGATATCTTCACCAGTATCTGGATGTGTGGTGTTCATCCACAGCGTGGTTTTCAAGAAACTTTCATCCACGTACGGCCAAGCTGTGGAATGAGCTTCCTTGTGTGGTGTTTCCTAGACGATACAAAAAAGCGCGTACACTTTTTTAAAGGGCAACACTCATATGATTCATTTGTTGTTGCAAGTGAATGTGGGCGGCGGTGATCACTTAACATCAGGTGATTCGCACGATCGTTTGTCATCTCTTCCATAAAAAAATGAATCTTATGGAATCATCGGCATCTGTTTAGATGGTCTTGTTCTTCAAATGGTTGGTGCAATTAAATAAAACAAAATATTGTTTTTAAATATGTTCAATATAAAATTTATACAAGTCAATTTCAGTCACAAGAAGTACCGGTCATTTAAGCGTGAGTTTTATACAGAATACAGGAATGACTCGGTTTATGATAAGATATATAAGACACTTTACTAAAACATTCATACAATTTTTCAGCTTCAATAGATATAATATAATTAAATATTAGAGTACTTTATTCAAGATGCTTTTCCACTTAAATTGTAAAAAAGAAGGTAGAAGCTACATTGACAGGTACAGTGCGAAAATTTGTGTCTGTCGGATATAAGAATTCATTATAATTGGGTTTCCGCAATTCTAAAATTTTCGAATGTTAACAACCAATCTTATGAAAATATTGTAAGATCTATGTGTGCATCTATGGCCAGACCACACTCTCGATCCAAGGCACGTAAGCCGCGACGCGCGTGTAAATGCCGGGCTCACCAACAATCCCGCACGCTCGTCCGAATGACGTCACGCCCACCACTGTGTACATGCAGTTTATCTGTCTGTGCTTCAGCTGTATCGGACCGCCGCTGTCTCCCTGCGAAGTGCGATGTCACAGTTCAGACAGGAAGATGAAGGAAGGCAGGAAGAAAATGGAAGAGGGAAAAAGTGTAGTAGTCTCAAAAGTCCAAATGGAAGTCTGACCTGTCTACTTGTAATCAATTATATTATAAAAAATGATTTAAATATTCTTCTTTTTTGTATTTTGGTTTCATCTAATGGTCTTGTAACCAATGCTTTAAATAAATAAAATAAATAAATAATTAGGTTAGTTATTGACAGTATAGCATTTAGAAAAATGTCAACAGGCCAGTCAATCATTTGAGCCCCATTCCTTTCAATTTGCAAGTATACCTGACAGGTGTCCTTCGACTTGTTTTTATCTCCGTAGCAGACCTGAGTCTGGGCGTCGTACCCGTTCTTCATGAGACGGTCAGGCCCGAACAATTCTGAGCACTCGCTGTTCGAGAACTGAGTCAGCTTCACCTGTAAACAGACAAAAGTGCGTAACAAACCAACTCTAACATATCTACTTAAAAGGTTAAAGGTTATCAAATTCCTCTAATTTAAATGGCAGATGAGTATAGTGAGGCCAAGAAGGTAAATAAAGTTTCAGGCCTTCAAAACATTTTCATCGATATCTTTGAATATAGAAAAGAATCGATATTTTTAAAGGATGTCTAGAGCTGTCAAGATGTGATTCCATAATTAAAATCAACTCACAATAACAGCAAAAATCTTCGCAGATTAATAATAACAAAAAACTAAGTAAATACGGAAACGAAAAAATACGTATTGCAACGCAATCAAAACAACAGGAACGAACTTGTTCACAAAATTGCGGACCAAATGTTGACCACTGCGGTATTGACTGCTTCCCCATACCACTAAACACGCAACGACAGCTGTCATCGACCAACTGACGCCATTACTGCATACGAGTGATAAGGACAGAGATAATAATCGCCCGCTATCGGAATGTAACTCAGTAACGGTCCGTTTGTTTTCATTCTTTATCGTGTCTCGCCGAAGTATAGGTATTGGCGTAAGATGAGGTGTAAGTACTTTAATATGATTATGTTGTAATGTTTCTCTGTGTAGGTACTTAAACTTTAACCGGTTAAAATTCAAAAAATAAATACGTATAATAAATACCTTCTGTAGCTGATCAGCAGTAGCGCCCCGGTTCATCGTGGCGCCCCAGCCTGTCGCCCACGCCGTCTCGTATTTGTTTGGGGCGCCAACGTCAAGGCAAGCTGGCACGACAAACTCGCTCAGCTTAACACTAAATGAATGAATAGATATATATTATTAATCCAAGCAATTAAGTATAAACCCAACAGATCGCTGATATTATGGAGTGCGTAAATGCTGCCAGTATATTTGGAAAATTTCCGCGTAGGGAAATTATTTACTACATGTTGTTTCTAATTATTTTATCGACTGTACATAGGGATTATCATAATTGGTTGATACGTAGATTGAAATAATTGACAGCCGTCGACCAATGTCGTTCTATATAGAACGTCATTGGTTCCGTCAACAAAAGGCATAAAGATGTAGTGCTCACTGACCTCTGTCAAATATAAATATGTACAATACGGACATATTTGGCAAATCCACTTTTGAATACCAAGGTAACACTGAAAATTTTTATAAAATGAAAAACGGGTTAATAATAAAGTTGCCAATACTTTTATTGTTTTTCGAAGTAATTTCCGTTCCTCTTTACACATCTTCGCATTCAAATTCAAATTCAAATATTTTTATTCAAAATAGGATTTAAAATCACTTATTAAACGTCAAAATCTACCACCCATTCAGAAGAAGCCTCAGACCTGAGAAGAATGGGCGCAAAAAACTCAGCGGGCTTTTATTTTTAATATAAAATATGGATTACAATGTAATATCGTACAACAAACATTTATAATTAAAGAGCCTGAGGGTGTTCGCTTTATTCCCAGTTTGTGGTGTCATTAAGAAAATCGTTTATGCTATAATAACCTTTCCCACACAAACGTTTTTTATCAATTCTTTTAAATTTCGTAACACATTTGTTTTGTACATTTTCTGGGATCATATTGTAGAAGCATATACATCGCCCAACAAAATACTTACTAACCTAACCCAACCGAGTAGTAGGCACAACAAGTTTATGTTTGTTCCTCGTGTTAACATTATGAATGTCACAGTTTCTAGAAAATTCCTCAATGTGCTTATGAACATACTAAACATTATCAAAAATGTATTGAGAAGCAACAGTCAAAATGTTTATTTCTTTAAATTTTTCTCTTAATGATTCTTTAGGACCTAGGTTATAAATCGCGCGAATAGCCCTCTTCTGCAGCACAAATATAGTATTAATATCGGCCGCACTGCCCCATAACAATATACCATAGGACATAATACTATGTAAATAACTAAAGTATACTAATCTCGCCGTATCTATGTCCGTTAACAGAACTAAGCCTATTCGCCAATCCTTCAATATGGGGGCCCCACTGCAATTTGGTATCAAGAGTAATGCCAAGAAATATAGCAGATCCCACTGGTTTTACCACCTCTCCATTTAATAAAATTTTCGCATCTACATTTTTGACATTTGGCGCGGTGAATTTAATATATTTGGTTTTATGATTATTTAATAATAACTTATTGGCGCTAAACCAGTACACGATGTCAGATAGAGCATTGTTTACTTCGTCATACAAAACTTGGCTTCGTTTCACTTTGAATATAAGTGAAGTGTCATCCGCAAACAATACCACCTTGTGTTTTTTTTCTACAAGGTTAGGTACATCATTTATATAAATTAGGAAGAGGAAGGGTCCAAGAATAGACCCTTGTGGTACCCCCATACCGAGAGGAGTCCCAGGAGATCTCCTGCCATTTACCTCGACCCTCTGATTCCTATTATTTAAATATGAGATCAGAAGATCGAGTGCAGATCCTCTTATACCATAGTGGCATAGCTTCCTGACCAGCGTTGAATGTTGAACACAATCAAAAGCCTTAGATAAATCACAGAAGATACCAAGTGCATTCTGTGATTCCTCCCAGGCCTCAAAAATATTCCTGATGAGTTCAACACCTGCATCCGTAGTCGAGCGTCCCCTAGTAAAGCCAAATTGTTTTATATGAAGTAACTTATAAGTGTTAAAGTGAGTAAGCATTTGGCTTAAAATGATTTTTTCAAAAATTTTACTAAGGGTACTACCCGAAACAGGGCGATAGTTATTCGGGTCGGAAGTGAGTCCCGATTTAAATATTGGTGTAATTTTACTATACTTCAGAAGGTCAGGAAACACGCCATGTTCAATACAGCTATTAAAAACTAGTGCTAGATATGGTGCTATGACGTCAATAACAGAACTTATTATTTTTACAGATATGCCCCATATATCAACAGTTTTTTTCATTTCTAAGGATCTGAAAGTTTTAATTATTTCTGCTGGGCTAACAACACTGGATTTGAAATTTTGTTTACATTCCTTAACATTTTCCAAAAGAAGTGACTCGGCAACACTGGTGGAGGAGACAAGGGTGCTTGAGATGGAAACTGGAATGTCAGAAAAAAAATTCTCAAAAGCAGAAGCTACTTCCTGCTCAGAGTGGATTTTTGTATTGTTTATTATTAGATTATATTCAGACTTGCAGTCTTTCGCTCTTCCAGATTCCCAGTTAATAACTTTCCAAGTCATTTTTATTTTATTTGAAGCATTTTTAATTATTTCTCTAATATGCATTGACTTAGCAATAGTACATACTTTCTTAAATAATTTTGAATAGTTTTTCACATATACAAGGAAAGATACATCATGATTACATGATGATCTCTCACTATATAGTTCATATAACCGTTGTCTGCTCCTATGAATACCAGCTGTTGCCCAGTTGTTAAATGACAAGAGACCACCCGAGTTGAGTGTCTTTGAAGTAAATATAGAAGCAAACTCTGTTTTAATTATTTTAAATAACTTACCATACATCTCATTTGGAGTACTGTTATAATTCAAATACAAGTTTGAGAGTTTTTCTGAAACATTGCCTCTATATTACTCCATTCGCCTATTGTTTACCGGAACAAACATAAACTTTTTAGTTGAAGTACATTTGTTTCCTTCAATATTAAAAGAGGCCAAAGTGGTCTGAGCTCAGTTTACTAATTATTGATTGAGAAGTAGGTTTATGATTAGTAAAAATATTATCAATACAGCTTTTAGAGGTGCTGGTTACTCTAGTAGGTTCTAAGAAAATATTTGATAAATTATATGATTTAAAGAAAGATTTGAATCTAATACTTGTGGTGGATTTTTCTAATAAGTTAATATTAAAGTCACCACAAATCATAATATATTTCTTAGATTCTGATAATTTTGATTGAACCCCCTCCAATACACTCTCAAATGACTCATATAATGCATCGGGAGGTCTGTATATACTTACAACAATGGCACACTCAAGCTCTGCACAGGCTATTTCAATGGTACGTTCAACAGAGAGGCCCACAATATCGTTACGGTCTTTGAATTTAAGTGATTTACTTATAAGTATAAGAGAGGCGCCACGTGTTGCCATTTCTCTGCTAAAGACACTTGCCACCCGATGACCACTGGAGTTAAAAATGAGCTCATATTTTCTAAGCCAGTGTTCAGTAAGACATAAGATATAAATATTTTCATGGTTCATTAGTAACTCCAGTTCCAGTTCTTTACCTAACAATCCTTGCATATTTTGGTGCATCAGGTTTATAATTTTTTATTTAACAATTATTATGTTTACTATTACTTGTACATTGTGTATTTATATTGCAAGAGGAGTTCCCTATTGTCTTATTGACTAATTTAAATAATTTGGAACATATTCCAAACCAGAAACTAAAATTCAATCGATGGAACCACTGAGAAAAGCGGACGCAGAAAGTTCTTCGCTAGGGGTCTCTTCTATGGCATTTTCGTACGTTTTCACTGCATCTTCAGGGCTCGTAAAGCGAATACCTCGAATTTTATCTTTAGTTCTTGGGAATAAATAAAAGTCGCAGGGCGCCAGGTCAGGACTGTATGGCGGAAGACTCATTATCTCGACACCTGCGATTGTCAAATATTCAACAGTCTGTTTTGCGGAGTGCCCTGAAGCATTGTCGTGGTGAAGGAGGATTCTGCTTCGAGGGGGCTGCTGTCGAATTTTTTCCAAAACAGGCAAACAGCAATTGACATACCAGTCTGCAGTAACTGTCCTTCCATCTTCTGGCACAACTGTCGCGAAATGACGTTTCCGACCAGAGAATGAGGCAATCATCTTTTTTCCTTGACTTCTTCCTTTCTTTACCTTAGTTAACCGATCCTCGAAAGGAAACGCCCACTGAGCTGATTGGCTTTTGGTTTCGGGTTCAGAGCAATATATCCAACATTCATCACCTGTGACGACGTCAAATACAGCATTTACCGCCGTTGTACTTATCTAACGTTTGGCGACGCCAGTCCATGCGAAGGTGTCTCTGGTCGTCGGTTAAAGTATGGGGAATCGATCTGGTACAAAGCTTGCTGACGCCTGAATGTTCGTGTAATATTTTTTGAACTTGACTTTGACTTGACTCATACCAATGCCTAGGCTTGCCCGTATCTGCTGATAGGTCACTCTCTTACCTTCCTCTATCATGAGTCGCACACTACTTATGTTATCTTCAGTAGTCGCTGTTAAAGTCCCGTCCCTCACGTGGATCATCATTGTGATAGCTACGTCCACGATTAAACTCGTTAAACCAATTGTAAATAGTGGCACGAGATGGGGCTTCATTAGGAAATGCTAATCGCAGCCTATAATAGCTTTGTTGTTGAGTAAGTCCTCAACGAAAGTCATAATAAATCATTGACCGAAAATTTTCACGCGTTAGGTTCATTTTCACGTGTAACAAGAGTTTTAGATTTGCCGCCAAGTCACAAAAACAAATGACAAATGAATGCAATATACTGCATTAGGTTACCAAAGAATTCTAAAATTAAAATTCAAAAAAAGTTGTCAATAGCAATGTTTCTAACTGGCTAGTTCTAAAAACTTTCAGTGTCACCCACGTATCGTAACCCATCCAACGTGCATTAGCATTCTTTTAAAAATCACACTTCTTCGATACATAGGTCGGAGTTTAAAACATTTAGTAATTAATAATATTTCTATAATAAAATTATTAATTGGGATATTTAGTCAAGATACTATCGTTTGGTATTAATTCGTAATGAAGATCGCGAATCACGTGTTGCTTGTTAGATAGTTTTGTTAACTGAAACTTACGTTAAGGCGATAAGGTTTAATTTACATTAACGGATGATAAAATAATTATACAATATACAGCGTGGCGCTACAATTGTGACACTTAATGACACAGGCTACATTACCTTAATGATAAAAAAATTTAAAAATTAAAGTGAGTAATTATGAAATTTTCAAACTTTTCATGTTTTTAACTATTGTTCATCTACGAGTTCTGATGGCTACGGCGTACGCTAGCTCGCCGCTACTAGATTACTTTACAGGTGCTCCAAAATGATATTATGGAAAACTTATTTATAATTTTTTTTATAATTTCCCTACCCATGTGTTCATTTAATGTTGCCATTGTCGCCATACTGTATACAATTGAAGACAATTTAAACTATCTAGTAACTTTTATATATAATTGTATATTACTTAATTACGTATCGATATCTACTAGAATCATTTGTGCCGTTTGTCAACTTCGACAGTCGAAACACCAGCCCCAGTAACAATTGAATTGAATTTCTACGCAATCGCATCCCACATTTATTTGCTTTGGAGAATGTTGGATATGGCTCAAATATTTACGAAGAAAAAAATAAGTCAACACTTAAGTCGGTCCATTTTCTAGCGCTACAAAGCATAGGATCACATATACATACACAGTATTTTTCTCATGTGACCTGCTCATACTGTCAAGAATCCAATGTTCAATGAACGGCTCTTGTGTGTATTTTATTCACTATTGCATTTATCAGGGAGAGAGTTCCGAAGTGCTGTTGTACGTTCTTGAAGCCGACAAATTTCACCTTGGACACGACGCACCCTTGGACATCATCGCAATCATCTGGATGTGTGGCGTTCCTTCACATTGCGGTATTCAAGATACTCTGTGCTACCACGTACAGCCAAACTGTAGAGCGAGCCTCCTAGGTGAGTGTTGCCAGTATTATACGACATAGTTATTTAAAGAAAAGCGTGTACATCTCGGTGTTGTAGGAGGATGTGGACGAAAATAGTCACAATAACATAAATATATAATATTAAACCCTGGGCTTAATACCCAATATAAACAATGGAAGTTGGTACTTTTCAGAATTAGGAGATCGTTTTATATTGTTTAACCGCGTTTTTCATAAAAAAACAAACTTACGAAACAAATTTTTATTTAAATTGGCCCGTTTTAAATAAAATTTTGTTTCGTATAAATGTTTTTTTCTATAAAATAACCTGACTCTCTGTCCACGCTTAGCCATGGTCCGTATATATATGGACTGGGCTTAATAGTTTAAAATAAAGACACGACCTTTCACCTAGGATTTAAAACGACGCTATGACCTGCTATCACTTACTCTCTGTCGGTCTCCAGAAGCGCTATGTCGTTGTATCTCCGTGGAGGGCTGTACTGGGGGTGTTTAATAATGCGTCTGATCTTATACAGGCTAGAGCTGTCCACCTGGTCGGATCTCTTCAGTACACCCAGGAGGGCATACGTCACTGGTCCGCTGAAAAAATTTGACAAAATACAGCAACAATACAATCATCACTTTTCTTTCTGCCAGCCACTTCTCAGGCTTCTTCCAATCGAAACCTTCCATGTCAAACATACGCACAAACTACCTTTATTATAAGCCCAAGCTGATATTTGCCGTCTCTCAATGATTATATTAAAATTTCTTCAACCTTTTGCCTCGCACAGTCACTTTGTGGAATAAATTTTAGAGACCTTGAATCATACTCCCACCTTAAAGGACACATTGACACCTGGTTTTGCGGATATCATCAGCAATTTCCACCGCGTGAGCCTCTTGCCCATTTGCCCCACTAATATCATTTCAGCTGGAAGACGTCCACTTCTGGACAAAGGCCTCCCCCAAAGGACTCCATGACAATCGGTCTTGCGCTGCCCTCATCCAACCTATTACGACGACCTTGACCAGATCGTCGGTTCATCTGGCCTACAAACACTATACCCACTTATATAGAAAAACGGAAAAAAAAACAATTATATTGCCATAGTTGCTTAAGCAAACCAACTCAACTGGCGCCTGCAGGTACTTACGCTTCTCTGCTAAAGGTGCAGTGTCCAGCGGTCAGGATGTATCTCTCGCTGATGAGTGTCCCCCCGCAGGCCCATGACACCGCCTGAGGGTCATCACCGAACCCCAGCAGAGCCTGTAACACCATACACTATCAGATTATTACCAGTCATTTAACCGTTCGGCTATTCTTCGATATTTTAAATAATATATTCTAAAATGAACGTAATGATTCGATAGCCAACTGGTACATTTATTTAATCAAATAATACCAAGTTATGCTAAGAAAAATTGTTTTAAATTTAAATGATAAATCAGTCGGGATTCTCATTAAGTCGCGCCAAAAGAGAAAAATATTTCAAGTGCAAATTCTATTGATTTTTATAAAAATAAGAATGACCTTTCATAGTCTGCATTGTTGGTGAGTTGTTACAAATAAATTGTTTCTGCTACAATGACGTCACAACATGGTGGTCGGCATTATAGGTCACGTGACAAAGATAATACAACTATAATTGTAATGTATTGAATTCGTATTTCTTATGGTAGAAACACTAACATATGTGTTAACATGGTGCCCCCCACTGTAATTTTGAATCCACACAATATGTGTTATCAATAAACGCGAAGTAAAGTTACTCCAAGTTTAAAATTGCTCCTCCCTGACATGTAATTCTGTAGGGACTAAAGAGAAGTGCTCATTCGGAAGACTTGTGTACCATATAAAGCATATTGAACTGATCTGAAATCATCAACTGAAAGTTCTTTTACTTCTAGTGATAGGCTTCGTCATGCTCACTTAAATGTCAATGTTTGTGGCGACGACGTAGGACGAGTCATTCCCATCCCTTAAAATATGGTCGAGGGACGCGATTGCTGGCGCTACCAGAAACTCTGCTTCATGTTTTAAAAATGAAAGTTATTATATTTATTATAACCGCTTATAAAATATTCGCAAATTATCTTTATTTATTTACGGTGTGTGTGGATGTAATGATACATCTACTGTACTCAATAACTCTTTTTTTACGTATTAATTTAAATTTACTTTTTTGACAATATTGTAAGGTATTGATTATTTGAGGTTTGAGGAGTTTTGTTGCATCACTTTACATATATTGTAACTAACTCCCGTAATGATAGTTTTAATTTTATGTAGTCATGTTATGGTAAGTGATAACTAAAATGATTGGTGAAAAGATGAAGCTGTAAATGTTGATTTAAAAGAGTGGCATTGAGTTTCTTGCCAATTCTTCTCATTAAATCTTCAAAGCTGAACCCTTTGCGAAGTGGCAGTAAATAAAAAAAGAAAATAAAACTCTCACATTCACAAGTGTCATTTCCTTAACCTGCATGAATAGTGATTTTTATTTAATTTGAAACAATTGATATTACCATGTGGGGGAACTCATCCTTGGCCGCGCTTACTCCTCCCACGATGAGGTCTGTGACGGCGTGGTGGCAGCGGTTCTGTCTCGTCATCCCCCCTACTAGTGCCACCCCCTTGGAACACGGGTATACTAGCTGCTGCTGATAGTCAATACATTCTGGAACATAACGCACATTATTATATTGGACGTTACGACGTTACAAGCAGCGCACACAATACCAGAAGTCTGATACAGATGAGAGCATACTCAAGGTCTCCGGGTCGTATCGGTTCGGGAATACCGAAGCTGGAACCTAATTCCATATTATATAGTTGTTTTTTCTCTAAGTTATAAGTTGATACTGTATGGAAAGCTAAGGCTTAAAATTGAAGAGGGTTTTTTTCTTGTAAGAGTGTTAAAAAATATATATTATATTTAATATAATAAAGTAATTAGTCCTCGAGAGAACGTCATTCGAATTAAAGGCGGACAAAAGTCACGGGCGAAAACAAATGTGACAAAATGTAGATTTATAAATGATAAGTATCTAGTCAGAATGAGGAAAAATATATTTTAAATTAAAACAACAAATTTTTATCACAAAATTTTATCTTTTCCTCAAACTTTAAATGACATTTAGAGGTAACATGTTAATTTTAGATTTATTTTTTAGATTCATTCACACAAATTCTAAAAATCTGCCACCAAAAAGGTAAAACATAATTTATTACGTTTCTTAATAATGTATAAAGACAACATTCCCAATTATTGTTGTACAAGGATACTGTGTGGCCATTAAGTTTGGTAACTCAGGTATAGTGAGCAGGTCTACGGTCGAAGACTTTTTTAAGCTTTTGCAAACACTAAATAAAAGGCATAAAAGGCATTTATTTTCTCAAAATTGATTCATTTAGAATTCTTTTTGATGTCATTTCTAATAACTATTACATACTACTACCGCTTCGGAAACAAATGGCGCTCTGAGAGAGAAGAAGCGGCGCAAGAAACTCTCCCAGCATTCTTTTTTGCGCTCTTTTCAATAAAAATATACAATATTGTACAGTTATTTCTATCGCTATAAAATAATCACAATCTAGTCCCAGGCTGTCCGATCATTTAGATATTCAGCAGTGCCATATCGGAGCCATTTTTTTTTATAAAACATTTAAATTTATTTATAGATAATGCCTGAACAGTGGCTGGGAAAAGTCCCAGTCCACTTCTATAATAATTCTATAATTATATAATAATTCTATATCTATAAACTTCTATAATTATAGAAGTGTATGTGAACATTTACCCTTAAAGCTATTATGTAGGTATCTTATGAAGCCTTCTAGAATTATTTACAAGCAATCCATTATTTCTAGTGTTATAATAATATAATTTGGTTTAGTTGTTCTTGAGTTAGGCGTGCACAAAAGCACAGGCTAACCGACAAATAAAAATGCTAAAAACTATTTTATAAGGCGCGGTAGCGTAATATGTACAAGGTTAATTTAATTTTCTGAAAAAAATCCTTACCGGATGTACAAACACGGTAGCCTTTCGTTGTAATTAATCGAATAGATATGAACGAGGAATATTGTATATTGGTGACAGCGCCTACTGTACTTAAAATTAACCGACAAAAGTTTAAAATGAAGTATTCTATGTGTATTTGTTTGTGTGACATAATTATTGTTTTTCAAAGAATATTCTTTTTTATTAATATACTTTTGCATTCTTTGCAATCATTGTATAAATCAGCCTTTAGTCCAGTCTTACTGAGTAATACATAATAGCTATTAAAATTCAAAAAGCTTCCGAAACTCATTCGTTACCTTAGAGGAATGTGAGGTCGAACCTTTTTCAAAAACTCTTGGCATGCGATACTTTCATGCCAATCTGCAATGAGTGTCCCTTGGTTATCAAGCGTTACTGAAGATATTTAATGTTGTAATGGCTCATTTCAGTCTCAGAACTACATTTCTGTGACGACAACGTCACATTAGATGATTGACATCACATCATCATCACAAAGGTACTCACTGTCCCAGGCCTTTCGGCCAGTCTTGGCAGCCGTCATGTTGGGAGACAGCGGCTCGCAGGAGTCTGTGGCTGATGCTCCGTTGTTCTCCACATAATCGTACACGGGCGGAACATACTCCGTCGTAGTGCTGCTGGGCCTGGAATTAAGAAAGATGATCAACCTGGAGCTAATGTGAGGAACTTGATCAAGTTGACACAGAGCTTTTGTGAGGAACTTTATTTAACTGTGATAAACTTGATAAAATTGCCCCAGATCTATTTTACAGAACTTGATCAAGTTGACCCAGAGTGAGGAACGTCATTTAACGGTGATGAACTTAATAAAATTGTCCCGAAACTATAGTAAAGAACTTAAGCTTCTTTGAAATACATTATTATTTTGCTTGTTATAGTATTCTTCAGTTCTGAATCTTTTTCTATCTGTGAAAATAATATTTCTGTACTTTTCCCCGCATTGAGCCATTTTCTCTTTAACTGTAGAGAAAGAATTGCCAGCTAAACCAACAGGCCCAGCTATCTCTTAACTCAGAGCTATAAATAATAGGTCTCCCTGAAACTCCCAACGAAAACCCATTTCACATGGTTCTAACTACAGCCACAAAGATTGGGATGAAGCTAGAAGAAGCTGATGTGAACTTTGCATCCCGAGCAGGCCCACGCCATTCCAGTGGTAAAAATGACAGTCGACCTCGTCCCTTGGTAGTATCCTTTGTTCGGAGGGCGAAGCGCGAAGAGTTTTTCAAAAATGCGAAAATGCGGCGCTCGGCCCTAACCACCAAGGACATAGTACCAGCTGGACCCGAAATGAAACTGTTTGTAAATGAGCGCCTGACCAGTACTAGCCGGCTGTTATTTCGTGATGCCCGGGCTTGGATTAAGGAGAATGGATTTAAATACTGCTGGACCCAAACAGGAAATATATATATCAGAAAGCACGAGGGTCGAGACGGAAGCCCGGCCCATCAGATTCGTTCTCTTGAGGATCTCCAGAACTTCTCAGACAAACGTAACGAATAACTTTAGTAAAACATATATGTATTTTGTTTTTTTATCTTTAGAAATTTTGTATTTAACTTCGTTCAAAATATTTCTTTTGAATTTTAACACTCTCACTCAACTTAACTCAACACACACCCAAAGAGTCACACATACTACAATATTTGAAAGAAAAAATCTTAAACAAACACTTACCTTTAAAACAAACCCCAATGTACGTGCACGTCCTCTTCCTTGTATGGGCGCTTTTACATCGTGGTATTTATTACTTAGAAAACAAATTTATTTTATAATTATCCATTTTCTATGGCTGCTTTAGATCTTATGACTGAAATTGATAATTCTTTTGACATTAAATGCCACATTATTTCTAGCCCGGAAGTATGTTATCCCATTATAACAAAATATACACTTAAAATTCTTCAAGTAAATATCAGAAGCATGCAGCGGAACTTTGATAATTTCTTATTGACTTTAGCTAGAATCGATATACCGTTTGACGTTATTATTCTCAGCTAATGTTGGATTAATGATTACACCACAATTAAGCAAATAAATGGTTATATAGCACACAACACAAAAAAGTACATCAACAAATCAGGTGGGGTCATCGCTTACGTAAATAACAAATGGTCTGCGGAAGTTTCCGAACCTGATATAGCCGAAGCAAACTGTTTGAAGATAAGTGTATGCAAAGTTTTCACAGTTCTAGGTATTTACCGTTCTCCGTCGTTCCCTAACACTGACAACTTTATTCAGTCCTTGGACCAGCTGGTCAAGTCAGTTAACCGACACTCTTGTCTCATACTGTCAGGTGACGTGAATATTAACATTATAGAAGAAATAACTACTGAGCAAACATCAAGTTACTTGGAAGTACTTGCTTCACATGGGCTACTGTCGTCTATCAACAAACCTACACACAGTAAAACCTGCATCGATCACATATTCGTCCCATGTAACCTTCAAGCCGAATCGATTGTGTGTACCACTGATCTTACTGATCATGCTCTAATCATGGTTGGTATCAAAACAGAACAGCAGAAAATCACAACTCAGGTGAGATCAAAACTGAAAGTAAACTACGATGATCTTAATAAAGAGCTAGAACTG